>NC_090403.1:36077960-36802960 GCF_036365525.1 Heterodontus francisci | reverse complement strand
GGTTCCATTGATGGCTCAATGAATTTATCCAGTGAATAGCCAAGTATATCAGAAAGGTAACGAATTTAATTCTCCAGTTTGTATTGATCATAGTTGGGCTGCATTTTCACATGAAGGGAAAAATAAACAATAATTCTCACTCCTGAACATTACCGATTGAAACTTGGAGGGCACGAGTGAACTCAGTTGTGATGTGGTGCCCTCTCATGCCCCATAGGTAAACAAAATGCTATCGTTCATTGTCAGGACTTGCACATGAACCAAATGAACATTTTTTTCTTTTAAATGGAAAATATAAAATACCTGCCACATCCAGTCGTGAATGGTGGTGGACAATTAAACAACTAACAGGAGGAGGTGGCTCCACAAATATCCCCATCCTCAATGATGGAGGAGCCCAGCACATCAGTGCAAAAGATAAGGCTGAAGCATTTGCAACAATCTTCAGCCAGAAGTGCCAAGTGGATGATCCATCTCTGCCTGCTCTTGCATCACAGTCTTCAGTCAATTCAATTCACTCCGCGTGATATCAAGAAACCGCTGAAGGCACTGGATACTGCAAAGGCTATGTGCCCTGACAACATTCCAGCAATAGTACTGAAGACCTCTGCTCCGGAACTTGCTGCGCCCCTAACCAAGCTGTTCCAGTACAGCGACAACACTGGCATCTACCCGGCAATGTGGAAAGTTGCCCAGGGATGTCCAATACACAAAAAGCAGGACAAATTCAACCCGGCCAATTACCACCCCATCAGTCTACTCTCAATCATCAGCAAAGTGATGGATGATGTTGTCGACATTGCTATCAAGCGACACTTGCTTAGCAACAACCTGTTCAGTGAAGCTCAATTGCGTTGCGCTGGGACCACTCAGTTCCTGACCTCATCACAGCCTTGGTTCAAACAAGGACAAAAGAGCTGAACTCAAGAGGTGAGGTGAGAGTGACTGCCCTTGACATCAAGGCAGTATTTGACCGAGTATGGCATCAAGGAGCCCTAGCAAAACTGAGGTCAATGGGAATCAGGGGGAAAACTCTCTGCTGGTTGGCGTCATACTGAGTGCAAAGGAAGACGGTTGTGGTTGTTGGAGGTCAATCATGTCAGCTTCAGGACATCACTGCAGGAGTTCCTCAGGGTAGTGTCCTAGGCCCAACCATCTTCAGCTGCTTCATCAATTACCTTCCTTCAATCATAAGGTCAGAAATGGGGATGTTCGCTGATGATTGTGCAACGTTCAACACCATTCGCAACTCCTCAGATACTGAAGTAGTCCATGTAGAAATGCAGCAAGACCTGGACAATACCCAGGCTTGGGCTGATAAGTGGCAAGTAATATTTGTGCCACACAAGTGCCAGGCAATGACTGTCTCAAACAAGAGAGAATCTAACCATCTCCCCTTGACATTCAATGGCATTGCCATCACTGAATTCCCCACTATCAACATCATGGGGGTTACCATTGGCCAGAAACTGAACTGAAGTAGCCATATAAATACCTTGGCTACAAGAGCAGATCAGAAGCTAGGAATCCTACAGCGAGTAACTCACCTTCTGACTCCCCAAAGCCTGTCCACCATCTACAAGGAACAAGTCAGGAGTGAGCTGGAATACTCTCCACTTGCCTGGATGGGTGCAGCTCCACCAACACTCAAGAAGCTCAACACCATCCAGGACAAAGCAGCCTTCTTGATTGGCACCCCATCTACAAACATTCACTCCCTCCACCACCGACGCACAGTGGCAGCAGTGTGTACCATGTACAAGATGCATTGCAGCAATGCATCAAGGCTTCTTAGACAGCACCTTCCAAACCCGCAACCTCTACCACCTAGAAGGACGAGGGCAGCAGATGCATGGGAACACCACCACCTGCAAATTCCCTCCAAGTCACGCAACATCCTGACTTGGAACTATATCGCCGTTCCTTCACTGTCACTGTCAAAATCCTGGAACTCCCTTCCTAACAGCACTGTGGGTGTACCTACCCCACATGGACTGCAGCGGTTCAAGAAGACAGCTCACCAGTACCTTCTCGAGGGCAATTAGGGATGGGCAATAAATGCTGGTCTAGTCAGCAATGCCCACATCCCATGAATGAATAAAAAAAACTATTCAATAGGCAGACCTTTTTAAATGAGGCACACATATCAAAATCCTGAGGATAATACAATGATGGGTTGTTTCTTTTAGTATATTATTTCAGCACTCCGAATGTGTTCTGTTTCTGGCACAGTTGTGTTCCAGACTGATTCTAAGTGTAAACAGTTTGAACAGAAATGTCATTGTCTGACAAAAGAATATAAGTCTTTTAATGAACTGGATATTGCAGCCAGTATTGAACTGATATCAAATTTCAGACACGTTTCAGTGTGATTATTGAGCACAAAGGAACAATAATCCATCCCACTATTACTCATCACTCTCATTTTGTTAGTTATTAAGTGTTACGATCATAGTTTCTATGGTATGTTAAAGTGATTATTGAATCTATGTGTTTGAGTTTTGTTTTAAATGCAGCATACAAAATATAAAGTATTTCCAATTATGGTCATGATGCATAGTTTTTTTGGCTTCAGTGAAATTATTGAAAAGGCCAAACAGAAACTGGTTAAAAGAAACCTCAATCTTGAATATTGATATGAATAGTACCAAATGATTTTCCTTATTCTCTTTCTACCTTTGGACTGGAGCTAATACAAACTCTGAGCCTTTTATGGTTTCAGATGCAGCCTATACAAGCACTCTACTTCCAAGGATTGTTTTGTTACCTGTTGTTATCTATATATTATTTAAGAAAACCTTTCATACGGTACTTCCTGTCTACAAACCTTACTTCCTGTTGTCATGACATTTGGTCACACGGCTCTGACAACATTTATCATTGTCAATTGCTATATCAATATTTGGCATTCAATTTTGCTATGTCAGATGTTACAATGTAATTGCAGATAAAGGCCTTCTCGGGTATGCAATTGAAACCCGACCTGGGCCTAACAGAACCACATCCAACCCAACCCGACCCGACTACCGGAATGAAGCTCATTATATCAAAGAGGTTGTGCTCACTGCAGACTAGTGTAGAGCTCGGATGAACGTTTTCTGCCTTGACATCCTGGCTGTTCAAATTTTGAAGCTTTTCCCTCCCTGAGCAAAAGGCAGCACTGTGTCTGACTCGGCCCAACCCCACCCAAGCCCGAATGCCAGACCTGGAAGAGAGACCCGACCCGACCCAAACCCGACACATGTCGTCGGGTCTGGTCAGGTTTGGGTCGGGTAGCTCTAGTTGCAGACTCTGACCACCAAGTATATCTGAAGTGTCTCCTCCAACTCTATGGAATCTATAATATATTAATATTATATTCATCAACTGATCATGGACAATACTACAAAAACTTGTATTTAAATAGTATCTTTAACATAGTAAAATGTCACAGATTAAAATCAAGGGCTGAAATTTCACCACAGAGGCAGAAAACAAGAGCTGGGATATAAATAGAAAGTGCTGGATATACTCAGCAGGTCTGGCAGCATCTGTGGAGAGAGGAGCAGAGTTAGCATTTCAGGTCAGTGACCTTTCATCAGAACTTTCTGTTTGTATTTCAGATTTCCAGCATCCGCAGTATTTTGCTTTTATAAACTGGAGCTGGGTTTCTTTTCAGTCCAGAAACCCATCTTTGGGGGCAAGACTGATTAAAATTATGATTATCACGTTGGTAAGCCCTTAATTGGCATGGAGATGGGTTTCCAGTCCAATTAAGGGTGGTGGGCGGGTTCTTGAAGCTAGAAGGCCAATCGGAGGCCTTCCAACTTCAGAGGAATACCCAGCTGCAGTACAACACCAGTAACTGAGAGGGTGCCTCAACAAGAAGGTGCCCCCTTGCCACTTTTTAAAAACTTTAGTTGAAAATGGAAAAAGCAGACAAGCCACCACTGTGGTGTGGGGAGAAACCCCTCTACAGGGTGGTCTTTGGCTATACCCTTACCCGGGCAGGCAGGGAGGGTCTGTATGCCTGCCAGGCGTGCTGACACTGCAGCTTGACACTGGGTGCCCGCCTCCAGGCAGTTGATCTGCCCCTCATCAACTTGGTAAACTAGAGGCTGACTGGAAAATCCCAGTTAGCCTCCTAAACTTACCTCTTTCTGGCCCTGAACTTGTCTCCTCCTTATATATTCCCTTCATAATATTAAACACTTGAATCATATCCCCACTAGTCTTCCTTTTTATGATGAAATTAAATGGGCTTCTCATCTTCCTCTCAATTCTCAAGTTAATGGAACTACTCCAGTCACTTTTTATGCTGCTCCCAACATTCTATAGATTTACTTATTTATTTTGACCATAGCTAGGCACAAAACTTTGATTGTTGTCTCACTAATTTGTCTTCACGTTCCTTCTGGAAGGCTCTTTCTCTCTCTCCTGTCTCTCTCTTTCTTTCTCCTCCAATTCAAGTTTCCTCTGTTCCAATTGTACCTTTGCTAGCAATACCCTGTCAGAGTCTACTTCTAACCCTGTTTCTGCTTCTTCAGATTCAAGGGTAAAATAGTTGGCCACTAGTCTTAGGAGTTCAGACTTCCTAGCTTTGCCACCTACAGTGATCCCACACTGCTCAGCTATTTTCCTCAACTCTTCCATCGACAGTGCTTTTAACTTATCCCAAGTTACTTCACCCTGGCTTGGGGAGCTACTAGCTTCCGTCGCAGACATGTTAGTATTCTAGCACACACAACTGCAAGAAAACCAGTATTGAAATCTTTTCTCTTTTGTTTGGGATCAATTTGGCTTCCCACTTCCAATTTCTCGTTTGTCTGTGGGTAAAATCTTGGATGCTAGCTCCCAAATTTCTGTAACGACCAGGTGGGAAGGGGTCTAGGGGTTCCCTCTCAGCCTTTACCTGGTTTGACCGTAACAGGGTTTAAATTTTAAAACACCGTGTTTTTAGCTCCCACTTAGTGAATCCTTGTTCACTGCTCCAATTGTAAGGCAAAGAAATCAAACAGGTTTCCTTAGATTTAAGCAAGAAAGGTAGAAATTTATTAATCTTAAACTCTAATCCGGTTAACGACTACAAATATGCGACGTGACCACCCTAGCATGCATACGCGATAAACACACATGCAGATAGAGACAGAAAAAGTAGAAGGAATAAAGGGGAAAAATTTGAGGCAATATCTGGTAGTTACAGTCCTTTAAGTTCAATGTGGAGTCTTTGGTTGCTGGTAAGTCTTGAAATTCATTGGGGCCCAGGTCACGCTTCAACTTGTTCCGATAGTTTCAACTTTACTCTCTTGAGGTTTGTATGTCTTCTGTGGGTCTGGTGGCTTGGGAGAAAGCAACTTCCTTTATTTTTTTTATATAGAGATACAGCACTGAAACAGGCCCTTTGGCTCACTGAGTCTGTGCTGACCATCAACCACCCATTTTACACTAATCCTACATTAATCCCATATTCCCTACCACATCCCCACAATTCTCCTACCACCTACCTACACTAGGGGCAATTTACAATGGCCAATTTACCTATCAACCTGCAAGTCTTTGGCTGCGGGAGGAAACCGGAGCACCCAGCAGAACCCACGCAGTCACAGGGAGACTTTGCAAACTCCACGTAGGCAGTACCCAGAATCGAACTCAGGTCGCTGGAGCTGTGAGGCTGCGGTGCTCGCCACTGTGCCGCCCTGTTCCAGCTTCAGTTGCACACTGCCTTCTGATTTCAAACTGTCCTCCGGCTTGTTCAAAAAAATCTGGACCTGCCAGTTAGTCATGTGACCAGCTGGTTTAACCAGTCCTGGCTCTGTGGATTGTATCATCTTAGCAGGGCCTGGAACGCGCTTCCTTACCTTCAATGTCTGGTGATCAAAATCCATTTGGGTGAATTGGAGCAGGGAATAATCCTTTGTCTCCACAAGCAGCATCTCTTAGTATGCAAATATCCTTCCAGCCCAGTGTCTGGTGATCTTCAAACAAGTAATTTCTTCACCCCAGCAACAGTTTAAAATCAATGTTCATATGACGCAATTAATGTGCCTCATTGTTGGCAGGTGGGGGTCTGCATGACAAGGTGCTGTTTCACATTGTGGAGATGTTACTAATAATTAGTCAATTAATGATTAATCATTAATTGATGAATGGTCACAGACCTGAAATATTAACTCTGTTACTCTTTCCACAGATGTTGCCAGACCTGTTGAGTATTTCCAGCATTTTCTGTTTGTTCTCAGATTTCCAGCTTCTGCAGTATTTTGATTATGTCATGGTTAATCACCTTCACAAAAGCAGTTAGGAATGGGCAATAAATGCTGGCCTTACTAGCGACACCTACATCCCCTGAATGAATAAAAAAACTATCAAATAGAGCTTTTATCTCTTAATAAGAGATTAGAGAAAATTTTGCTAAATGAACTTATAAAGAAGGCACTTACAATTATGCTACACAGCACAAAAATATTCCCCTTCGCCTTTCTGTACTGTTGTTATTGGGCCTAAAATCTGCAAGGAATGTGCATCCCAGTGTAACTTCATGGGGTTGATGGGAAGCCCCTTGATTTACATACCGATGGTAGATGATCCTATCACTAGTTTGCAACTACCACTAAATGGGTTACAAATTGCAGGGTAAGTATGCTGGATCTGGGGAGGAAGACTGGGCAGGTTGGAGTTGTCAGTCACTCATCCAGGAAGAACAGGTAATGTCCCCTGTGGATCCTTTTGTAAGGAAGTTGCATTTAATCACTTTTTAAAATGGTACTTTTTTTACAGGTCCAAGCCACGATCTGAATTCTCAGCTGGGATCCACCGGCATCATTCAGCAGGTCAATGGGCCCGATTTTAGCCAACTCAAAACCCTTTCACTTACACAGAGTTAAAACCCGGCCTGATATCAGGGGATATGTCAGTTGGTGTTTGTGACATCTAGGGACACGGGAATTCCTGGCCTTTGATGTCCTGGCCCCATCTTGTGTTGATGGCCTTGTCTGAGATGAGCAAAGGCCCTATTCTCAACAAGGCCCATAGGAGCTTTAAACACAGTCTAATTAGAACATAGAACATAGAACATTACAGCGCAGTACAGGCCCTTCAGCTCTCGATGTTGCGCCGACCTGTGAAACCATCTGACCTACACTATTCCATTTTCATCCATATGTCTATCCAATGACCACTTAAATGCCCTTAAAGTTGGCGAATCTACTACTGTTGCAGGCAGGGCGTTCCACGCCCCTACTACACTCTGTGTAAAGAAACTACCTCTGACATCTGTCCTATATCTATCACCCCTCAACTTAAAGCTATGTCCCCTCGTGTTTGCCATCACCATCCGAGGAAAAAGGCTCTCACTATCCACCCTGTCCAGCCCTCTGATTATCTTATATGTCTCTATTAAGTCACCTCTTCTCCTCCTTCTCTCTAACGAAAACAACCTCAAGTCCCTCAGCCTTTCCTCGTAAGACCTTCCCTCCATACCAGGCAACATCCTAGTAAATCTCCTCTGCGCCTTTTCCAAAGCTTCCACATCCTTCCTATAATGCAGTGACCAGAACTGCACGCAATACTCCAGGTGCGGCCGCACCAGAGTTCTGTCCAGCTGCAGCATGACCTCGTGGCTCCTAAACTCGATCCCCCTACTAATAAAAGCTAACACACCATATGCCTTCTTAACAGCTCTATTAACCTGGGTGGCAACTTTCAGGGATTTATGTACCTGGACACCAAGATCTCTCTGCTCATCTACACTACCAAGAATCTTCCCATTAGCCCAGTATTCTGCAATCCTGTTACTCCTTCCGAAGTGAATCACCTCACACTTTTCCGCATTAAACTCCATTTGCCATCTCTCAGCCCAGCTCTGCAGCCTATCTATGTCCCTCTGTAACCTACAACATCCTTCGGCACTATCCACAACTCCACCGACCTTCGTGTCATCCGCAAATTTACTAACCCACCCTTCTACACCCTCATCCAGGTCATTTATAAAAATGACAAACAGCAGTGGCCCCAAAACAGATCCTTGCGGTACACCACTAGAAATTATACTCCAGGATGAACATTTACCATCAACCACCACCCTCTGTCTTCTTTCAGCTAGCCAATTTCTGATCCAAAGCACTAATTCACCTTCAATCCCATACTTCTGTATTTTCTGCAATAGCCTACCATGGGGAACTTTATCAAACGCCTTACTGAAATCCATATAGACCACATCCACGGCTTTACCCTCATCCACCTGTTTGGTCACCTTGTCAAAAAACTCAATAAGGTTTGTGAGGCACGACCTACCCTTCACAAAACCGTGCTGACTATCTCTAATGAACTTATTCTTTTCAAGATGATTATAAATCCTATTTCTTATAACCTTTTCCAACATTTTACCCACAACCGAAGTAAGGCTCACAGGTCTATAATTACCAGGGCTGTCTCTACTCCCCTTCTTGAACAAGGGGACAACATTTGCTATCCTCCAGTCTTCCGGCACTATTCCTGTCGACAATGACGACATAAAAATCAAGGACAAAGGCTCTGCAATCTCCTCCCTGGCTTCCCAGAGAATCCTAGGATAAATCCCACCTGGCCCAGGGGACTTATCTATTTTCACACTTTCCAAAATTGCTAACACCTCCTCCTTGTGAACCTCAATCCCATCTAGCCTAGTAGTCTGTATCTCAGTATTCTCCTCGACAACATTTTCTTTCTCCACTGTAAATACTGACGAAAAATATTCATTTAACACTTCCCCTATCTCCTCCGATTCCACACACAACTTCCCACTACTATCCTTGATTGGCCCTAACCTATCTCTAGTCATTCTTTTATTCCTGATATACCTATAGAAAGCCTTAGGGTTTTCTTTGATCCTATCCGCCAATGACTTCTCGTGTCCTCTCCTTGCTCTTCTTATCTCTCCCTTTAGATCCTTCCTTTTGAAGCTCTTCCAGGAATTACACGGAAGTAAAAACAAGAAATGCTGGAACCACTCAGCAGGTCTGGCAGCATCACAGGTTATAACCTGTGACATTTTTAATATTTGTCAGTTCCAAAGAAGAGTCACTGACCCGAAACGTTAACTCTGCTTCTCTTTCCACAGATGCTGCCAGACCTGCTGAGTGGTTCCAGCATTTCTTGTTTTCATTTCAGATTTCCAGCATCTGCAGTATTTTGCTTTTATTACACAGAAGTACATTGAAAGGGCCACAGATTTTCACTCTCCTTATTTCTACCATTTATATAATTTATCAGTATTAAATATGATTTACCATAAATCTTCCTGGAACCTAAGTTTCAGTAAACCCAGTTAAATGATCCTTTTCTCAGTGAAATCTCTTTGTTGAGATAAGTAGCAATTGTTAAGTGGAAGCTAAAGGACAGATTTCTACAGGACACCATTGTAAACAGTATCCAGCTTTAAGCAATCCTAATTATGACTACTCTTCCCTTTCTGTCTGATATTTAAACCAATTTTCCACTTCCTCTTCTCTAGAAATCCTGGTTGGAATTTTGCCATATACATTTTTAAAGCTGCTACGTACAATATCGAGTAGCTTTTCTCTTCATCCGCTTACTCAGTTGTATCCTTAAACCTTTCTGCTAAATTTATTGAGCATGGCCTGTTTTTTTTATGAGCTAAAGCTGGCTCTCATTTATTTCCTTCGCTGTCAAGCTAGCCAGCCTGTAATTTCCAGGTTTGTTCCTTTGCCCTTTCTTGAAGATTGCAGTCACGTTAGCTATTTCTAGTCATGCTATTTCCAAAGAACCGCTACAGTGAATTTTCTGTAACTGCTGGTCTCAGGAACTACATGTACAGACTGTTCTTCTTGAGGCCAAAGAGTATCCATTATTTCTAATAGGAGCAAGCTGTTTAACCAAAACTTTTTTGAAAACCCAGTGATTGAAGCCATCTTTTAACCTATTAGCTCCATGGTCTGCTCATTAATCATCCATTTGTGACCTGTAATCAAGTGACAACAGTCTCATATGATAGTAATAGCTAAATCATAAACTGATGTGCGGTTTTACTTCAAAATGCATAAGGCGATTGGATTTACTTACTATGCTGTATTAAATGTCAGCTATTGAACATAATTTAACTTCTTTAAATCTTTTTCAAGCTGACAAGTATTTACTGGATGGTTTTATTGAAAAATATGCTGTTATGGGGTATTAGTTGCTATATAAGGCATTTTGATTGCATGTCATACATGTTTCTCATCAAGTTCAAATAAGAACTGGATAGTTTTCCAGTGAAAGAATCAATTGAAGGATGGTTTAGTATTGTTAGAACTTTGCGACCAATCAGCCAGGCTGCAATTATATATTCTTGTCCTTTGTATTCATGTGTTTCTTATCGCTGCTAATGTGTGTTTCATAAAAGAATTACCTACCCTTCTTCCTGCTGTAAATATTGCTTTGCTTTCTTTTGTTGTCGCACCCATCATCTTCCCTCTTCTCCTGAACGCATTGATTCATGTTGGGCTGCAGTACTGCAGTCATCAACTTCACTCTAGTATTGCATCCAAGTTTCCATTCTGAGCTTAGCTAGTGAGTGTCATCAGCTGGTTCCACTGCCTGTCTCTACATTTATTCAAAGTGCACAGGTGTACTCTTCGCCTCAAGTTAATGACGAGTAGCAGTCATCAATTTTTATTTTGGAGCTCTCATCTTTACTAAGTTTCAACATAAATTGCTTCTGTTCATCCTATGAATATCTATTATGTCATCCCTGACTAATGATAGCCGTCCTCTACTTCTCTGTGTGCTTTATCTGTGTGAAACATTTTATATCCTCTTAGCTCCACCTCTTGTCTACCTTTTGCTTGTGGGCATGTTTCTGTGATTCTAATAATAGCAATATTTTTGAGAGCTCCAAAGATCTCCAATCCCATCAGTTCATTCCTAATATGTTTATCCTAATACTCCTTGCTTTAGTGTTAAAGCATTTTGTTCTGTCCTGAAACAAATTGGTCTGGATTTTATGGTTAGCAGCAAGCGAACTGCACTCATCACTCATTACACTCACTCATAAACTTTCTATGGGCTGTTGCATGGGAACTTGAAGTGATTAGAAATCCATTTGGGTACGGCACCCTCTACATGGAATCTGAGATTTGTGCGAATAGAGGAAACAATGGTGTGTTCCTTAACCCAATCAGATTGAAAAATTCTTAATGAAATCTGAGTAACTTTAGATTTTGTTTTATTTGTTCTTGGGATCTGGGCGAAACTGGCAAGGCAGTATTTATTGTTCAACTCTACTTCCTTGAATGTGGTACCACATAAAAGGAAATAAAGAGTTTTATTGGTATATTGCCTTTCACAACATCAGGACATCCCAAAGTGTTTTACCACCAAGGAAGTGCTCGTAAAGTATAGTCACTGTTGTAATATAGGAAGCATGTTGTTGGACTGGAGTCATATGAAGGCCAGACTACGGAGCAATGTTTGGTTCCCTTCCTTGAATGACATTGGTGAACCAATTGGTTTCATGCAATAGTCCAACAGTGTTCATGGTCATTTTTATGATGTCAATCCACAAATTACTGTTCATTGAATTAATTGTGCCATGGTGACTTTTGAACTTATGTACCTACTAGTACAATACCATGACTACCAAACTACAATACCACCTAACATTTGAGTGGAAAGCAACTAATCTGTGGTTTACAGTAACATTTTGGTTTAATTCTAGTCATGTAGTTAGACTTATAAATTACATAATTGATGTGACATATGGCGTGATTTTGTGCTGGAACCAGGGCTCCCGGGGCTGGGCTGAACAAAACAGGGGAACCATGCATCAGCTTTTCTGCAGCCCCCCACCCCACCCTGTATTGATCTTTTAACCTAAGTTTCCCGCACCAGGATCCCCATCCCTTTAAAGACGGGGGATCTTGCCTCCAGGAGTTGCCAGCCAATCAGAGGGCTGGCTTCACAGCAGTATCGGCAGCACCACTGGGAGCGGTGGCCACTGCCAGTACTGCAGGGGCCTCGGACTCAGGCCAAGCGCTGGAACCCTGTACCAGAGTCCAGAAGGCCCTGGTGTGGGGGGGCTGGGGGATTGTCATGCAGTCCAGGGGGAGGAGAGGGGGGGGTTCCAGGAGCTGAAGTGCTTCCCAGAGTGGGGGGGGGGGTCCTCCATGGGCTACAAATTGCCCACGGAGGAGGGACCTGCACCCTCCCCACCCACCCCGCCCCCCCCAAAGCACGCATGGTGGGGGGCACCTCCTGTTACAAGGCCTCCCCGTGCGCCAGAGGCACCCCCTGCCATTGGTAAGAACCCAGTGGCAGCAAAAAGAGGTGCTTAATTGGCCATTAATAGTCCTCTTAAGGGCCTCAATTGGCCTCTGGGCGGGAAGGCCGTTGTCGGCCTATCCCGCCCCCAGGAAGATTGCTTGTGGGCGAGCCCTCAACACCCCACCCCCCCAACCCCCTGCCACCCATCGCGATACTCCGTGCCCCCCCCCCACCTCTGACCCCACCTCAGGGGGCGACACAAAATCCCAGCCATGATTTTACACACTCCAGACTAATTCTCTGTGGATAACACAACATGTTCTTATTATCAATAATACTGTTCTTATTGGCATTAACACATTTAATATTGCTGCAGATTTTAATGAGGTAATACCAGAGACTGAACGACTGGACAGCAGCTTGCAGAAAGCTCGAGCCCAGCTCTCTGTCAAGGCAAGACGACAGCGACCATCTAGATCTCGACTACGAGACAGCATAAGCTCCACGGAGGGAGATGACAGCCTGGAAAGAAAGGTAAGTGATTTTTTTCGACTGTAGGGCTGAATGGTCTCCCACCCTCAGCCAGTATGGATCATTTGGCAATGACAGTGTGAAGTTGAACTGTACATTGGGAAAATCCCAGGTTCAATTCTAACCTGTGCTGAATTAGCTGATCTCAGTCAGTTTGTCATAGGGGTGTTTTAACCTTGACTTCACCCTGACTGCTGTTCAGTCTGCTGGAAAGTGGTGTGTAAGTGGTGACTTAAGATGACAACAGCACTAGACCTGGCCATGGTAGCTTCTATGATAGTCAAATAGCCTAGGATTGATTGCTTAAGCTCATAAATAAAGAATGGGCTTTTAGGTGAGATGGTGAAGTATGCCCAGGGAAGCATAATCCAACAGGAATCAAAATCTTCAGGAGCGGTGGTAAAGGGAGAAAACTGTCAAGCAAGACAATATAAAAGCAGAGGTAATCCGATACATGTAGATGGAATGGAGTCTGAGCACCAAGTAATAGACGCCATGTCGTATATTATTTAATTTTTTACAAATTGACCAGAATGATTGCACTTTGCTTACAATCTATACTGTATTGTTTTCCGCAATTTTAGGCTTCAGATAGTTATGGAAGCCCACTGCACTGTATGAGATCTCCTTTACATTCTTCCCTGCGGGGCTCTTCACCATCTTCAGAATCCGCTATCTCTTCAGCATCTCCCTCACAGCGAGCCTCGTCTTTCTCGTTCGATGTTAACATAGTGAGGAGAACATTTGAAGAAGGGGAGCAGGCATCAATGGCAATGACACGTTACCAGACTCTGACGAATGCTTCTTCCCAGGAAGCCCTGGGCTTGACACCTACCAGTTCCCCTTCCAAATCCTGCCACAGCTCTGACACTTCTCCAGTTCATGTGAGGAGGGAGAGAAGAACAGAAAAGCACAGTGAAGGTGCAGTTATTCATTTTTGCCATTTTTCCTGTTGAGATATTTTTGGCTTGATATCTGGACTGAAGTTGGTACAATACATAATGCAATCAAAACAAAGTTAATGGTATAAGTTATACATGTCATACAGAATATTGGTGTACCAGCGTGCAGAACAATGGAAAAGGCCAGATGCGCATTCACATCATAGAGTTCATTACCTTAGCAACATTGCTGTGAGTGCCTGGCAGCGGCTATACTAGAAAGCCATCCTGAGCTGCTCTCGCATGCCTGCTAGTGGTTACTTCCAGAGTGGCCTTGTCAAAAGCCACAAAGTTCTAACACTAGCACACAGCCCTCAGAATTATATATGTATATTTTTTGGCAAGTCCGTCCAGGGTTTAGGAGACACTTTGGGTGCAAACCTAACCCACTCATCGGGAAGCGGACAGGATCTGATGTAATACTGGTTTTATACCCGGCCCAACTTTAGTCTTCATTGAAGTCAATGGAAAGTGATATTGGGTGGGGTGTAAATCTGGCATTCCACCCAATCATGTGGGTTTCCCACCTGGAGAGCTAGGCTAAAATGATCCCCTTTATTGCAATAAACTAAATCTTGTAAAAAAAACACAGCCCTTTATGTAATAAATATTTAATATACTTTAGTGAGGCAATGGTTTTTGTTTATAAACTGCTTAAACTATGCTCAGCCTCTAATAATGATCATTCACCACTGAGCTGAAATATCTGACTTCTTAATGGATGAGAGAACCAAATACCTGCAGTGACAGGGAGATAAACCAGCAGCTTTTTTGTTTGAATTATTTATATATTGTATCATCTTGTGCTATGAGCAGAACTTAAGCATTTAAAAGCACTGTTCAAACCCGGGTCTTCCTGTTTCACAACAAGAAATGCTGGAAATACTCAGCAGGTTAGGCAGCATCTGTGGAGAGAGAAGCAGAGTTAACGTTTCAGGTCAGTGACCCTTCTTCAGAACTGGGTCACTGACCTGAAACGTTAACTCTGCTTCTCTCTCCACAGATGCTGCCGGACCTGCTGAGTATTCCAGCATTTCTTGTTTTCGTTTCAGGTTTCCAGCATCTGCAGTATTTTGCTTTTACTTTCCTGTTTCACATTGGAAGACTGCAGTATGTCAAACGAGTATGTCAAAGTGTCAGTGAGACAGTGCTTGGTAACAAATTGGACCTCGTTACATCCATTTTTACCTGTAAAATGGCTACAAGAGACAATTTTGCGGCCTAACATCCTGTGCCCCAAGGACACATGAAAGATGGCCAACCCAATATTGATTTTTGGGCATTTTTCAGGCGTCTAGGGTGCCTGTCTAAAACAGGCGTTTGGCCACCTTTCATATGCTAATGAAGGGCCTAATGACTATTTGAGGTCCTCTTAGGGAAATGGGGTCTACAAGAGGCCTGAGGGCTGACCTGCAATTGATCCCTTTCCCATTCTCCAGTCCCTTGACATTTATCTCTGGGCCAGTGTCACTGAGCAAGGAACCTGAGATTGATATTCTTAAGATGGTCGAGCTCTCTGTGGAGGCGAAAAGGTTGCCGACAGCTTGGCCAAATAATGTTAATGAGGGTTGAGGCCCAATTTCAGGCCAGCCTCAAGTCTCCCAGTTGGGGCGCACACTCTGTTTAGCCCAAAAATAGGTCTAAGGGAACTTCCACCACAAAACTAGCAGGTGGTGTTACAGTCAACAACATCACCTCAGCACTTCAAAGCAGGAGATGGATTTTGTAAATTTAAATGGGAGGAACTTGATGCTCGGGCTATGCTTACTATACTAGGAAAAATAATTGGTAAATACCAATTGCTGAATAGAGCATCACAACCTCAGAGGCTGGTCTCGGAGTTTCTGCAAACTCAGCTCATTAGGCAGCCAGGTTAAGCGGGTGCTCCCCACTCCTGCATAACTTCCCACGATAATTGAGCAGTGTGTTAAACAAACAGGTGAAGTTTGCAAGTTGTGGAGCATCAGGTATGAAATGTATGGCAGATTAACATGGGCAGAATTGTACCAGCCCCACAGCGACAGGCTTGGAGGTAAGGGGGAGCTGGTAAAATGGCGGGGGAATGCATCGGAGTGGAACACCGAAGTCTTCCCACCTCCAGGCAAATTTCCCAGGGGCGGTTGGTCAGCGGGATTGGGAAGGCACAGGATGGCGACAGGGCCAACCGAGTCTGTTAAGCAGCCAATTGACAGCAATTTTGAAGTGACTTTTAACTTTGCCCTGGGGCACACAGGTTTCACGGAGTGTCAGCACCTCCCTGCTAAATGGAGGTGAGGGCTCAATGGCAGGTGAGTGGTGGCTGTAAGTGGCAGCCATAGAGTACAGCAGAATTACTAAACTGGTAGGCTGAGGTTCAGTTAAACAAAAGACTGAAAAATTGGAGGGATTGCACAGTATAAGCTCATATCGGAGGGCACTTATTGGAAGGGTGTCTCCCAGGTCCACTTCATCTTGTGCAGGTAATACTAGGGGATTGAGGGGCTTTGTGCCTTGAGGGCTCCAATTCCCAATGGGTGATAATGCACTCAGAGTTTGGCTGCTCCAGGGAAACATGTACAGCCACAGGTTGCAGGGCTGCAACAGCCAGAGGAGCACCAGCCTCACAAGGGTGCAAGGGGACCTGGACGATGAGAGTGCATAGGGCCACGAATGCAGGCTAATGTTGGCAGAAGGCACCACCCAACTGAAAGGGTTTACAGACAGAGGCTTTGCTTTATGGAGATGTCAAAGCACCAGTGTCTTCGAAGGCTGCGTCTGGCCAGGCAGTTGGTAGTGGACCTGTGCAGAATGTTGGAGAAGGAGCTGAGGCCAATGGGATGTGGTGGCCACCCATTGCCTGTGGTGGTGAAGGTGACAGTGGCACTCAATGTTTATGCCTCAAGCTCATTCCAGGGATTGTCTGGAGACATCTGTGGGATCTCCAAGTCAGTGGCCCATTGCTGCATCAAGCAAGTGATGAATGTAATGTACTGGAAGACAGGGCAATACATCAGGTATCGCACTGATCAGGCTAGTCAGGCCAAGAGGGCGATAGGAGTCAGGGCTATCCTTCAGGTGCATGGGGTAATCTACTGCACGCATGTGACCATCACCTCTCAGAGCTGCTAGGAGCCTTCATGAACAGGAAGGGGTCCCACTCGCTGAATGTCCACTGAGTCTGTGACCACCACAAAAAGATCCTGCAGGTATGTGCAAGGTTCCTGGGAAGCTGCCACGACTCATACATCCTTAGAGAGTCACAGGTGCCTCAGCCCTTCAAGCCACCTGAACACCATCGTGAATGAATATTGGATGACAAGGGGTATCTTGGCTGCTTACACCTGTCCAGAACCACAGCACAGAGGCAGAGGACACCTACAGCCATTGCCATGTGACTACAAAGGTCACCATTGAACAGACCATAGGCCTTCTGAAGATGAGATTCAGACACCTGGATAGATATGAGGGAAGCCGTGCAATATGCCCAATCAAGGGTCTCACGTATCGTGGTGGTTTGCACTCTACACAACCTGGAACTCCAGAGGGAAGGAGCATTGACAACCAATGACCACATTGAATGTGCAACCTCCTCCTCCTCCAAGGAAGAGTTGGAGGAGGGTCGACACTAGGCAGCCAAAGGGAATGCACCTGCAGTCTGATGTCAATGGGTATTGACATGCATGCCAAAGATATGCGCAACTCACTCGTAAGCACACATTTCTCCTGAAAGACCATCAAACACCCTTGGAGATGATTCAATCTTCTCTCTGAGGTAGCAATGGTGATCTTTCATGAAACACCCTTATCTCAGTGACCTGGTCATTACATCATTCCCTATTGCTGTCATTCTGTGCACACCTTTTTATGCCCTCCATCTCAAGTGATCACCATCTGGAAAATGCCCACTGGTGCATAAATAAACAGACAAACCATCAAATAACGCATTATAAGAGCTTTAATATTCCACAAATTACCCAGTGAAACCCCATGTGCAATGAGGTGGATTTATGCGAATGTTTCCATTGTGCTCTCCCGGCGCCTGCAGTTGATGTGGAGGCAGGCTGCTGCCTTTTCTGCTCCACTGTATGAGATGGGCATGGTGGATGGCCTCTGGGTGCCTGAGCCCTAGAGGGGTCTGGGACATTGAGGGGGGGGGGCCACCTGCATCTGTGCAGGGGCCACCTCTTCCATCAGGGCTTCATGCAGTGTTTGTATCATCATCAAAGGAGCCAAGGATCTGTTAAATCTTGGAGACACCCTTCCTCTGACTCAGGCCATTCCTTCACAACTTCTCTTGTTCAGCACCCCTCCCAATGCCCTCTGATGGTGGGGTCCCGGCAATAGGCCAGAAGGCGGGGGTGACTCCGCCTTGGCCCTGTTTTGGGCCCCTGGCCAACTTCGACAGTGGGCAGCCAATTAACTGCCCGCCATTGGGAACCTGTTCCTTTAAGAATGGGGATTCGTCCCTCAAGAGCTGCTGGCCAATCAGATGGCCAGCTGCTCAGCAGTACCAGCAGCACCACTTTTAGCAGTGGCCACTGCCGGTAATACAGGAGGCCTGGGACCAGCAGCAGTGCTGGAGCCCTGGACCTCAGGTAAGTAGGATAGGCTCGCCAGGGCCAGTCCGGCAGGCCCCAGCGAGGGGAGGGGGGAAGGTGGTCATTGAGGGCAGAGCGTGGTTATTTGTGGAGGGGCAGCCTTTGCTGTCGGGGGCCCTCCATGGGCCACAGATTTCCCATGGGTCAGGGCTCCCCCCGCCCCCCCAGCCACTGGGAGGCCACTTGGTTTTACTGGGTAACTTCCCCCTGTGCTGGGTTCCCCTTGTGCTGGTGAAATGTCAGTGGCAATGGGAAGAGACCTTTAAGTGGACATTAATTGGCTGCTTAAGGGCCTCAATTGTCCTCTGGACAGGAAGGCTGTCTTCAGCCTTCCACACCCCCAACAAAATCGAATGGTGTCAGGAAAGCGACTAGCATTCCACCCCCCACCTTCCCTCACTATTTGATGGCTCCCCCCTGCCTCCCAGCCTGTCTCACAAGGGCTGGGAAAATTCAGCCTGTTGTGTTCAGCCTGTATGAAGGCTGCTGACTGCCCTTTAAATATGGCATCTTCCTTTAACATGCCAGAACCTCCTGCTGCCCGCCACTCATTATTGGCCAGCTCCCCCACCTGCCGGACATTCATTAGCTGAAGACGGGAAAATCCCTGAGGATGTCCCACTGCCTGCCAGTGTGACTGCAGGTCCCGGATTCAACACTGATGTCGTGACTTCCGCTCAATTGGGAACATCCCGCCTGAGTGCCTGCTCACAGCATTTGAATTTCAACAAGTATTTGTTCTATTATAATTACAATGGAAAAAACTTTAAAAGAGAAAAAATAGCATGGGAGAGGAGAGAGAATGTCTTGTGGCAGGAGAGATATTTGGTGTGGATTTCTCAGCTGTGGAATTGTGGAGTTTATCTGCCTTGGATAGTGTGGGACATCAGGAAATGTGACTGGGAGGAAGGGAGGAAACAATAAATGGAAAGTAAATGTTATCTTCAGAAACAAATGTCAATTATGTTAGAAGTGAATATTTGCATTCAGCTAATAGAAATCAGAGGTTCCCTATGGGACAGCTGAATAAATCCACTTCCCAAGCATTGAGCCACACAGGCTAGGAATGCTCAGCTTGAATCTCCAGCTTGTTTGAGTTAACTGATCTCAGCCATGGTAGCAGTAGGGTACCAGAATTGGTTTCAGTGCTTCCATACAGGGAGCAGAGTTAGGAGTCCTGCTCCTTGACAGTATCCAGTGATTCCTATTGGAAACCGTATGTGAGCAGATCCCAGGTGAGGACAGAATCTGTTGTGGCTGTAACCTCCCCAAGGTTTAATGCCATTCCCTGTTCTATACTTTCAAATGAAGAATGGTCATTTGAATGAGATATTATAGGATCGTAGAACTAAACTCCAGCATGAAGCAGTGTCACAAGGAGAAAACACAAAACAAATTAGAGGGGAGGGGAAGCTAATAGAAATCGCATTCCAAACTATTTTCATTTTTCCACTCATTTATTATTTTTACTACAGGCCCCTGTTAAATATATTTTTTCACCCAGAGCATACTTTTTTTTATACCAGGCTCCAGAGCATTATACTTAGCTTTCGGATAATATACTACCTCGATAATATATTAAAAATCTTGCTGCGATCTGTACTTCTTGTCAACTCTTACTATTATAAATTTCTGTGTTCACATTTATAATGAAAATTGCGTATGTAAACTTGCCATGCTGTAATTACACCCTTCTACCACTGGTGACACCAGTGCTTCAATTCTGCATCTTCCAGATCCTTGGTCTGTACTGTACAAAGGCTTGGCCCCTATTCTTTTTTAACCTGAAGATTAATGGGGGAGATCAACGAGCATGACTACAATTAGTTTTGCAATGCTCCAAATTACAAGTTAAAAAGCAACAATGGTAAACATCAGTACATATTTCATGCACAGTACTAGATATGATCTAACAGAAAATTAGAATGAAGTCACTGTGGATTCTAGATAATTTAGTACACCATCATGGCAAAGAGCTATTCACACAATAGGACATGGCTCTGGGGATAGCAATATGTTTGCACTGCAGAAGAAATGGAAGGAAAATTGAACCAGATGAATTTGTTTTAGATAACATGCTTCATATAAGGGCAGGTTTTGCTATAAGTTTCACACTAATCTGCATTGTATAATGTTACAATTTTAAAAATTCATTCATGGGATGTGGGCATTGCTGACTAGGCCAGCATTTATTGTCCATCCCTAATTGCCCTTGAGAAGGTGGTGGTGAGCTGCTTTCTTGAACCGCTGCAGTCCATCTGGTGTAGGTACACACACAGTGCTATTAGGACAGGAGTTCCAGGATTTTGACCCAATTGTCACTAATTATTTTGCAAGAACAGCTCCTCATTAATAGTTTTCAAGAAGTTTATGTAGGGTTTTACATTAATATTATACAGGCACAGTGTGTGGGAGGCATGTGGTCTCCTTCCGTCAGCTGCATTTCATAGTATCGGTGCCTGGGCAACCAACAGTGTTAGAGACCCATGGAAATGTAGTTCTATGAATGTGTCATCAGATTAAAGGAATTGGTTTCATTGAAGTAAATGTGGGGAGCCATTTCCCTGATACAGATCCTGATTCCCCAGATTTCCCATCAGAAACCAATGTGAATGCCCCTCGATTTTAAAATTAAAATGAGAAGAATGATGTAGAGGCTGTTCAATCCAGTCAGCAGAAATAAAAAAAACTGCTGAACAACACAAAGACACTTTTAATTAGCTAAAGTGGACTACCATTAGGTAAGATTCAGTTTTGGATATCATTTAGATACTATTGCAGTGAATCAAAATGTTGGGCTTTTGACAATTTGTACTTTAACGTATGAGAGCCCAACTGATTGATAACACAAGAAAATTTGGATGAGAACTTAGCTTTAGCCCACTTAAGTCACTTTTGAAGGCAAACTTCCAAGGCCTAACTGTGTACAATCATTCACAAATGTATTATTTTGCAGCAATAATCAAAATGTGAAGGGGGGCATTTTATAATCAGGTTAATAGTGAGTTAGAAGTTTCATTCAGCTTACTGAATAAGGAAGTGTTATATAATATCCAGCTCATACACCTCGTGTAATGGGACATTACAGAAAAGTACTGCTCTGTAGACCACTTCAGTGATGAAGATCACAAAATACACAGTACAAACTTGTTTTTTATTTCCCCAGGACATTAGTGATGCACTAAAATCCAATCACTCCTCACCATACTGCTGCTGCACAATCTCACTAGCTTCTATTTTGAACAACCATCAAAGTTGACATTGACCTTCTCTACCTAAATGATTTCGAAATGAAAGTATGCATGCAAATGCCTGACATATCTTCCCTTGACTGTGGACATGTCTCAGTTGACAATCTATGCTGCCTCTTCTGTGGGTAGTTCAGATTTGTGCACGGTTGATTGTTCACATTGAGGTGTGTGTAGCCTCCTCCTTCAATCTTCACTCAGCAAAGTCAAACTTCTGTTTAACTTCTTGAGCTTCTGGGTTGATTGATATATCTGCTCAATTAATTTAATCAACATTTAAACAGTAGCCTAACTCTATAAATAAAATGATCATTTCTTCCCAGCGTTCTATGAGCAAAAAGTTTGAAATCAGTCAAAGAACAAAGAACAAAGAACAGTACAGCACAGGAACAGGCCATTCGGCCCTCCAAGCCTGTGCCGATCTTGATGCCTGCCTAAACTAAAACCTTCGGCACTTCCGGGGACCGTATCCCTGTATTCCCATCCTATTCATGTATTTGTCAAGATGCCTCTTAAACGTCACTATCGTACTTGCTTCCACCACCTCCCCCGGCAGCAAGTTCCAGGCACTCACCACCCTCTGTGTAAAGAACTTGCCTTGCACATCCCCTCTAAACTTTGCCCCTCTCACCTTAAACCTATGTCCCCTAGTAGCTGACTCTTACACCCTAGGAAAAAGCTTCTGACTATCCACTCATAACTTTGTAAACCTCTATCATGTCGCCCCTCCACCTCCGTCGTTCCAGTGAAAACAATCTGAGTTTATCCAACCTCTCCTCATAGCTAATGCCCTCCAGACCAGGCAACATCCTGGTAAACCTCTTCTGTACCCTCTCCAAAGCCTCCACGTCCTTCTGGTAGTGTGGCGACCAGAATTGCACGCAATATTCTAAGTGTGGCCTAACTAAAGTTCAACTGAAGGGTTGCAAATAAAACAGCATCATTGAAATTGCTTCTGAATTAAAAATTCAGGTTCACTGAAAGAAAAATTGGTAAATCAGTTAGCAACCACAGACCATCATTAATTATAAATATCACAGTACATCACCAATCACTGAGAATATAAAATCGGCAGCAAAAGGAATCTGTGTACTCCAGCTCAGGCACAGCATCTTGATATATTGTCTCATCTGATTAATTCTGGAATGAGATTGCCTTTAGAGTAATTTATGATGGGATTCATTTAAATCTGAAATGATAAAGTGATCATGCACTCTCTAGGTTGGTTTCCTTGTTAGATATTCATAGCTGTGGAAGCAGGAAGCATATAATAATGCCTTCGGCAATGGTGGGGAAGGGCATAATAACAAACCAACTCTGGATGTAGTGCTCGTGTCCTAATGTCTTGTTATAATTTTGCATGCATTTTTGTAATTGTAGGTTCAGAAGAGAGCAAAGAGTCAAGTCCAGCAGAACCAGCAAGTCCCACAGTAGGCCTGGACAGAAAGGCAAGGCGAAAATTTTTGGACCTTGGGTAGGTGTTATTGTAATTAGAATAAAATTGCTAATCAAACTTTGTCCTTTCGATATAGCACTCCAAAATGTTGCAGGTGTAGAGATTGTATAAACTTAAGCATTTTTAATTCTGTAACTTACAATTTCAAGTGTGCACATTAGACCATGACTAACAAGGAAGGACAATGCCCATCTTACTAAATCATCTAACAATCATCTGTTTTTGCCAGTATAATTTTAACAAACCTGAGTGGGTTGATGTGAAGGTGATTTCTAATTTGGAATAACTGGAATATAACAATGGAGCTGCAAAAATACAATAGGGGCTAAATTCTTCTAGGGCAGAAGCATATAACAGACGATAGTGAATCACCAGTCCATTTTACACGCTGTGCAATAGTCTTTGCCAACCTCAGTGGAGAAAAGCATCAAGCGAACTGTAACATGGACTGCTAATTTAGTATTGCCCACTCTACGCTATTGCCCAAGATTATATCCCAGTGAATGTTCAGTTTCAATTTTAAAGTGTCCATCACAGCTAAAACCCATCAAATTGATCAGACCATAGCCAACTCTGTAGAATTTTCATAGATAAAAACAAGAAATGCTGGAAATACTCAGCAGGTCTGGCAGCATCTGTGGAGAGAGAAGAATTTTCTATTCTTTAAGCTTCTTTCCATCAGACCTGCTAAGTGCCACCCATTCATTTTGGTTTCAAACATTGCTTTTCTATAGATATATCACACTTGAAAATCTAGCTTTTTGTGGGTAATTTTGACTTTCATGCAAATGAATATTGGGAGACATGTATAACAGGCTACTGAATTGTTATCACCTGTTATATATTCAAATGGTTTCCAATCTATATCATCATTATACATTATAAATGTGCCTGTTCATATTTCTCCAGTGAGGACAGGTCTCTATCCTTTTGTCTACCTAAATCTTTGGGGCTTTCAGAAAGAAACAAAAACAATTCCTAACCTTTATTGTAAAGTATTCAGCTATTAAGTACAAAATTATGTTACAATTAGAATAGGGACTGGTTTGATGAAAATGACAAGGAAATTCAACTCATCAGGCTCATCTGGCTTAGCCAGCCAGCCAAGCGAAAAAGACAACCTACTGTCAAGAATGCCTTCAATGTAAACTGAGGAACATCCAAAATGATTGGTGGATCATATTTGCAAAGGAAAAGAGAATGTTACAATTTTACTCGCAATCACAGTCGTTTTATTATTCAATGGATGTCAGTCATAGATAATCACTTCGGCATAAAAAGAGCATGGAACTTTTTCTGCTCTGCTCTCCACCTATAAAACCCAACCAAGCTTTCCGATTCCTCCTCTCACCATCCCATCCCCTCCTGGCTTGATGTCCATATGCCTTTATGTCTTTTTGTGAAGCGCCTTTAGTAATTTCTTTACATTAAATGCAAGATGTTGGCCTTGTGGAATAAGAAATGTTGCTGTCCAGTTGCCTAAGGTGTGACATTGATGTCGTCTTTGAAGTGTGCGGCTTTGGTTGTCCTGATCAATATCACAAAATGTTGTTTTATGCTGAGGCTTCTTTCTTTCTTTCCACTTCTTCTTTGGCCCCTTGTCTCGAGAGACAATGGGTAAGCACCTAGAGGTGGTCAGTGGTTTGTGGAGCAGCGTCTGGAATGGCTATAAAGGCCAATTCTAGAGTGACAGGCTCTTCCACAGGTGCTGCAGATAAAATTGGTTGTCAGGGCTGTTACACAGTTGGCTCTCTCCTTGCGCTTCTGTCTTTTTTCCTGCCAACTGCTAAGTCTCTTCGACTCGCCACTCTTTAGCTCCGCCTTTATGGCTGTCCGCCAGCTTTGGCGATCACTGGCAACTGACTCCCACGACTTATGGTCAATGTCACAGGACTTCATGCTGGGTTTGCAGACATCTTTAAAGTGGAGACATGGACAGCCGGTGGGTCTGATACCAGTGACGAGCTCGCTGTACAATGCATCCTTGGGGATCCTGCCATCTTCCATGCGGCTCACATGGCCAAGCCATCTCCAGCGCCGCTGGCTCAGTAGGGTGTATATGCTGGAGATGTTGGACGCCTCAAGGACTTCTGCGTTGGAGATACGGTTCTGCCACCTGATGCCAAGGATTTCTCTGGAAGCAGCGAAGGTGGAATAAATTGAGACGTCGCTGTTGGCTGACATACGTTGCCCAGGCTTCACTGCCGTAGAGCAAGGTACAGAGGACACAGGCTTGAAACACTCAGACTTTTGTGTTCCCTGTCAGTGCGCCATTTTCCCACACCCTCTTGGCCAGTCTGGACCTAGCAGCTTTCCCATGCACTTGTTGATTTCTGCATCAAGTGACAGGTGATAGTTGAGCCTAGATAGGTGAATTCTAGAACCACTTCCAGAGCGTGGTCACCGATATTGATGGATGGAGCATTTCTGACATCCTGTCCCATGATATTCGTTTGCTTGAGGCTGATGGTTAGGCTAAATTCATTGCTGGCAGCCACAATCCTGTCGATGAGTCTCTGCAGACACTCTTCTGTGTGGGATGTTAATGCAGCATCGTCAGTAAAGAGGAATTCCCTGACAAGGACTTTCCGTACTTTGGTCTTCGCTCTTAGACGGGCAAGGTTGAACAACCTGCCATCTGATCTTGTGTGGAGGAAAATTCCTTCTTCTGAAGACTTGAATGCATGTGAGAGCAGCAGGGAGAAGAAGATCTCAAACAGTGTAGGTGCGAGAACACAGCCCTGTTTCATGACACTTAGGATAGAAAAGGGGTCAGATGAGCCACCACACCTGGCTACAGAACTGGTGTAGGAGGGAGGGATTCAGATATGTGGATCATTGGGATACCTTCTGGGGAAGGTGGGACCTGTACAAGAAGGACGGGTTGCATCTGAACTGGAGGGGCACCAATATCCTGGGCGGGAGGTTTGCTAGAGCTCTTTGGGAGGGTTTAAACTAGTTTGGCAGGGGGATGGGAACCGGAGCCACAGATCAGTGGATGGGGTAGCTGTTGAACAGGCAGATACCGAGTGCAGAGAGTCTGTGAGGAAGGTTAGACAGTTGACAGGGCAAAGTTGCAGCCAGTATGATGGGTTAAAGTGTGTCTATTTTAACTCAAGAAGTGTCAGGAATAAGGGTGATGAACTTAGAGCATGGATCAGTACTTGGAGCTACGATGTTGTGGCCATTACGGAGACGTGGATATCACAGGGGCAGGAATGGATGTTGGATGTTCCGGGGTTTAGATGTTTCAAAAGGAATAGGGAGGGAGGTAAAAGAGGTGGGGGAGTGGCATTGCTAATCAGGGATAGTATCACAGCTGCAGAAAGGGAGGTCGTCGAGGAGGGTTTGTCCACTGAGTCAGTATGGGTGGAAGTCAGAAACAGGAAAGGAGCAGTCACTTTGTTGGGAGTTTTCTATAGACCCCCCAATAGCAACAGAGACACGGAGGAACAAATTGGGAGGCAGATTTTGGAAAGGTGCAGAAGTAACAGGGTTGTTGATTGATTGGAACCTCCTTAGTGCAAATAGTTTGGATGGAGCAGTTTTTGTCAGGTGTGTCCAGGGAAGTTTCCTGACTCAATATGTAGATAGGCCGACTAGAGGGGAGGCTATGTTGGACTTGGTGCTTGGCAACGAAGCAGGCCTGGTGGCAGATCTCTCGTTGGGAGAGCATTTCGGTGATAGTGATCACAACGCCCTGACCTTTACTATAGTCATGGAGAGGGACAGGAGCAGACGGGATGGGAAAATATTAATTGGGGGAGGGGGAATTACAATGCTATTAGGCAGGAACTGGGGAGCATAAATTGGGAACAGATGTTCTCAGGGAAATGCACGACAGAAATGTGGAGGTTGTTAAGGGAGCACTTGCTGCAACTGCTGAATAGGTTTGTCCCGATGAGGCAGGGAAGGGATGGTAGGGTGAAGGAACCTTGGATGACAAGAGATGTGGAACAGCTAGTCAAGAGGAAGAAGGAAGCTTACTTAAGGTTGAAGAAGCAAGGATCAGACAGGGCTCTAGAGGGTTACAAGGTAGCCAGGAAGGAACTGAAGAATGGACTTAGGAGAGCTAGAAGGGTACATGAAAAAGTCTTGGCGGGTAGGATTAAGGAAAATCCCAAGGCGTTCTACACTTATGTGAGGAACAAGAGGATGGCCAGAGTGAGGGTAGGGCCGATCAGGGATAGTGGAAGGAACTTGTGCCTGGAGTCGGAGGAGGTAGGGGAGGTCCTAAATGAATACTTTGCTTCAGTATTCACTAGTGAGAGGGACCTGGTTGTTTGTGAGGACAGCGTGGAACAGGCTGATATGCTCGAACAGGTTGACGTTAAGAAGGAGGATGTGTTGGAAATTTTGAATGATATGAGGACAGATAAGTCCCCGGGGCCAGACGGGATATATCCAAGGATATTACGGGAAGCGAGGGAAGAGATTGCTGCGCCTTTTGCGATGATCTTTGCGTCCTCACTGTCCACTGGAGTAGTACCGGATGATTGGAGGGTGGCAAATGTTGTTCCCTTGTTCAAGAAAGGGAATAGGGATAACCCTGGGAATTATAGACCAGTCAGTCTTACGTCGGTAGTGGGCAAATTATTGGAGAGGATTCTGAGAGACAGGATTTATGATTATTTGGAAAAGCATGGTTTGATTAGAGACAGTCAGCATGGCTTTGTGAGGGGCAGCTCATGCCTCACAAGCCTTATTGAATTCTTTGAAGATGTGACAAAACACATTGATGAAGGAAGAGCAGTGGATGTGGTGTATATGGATTTTAGCAAGGCGTTTGATAAGGTTCTCCATGGTAGGCTCATTCAGAAAGTAAGGAGGCATGGGATTCAGGGAAAGTTGGCTGTCTGGATACAAAATTGGCTGGCCCATAGAAGTCAGAGGGTGGTAGTAGATGGAAAGTATTCAGCATGGAGCTTGGTGACCAGTGGTGTTCCACAAGGATCTGTTCTGGGACCTCTGCTCTTTGTGATTTTTATAAATGACTTGGATGAGGAAGTGGAAGGCTGGGTTAGCAAGTTTGCCGATGACACGAAGGTTGCTGGAGTTGTGGATGGTGTGGAAGGCTGTTGTAGGTTGCAACGGGACATTGACAGGATGCAGAGCTGGGCTGAGAAGTGGCAGATGGAGTTCAACCTGGAAAAGTGTGATGTGATTCATTTTGGAAGGTCGAATTTGAATGCGGAATACAGGCTTAAAGACAGGATTCTTGGTAGTGTGGAGGAACAGAGGGATCTTGGGGTCCATGTCCATAGATCGCTCAAAGTTGCCACCCAAGTTGATAGGGTTGTTTATAAGGCGTATGGTGTATTGGCTTTCATTAACAGGGGGATTGAGTTTAAGAGCCGTGAGGTTATGCTGCAGCTCTATAAGGCCCTGGTTCGACCACACTTGGAATATTGTGTTCAGTTCTGGTCGCCTCATTATAGGAAGGATGTGGAAGCTTTAGAGAGGGTGCAGAGGAGATTTACCAGGATGCTGCCTGGACTGGAGGGCATGTCCTACGAAGAAAGATTGAGGGAGCTGGGGCTTTTCGCATTGGAGCGAAGAAGGAGCTGACTTGATAGAGGGGTACAAGATGATGAGAGGCATAGATAGAGTGGATAGTCAGAGACTTTTTCCCAGGGCGGAAAGGGCTATCACCAGGGGGCATAATTTTAAGGTGATTGGAGGAAGGTTTCGGGGAGATGTCAGAGGTAGGTTCTTTACACAGAGAGTGGTGGGTGCGTGGAATGCGCTGCCAGCGGTGGTAGTAGAAGCAGATACATTAGGGGCATTTAAGCGACTCTTGGATAGGTACATGGATGATAGTAGAATGAAGGGTAGGTAGTTATTTTGATCTTAGAGTAGGTTAAAGGTTCGGCACAACATCGTGGGCCGAAGGGCCTGTACTGTGCTATGTTCTATGTACTACGCTGAATTTTGCCTTTCATATTGTCATGGAATGAGGTGATGATACTTAATAGCTTTGGTGGACATCCAATCTTTGCCAGTAGTCTGAAGAGACCACGTCTGCTGACGAGGTCAAAGGCTTTGGTGAGATCTATGAAAGCAATGTAGAGGGGCATCTGTTATTCGCGGCATTTCTTCTGTGGTTGGCGAAGGTAGAACAGCATGTCAATGGTGGATCTCTCTGCTCGAAAGCCGCACTGTGCCTCAGGGTAGACACACTCAGCCAGCTCCTGGAGTCTGTTTAAAATGACTCGAGTGAAGACTTTCCCCACTATGTTGAGCAGGGAGATTCCACGGTAGTTGTTGCAGTCACCGCAGTCACCCTTGTTCTTTTCGAGGGTGATGATATTGGCATCGCGCATGTCCTGTGGTACTGCTCCCTCATCCCAGCACAGGCAAAGCAGTTCATGGAGTGCTGAGAGTATAGCAGGCTTGGCACTCTTGATTATTTCAGGGGTAATGCCGTCCTTTCCAGGGGCTTTTCCACTGTCTAGAGATCAATGGCATTACTGAGTTCCGATTTTGTTGGCTTTTCGTCCAGCTCATCCATGACTGGCAGAGACTGGTCTGCATTGAGGGCGGTATCAGTGACATCATTTTCCCTGGAGTACAGTTCTAGGTAGTGCTGCACCCAGCGGTCCACTTGCTTGCGTTGGTCAGTGATCGTTTCCCCTAATTTAGACTTGAGGGGAGGCGATCTTTTTGATGGTTAGTCCAAAAGCTCTCTTTATGTCATCATACATTCCTCTGATGTTTTCGGTGTCGGAGGCCTGCTGAATACGACTGCATAGGTGTTGCCAGTCGTCATTTGCACAGCGCATGGCAGTTCTTTGTGCAGTGCTTCTTCCACTTTAAGTGCTACGGATGATAACTCGCTGGGGGCTTTCTTGTAGTTCAACAGCGCTTAGCGGCTATGACAGGTTCCAACTCTTCAAAGTGAGATTGAAACCAGTCTGCATTCTGCTTCTCACATTTGCCAAAGGTGGTCATTGCTGAGTCATAGATGGCAACTCTGATGTGGCCCGACTTCGTCTCTGCATCCCCTGCAGGAGCGTTTTGAAGGGCTTTTTCAGGTGAATTTAGAAACTTATGTAACAGCTGTGGATAAGAAATTAGAGGGCGGTATTTAATGTAGCAACAGGGGTCTTGCCCACTGGCTGGACAGCCAGCAAGAGCCCCGCATTGCCCCCTTTTGGGAAGGCCCGCCGAATTAAGTGCCAATCAGGCACTTAAGTGGACAGCAGTGGGCCTTCCCCAGGATCAAGGACCCGGTTGGGGAGAGGGTGGTATTGGCACAAGTCCTGCTCACTGAGAGGCCAGCAGCTCTTTTACTCAGCAGCACCACTGACAAGATGGTGGCTGCTGTGAGAAGAACACCCACCTGAGGCTCGTCTCGGTGTTGGATCCCCGACTCAGGTGAGTGATAGTGGGAGGGGTTTTATGGGGTGGGGCTCCTTGGGGAGGGGTGGTGTAGGGGGGGGGTCAGCAGCAAGGGCAGGGGGGTGGCTTTCAGGAGGCCCCTCCCCCCACTTCCCAATGCCGGGTCCCTTAATCAGCCACTAAGTGCCTTTGAACGAGGCCCCCGGGGAGCCAGCAAGCATAGGATTTCATGTTGTGCTCCCCACATGGCGATTGGCCCACCTGCTGCTGGGTTAATACCAGCGGTGGCAGGAAGAGGCCCTTAATTGGGCATTAATTGCCTCTTAAGGGCCTCATTTGGCAGTGGGGCGGGAAGGGCATCCGCGGACCTTCCTGACATGGACTTAATTGAGGTAGAGGCGGAAAGGTGTCCCACCCGCCACCATCCTGCCTGATTAAATGCCCTCCCCCCTCCAAGCCCACCACGGGGCAGAGTATTAAATGCAGCCTAGAGTATCTGAATTCCACTGGCAAGTTGTTGACAGGGTACAAAAGGAAGACATTCTGTAGCTCAGTCAAAAATACAGGGGTAGAAATTATTCTTTGCTTCCATTTTCCAGATGGGACCAATTTCGGAACACATGTGTGCCAGATGTCTGTTTTTGCGCAGTGCCATATTGGTAGCAGGCATCCCAGATGGTCACCTATAACCGGTGTCAGGCCCCTTAAATATGTAAATGAGTGGCCTAATGCCAGTTTCAGTCCCCCTTGCTGAAGTTGGCTTTGATTATGGGAGCAGGAGCTGAGCATGCTCTTCTTGGGATTTTTAAGCTGCCGCAATGGCCTAATCAGTAATTGCCACCAAAAGGTAAGATTTTCTTAAATTTGAAAAGGTATTCTTGTGGAGCCAGGAGTGCTTCCCTGATGCCATAGTATCCAGATTGCCACCCCCTCCACACATTGTTTCTCCATTTCCCTCTAACGACTTATCTGTGGGTTGTTGCTGATGAGGCTTGACAGACGCTGGCAGCTTGTGCAAAAAACGTTAATGAGGCCCAAGGACCAATTATAGCCCATCAGGTCTCTTGGTTGAGGCACGCTGGTTATGGACCCAGAAATGAGCTGCAACTAATTTCCACTGAACAATCTCAAACAATTTTTGGAATGTACTAGCCGATTAAAGAAAACCTTGGAAAAATTGTGAACAACATAGAAGATTGGTTTACACAGTTTATTCCCTTCTGTGGTAAACTGCTGCCTTCACTTTTTCTCATAATCAAACATTCGTTGCCTGAAGGAACCACTTCAGATCCTTGCATTACCCTATCTGTGAGAACCGTAAAATATCATCTTGCATTGAACGATGTTTTTCAGAAGTGAGAGTGCCATAAATAATGTGTGTTATATTTGAGTATTATTGTTAGGGATATTGAACAGAAAGGATGTCTATGAGCTTTCCTATTACTGATGAAGCAATAAAAACAGCCCTATTTGCAAAACGTCGATAATGTTGGTTTACATATCATTTAATCATCAAAATAGTCAAAGGAAAATTGTGATTTGGCCTGTTTGCTTAGAATTTATTTTTCTGTTCATTAGTTTTTCTGTCATTTATCACAGATTGACGATCTTACAACATCTGGTGTGTACAAGGATTCAAGAATACTAATGACTAATGTCTATTAGATATAAAATCTGGTGATTAATTTCGTGAATAACATTCAGAATCAACCCAGATATGTCAACTAATTTTTTGACAATTATTTAGCGACTGAACTATGTTCTGCTATCTTGTATTTTTGTTCACATTAACCATGTTCTCCGGGAATTGTGCTAAATGTTTTCCCTCAACCAGAACCATCAAAACAAATTACCTGGACATTTATCTCATTACTGTTTGTGGGAGCACACTGTCCACAAATTGGCAGCTACGTTTTCCCACATCAAAACTGTGACTACACTTTAGAAAAAAAGGAGCATTTATTGGTTGTGAAAGGCTTGTGATTGTGAAAGGTGCTATATACTGTCACGGAAGTGTTTTTTTCCCTCTGTTTAAAAACTAAGGGGGGGTTTGTGTGCCTTTAAGACCAATAGAAGTTTTAATATTCTCTGGGAACAGTGGCCGTAATTTTATGGTGGGCGGACAGGAGCCGGCCACCGCCGTAAAAGTTGGTGGCGAACCCACTTCCGCCTCACCTGGGGATCTGTTCTGTATTTTATGGGTCCCCAGGCTTTAATTGTTTGGAGACGGGACTTCCACCCACTTAAGGGAGGATGTCTGGCCTCATTGAGCTGCCAGCCAATCAACAGGCCGGCAGCTCTTAGTCCCAGCAGCGCCACCAGGAGAGGTGGCCACTGCTGGGACTGTAGCCCAGCAGGAAGTGAAGATGTCTAGAAACCAGGAGGAAAGGTAAGTTTTGGTTGCCTCACCGGGGGTAATTGGGCGGGCCCCGGCGATGCGAGGGTGATCGGTTGGGGGGAAGGGGGGGCGTGTCGGGTGCTGGGAGTGGCTGGGGTAGCGGGCGCAGCCCTCCATTGGGCACCCTGTGTTTGATGATCAGGGTCCCCCCCGAGACAATCTTCAGCTGCCTGGTTTTTCCAGGTGGCTTTTCCTGGCTCCAGGACGCCCGCTTGCCATGCGTAAAATCCGCGTGGAGGGCCACTTAAGGGCCTTGATCGACCTGGGGCAGATGGGCCGTTTTTCGCTCCCCACCCACCCACCCCTCCCACCGCCCTACGTTAAGAGCAGCAGAGACGGGAGCAGGTCAGAGCCTCCTGCTTCATTTTACACCACCCCCCACCACCATCCCGCTCGTTGTGGTGGCGTAAAATTCCGGCAAGTGTGTGCGAGCTGCAGGCCTGTTCCTAAGCAACAGCAAGAGAGATGCAGTCACCTGCCGTATTGCATCTGTTTGACTGTGAGTAAAGACTGGCTATAACTGGTTTGATCTGGCACACCAGCAAAGTGTGCTCTCCTTGAAGGAAGGATTTTGTCTCTCTCTCTCAGCAGAAAATTTACATTGGCTTAGGTGTTTCACTTAAAGAGGAAAGGACCCCTGGAAAGGAATCTTTGCATTGTTGGAGGTAGCAAATTCATTTTTACTTCCAGTCTCTAAGAGGTCTCTGTTTCCGGAGTGACTTTCTGTTGCCTTTCGTGTTTCTGGGAGTTCTGGAATTCTCAGTAAAGTTTCTACCAATAGACTGCTAATTCAAAAATCTAAATAGACCTGCTGTTATACTCCTTGTTGAAACATCAGTGTGATGCTGACTGTTCATCAACTCGCTTGGAGACTTTGAGTGTCATCTGACTATTCGACTCTGGGACACTTCACTGCTCCGGGAAAGTAACCAAGACTTACAACCCAGTTGTTCTATTATTCCTAAGAAACAGTTCTAATTTAAAACATCATTTTAGAACTGGTTAACCGTTAGTTTTTGAATGTATGTGTGTGCATGAATGTTAGGATGATTAAGAAGTTATAAAGTCTTTTCAGACATCGATTTATCTCAGTATTGTTTAAGATTTAGTTTATGAATAAATAGTTAATTTGTTGTTGTTTAAAGATAACAGGTTTGATGTGTTTTATTCTGAGGGTTAATAATTTGACTAATTTCCAGTAGGTGGGAAACTTTAATAATATGCTGTGGCCTGAGGAGTAATGGGACTGAATTGAAAGTGCATTGCTCCCGCCTCAGTCGTAAAAATATGTATCATCTTTATCTTTCTTAATGGATTATTCACACGTTAGCTCTGGTCTGATCATTCTTACCGATCATAAATAGATCAGAAATAGTAGCAAAATGTAAAAGGCTATTTTTACACGGTAAGCTCAGTAGTAAAGAAGGGTGGAACCTTCTACAGATGCACAATCAAGTGAAAACTTGTTGATTTTAATGCTATTGTAGGGTAAGATTTTGAAGTGTCACTGAAAACATAGGCAGAGGTCAAGAAAGAGGTCATGATCCCATTTTTGGGGGTTAGAAATAGGACATATGATATGTTCTGGGGGAAGAAAAGCAAAACCAAACTAAAAGATAATAATAAACTGGTGAAACTAATTGTTCATTTTCTAAATTGGCTGGCAGTGGTTGATTTAGATATTTAGAAGTTGGAAGCAGAAGTTGAATGTGCAAGACTTAATTTGTGGTGGAGTCTGGAGGAAGATCCCTTCCCAAGAAAATGTTGAGTTTTGAAGGGCTGATCCAAATATCCATGTCCCTGACCCCGTATTACCTTTCATATTGTAAAAAATATCATTTTAAACCTAGTTTATCACTGTTTAAATAAAAATGCAATCAGTGCAGATACTGCCAGAATTTCCATTTACTGTAAGGTTCAACATTGACATTTTACAATGAATTCCAATGCCTAGTTTTAAAAAAGGAGTGAAATCTTGAATTAAATCCCATAAAATCTGTAGAGAGATGACCATACTGATACAATAAGGTGAATTTTTACGAGGGGGAGACAGTGGTGTAGTGGCAATGTCACTTGTCTAACAGCACTGTTGGGTGTACCTACACCCCAAGGACTGCGGTGGTTCAAGAAGGCAGCTCACCACCACCTTCTCAAGGGCAATTAGGATTGGGCAATAAATGCTGGCCTAGCCAGCGACACCCACATTCCATGAATGAATAATTTTTGAAAAACTAACATGGGTGTGGGTGGGGGGTTAAATGGACACAAATTCCACCTCCATCCCGTTGACGTCCGGTTTTTATAATAGTGGGAGAAGAGGCGGGCAGCCAACCTGCTCCTAGGAGGCGTGTTGGCATTTTAAATGTGTCAATGAGGCTGGAAGCCTCAGGTTTAACCTGCTTTGCAGGTTTAACTGTGGCCGGCCAGATTTCCTGGCAGCTACAATGAGGGTCGAGGATAGTCTTGGGGAGATCCATGTAGGTCAGAAGGAATACTTCCTCCCGACACCATCCCACCCCAAACTCACCCACCATCAGACCCCATACAAACAACCGCCACCCTCTCCTCCGCACCCGTAAATGACCCTTGGGACCCAGGGTCAGGGATTGGGCCCCCTCCGGGGTAGGGGATTGGACCCCCATTTGGGATTGAAGCCCCCCTCAACCCAAGATGATCAGAAACCCCCTGGGGACGAGGATCAGACCCCCCAATTGGGATCACCACCATTGAGCCCACCCAGAGCCGTAGATCTGATCTGCCTAGTCCTGCAGCCTCCTCCGGACTCAGCCAAGGCTGTCAACCAGGCTAATGTCCAGGTGGAAAAGCTATCAATGACAGAAGGTGGATGCATAGAGGTATTTTACTCTTTGTGAATCTTTCCAAAAGCAGTTGGAGTAAAAATGGAGGCAAGAAACTTAGTCTGTGGACTTAAGATGGAGCAGAGCAGCACTCATTTGATGGCTGCTTGATGAGGTGGGTGTGAGGCCCTATATTGTCAGTAGAACCTGATGGCATTTTAACAGGTGCTGAGCAGGGAAACTATGACTTTGTTGGTCGGCTGTAGTAAGTATGCAGTCATTCTGCAGACTGAAGAGGCCAGAGTAAAACTTTTCTTTGTGAGATCCTGAGGAGCACAAGTCCTCCTTCAGGTTCCAGAGGAAACTCACAGCCTCCCCTACCCCATCATCTTCCCTCCCACAAGATCCTGCTGAAACTCCCAATCTTCACTGGATGGCAGCTTCTCTACCACAGTCATTTAAATTTCAGGCCCAGGAGTTAAACAGCCCCGAACCTAAACTTTAAGCCAGCTACTGTGCTTTGCCCAAAACCTACTCTGGATTAAAATCGACCCTCTTATTTTTATACAATTTTGCAAGTTTCAACAGTGACGAAGAGGAGAGAGATGCAATTGAAACAAACAATGCTGTTTGGTTCAGTGTGTACATCTGTTTGTAATCTGAACGGTGAGATCTCCAAAATCAATAAATTTCCAAAACTCTTTCCCAGGAACTGTTCTGTTCAAATCATTGAATCTGTTTGAAGAGTCAGTTTGAAACTACTGCAAAGAGGAAAATGCTTTTTCTAAGAAACCATATCAAATAGAGTCCTGCAGTGGTAAGAACACTATTATTGAAACAGAAAATGCTAGAAACACTCAGCATGTCAGGCACCATCTGTAGAGAGAGAAACAGAGTTAATGGGCTGGATTTTAATTGGCCGCAGTGAAGTCCGGTAGCACATAGAGAACCCAAAGGTTTCAGCAGTGTGTTTCTCTGTTGCTTTTTAACTCAGCCACTGCATTTGCATCTGACGTCCGGGTTTCCCAACCAATTAGCATAAGTGGGTGTGATGACAATCTGAGTCTATTCCTGAAGTATTTAAAGGGAACCTGCTAGGATGAAAGCTGAAGAATTATTCAGGTGTTTCAACAGAGCCAGGAACTGCAGCAATGGATACACAATGTTGCAAGGCAGCACCTTAGTTCACCAATACCTCCTTAGAGATGATATTACTCTCTGTAAGGGCCCGCAGGGAGATCCTCTTCCCTGCCAACAGGAAAAGGAAGCCTGCCTCAGAGAACAAGAAGGCATGGCTGAAGATTGGAGAAGCGGTTAGCTGCAGGATTGTGGTGCCACATCCTCAATCCAGTTCTGAAAGGTTTAATGACCTAATCAGGGCAGGAAAGGTGAGTGCAACGATACATTCAAGTATATCCTGAAGTGTGTCTAACCCCAACTCTCTCTGCCTTGCCAAGCCTACTGCTGCACATCACTCCTCATGTCACTTTACCTTGCAGCTGTACTATCCATCTCTGTCTAGGTACCTCCCCATCTGACCTTCCTCCACTGACACTCACCCTCATCTTAATATAATGTCACACTTAACCCTCACAGTGACCCTCAACAAATGTTGTCCATCCCCCAGTCGACACATTTCCATTTCTCTCGCTCATGGGTCACTCCATCTTTGCAAAAGAGAGCAGAGAACACCAGCAAGAGGCAGAGAACCAGAGGTGGCCCTCCAGCCATCTCCATTATTGACAGCTGCAGAGGAGGAGGTGCTGGAGATAAGCTGAGTTTCAATATGCTTGGTCACTAGAGATAGGGAGATGGAGGTCTCCCAACCACCTTGTGACAGAATTAAATGGCTTTGCTTTCACCGGTGAGTTCCAGGAAGCCAGGACAACCCATGTAGTTGGAGTTAATTGCCTTTTTACCATATTTAAATTGGATAACCCTTTCCCAAGGGGGTTTCTCACATGCAACTGACGCACTGAAGATAAAGGCGGAGGTCAGCGGGTTGCAGTCGGCTTCCTGACTTGCTGTTAATTTCAGCCCTTTGAACCAGCTGCCCAGTTGCGATTCCACTCACATTTTTTAATTAAAATTCCCGCCCAGTGTATCATGTCAAAGATCAGTTCTAATAAAAGATCATGGAATTGAAACAAAGGATGGCATTTTAATACAACAGACCTGTACACAGCAGTTTTGGGCGGGGTGAAGGGAGGTCCGGCAGCAGGTCGGGAACCTGTTTGTCAGGCTCTTTAACTCAGCCACAGTATTTCCATTTTGCCTCTAGGTTTCTCGACCAATCACAGAGTCCGGGTGTGATGATGACCCCACTCTGTCAAAGGAAGGATTTCTAGTGAAAGGGACCCCAGTAGGGGGTTAGAATAGCTCTAATCTGCATTGCTTCCTGAGGCTTCAGGAGCACAGGAATGGAAAGGAAACATGGGAATGCAACCCCCAGGTCTCTGACTTTTCCCTGGAGGTCCTGCTACTGGATCTGAGGGACTGAAGTGGAGTGCTTTTTTCCCATGGCCAGGAGAAAGAGGCCAGTCTCTCAAACTAAGTTGATGTGGATAGAAGTGGCAGAGGAAGTGAGCAGCAGGAGTATAGTCCCTCCAACCTGCAGACTGAATCTCTTGGTGCACTATGATCTCATGATGCTGGAAAGGTGAGTGGCATCTCACTTTCAGGTGCCAACCCCCACACTCTGACTTCCCAGCACTTCCTTGCACAACACTCCTCAGACCAACACATCTTGCAGCTCCACTCATTCCTCTCTCAAGGCATTTCCTTACATGCACATCTGAACAGCCAACACTAACACACTCATCTTACTGGCATTTTACACTCTTGTCTCACCATTCACAATTGGTGCCATTCCCTCCTCACCAAAAAATCCGTTTCTCACACTCCTAACTCTCTGCTTTCTCTCCTTGCAGGAGAATGGAGTGCACAACTTCAGGGAGAGTCTGAGAACCGGGGATGGCCCTCCAGTATCAGCTACTTTGACAGCCACTGGCAATGCATGCCCACCTGGTTCACTGTGAAGGAGGCCTTGTTCCAGAAGACTGCAGATGTCATCAACGACCCATCGTTAAATTTTGAGCCTCATGTAGCAATGGTGCTCAGACATGTTGAGAAAGAAGATCCTCTGCCTGTAGACCCTGCGTTGGGGGTATCTCCTTCTTTGAACTGAATCTCTGTGTTCATTCCCTCCATCCTGTGGAGCGCCATGTGCCTGAGGAGGAGGCAGCTGGTGCTGCTGCTGGTGTTGCTCCTGCAGCTCCTGGTGCTGTTGATGTTGTTGGTGCTGCTCCTCTTGTTCCTCATCAGAGGTCTAAGGTGCAGCTGCATATCTGCTGCCATGCTGTGGTGAAATCTGACAGCAATGCAGTGCAGCTGAAAGTGAGTGAAGTGAACTGACTTCCAAGAAGTTGGAAATCACCTGTCAAGCAATGATAGCACATTCGCAGAAGAAGTGCTGTGAGCAGCAGCCTCTCAACTAGGCAGGGCTGCACCTCTTCAGTTTCACTGTTTGAAGGCTTCCCAGTCTGTCAGTTTCATTGAAGAAGTACTCTCCACTGTGCTCTGGCCTGGTTGATCCTGGTGAGTCCACACAGCTCGGAAAACCCATGTGCTGGCTGTTAAAGCCAACATTTAAATACTCAATTAATTGATTATTTAAATATTTAAATGATTGACTGACTGGATAGTTCCACAGAGTTTTCCGCTCGCCTGGGCACAAGCCCCAGTGACGCCCAGAAGTGGGCAGGATCATGTCGGGTTTCCGACCCACTGGCATTTTCCAGGGATTTAACACCCCCCTCCCCCCTGAACCCACCTCTCCCACCTATAGGCAGTTAAAATTCTGCCCAATCTCTCCACAGATGCTACCCGACCTAATGTGTGTTTCTTGCATGTTCTGTTTTTATTTCATATTTCCAGCATCTGCAGTATTGTGCTTTTGTTTTACTGTATGATTTAAAAGTTACTTTTCCAAGAAACAGCTCAGTTTTTACAGTTGCAATCATTTCATTACTTTGTCCACTTGAGTTAGATGGAAGGAGGTTTATTGTAAATATAACCACAGCCTATGATTATTTCCTATTTGCTTGTTCACCTTTTGGGTAAAATAAATTTATTTGATACTTTCAATTTAAAAAGAGGCATTGTGTCATATGTTGCTTTCAAAGAATGGATTAAGATCTTGTGGAGGAGTAAGTCCAATAGTGAAAAGTAATTAGCAGACAGTCTTTGCTCTTCTGTGCATGTTATCATTAGTTTACCTAGATATCAAAACAAGGATTGACTATCTTGAAGCTTTTGGCAATTGGGACTGACACATGAGAGTGAATGAAGATAGTTTAAGAAGGCTAGAAAAGACCTAAAAATGTAACACATTCATGTGAACATCATTAGTCCGCTATTTTAACAGCAGTGTTAACCAGTTAAAAATAAATGGGTTAATCCTTGGGCTGGAAGTGTTCAGCTAATGTTACCAACAGTAAATTCTAGACTTAAAAGAAAATGTACCAAGAAACAAGTTAAAACAGGAGTCAAGAAGTAAATATGCAAATTTTCTAACAACAGATTGACAGAATGGTTATAAAATAGTTACAGTCCAGTTCAGTCTGTTCTCTGATATGAACTATGTATCAAAAACAATATTTACATATATAGAGAAAATGGAAAATCTGTCAAATAAAATGTCAAAAATCTACATTTTCATTTGGGGCCAAAACCCTCAGATAGTGCTAGAAAGCAAATCCCCTACATGAGCTACAGCACACTGACTTTTTGAATTGTCACTATGACATTGTGATGACAACACAAATAAATCTTCCTGATCTGGATGGGAAATTATTAAAGTCAGGAGTAGTAGTGATCCAAGCACTGTTGTTGAGGCTTCCTTTCACGTATTATTGTGCCAATCATGGTAACTGAGCACAAATGCAAACCTGAAGTTTTGTTTCAAAGTTCATGTAGTTTGTAAAATAAATGAAATGTATGTAAACAATACATATACTGGACAGTCAGTGAATGTGTGTAAAATTAATACAGGACATTCAGTCACTGATGAAATGAAGTCTCCAGCAAAAATCACTCCTTCAACAGCAACTCGGAATTTTTTTAAGGGTCTTGTATCAGGCTTTAATAGTGTGATTTAAAAAAAAAAAATCACTAGTCACTTTTAATTTTGCTTGAAGATAAATTAAGCAACTTAACAAATTAAAATTCAAAAAATAGTATGGTGGATTAAAACAGTTTGATCAGGCTGCCAGAGAGAAAATCCTACCCGTGCCAAATGTTAATGGGGTGAATTTTGGAAAAGAAATTAGGACAGGGTAGAAAACGTTCCGCAGATTTGCTTTTGTTTGCATTACCCGACTACCAAGAAGAATTTTACCCCTTACATCTTTATCTGTGCTATACTTCATTCTTGAGCTGCAATGTTAGGAATGCCCCTACACATTTCAGAATGTGTAGTATCTTGTGAGGAGATTGGAGTTTCCTCCACTGTTGGTCAGCCATTTTCTATTTCAACCATGTACTCCTTATCTATATTGAACAATCATTAAAATTTAGACTGGTTAAGCAGCTCATTAGCTGCTTCAGGCGTGTTGAAGGATCATTATTGCAGCACTGAAAAATGTTGTAGGACAGGAAATACTTTTAAACATACCAAAATTCGAAAGTGTCTCATCAAAAATTCTTGACTTTTGACCAGAATAAATGAATGTTGGAAATAAATTAAGCGGATGGTGTAGATGAGTGAACAGGACAGGGAAAAGCTTGAGATCATAAATGATCGGATGTAAACACAGAAATAAATCATAAATGGAAATATAGACAATGCAAGGGGAGAATTTGAATCCGTCTACTGTGCGAGTCCAATCATTTAAAGATGTCTCCAATTAACTTCATCACATAATAAAAGGTCTCTGAATACCTGAGATTAGAATTAAAAAAATGCCAGATTCGATTGAGACAAGTGGTTTTATAGCTTTCAACGTAGACTTACAAAGGCCCCCAGAAAATACTGCAATTTGATCAGAGGCAGGCTCTTAAAATCCAGCCCACTACTCATAGGCTTGAGGAATTCAAATAGTAATACTTAGGTCTTATAATAAATACCTGCACTATCTACAGGGTACAGTTACGAAGATCGTCCTCCACGAAAGGAAGAAAAGCAGAGAAGGCAGCCAACAGACTGTCTACTGGTAGCAGGTAAAATCAAACTGTTATTTAGTGAACTGTGATATCTTCTGACACAGCTAAAAGAGCACTGAGTTTAAAGAGTGACTCTCAATCCTTGCTTAGGGTTGCCAACTCTATTCCAGGATGTTTCACCGTATGACTTTCCACCTCCAACTGCCCTGCCCCTCGTTCCCACCATTGGTCAACTGACATGTCCATCCTTGTGTCACCCCACCTTCCCACGCCATTTGGAAAGTGAACACCCTTTGTTACCCTATCGGGTGATTCTTCATTATCAGTCAGTCTTTGTCCCCATCTCTAATATAGTTATAACTAAAAAACAAAACAGAAATGTTGGAAACTCACATAACTGGGCCTCTGTGTGGATTAGGCGTACTCTGCCTCCCACCTCATATTTCTCTTCATCCATGTTGTACTCCCAACAAACAGGTACCAAATGTAACCTGGTGCTGGGGTTGGTGCCAGGAAACTCTGCAGGGCAAATTCAGATGGCCTGCAACACCATAAGGCCCCATCACCATCCTGCCAGGCTGACAGCTGCATTCTTGATTCCTTCTCTGAACCGAGCACAAGACCTTGCCAGGGGTGAGCCTGAACTGGGAGTGTCCCAGGCTGTGCAAGTGGCGAAGGCCATGAAAACCGTGGGCACCTCTCTCCTCGGTCACCAAGCCAGGGATCCTAGAGATAAATCACAAATCAAATCCTCTCAGCCAAGGGATCTGAAACATATTTAACTGGATTGAGGAGAAATCCTGTTTGGAATGTTACATATTTTCACCAAATGGGCATTGATCTTTTTGTCATTTTTCTGATTGTAGGCTGAATTCATTGTAGATAGGTTTTCTACTCAAAATGATTCCAGCTGAGACACATTGGGGCAATTTTCCTACAGTCGTTCTCCCATTTCTCATCTGAAAAACGTGTGTCGGCAGCTGAAGATTGGGCCTGCCTCAGCCATTGATGCCCAAAAGCTGCCTAAAGCAAGTTTCAGATAGGCCTTTAAATGGTTGAGGGGTATGCCCAGCCATTTCCACTGGGAGACTGCTTAAATATATAAATCAAAGTCCTCTGCCAATGGTAGGCCTCCAGCTGATAATTTCAGGTACAAATGGGCCAAGTGTGCCCAGAACATACTCCATTCTTTTGTACATTCTTTGGCCTCACCCAAAGTCCTTAAAGGAAACCACTGAAAACTGGAACAAAGAAATTTTCGATTTTATTTTTGTGGGAACAGGAGAGCACCTCCTGTGCCCACAAAAGAACTCCAGCCCACTGCCTGTCTGTTCAAGGATCTGGCCCAACAACCAGCATGTGAGCTGGCTACTTTCCCTTCTTCCCCAACATACTCTGTGGAGAACTCCTTCTAATGCCTCCCATGAACCACAGAGCAGTGTTTAATAAAGATAAGCACTGGGAATTTCGTTGAGCCTTCTCCTATTTCAATGCCATGGGCTGGATTTTACCAAGCCCACGATGTCAGGTTCCGTGGCGGGGAGTGCCGGACGATGTCTCCAGCAGCATCCACCATGGAGGCCAACAACAAGAGTGTTTATCCCAATCCTCCTGGCGGCGATGATGCTCCGTGGCGGCACCCCCGTCGTTAGGCGACAGGAACTGGATTTCAATATTTTAAATGAACGGGATGAATAAATTTAAATAAATTTACCTTTAGTCTTCATGGCTTGCTGCAATCCTCAGTGCGGCGGCTGGCACGCCCGTGCCTTCAATTCCCCATCTGGGGAAAGCTGGCGTGACACTGGTGGGGAGGGGGAGGAGGTAAGATTTTCAGTGTGGGGGGGGTCAAATAAACGTAATGGGTGTAGGGGATGGTGGGAAGGGGTAAACTTTAAACTTTGTGCAGTCTGGAGGGGTCGGGTGATGGTCAGATTTAAAAGGTATGTGTTTTGGGGAGGAAGGGCAGATAGTTAGTGTAATTGTTATTGGGGGGTGGGAAAGGGAATTAGAAATTTATTTGATAAATTTTGGGGGGGATACTTCTTTAAAAATGTAAATATGCTGGCAGGGCTGGCTGCCCTTTAAAAATGCAATGGACAGCTCCCCCCCCCCCCTCCACTTGATTGGTGGGTTGGGCTGCCTCGGCTATTTAAATGAGCTGCCGCACGGGAAAGCAGCGGCTCTTCAGCGTGTGGCACGCACATGCGGGCCGCCATTTTTTGAGCTTACTTCCAAGATTGGCGGCAGGCTCTTAAAATCAAGCCCCATATATTTGATAGAAGTCCAGTAGGAACCACATCTACAAGCACAATTGAGGTTTGTGCCAAGGTTATAGTGGATGACTGGGAGAAACCCCAAGAAAGTTCCTGGCAAAGGTATTTGATTACCGGCAGTGTCTTAAAGTATTGCAATTCCACATATCAACTCTTGAGCTTGATAAATGTCAAAAGCTCAATGCCCAGAGTAAATGACACCTTTAAAATTGCAGATTCTTTGTGTCTAGTATCTTATTCATAAAGTTCCAATTTTTTCTTTTTTTTTCCATTGCACAAACGTGGCAAAAGAAAGGTGAAAGTCTGTTACTGTAGAGATTAAAGATATACAGCATCAAGTCTCATTCTGGCAGTAGATCACTATTAAACAAATGACAATACAAAATGTATAATTCCTCAAAGAAAATTTCATCAGAAGAATTAAAGGGATCTTATAGGCAGAAGAAAGTGCATTGAAATAATTTTTGTCAAAAGAAAGGCATATTATTAAACATATATGTACCGGCTGGCATTTTAAACTGTGCCAGCTTGTCAGCCATTCACCAAAAGTAATCAGCTTCTTTTTTTGCTGTGATTTGAGGTTGTCAACCAATCAAATCAGTTGGTGTGTAGATGGGAAGCTTTCAAAATCAATCCAATTAGTTAGGTTACAGGTTAAATAGGTTAACACCTCCATTAAAGTAGCAGATAGAAGAACGTGAATCTAACTCATTAAGCATTGGTTATCGCCAGGGACTGGATTTTCAGTCCCTGCCAGGCAAGTTTCGGAGGTGGGCGGGAGTTAAAGATAGCCCCCCCCCTCCCCCACCCCGGCCGAAATGCTGGTTCCCCAGTTCCATCCAGCCTTGAGCCGTTATTGCAAAGGTGGGATTGAGGACCGGCAGGGCTACCCACCTGCACACGGCAGGTATCCAATCAGGCCCATTAACACTAATCCTAACCCTAATTGAGGCCAATTAAAGGAAGTCAACTGCAATTTTCCAGTCAGCTTCCACATTCCTGAAGGCAGTGGGGGTGTGTTTAGGTGCCTGGAGGCAGCATTCCGGCAGTAGGCCGTGGTGGAGAGGGTGGTGGTGGGATGCTATGCTCCAGACAGGCCTAGAGGCCCTCCCTGCCTGCATGGGGTGCAGGAGCAACCACAAGCTGCATTATAGAGGGGCTCACCCCCATGAACCCCCACAGTGGTGGCCTGGCAGCCAAACCCATTTTGTATCTAAAAATTAAAAAAAGTTGGACAAAGGGCGTCTCCATCTTGAAGTGCTCTCTCTCTTACTTACCTGACATTACAGCCTGTTGCTCCTGTTAAGCTGGAAGGCCTCTGATTGGCCGTCCAGCTTTGAGAGCCTGTCTGCCATCCTTAATTGGATGGCGAATCAGTCTCCAGGCTAATTAAGGGGGCGCCCCCCGTGAAAATCACAATGAGTGGCTGTTTTCCCCCTGGGGGCGGGTTCGGCACCCGGAAACAGTCTCGATCTCTGTTTCCCATCACTGTAGGAAAAATTCAGCCCCCAACAATCATTTCTAGCCTCATGCTTCAAAGTGTTAAAAACAAAAAGTTGTTTGAAATGTGCAGCAGATTGTTCAGCACCTAAAAGAGGTCGGAAAAGGTTAATGTTTAGGTGGATGCCTTTATTGGAACTCAGCTATAAGGTTTTATTTTAAGCTAATTAAAATAAAATATGCTGGTTTAAAATAGTTAAATTAACCTACTCTCAATCCGGTAATTCTCTGCCTGTCTCTGAATTGTTAGGGCTTCCAGGACAGAAACAGATGTGATAATGAGTCGGTTTTGTCTTTTGACTGCAAAATACACGACCTGTAGAGATTATTGTGGGTGTATTCAAAAAGGTTTCAGTTTGCAAACTAATGTAATGTATCTAGGATAGGATCCCCAATGAAAGGTATTGGACTCTAAAGTTGCATTGAAGTTCCCACAACTACTTTAATTTCATATTTAAAACATCTGCAAATTTTCCAGAATAAATTACTTTTGAAATATTATGCCCTCAGCATCACATCCGCCTCAGTAAATTCATCTCTGTTGTAAACTGTGCTTTTCTGTAATCGACTTTTCCTTCCCCGGCAATAACACACTAACATTAGGAACAGGAGTACACTATTCAGTCTCTCAAGCCCTCTCCACTATTCAGTTGGCTAATCTGCACCTCATTTTCCATTTTCCTCACCATTGCTCCATATTTCTTGATACCCTTACCCAACAAAAATCTATCAACAAATCTATCAAAATACTACATACTGGAAATCTGAAATTAAAACAGGAAATGCTTCAACAACTCATCAGGTCTGGCAGTGTCCGCAGAGAGAGAAACAGAGTTGGTGCTTCAGGTCTTTGACCAAGCTTTCATCTATCTGCCTTTAAAGCTCCATTGTCCCTGCAGGCACAGTCTTTTGGGGGAGAGAGTTCCAAATTTCTACATCCTCTGCATTATAAAGGGATCAAATAAAGGTTAATGTGCAGCTTAAGTTGTGAGAGTCCTGTACCACTGCACTCTTAATCTAACTATTTGTATTCATGTGGCATGAGGCCTATATTCAAGTTAGTTTTTCAGTTGTTGGCTTTTCAAGGGGCTATGACAGTCTTTTTTTGAAATCTGTTAGTGAGCTTTTTCTAATTTCCTAGATTGGCATGAAAAGGCCTTATCTATTCTGTTGTTGACCACACTGATAAAGCTCCTTGTCCTGACTCTCATGTCTTCCTGTTTGTAGGGAGTCTTTTGACAGTCCAATCAGTATTCTGGCCTCTGCAAAGTCTGCAGTGCCACAGCTTGTGCCTTTCTCGTGGTTCACAGACAGCAGCAAAGGATCAACATCCTCCAGTGGTACCATGTCACCCACCTGCTCTCCGAGGATGTCCTCCCAGGGACTCATCCCGAAAAAGTCTGCTTCGCAGGTGGGGCTGTCGTTTTCTGTTTAAATTGATTTGGAAAGGATCAACAGGTTTATGGGCAGTTGAAAATGTGGAAATTATTACATTTTCTACAAAAGGAAAGGCTTAGCTTAAAAACTGCAAAAGATAAATCTAATATTGTTGCTAAATCACTTTAGTCTGGTGCTGAAAGTTTGTGGCTACGTATTTTTCAGGACAGTGAGAAAACTGAGAGCAGTCAGACAGACATATTGACATAGGACCAAATGAAACACAATGCAAACATTTGTATATTATGAATGCATTTAATTTTATAATTGGTTAATAAGATTTAGAAATAAAGTCCAAATACATATATATAGCAGCACTTTCAGTACCAAGGGATATTAATGGAATGTTTGGGAATTTTGTTCTATTGTGAACATGTAGTAATCATTATAGTAAATAATTGTGCTACCGGCTTTCTATACTATAGCTGGAGAATAATAACACCTCTCTGCTTATAAAGATGTATTTTCTTCATGCAAAAATATCCTTTCCTTTAAGGAAAAAGAAAAAGAAGAGGTTTGTACCATTTTGATGTTAATGGCATAATTCCCAAGTAGTGCGATTTACGTATCTCAATGCGACATACCTTATGTTGTGTGTTTATGAGCAAAAATCAAAGGGTTTGCCAAACACATCCCCAAGCAAATAATATTATCCCTTTAATAACTGGATAGTAATTAATTTCCAGTACAGGATATTTTAATCTATTATAATCCTGACATCTGTTTTTTAATATAAACAGTGAATATCTTCCAAGTCTAATTTTTCATGTGTGTGTTACAACCGACCGCTCCAGTCAAAGCCCCCAATCAAAATATACGATTCTGATTGTGGTGGGAGAAACGCACTGTTAATTCAATCCCGTCCCTCCACAGATTGCCTAACATATCATTTTAAACTTTCCAAATTAACGAAAGACCCAGCCAAATTGTACCATCTATTAACCTCCCTGAATGAGGCTAACCAAACCAGGTGTCTTTAAATCAACAAATTAACTGTTTAATTAGAAAAACTAAATTCTTAAACACTACGAAGATATAAACAACATTTAAAATAGAAAAAATTAGAGTCCTTGCAAATTTACGCTCCTGCCGGATGTGAAACAGTCCAAGGTTGCTTGAAGTCCTCACAGCCGTCCGATGGGAAAAAAGGTTCTTCAACAGTAGAACATTCCATAGTCTAATTCAGAAGTCGAAATACTTGCGATGAATTTCAACAATTAACAATTTGCAAACACTTTTTAATGAATCAATTTGGCTTTAGAATTTTTGAGGGATGAAAGATTGTCACAGTCTAACTTCCCTTCCTTCAGTTTAAATTATCAGAGATCTCTGTTTTGGCTTGTCTTTTTAGAATTGTGAGAGCGAATAATAAATAAACAGACTAAAGTCTCTTCCTTCCGTTTAAATGGTCTGAGAGTACTCCTTTCAGGAGCTAACACACAGCTGTCTGTTTGTTTTTTCCACTGTTGGAACAGGCTGCTTCCACTTTGAGCCAGTTCAAAATTAAATTGTAACAAATGTATCTCTCGATGCTCAGTCCGATTGGCTGTATCCAAGGCAACGAGGATGCACTCTTTGAATCGCAGTTTCCGAATGGCTATATCCCGGGGCAACAAAAATGCATTCTTTGACTCAGCTTCTGGAGCCTGCTGCCTTAAAACAGTATGGCTCCTTTTCCCAGCCTTAAAGGCACACCGCATTCTTCCCAAAAAAAAACTACAGGAACTTAACATGTGGTATTCATCAGTCAAATGTTCTACTACATGTCTCGGCAAATCTTAGTGGGATAGAGTTTCCACTTGTTTACACCAGAAATATCAGCGCAATTCAGGCGAAATCAGCACAAACGATCGATGAACTTTAAACGTATGTGAGTTACGCCCAAAACCATTTGCGCTTTTGTTTTCCGTGATCTTTTACACTGGTTTAATATTCTGTTTGCTGGATCGGCAACCACCCCCCCCCCACACCCCCCCCCCACCCCCTCCACCGAGGCCAACATTGCAGGATTCTGCTGATTGCACTGGTTCGAGGAGTCTCTTCAAATTAGGCTCATTTTCATAGGCACACATGCACTAGCAGGCACATTCATATCAAAAAATAATTTATTAAGGCAAAAGCAAAATATTTCAGATGATGGAAATCTGAAAAGAAAAAAGAAAATGCTGGAAACACTCAGCAGGTCAGGAAACATTTGTGGAGAGAGAAACTGAGTTAACATTATAGGTGGATGACCTTTCAACAGAACTCTTGTGAAGAAACTGATGAGCGCATGAATGAAAGTAGTAAATGGTTCAGTAGAGTTTTTTAAGTAATTTTCAGTGATTTTAGATTAAGTCACTCACAAATAGAGGACTGAACGCTCTTTTTAAAAATGTACATTTTTTGTGAGAAACCCATTTTCAGCTAATAAAAACTGCAGCAGGTTACCACTCTTAAATACATTAATGAATATTTTTAATGGGGGAAAAATAAACAATTACATTCTATTGTGCTGCCTGATTGGGCTGGTTCATGGAAGATTTTGCATTTGTGATTATGCAAATGATTTTTATCAGAAACTTGAAATGTAATCTACCCAGCACAATTTCAAGTGCACTTTGGATGCAATTTCCTAATTGTGCCCAAAGCAGAAACTCTACCCTAGTGAGTGTACAAAGTTGCAGAGGTAATTTCTGCAAGTCCTGAGGTTATAATTACTGACAGCCTCACCAGGCAGTAACTCTTTATCTAAAACCTTGTTCTTAACTACATCAGATCCACAATGTTACATTATAGGCACTTACCACTCAACATCAGGACTGGTTTTATATAGTGTCAAGGGGCTTCTAACATTATGGACTTCAAATAGTCTAAAAAGTGTAAAAATTGCCTGCGAGGGGCTTCCTCACAACAGGATTTAGTGCTGAACAACATAGCTATTTAAAGTAACTGAAGTAATTAGCACCATTCTGGGGCTCTTTGTACTGATGAAAATGTAACTGCTCTAGAATCTATTTTAAGTTAATAGAATTTCAAACAATCAATATGTATTGGATTCACCAGTTATTAAACTTCTGCCAATGACAACATGTCCCAGAGGTTCCTTTATGTGCCCACAATGTTGGTTAAATATGTTAAAATGATTCCTTTTGAAATATTAATGAAAGCTGTGAAAATGTTAGCACACTCATGGCTATTTTTTGAATACCCTTTGCCGCACTTAGCAAAATTTCCTTTATTTGAGCTCAGTCATAAAATTTTGTACTAATGCACAGAGAATATGTGCAGAGTATTGTGACCCAGTAAGAGAGTATATTATTTGCAGGCAAACGCTGTTTCTGTCAGTCAATCTCTTTACAACTCCGGTTATATAACTGATTGGACAGATTCTATTGTGGTGAGTGATCTGCTTAGTCAATTACCCACCCAAGCCATGAAGGTGAAAATGACAGTCTATGTTCCTTTTATAAAAAAAAGTACAGGGAACTGTATTCAAGAATCTAACACACTTGTAGACTTAGGAAACTCTATAGAATGTAACATAAGCCTCATCTATGTAAATTATAAAACTATGTAAGTAGGAGACATACCTGGAAAGTGCTGCTTCAGAATTGACTGGTTAATGAAGGCATCGGGAGGAATTTTTTCTGATCTGATCCATAGGGAGAGGATCAGTTAGAAAGTTGTGGGGAACCCATAATTCAGGATTCCTCCGTACACTGTGAAGGAGGAAGTACAATTTGGCAGGGTGGGGGGAGGAAGGTGGGAGGGTAAGGTCAATCGGGGATTAGGGGTAGGAGCAGAGAGGAAGGGAGATCGATTGGGGTGGGGTCAATTGCATGGGTGGCCGATCCCACAGGGCCAAAGATTGGGGCCTGAGTGAGGGGAAGTCAGAGGCCTGATGGTGGGGGGAATCGGAGACCTGAGGGGAGGATCGGAGGATAGAGCGTGGGTGATCAGAATTCAGAGGTCAGGGGTGGCTGGGGTGGGGAGGGGGATTTGGGTGGATCAGAGGCCTCATAGAGATGGGGGGGAAGCAGGAGCCAGGTGGTGGGGGGTGGAGGAGGGGGGGGGGGGTGGTGGGGTGATAGGCCAGAGGCGTTGTAATGGGGGTGGATCAGGGGCATGCCTTGGGGGCAAAGGCCATTATGGGAGGGTTCCCGATTGTGGAGGTTCTTCGGGCAGGGACCTGAACCCAGGAGGTAGGAATGAAGGCACTTACCTCCTGAATGCACCAAGTACTCGCCTCGATAAAGCTGCTGGGTTCCCCAATGCTTGGGAAACCTGACTGACATAAATTAAAGTTTAAAACCAGAATGACAATAAGACCCACAGCATTTCATATTTAAAGTTCCAGCCTGCCCCCTTGGAGCGGGTTGGCTGCCCACCCAGGTTCTGGTCACAGTTAAAGCCAGAAATGGGCAGGTTGGAGGTGAGTTTGGGTGGGAAACAGATTTTTCAGATTTTAATTGTGAATTGTGACAGAGGTGGGGGGTGGAGAGCCCATCGCCTTCCATCACACTGCAATTAAGTCGGGGGCGGGAAAGGCCGAAGACAACCTTCCCACCTCAAGGCCAGTTGAGGCCCTTAAGTGACCAATCACTAGCCACTTCAGGGCCTCTTCCTGCCGCCTCCAGAATTACACCAGAAATGGTGGGGGGGGGGGGGGGGAATGGGGTCCTCCACCATGCGGGAGGTCATCCTGTAAAACAAGGCAGCCTCCATGCGGGCTTGTGGGAGGGTCTTCCATGGGCAATCTATGGCCCACAGAGAGCTCCAGTGGCAAAGACTGCCACTCCATGAACACATCCCACTCTCAACGCCCACCACCCCATCCTCCACTTGCTGGGGCCTGCCGGATTGGCCCTGCCAGCCCCGCCACACTTGCCTTGGGTCCGGGGCTCCTGCGATGAGCCTGGCCCCAGGCCTAGTGTAGGACCGGCAGTGGCCACTGCACCCAGTGGCGCTGCTGATACTACTGTGCTGCTGACCCTCTGATTGGCCGGAAGTGCTTGGAGGCGGGATCCCCATCCTTAAAGGGACGTGGATCACAACACTCGGGCAGTTAATTGCCTGAACACCGTTGAATTGCACCCATGGTTGGGGGGTGGGGGGCTCCAGAGAGCTGTGGTGGGGTTCTCCTCATCTTTTCGGCCTGGCACTAGGGACCCTGCCAGCTCGATTAAATTCAGTCCATTGTTTCCAGTGGCATAACTGTCAATAATCAGAGGACATTGACTTAAGGTAAAATTAAAACAGAAAATGCTGGAAATACTCAGCAGGTCAGCCAGTATCTGTGGCAAGAGGAACAGAATTAATGTTCATCAGAACTGGGAAAAGTTAGAAATGCAATAGATTTTAAGCAAGTGAAAGGGGGAAGGATGGAATATAGAACAAAAAGGACGGTCTAGGGTGGGAGACAGGAGAGTTTAAGTGACAAAGCGATTGGTGGTGCAAGGCCAAAGGGAGTGGTACTGGTATAAGAAACAAAAGATATGCCGAGAAGAGGTGTGAATAGTACAATGAAGAACAACTACCATCTGAAAGCAAAAACAAGGGAAAAACAAGAGTGAAACCTAAACCTGCAAAGAAAGGGAACAAAATGGGGTCAGAGGTTACGGTCAGAAATTGTTGAGCGCAATGTTGAGTCTGGAAGGCTGTAAAGTGTTGAATCGACAGATAAGGTTCTGTTCCTCGAGCTTACATTGAGCTTCATTGGAACACAGCAGGAGGCTGAGGACAGAGAGAGAGCAAGGTTGAGAATTAGAATGACAGGCAACTGGAAGCTCAGGGTCATGCTTGCGGCCTGAACAGAGGTGTTCAACAAAGCAGTCACCCAGTCTGTGTCTGGTAGAGGAGAAGGCATTGTGAAGAGTGAATACTGTATACTAAACTGAAAGAAGTACAGGGAACTTGTTGTTTAACCTGTAAGGAGTGTTTGGAACCCTTGGTGAGCAGAGAGGGAGTGAAAGAACAGTTGTTGTATCTCCTGCACTTACATGGAAAGGGGCCGTGGGAAGGGGAGGGAGTGTTGGGGGTGATTGATTTAGCCATGTGAATACCTGAATTTTAGGGTGTTCAAAATCAAATCTCAAAGGAGGCCCAATACTTCTGTATTTTACATTTGATCCATTAATGACAGCATAAAGTGCAATGAGTTAAAATCCATATAACACCTCATCAGTTTTTTTTTTACTTTCATGATGTTAAGGTACATTTCTGTATTATAAGATCCCAGTTAATGAGCCAAAAAGTACCAAAGACGCAGGGAGCTAAAAATAATTTTAGTTCTTCTCTCGAGCTCTGTACTAGTGTTTTTTCTGCTCCGGCAGCATGAAGGCACTTTGACACTTGTAGTTCCTGACTGATGAGTGGTTTATCCATGATGATTATTCATTGATCTCTGCTTTCCATGTCCAATGAGGAAACAAAGAGTAGGAACTCAATGGAGAAAATAGAAAGCATTATAAAAGACTTGCATTAGAGACTATAGGGTGGAAATTCCCCAAAATGGGCCCTGCACACAGAGCATGTTCCCAATCTGAGAGGACTGAGGTCAGATCAAAATCAGGCTTTGGGTCCCATTAGTATTATCTGGGCAAGCTACCGGCACTTCGTGTGCTTTGCTGGAAGTGGCCCAAGGATAATTCCCGCCGGGTGGAGGGAAGGCCGATTGTGGGCTAGCAGTGGCCTTTGGGTGTGCTGTGGAACCAAGAGAAGCACTTATACTCCTTCTGGCACTATGTCAAACCTAAAACAAATCTAGCTTTTTTGTGGCCGCTACTTGTTAGGTCGCATCCCTGCCTGCAAAACCTGAGTGGAGCAGATCTGATGCATGCACTGCTCAAGGCTGCCCAATTTCCCAGAGGGGTCCAGGAACAGCTGTTAAGCCCCTCATTAGCAAATGCAAGGGGCCTAGCACATATCTGGGGCAGCTGCTTAAAATACCTGAAAAATGCCTTACCCAATATCAGATCCCTGAAATTGGCCTCTCATTGCATCTGTTTTATACCTGTAAAATAGGCACAACGATGTCTAATTTCTACTCCAGCAAAAGAAAATTATACCAGGGAGGCGTTTCATTTAAAAAAAGGAAAGAAAATGAGAAGTAGAGAAGAATGAAACCATAGAGAATGCAGTGAAATCAGGGATGCCCAGAGGCGTGGCTGTGCCAGGCAATTCTAGTACTCTGGTCTAAGCAGTATTGAGAGAAAAATATTAGAGCCCTCAGAATTAATGTTAGGAGTCACAAGCATGTCATAAGCTGTTCATCATTTGTCTACCAATTTCACTAAATCTAATTTCTCAGTTGAGGTGTGTTACTGTGGTGATTTTACATTTAATGTGGCTCAACGATATTAAGCATATCAAATTTGCAATTTTTAAAAAATATCTTAACCCTAATGGTTAAGGAGTGTAGGTTTGTGTTGATCTATTTCCTAGAAATGAAAATTACATCCTCAAAATGGCGATCCAGGAAACAAGGAGGCGAAAGATAATTGATGCAGTGCCATGAAGATGACACAAATGCTCTTGTTAAACAAGAGTCTTTCATTATTAAACAAGAGCTCCTTTGTCACAAGCTACACTGTGTCTTTCTTGCTTTGGTACGATGATTTTATTTTATGTATTATAAAGGCTAATTATATACATTTTGCAAATTAAAATAAAATCTCCAACATACATATTCACCTACAATTCAGACCTTACATTCTGGAAAAGGAACATATACAGCTCGGGCAAGTCTACTGATCATCCCTTTCACAATGTCATGTGCAATATACTGCTCTCATATGCTGCTGCCCAAGCTCTGACTGACATCTGAGTGTGCACGGCTATCTGCTGCTTTATTTAGCCTTGGGAGTATTCACATTCCCCTGAGTACCTAATGTCTCATTCAAATCCATGGCATGTGGATATTTTCAGGCAATTTAATTAATGGGTTTTCAATATGTAGATTTTTACCTAAAGTGAATCTTTTTTCATATGAACGTTTATTCATTTAAAAAAAAGATTTATTTTTAAATTTAAAATAGCTGTGTTATTTATTGCGTGTATTTGTCATTTGTTCACAAGTATCTGATTTATTTGTAATATTGAAACTTAATTACCATTTCTAATTATACTATAAATATGTAATAATACCTAATGGTGTAGCTGTACCAAACTAATATCAGAAGTTAATGCCTAGTAGAATGATCTTTTTTGGCCTCAGTAAAATTCTTCAATTAGTGTTGTATTATGATGAGTACATGCTGTGCATATTTCAACCAGGGACTAAGTTGAGAATACCCACTTAAGATATTTTTAACCGGGATTGGAGGGAGGAGACTTTCATCCTGGCTGCCTGGGCTCGACTTCAACCCAGGTTACTGAGATTGACAGCACTGAACTGCCCAATTTCCTGTGATTACACCACTGATGATACAAAGAAAGGATAGTAAGTGAAGAAATGTCTTGAACTCTCAGCACAATAGTGCTGCTTTATTGGCTTTAGCATGGCCATTTATTGCTTGCAAGTAGAAATAGATGGCACAAGCAAGGAAAGATGCTTTTTCAATTTCCCCCCTCTCCCCAAAGATCACAGATATTTTTCAAGTATAGCTGGAGCCTTTCGCAGCTGAGAATCATAGCTGCAAGAAAGGATCTTTGTTTTATTTTTAAATAGAAAATAACAACAATTAACAACAACAACTTGCATTTATATAGCACCCTTAACATAGCAAAACATCCCAAAGCACATCACAGTAGCATTAACAAACAGAATTTGTCACCAAGCCACATAAGGAGATATTAGAACAGATAAGGGTAGGTTTTAAGGAGAGAGAGGTAGAGAGGAGGAGAGATTTAGGGAGGGAATTCCAGAGCTTAGGGCCTCAGTAGCTGAAGGGACACTCACTAATGGTGGAGCAATTAAAACCAGAGATGCACAAGAGACCAGAATTGGATGGGTGCAGAGATCTTAGTGTGGGGAGTTGTCAGGCTAGAGGAGATTCCAGAACAAGACAAGATCAAAGTTATCCTTTTCCATTTCCAACAGTGTGGAAGTCAAGTGTCATTAAACCATCTCCTATTCTAACTCAAAATATTTTCTAGGATGTAAAAAGTGGAGAACCGAACAAACTAGGAACATTCAACAAAAGTGAAAGGTAGGGGAACCAAAGCCAGGGCTCCTGGTATACCTGAGGATTGGGAACATGTCAGAATTCTGCAAAGGAGGACCAAGAGAAAGGTTAAGAAGGGGAAAATAGAATATTAGAGTAAGCTAGCGAGAAACATAAAAACAGACCGTAAAAGCTTCTGTAGGTATGTAAAAAGGAAAAGATTAGTAAAGACAAATGTGGGTCCATTACAAGCAGAGTCAGAAGAATTTATAGTTGGGAATAAGGAAATGGCAGAGACACTAAACAAATACATTGTGTCTGTCTTCACAGAGCAAAATATTAAAAACCTCCCAGAAATAATGGAGAATCAAGGGACTAGTGTAAACGAGGAACTGCAAGTTATAAATATTACAAAAAAAACTTGTGAAATTATTGGGACTTAAAGTAGATAAATTCCCTAGACCTGATGATCTACATCCCAAAGTGTTTAAAGAGGTGGCTCTAGAGATGGTAAATGCATTGGTGGTCATCTTTCAAAATTCTATAGACTCTGGAATGGTTCCTGCAGATTGGAAGGTGGCAAATGTAATCCCACTATTTAAGAAAGGAGGGAAAGAGAAAACAGGGAACTGCAGACTTGTTAGCCTAACATTAGTCGAAGGGAAAATGCTAGAATCTATAATAAAGGATGTGATAACAGGACACTTAGAAAATAATGGTAGGATTGCGCAGAGACAACATGCATTTATGAAAGGGAAATCATGTTTAACAAACCAGTTGGTGTTTTTTGAGGATGTAACTAGCAAAATAGATAAGGGGGAACCAGTGGATGTGGTATATTTAGATTTTCAGAAAGCTTTTGATAAGGTCCCACGCAATAGGTTAGTAAACAAAATTAGAGCACATGGGATTGGTGGGAATATACTGGCATAGATTGAGAGCTGTTTAATGGACAGAAAACAGAGAGTAGGAATAAATGGGTCATTTTCGGATTGGCAGGCTGTAACTAGTGGGGTACCGCAACGATCAGTGCTTGGGCCCCAGCTATTCACAATCTATATCAATGATCTGGATGTGGGGATTAAATGTAATATTTCTAAGTTTGCGGATGACACAAAACTAGTTTGAAGTGTGAGTTGTGAGGAGGATGCAAAGACACTTCAAGGGGATTTGGAGAGACTAAGTGTGTGGGCAAAAATTTGGCAGGTGGAAAACAATGTGGAGAAATGTGAGGTTAGCCACTTTGGTAGGAAAAACAGAAATACAGAATACTTCTTAAATGGTGAGAGACTGGGAAGTCTTGAATTTCAAAGGGACTTGGGTGTCCTTGTTCCTTAGTCACTGAAAGCTAACATGCAGGTACAGCAAGCAATTACGAAGGCAAATGTCGGCCTTCATTACAAGAGAATTTGAGTATAGGAATAAATATGTCCAACTGCAATTAAATAGAACCTTGGTGAGGCCGCACCTGGAGTATTGTGTGCAGTTCTGGTCTCCTTACCTAAGGAAAGATATACTTGCCATAGAGAGAGTACAACGAAGGTTCATCAAACTAATTCCTGGGATGGAGGGATTGTTCTATGAGGAAAGATTAAATAAACTGGACCTTCATTCTCTGGAGTTTAGAAAAATGAGAGGTGATCTCATTCAAAAATATAAAATTCTTACAGAGGCTCAAAAGGGTTGATGGAGGATGGATGTTTTCTTAGCTGGGATATCCAGGACCAGGGGACACAGTCTCAGAATAAGGGGCAGGCCATTTAGGACTTAGAAGAGAGGGAATTTCTTCACTCAGAGGAGGGTAAATCTCTGCCCCAGAGGGCTGTGGAGGCTCAGATGTTGAGATTGAAATTGATAGATTTCTAAATATTAAAAACCTCAAGGGATACAAGGATAGTGCAGGAAAATGGTGTTGAAGTAGAAAATCAGCCATGATTTCATTGAATGGTGGAGTGGGCTCGAAGGGCTGAAGGACCTACTCCTACTCCTATTTCTTACATTCTTATGTTCCTTGGATGATGGTGATAGAGAATACAATGAAACAAGAAAAGAGGGTGTATGATGTACGTCAGTGAATTCTTCAATGGAGAACAAGGCCAAATACAATGGGCTGGATTTTAAGAGCCCGCCGCCGATCTCTGGTGAGCTCAAACGCCCGTGCAGGCCGCATGCCAAAGAGTCGCCGCAATCTCCCGTGTGCTGGCTCATTTAAATAGCCTGGGGGGCCCACCTCCCAATCACGTGGAGGGGGCAGGCTGTCCATCCCCAGCAATGGCGTCAGCTGCCTATGCGCAGGCGCTGGTGCCATTTTTAAAGGGCAGCCAACCGTGCCGGCAAATATAAATTTTTAAAGTACATCCCCCAAATGTTATCACATAAATTTCTAACGCCCCTTTCCCACCTTCCAAATAAAATTACATTAACTATTTGCCCTTCTCCTCCCCCAAAACACTTACCTTTTAAATCTGATCCTTCTCCCCACAGACTGCACAAAGTTTAAAGTTCACTCCTTTCCACAGTCCCTTTACCCATTATGTTTATTTGACCCCATTTCCCCCCCCCCCACCCCATGCACTGAAAATCTTAACTCCTCCCCCCTTCCCACTAGTGTCATGCCAGCTTTCCCCGAACGGGACATTGAAAGTGCAGGAGTGCTGACCTTGCTGCGCCAAAGATTGCAGTGGGCCCGAAAGATTGAAGGTAAGTTGATTTAAATTTATGCATGTCAGTAATTTAAATATTTAAATCCAGGTCCCGTTGCTGGTCCCTCCTGGTGTCAGCCTCCATGGCAGGCCTCTGCTGGAACAAGCTTCTGCCCCACCACCCACCACAGAGCCCAACGTCGTGGGCTTGGTAAAATCCAGCCCAATAAGTTGAGAGGGGAAGTGAAGAGGAAAATAAGACTGGCAAAGAGATAATATGAGAATAGAACGGCATTTAACATAAAAAGGGAACCCAAAAATCTTCTACCAGCATGTAAATAGTATGCAGGTAGTAAGAGGTGGAGTGGGGCCTATTAGGGACAAAAAGAGGAATACATGCTTAGAGGTGCAAAGTAAGGCTAGAATAGTTACATGAGTACTTTGCATCGTTGTTTACCAAAGAAGGGGTTGCTGAGAAAATATCGGTAGAAGCGGGCATCGTAGAGGTAATGGGTGGGTTAAAAATTGATAGGCAGGATGTAAGATCATAAGATCATAAGAACTAGGAGCAGGAGTAGGCCGTCCGGCCCCTCGAGCCTGCTCCGCCATTCAATAAGATCATGGCTGATCTTTTCGTGGACTCAGATCCACTTACCCGCGCTCCCACCGTATCCCTTAATTCCTTTATTGTTCAAAAAGATATCTACCTTAGCTTTAAAGACGTTTACTGTAGAAAGGCTGGCTATGCTTGGATTAGATAAGTTGCCTGATCTGAATGGCTTGCATCCCAGGTTGCTAAAGGAAGTGGGGGTGGAGATAGCGGAAAGGCTTGCCATAATTTTCCAACCTTCCCTAGATATGGGGGAGGTGCTAGAGAATTGGAGAGTGGCAAATGTGACACCCGTATTCAAGAAATGGTGTAAGGACGTTCCTAGTAACTGTAGGCCAGTTAGTTTAACATCAGTAGTGGGTAATGTTTTCGAAAAAATAAATGGGGAAAAATTCAACAGGTACTTGGAAAGGTTTGAGTTAATTAAGGAGAGCCAGCATGGATTTGTAAAAGGTAGATTTTGCTTGTCTAATCTAATTGAATTTTTTGATGAAGTAACAGAGAATATTGATGAAGGGAATGCAATGGATGTTGTCTTTATGAATTTTAAGAAAACCTTTGAAAATTGGCTTAAGGACATAAATCAGCGAGTCGTGGTAAATGGTTGTTTTTCAGACTGGAGGGTGGTAGACAGTGGTGTTCCCCAAGGTTCAATGCTAGGACCACTGCTTTTTTTGATATGCCTTGGATATTGGAATACCAAGTAAAATTTCAAAATTTTCCGATGATTTTCCCAGGATATCGATGCTTCAGGCGGGATAGAGAGGGAGGTGAAACGGGTGGAGGAGTTGCATTACTGGTCAAAGAGGATATCACAGCTGTGCTGAAGGAGGGTACTATGGAGGACTCGAGCAGTGAGGCAATATGGGCAGAACTCAGAAATAGGAAGGGTGCAGTAGCAATGTTGGGGCTGTACTACAGGCCTCCCAACAGCGAGCGTGAGATGGAGGTACAAATATGTAAACAGATTATGGAAAGATGTAGGAGCAACAGGGTGGTGGTGATAGGAGATTTTAATTTTCCCAACATTGACTGGGATTCACTTCGTGTTAGAGGTCTAGATGGAGCAGAATTTGTAAGGAGCATCCAGGAGGGTTTTCTAGAGCAGTATGTAAATAGTCCAACTCGGGAAGGGGCCATACTGGACCTAGTGTTGGGGAATGAGCCCGGCCAGGTGGTTGAAGTTTCAGTAGGGGACTACTTTGGGAATAGTGATCACAATTCCGTAAGTTTTAGAATACTCATGGACAAAGACGAGAGTGGTCCTAAAGGAATGTAGATTGGGAGCAGCTGTTTGAAGGTAAATCCACATGTGATATGTGGGAGGCTTTTAAAGAGAGGTTGATTAGCGTGCAGGAGAGACATGTTCCTGTGAAAATGAGGGATAGAAATGGCAAGATTAGGGAACCATGGATGACAGGTGAAATTGTGAGACTAGCTAAGAGGAAAAAGGAAGCATACATAAGGTCTAGGAGGCTGAAGAAAGACGAAGCTTTGAAAGAATATCGGGATTGTAGGCGCAATCTGAAACGAGGAATTAAGAGGGCTAAAAGGGGTCATGAAATATCTTTAGCAAACAGGGTTAAGGAAAATCCCAAAGCCTTTTATTCATATATAAGGAGCAAGAGGGTAACTAGAGAAAGGATTGGCCCACTCAAGGACAAAGGAGGAAAGTTATGCGTGGAGTCAGAGAAAATGGGTGAGATTCTAAACGAGTACTTTGCATCGGTATTCACCGAGGAGAGGGACATGACGGATGTTGAGGTTAGGGACAGATGTTTGATTACTCTAGGTCAAGTCGGCATAAGGAGGGAGGAAGTGTTGGGTATTCTAAAAGGCATTAAGGTGGACAAGTCCCCAGGTCCGGATGGGATCTATCCCAGGTTACTGAGGGAAGCGAGAGAGGAAATAGCTGGGGCCTTAACAGATATCTTTGCAGCATCCTTAAACACGGGTGAGGTCCCGGAGGATTGGAGAATTGCTAATGTTGTCCCCTTGTTTAAGAAGGGTAGCAGGGATAATCCAGGTAATTACAGACCATTGAGCCTGACATCAGTGGTGGGGAAGCTGCTGGAGAAGATACTGAGGGATAGGATCTATTCCCATTTGGAAGAAAATGGGCTTATCAGTGATAGGCAACATGGTTTTGTGCAGGGAAGGTCATGTCTTACCAACTTAATAGAATTCTTTGAGGAAGTGACAATGTTGATTGATGAGGGAAGGGCTGTAGATGTCGTATACATGGACTTCAGTAAGGCGTTTGATAAGGTTCCCCATGGTAGGCTGATGGAGAAAGTGAAGTCGCATGGGGTCCAGGGTGTACTAGCTAGATGGATAAAGAACTGGCTGGGCAACAGGAGACAGAGAGTAGCAGTGGAAGGGAGTTTCTCAAAATGGAGACGTGTGACCCAGTGGTGTTCCACAGGGATCCGTGCTGGGACCACTGTTGTTTGTGATGTACATAAATGATTTGGAGGAAAGTATAGGTGGTCTGATTAGCAAGTTTGCAGACGACACTAAGATTGGTGGAGTAGCAGATAGTGAAGGGGACTGTCAGAGAATACAGCAGAATATAGACAGATTGGAGAGTTGGCCAGAGAAATGGCAGATGGAGTTCAATCGGGGCAAATGCGAGGTGATGCATTTTGGAAGATCCAATTCAAGAGTGAACTATACAGTAAATGGAAAAGTCCTGGGGAAAATTGATGTACAGAGAGATTTGGGTGTTCAGGTCCATTGTTCCCTGAAGGTGGCAACGCAGGTCAATAGAGTGGTCAAGAAGGCATACGGCATGCTTTCCTTCATCGGACGGGGTATTGAGTACAAGGGTTGGCAGGTCATGTTACAGTTGTAGAAGACTTTGGTTCGGCCACATTTGGAATACTGCGTGCAGTTCTGGTCGCCACATTACCAAAAGGATGTAGATGCTTTGGAGAGGGTGCAGAGGAGGTTCACCAGGATGTTGCCTGGTATGGAGGGCGCTAGCTATGAAGAGAGGTTGAGTAGATTAGGATTATTTTCATTAGAAAGACGGAGGTTGAGGGGGGACCTGATTGAGGTGTACAAACTCATGAGAGGTATAGACAGGGTGGATAGCAAGAAGCTTTTTCCCAGAGTGGGGGATTCAATTACTAGGGGTCACGAGTTCAAAGTGAGAGGGGAAAAGTTTAGGGGGGATATGCGTGGAAAGTTCTTTACGCAGAGGGTGGTGGGTGCCTGGAACGTGTTGCCAGCGGAGGTGGTAGACGCGGGCATGATAGCGTCTTTTAAGATGTATCTAGACAGATACATGAATGGGCAGGAAGCAAAGAGATACAGACCCTTAGAAAATAGGTGACATGTTTAGATAGAGGATCTGGATCGGCGCAGGCTTGGAGGGCTGAAGGGCCTGTTCCTGTGCTGTAATTTTCTTTGTTCTTTGTTCTTTGTATATCAAACTTGGAGATCTGACAGACAGTGAGGATGATACCATTTGACTGCAACAGGACATAGATGGGCTAGCAGAATGGGCAGGCATGTGGCAGATGGAATTTAACACAGGTAAGTGTGAAGTGATTCATTTTGACACAAGGGATAGGGGAAGGCGACATAGACTTAATGGTACAGTTCTAAAGAATGTGCAGGGACAGAGAGTGGGGGCGGTGGGGGGGGGGGGGGGTGGGGAGCGGTTCATGTGCATAGATCTTTGGAAGTGGCAGGACATGTTGAGAGAGTAATTAGCAAAGCATATGGGATCTTGGGCTTCATAAATAGAAGCATTGAGTACAAAAGCAGGAAAGTTATGCTGAACCTTTATAAAACTCTGGTTAGGCCACAACTATGGTATTGCATCCAGTTCTGGTTACCACAGTTTAGGAAGGGTGCAGAGGAGATTTACCAGAATGGTTCCAGGGATGAGGGATTTTAGCTGCAAGGTTAGGTTGGAGAAGCTGGGGTTGTTCTCCCTGGAGCAACACAGATGGAGGAGAGATTTGATAGAGGGTATAAGATTATGACAGGTTTTGATAAGGTAGACATTGAAAAGCTGTTCCCATTAGCTGATGGTTCAAGGAGTGGAAGACACAGATTTAAAGTTTAGGGGAAAGTGAGAAAGAGAATTTTTTTACTCAGCAAGTAGTAATGGCCTGGAATTCACTGCCTACGAGGATGGTGGAAGCAGAAGAAAATTAATGATTTCAAAAGGAAATTGGATGTCAGTTGAGGGAAATAAACCTGCAGGGCTCTGAGGATAGAGCAGGGGAATGAAACTGACTGGATTGCTCTATAGCTAACATGGACTTGATGGGCCAAATCACCACCTTCTGTGCCATAATGACTATGATTCTATGACTCTGCAATCTTCAGGCTTTTTGAACCCAGACTTGAGGTCATCTACTCTCCAGATATACCTAATATCATATTTCCTTTACCTTAATTTCTCAGGAATAATCCACCCCTGATTTTTTTCCTTCTCTGGTTTTCTTGCTGCTCTCCTCAAGGTCTCTATACCTTTCTTGGGCTGGATTTTATTTTGCGGCAGACTTTAAAAGTGGGCTGCACGCCGCCACGCTGCCGTGATCTTTTGCGCGTCAGTTCATTTAAATATGCACAGCGGCCGCCCCCGCACACCAATCACGTGGTGGGGCGCGGCCTCGGCGACGCCATGGATGTCATCAACTGTCTCTGTGCAGGCGCTGGCACCATTTTTAAAGGGCTGCCAGCCCTGCTCAGAGAATGCAGAATTGCCCATCCCACAAAGTGCAGAGTTGACCCCTCTCCTCCACCCCAACTGCACAATGTGCAGAGGTCACCCCTTGACTCCCCCTCCCCCACTACACTAAAAATGCTTTGATCCCCCCTTCCACACCTCGGTGGTGCCAGCTTTCCCTGGACGGGAAAGTGAAGGCATGTGAGTGCCAGCCACTGCACTGAAGATCCAGATCCAAAGGTAAGATCACGGGGAATTGGAGTTAAATGTAAGCATACAGTTAATTTCAATATTTAAGGTTGGGTCCCACCGCAGAGTGGCAGGGGGTTGCCACAGAGCCCCGTCGCTGCTGGGAAAACTGGGCCCAGCAATCCCGGTGTCAGGCTCCGTGGCAGGCCGCTGCCGGTGCAATCTTCCACCCCCCCCCCCATCGCCACGGAGCCTGACATCAGGGGCTCAACAAAATCCAGCCCCTTGTGTGCAGTTCCACAGGTGCTGATCACCCTCCAGGAATTTGCCCAAATTACCATTTTTCATGTGTTAGCATTGCCAATGAGTGTGGGAGGCTATTTTATCTGAGAGAAAAATCAGGCAGGAAATTTTAACTCTGCCAAGGTGCGAATGAAGAAGATAAACTCCATTTCCTGCCCCATTCTCTCGAATTTCCGATTTTAATGCTGCTGGTTTTCACGATAAATGCAGCACTCACTGGACTCGAGCCAGATCCTTGTGCTTAAATACTAATCCTATGATGTCAATAGGACCCCGCTGGCATTTAACCAGAGCCTGAGCAGGGAAGCTGCCTTTACTTTCCTGAGAGGCACAAGCAGGGGTGCAACCGGTCTGCAGACAGAAGAAACTCTTCAGGTAAGTGTAAAACTCTTTTGTGGGGCCAGGTGGCGGTCCCACAGGTAAAGTCACAACATCTCATGCCCTGGACTCTGACCAAACCCACCCGACCGCCTTCCTGCAAGACCGTCCCATAGTTGCCCGAAGAGCTGGCTGATTTTTACCTCCTGTTAGCCACACTCTGCCTTCCTAATGCTCAATCCAGGTGGTCAAAATACCCTGGACCTCAAATTTAGGCCAGCGAGTGCATTTTCCTCTGTCCCCATCCCTCGCCTGCCCCTTAAGGTTAAAATTGGCCCACATGCCTTAGTTTAATCGAGGCAGCCCATCAACCAGCACAGGGAGTTGAAGCTGGGCCCTTCCAAATTACTGAATAAACTTAGTGAGCCAGCAGCCGAGGACAGCAACACTGATTCACTGCACACTATGGCATTCAATCCACAACTACTGTGCGTCCCATCTGGAAAATAATTTTCTCTGGCAAATAAATGAAATCAAGTGAGAAATATTGTAATTTTATAAAGCAAACTGCCAAGAGAGGAATCGCAGCAGAGTCTTGGCTGCAATAACAGAAAATAAAGACCAAATTTCACAACATTACTAGCAACAATCTTGCTGCTTTGGACATTTTTCTTTTCCCTTTTGTCCTTATCCTGCGAGCAGGTCACGATGTGATTGCTGGCCGAACCCTTGGGTAATTTATTTTAAATTCTGTTTTACAGCAGGAAAGAAAATATGAGAAAAATATTAGTGCTATTTTTACTGTGAGCCTGAATGTATCTTTATTGATAGGAACAATAAATTGTATATTTTATAAAGAGATTTTATGGTTTGTTAAAAATAGATTTTTTGAAAGCGACAATATATATTCCATGGTCTGTAACTTGAATTAGACCTTCTTCCACATTGCTATGTTACATTTATCATCACCACAATACTCGGGCCTAGGGCACTGCAACCAACACTGGGTTTTTAATGTAGATGGAAATCAGTACTTGATGCTTTTGTCGATGACTGTAGATAAAGCTTTTTCCATGATGGAGACCACAACACCATGAATAATTTAGTCAGTCATCGCTTGGCCAACTCACAGAGCACAAGGGGCAGTATTTACATAGTTCAGCAGAGTGTATAGACAACAATTCTTGTCTAAAACTATAAGAAAACAGCACTCTTCATGTGTATTCTGACATTTAAAAAAATTTATGGTTTCCTTCATTTAGTATTCTCCTATCAGTTCTAAAACCAGGGAAGCCAGAGGGATGCTCACAACTTGAACAGTCTCTTGAGCAGAGCAATATGATCTTTCCCTTCCTGCACCCTGTAGCGATCTTGAGTTCATTTTGTGTCACACCGAGAAATCTGCACACCTTCTCTGGGTTTCCCAGCCTTGAGCTAACTGCCAACAGCAAAGCAGTGTGACAGGATAGTACTGATTTTACCCCAGTAACTCTCAGTTGGGCCACTTTGCCTCACAGGAAGTGTGTAACAGATGTAATAAAACAGTAGATTACTCATCTTTAGGGATAGTAGTCACTAATCTTTAAAGTATCTAAAATGTGTAGGACTGCTGTTTCCCATTCCCCAGGATAGTAATCAATAGTCATTTGGTAGTACAGAACTTGAGCATTGCTGAAAACAGAAACATTTTGTCGAAGCTTTTCATCTTGCACTCATCAGGATAATTTGCAAAAATGCCAATGTAAGGGAAAACAACGAATTTATACTGTATGAGACGAGCGTGCTGATTGGTTGGCAAGTGAACTCTGATTGGTCGAGGCGTTGCCATGGCGAATGGACCAGTTTATGGTGACTGACAGTTAACTGCCAATGTTTATTTGAAATTTAAACCAGGCAACTTGACTTGATTGGTCCAGGCATTGCCCTGAGGAATGAACATATATTAATACAAAGCGCCATGTTCTTTGTCGACAGAAAGGAAATGTACACACATTACGCCTGTTTCAGCTAAACAAAATAAGTGACACCCATTCACTGGTTCATTCCTTAGAGCAATGCCTTGACCAATCAGAGTCAAGCTGCCTGCTTTAAATTTCAAACAAAGCTTGGCAGTTAACTGTCATTCATCATAAAGTGGTGCATTCTCCATGGTAATGCTGCTACCAATCAGAGTTCACTTGCCAACCAACCAACACTCGCTTCTCATACAGTATAAATTTGTTACTTTCCCTTACATTGGTATTCTTGTGAATTGTCCTGATGACAAGAGCAAGACGAAAAGCTTTGACAAATATCTTTCTTTTCAGGAATAGAATAGTAATCATCAATTTCCTCCTGGGGGATCTAGAGTCAAACATTAAGATGCTTAATTTATTTGTTTTGCATACATTGTTTCAATTTTTTTATAAAGCTATAGTATATTTAATTTACATTGTAAAGGATTTATTTCCTCTGTGGTAACTTATGAGGTTGAAATTCCTCCAGCCAAACTCCACTGCCAGAATTATGGAGGCGCATCACTTCCTGAGACAATTCTGCCCAGCACTGACCCGATCCAAAGTCTCAGAGACAGGATCATTTACTTACAAGGGGAAATTGCCCATGCTATTTATGGCATTAGCCCTGTGGAGGAGCAGGAAAATTACAGCAGCACTTTGCCGCTCTGTGGCTGAGTGGCAGCATTCCTGCCTCTGAGTCAGAAGGTTCTGGTTTCAAGATGGGCCGAAGGGTCTCTTTCTGCACTGTATAACTCTATGACTAAGTCCTGACTACAGAGCACAAAATCCAGGTTCTCACCCCATTGCAGAACAGAGGGAGATCGACAGTGACAGAAGTGCTGTCTTTCAGATGAAATGTTTAGCTAAGGCCTATTTACCCTCCCAAGTAGAGGTAAACTTCCCATTGCACTATTTTGATAAAACAACAAGGCGCTCTCCTTGGTGTCCTGCACAATATTATCCCTTAACCACTATCACTAAAACAGATTATCTGGCTGTTATCTGGGGAGGTGGGGGGGGGGGGTTGGTGGTGGTTGGGGGTTGGATTTTATGCTCTCCCCTGCGGCAGGTTTGGAGACGGGGAGAGTGTTTAATTGGGCAGGCTGGTGGTGAGTGGGGACCTGCCACCTTTCCCCCAGCACCCCAATTAAGTCCAAGGTGGGAAGGGCCTTGGAAGGTTGTCCTATCCCACCACCAATTGAGGCCCTTAAGTAGGTAATTAAGGGCCTCATCTCGCCTCCGCCAGTATTAGCCCAGCAGCGAGTGGGCCTGTCGCCCGGGGAGCATGCCAAGCAATCCCATGCAGGTTGCCTGCCGTCTCCAAGGGGATGGTCCCTCGCTCAAACTCACTTAGTGCCTGATCGAGGGACCTGGCATCAGGAAGGGGGCACGGCCCACTGAGAGCCACCCCATGCCCTTGCTGCCAACCCCCCCCACAAGTCCCCACCCCTTGAAACACTTCCTGCCACGACTCAGCTGTGACCTGCATCCCTTGATGATCCTAGGTCGCTGGTGGGTGCATTACTGGCAGCAGCCACCACCTCTGCAGTGGCGCTGTTCAGTAAAAGAGCTGCCGGCTTCTGATTGGGCAGCAGCTCTCAATAGGTGGGACTTTGTCGCCAGGGTCCTTAAGCTGTCCACTTAAGTGCTTAATTGGCACGTAATGTGGTGGGCCTGCGCCAAAAGAGGCGACATGGGGCTCTTGCGAGCTCTTCAGCTGGTGGCCGAAACCCCTGTCACCAACATAAAGTCCCCCCTCCCCCAATGCTGATTGCGAGTGCTTGCTTTGTGCAAATTGGCTGTTGGACTTCCTACATTACAACTTCAAAAAGTACCTAATTGGCTGCAAAGACTTTTGAAGGACTGAGATTGTGAAAGGCACTATATAAATGTAAGTCTTTTTCCATTGCCAGGCCTTTGCAGGTGAATATACCATTTTTTTTAAAGAGAATTTCCATTTGCCTGTAGTTCTATGATTAACTGCCAATTGGAAGGGACTTACAGGAGAACAGGGTTTTCTTCAAATAAATATCATCCCATTTTCCTGCTGTCCTATCATCAGACCCTGTGGTTGATTACCACTGTGACTGGCACCACAGGGCTCACGTCCATTTTTTAATAGTAAGTGAGCCTGCATCATGCAGGAATCCTTCAGGTTGACCATAAGGAAGGCAGAATTGGAGGGATTTCTGATGGGATGTGGGAGTAGTTGGATCGTCATCTTTCAGTTGTGTAGGAAGGAAGGGCACCAGGTGCAAGATACATCTGGCTGCTCCCATTAGAATTGGAGGTGTGACCCAGCATGCAACCAAACTCCACCCATCCATACCCTGGAATTTAGAGGCCTGGTCTCCAGCAGTGAAATATAATTGTGAAGACAATCGCAGCAGAGCAGTGCTCTGGGAGTCAAATATTTATATAATTTTGTCCAAAAGTATCTTGAAAGGGTAGGTAGTCCTGTGAGTTTTTAATCCCAAATTGACTGTATGCAGAATATGTAGTAGATCCATTTGAAGAATGAGGTCTACTAAATGTAATGATGAGGAATCAATCTTTGTTTTCCCCTGCCACAATCATGTTGCTTCTTCTAACAAGAGGAAAAATAAAATTTCCCTTAGATGATCAGGAAGAGGGCAAATGAACTTGCTCCTTCATAGTTTCCAGCACCAAATCTGCCCCATGGTTTCATTAGCAGAAATCTTAAACAATATATAAGGCAACAGCCAATATGGAGATTATACAGTTTAGGCACATCCGTGCACTGTGTGGTTGGTCTACCTCACAGTGTTAACTCCCATGTGTGTACTAAATGCATGTTGTAAGCTGGATCTATTGCAGTATCACAGCATCTCACTGCCAGCTGTCACTGAATATATGTCGCCACACGACATGCTGGCCTAATGGAAACATGATTTGGAATTTGAAAGGATAGACTATGTGACCAAAATGCATAGAAGAGAGATTGTAATGAGAAAGAGAAAAGAAGAGAGTGAAAGCAAAAGACTTAAAGGATGAAGAAGGGAATAGTGCTGAGTGAGAAAAAGAATCATAAAAAAAGTACAACTTGCATCTGTATAATGTCTTTAATGTAGTAAAATTTCCCAAGGTACTTCACAGCAGCATTATCAAAGATAATTTGACACCAAGCCATATAAGAGCTTCTGGCCTAGGAAGCTGAAGGCATGACCACCAATGGTGAAGCAATTAAAAATGTAAGGGAAAGAAAAATAAAGCAACAAACAAAATGTGTGAGAGTGAGACAGAAGGTGGAAAAGAAAGTGAAGTCCTCAAAGAAAAAAAAGAGATTGACAGAGAAAATAAAGCAAAAAAAGCGAGAGTGGAACATTCTGCTGCCATTCCTGTGCACAAATCACAAACACCTCATGCAACTTTTATCACTTTTGTCCCCCCCCTCACCCAAAATACCCTCAACAAACCCAATATCCTGTTAGGAGTGCTGGCAGTCCAGAGATTGTCCAGGAGAGGGGAATAATATTAACATACACTTAGGAGGGCAAAGGAGAACTTAGTAGTATTTCCTGCATTCATAGAAAATACCTTTTTTTCTTCTATCCAGTCCGAGAGTAGGGCCAGGAAGAACTCCTTAGATACAAGAAACCTATTCAAGCATTAGGTTTTAGATAGAGAATCATGAGTTGTTCAGGAGAAAGAAGAGTTTGGTGTGAAAGAAGAAACTGAGCTCCGTGAAAGCAGTTTTAGCGTTGGAGGAATGATGGAGTTCCGCTTACTGTCAGAAGAGGTAGAAAGGCCAAGGACTAATGATGGAGCCACTAAAGTTGGAGGTAGTTAGGTTAGACCTGCAAGATTCAAAGAAAGTTTGACTAAATTTCCATGAGATCTGTAAGAGTGGCCAAGGTGGGCAAAATAGTTGGGACCTGGTAACATTGGGTCTCTGCCTGGCGATACATTTACAGAGACACAGACAGGTGCATCATGTCCTAGCAAGCCACGGCCTGATATATCAAAAGATGGTGAGGTCAGCATTACATACAGTGGAGTGGTAGAAGTGAAGCTCACAGGACTGTTTCAGGCCAAGTTCTGCCAGTAATATAGAGTCAAAGAGAGATACAGCACTGAAACGGGCCCTTTGGCCCACCAAGTCTGTGCTGACCAACAACCCCCCATTTGTACTAATCCTACATTAATCCTATATTCCCTACCACATCCCCACCATTCTCCTACCACCTACCTATACTAGGGGCAATTTACAGTGGCCAATTTACCTATCAACCTGCAAGTCTTTGGCTGTGGGAGGAAACCGGAGCACCCAGCAGAAACCCACGCAGTCACAGGGAGAACTTGCAAACTCTGCACAGGCAGTACCCAGAACTGAATCCGGGTTGCTGGAGCTATAAGGCTGCGGTGCTAACCACTGCACCACTGTGCCGCTCTATATGTAAATATGTATTAATATGTAAATTATCTGACTTCGTAACCCTGGGAAGGCAGGTTGACAGGTCAGCAGTGTTCACCAAATTCTCACTCCAACATAGTTACAGCGGCATGTATGAAATTGAAAGAAAGCACCCATCTCTGTGATATATGGGCAGGACGCAAGGATGAAAACACAAACAGTTCATTCACTGTGATCAACATGTCAGATAAAACTTACAATCTTAATCAAAAATTTCTGTGGAATTTCTCCCAGGCTGAATTTAAGGGGAAGCTGGTTAAATATAAGAGGGAGAAAGGAATAGAAGGGTATGTTGTTAGGGTGAGATGAAGCAAGGTGGGAGATGGCTTGTGTGGAGTGTAAACACAGATGTAGACCTGTTGGGCCAATTGGCCTTTTTTTGTGCTGTAAAATTATATATACTGAATTTATTCATATTTTGGTTTTTGGTGCAAGACAACACCTTAGGTGTATGGTTAACTTGCAACTAAAAATCTTGGGTAGAATTTCCTGGTGAGGGAGGTTGTCTCAATTGCCATAACTTTGAAAACCCTGTAGAAATGGCTTTAGTGGTCACTTGTGTCAGCTCTCTGGGATTGCCAAGTTTACGGTGGCTGATCAGGAGAACCTCCACAGAAATCTTTGATTAAAATTTTTTAAATTGTAAATGTCGATCTGAAGCCACCTTCCCAATCAAATCGGAATCCAAATTTGTTTCCCTGCCCCACTAGGGTATCAATAAAAAAGCTTGTGTCCTATTAGCTGGACTATTGCAAACGAATACATTATGATTTATTGAACTGCTTTGCATTCTCTTTGCTGATAGCATCAAAGCAGACATTCACATTGGATAAAAAGGAGTTAAGACATCGCTCAGTCTGCAGGAGCTGTTAAATGCAGGCCTCTCTGTTGTGAGAAGTAATTGTATGAGATGAAATTGTTCAGATTGTTCCTGCAATCCAATTATAGCTCATAGTAAGACTAAATGAGGTGACACAATTTGATTACTAAGACTCATAATCAATAACCCCACACATTCCATCGCCCTGTAATTTTTCATTGTACATGATCTTTTCTCTCGGGATTTATTTGTGCTTTTACAGAGTTTGATATCATATTGTGTTGTGATACTTATTTAGATATAATGGGGAATAAAACCAAAGTGCTCAAGTGTGTCTTGTTCTATTATTATTTTGTTTTGTATTTCCCTGTGATGAGAGAGCAGTGAGTTGATTAATGGGCCAGTTACATTACAGCTTTGATGCAGCACAGTTTTGTGCCACATCGATACAGAAATGGTGGAATCATTTTGGTTTGAGGTTAATGATCTGAGAGCACTCAGAATTGAGAAAAGTAAATTGATCAAGTAAATTGCCTTACACCATACTGGTAGCAATATAATTGAAATCAGTGTAAAGGCTGTTTTGCTTTTGTGTTCTTGATATAAGTGATCTCTTTACTATAAATTACTGGGCAAGATTTTACAACCTCTTCCCTTCCATTTTTGGACAGTGCTGGAATACGATGGGGCAGAAAATCAGCATGGGAAGTGTTCCGCTGCTGGGCATCACCACAGCATTGTCCTCTGGAAGTGACAGCAGACGTTGATTGCATCCACTGATGTTTGACCAGGTGCATCTAAATGGCATGCTAATGGAGGACATGCATCACCTCAGTGTACTTTCCTTCATTAATGCAGTGGCAATCTCAGGTGTCTGGAATGCTGTTGCACTCCAACATCCAGCTTTGATAAGGAGACAGGGGGTTGGTTCAATTTTAAATGGCATCCAAGATAAGTAAATAGCACGGAGTCCAATTCGACAGTGTACTGCTTTGACAGAGTTCTTAACTTGGGGGATTTAAGAGACTCACCAGTGACAGCGGTGGATGTGGGTGGAGACTGAGTGCAGTGACCAAGGAGTTAAGGGTGGGGGGGGTTTGGGGGCTGGGGAGAGGAGCCTCCAGCGAAATCTTCGACAACAAAAGAAACATCTGCAAAACAGCTATAGTGATGTCCCAACCATGGAAGGAGTCAATTAGTGAGTAACGTAAGCTCCAGGTTTCAGATCTCGAGTGGGGCTGACAGCTTTGTGGTTAGCACGTTTCTACAGGTGGTCACCCCGGAGCTTAAATGTTCAGGTAGAGAGGGAATGGGTGATTGCCAGAAGGACAATGAGGACCAGGCAGGCAGGGCATGGATCCTATGAGCACATCGTGCTTTCCAGCCAGTATTCAGTCCTGAATATTGGTGAGAGTGATGGTTCCTCTGGGTAGAGTAGGCAGAGTCCATGGCACCATGGGTGGCTCAGCTGCATTCTTTTAATTCTTTCATGGGATGTGGGTGTTGCTGGCAAGGCCAGCATTTGTTGCCCGTCCCTAAGTGCCCTTGAACTGAGTGTGTTGCTAGGCCATTTCAGAGGGCAGTTAAGAGTCAACCACATTGCTGTAGGTCTAGAGTCACATCGCCAGACCAGGTAAGGATGGCAGATTACCTTCCCTAAAGGACATTAGCAAACCAGATAGGTTTTACTGACAATCGATGATAGTTTCATTGCACCATTACTGAACAAGCTTTCAATTCCAGATTTCTATTAATTAATTGAAATTAAATTCCATCAGTTGCCGTGGTGGGACTTGAACCCATGTCCCCAGGGCATTAGCCTGTTCCTTTGGATTACTAGTCCAGTGACATTACCACTACACCACCATCTCCGGGTGCATGGTTTGTGTGGGGGGGGGAGGGGGGGGGTGGAATAAGGGAAGGAAGGAAAGTGGAAGAGCAATAGTGGTAGGGGTTTTGATAACAAGGGGAACAGACAGGCACTTCTGTTGCCTCAGACGTGACTCTAGAATCAAGGATGTCACTGAGTGGCTGCAGGGGGATGGTGAACAGTCAGAGGTCATGGTCCTTATCAGCACCAGTGACATTGGCAGAAAGAGGGATAAGAGGTCCTGAAGGCAGAGTTTAGGAAGCTAGAAGAGAGATTCAAAAGCAGGACTCAAGGGTAGTAATCTCTGGATTACTCCTGGTGCCACGTGGTAGTGAGTATAGAAATAGAAAGATAGAGTTGGAGAGATGATGCAGGAGGGAGGGCTTTAGATTCCTGAAGCACTGGGACTGCTTCTGGGGGAAATGGGACAAGGCAGACAGTAAGGGACCACAAGGGTAACCTGTGTGTGGAGGCGGAGGACATTGGTATGGTTCTTAATGAAGACTTTGTGTCTGTTTTCACAAAAAAGAGGGATGATGCAGACATTGCAATCAGGGAAGAGGAGTTTGAAATATTAGATGAAATTAACATACTGAGAGAGAAAGTATAAAGGGGTTTAAGATCTTTGAAAGTGGATTAATCCCCAGGCCCAGATGAAATGTATCCTAGACTGTTAAGAGAAGCAAAAGAAGAAATAGCGGAGGGTGTGGCCATCATTTTCCAATCCTCTTTGGCTACAGGTGTGATGCTAGAGGACTGGAGGACAGTTAATATTGTATCATTGTTTAAAAAGGAAGAAAGAGATAGACCAAGTAAATACAGTCAGCCTAACCTCAGTGGTGGGAAAAATATAGGAAAAAATTCTGAGGGACATGATAAATCTTCATTTAGAAAGATATGGATTGATCTAAGACAGCACAAATTTGTTAAGGGAAGATCATGTCTGATTGACGTGATTGAATTTTTTGAGGAGGTAAAATGGACGGTTGGTAAGGATAGTGCGTTTGATGTCGTCTATATGGATTTTAGCAAGGCTTTTGATAAAGTCCCACATGGCTGACTGATCATGAAAGTAAAAGCCCATGGGATCCAAAGTGGCAAATTGGATCCAAAATTGGCTCAGAGACAGAAAATTAAGGGTAAAGGTCAATTGGTGTTTTTGTAACTGGAATTCTGTTTCTAATGGGTTTCCACAGGGCTTTGCTTTTTGTGGTATATATCAATGATTTCGACTTGAATGTAGAGGATATGATTATGTAGTTTGCAGATGTTACAAAAGTTGGCCGTGTGGTTGATAATGAAGAAGAAAGCTGTAGACTGCAGGAAGATATCAATGAACTAGTCAGGTGGATGGAACAGTGGCAAATGGAGTTCAATCCGGAGAAGTGTGAGGTAATGCATTTGGGGAAGGCGAACAAGGCCAGGGAATACACAATAAATGGTAGGATACTGAGAAGTGCAGAGGAAGAGAGGGACCTTGGAGTGCATATGCACAGATCCCTGAAGGTGACTGGACAGGTAGATAAGATGGTCAAGAAGGCATATGGGATACTTACCCTTATTAGCCAAGGCACAGAATGTAAGAGCTGGGAGGTTATGCTGGAACAGTATAAAACACTAGTTAGGCCACTGCTGCAGTGCTGCATGCAGTTCTGGTCACTGCACTATAGGAAAGATGTGATTTCACTGGAGAGGGTACAGGGGAGATTTATGATGATGTTGTCTGGAGAATTTTAGTTATGTGAGAAGATTGGATCGGCTAGGGATGTTTTCTTTGGAACAGAGAAGGCTGAGGGGAGACCTAATTGAAGTGTATAAAATTTGAGTGATCCAGATCGAGTGCTGAGGAAGAATTTTTTTCCCTTGGTTGAGGGGTCCCTAACCTGGGGCATAGATTTCCGGTAAGAGGTAGGAGATTTAGAGGGGATTTGAGGAGAAATTTTTTCACCCAGAGGGTGGTGGGTATCTGGAACTCACTGCCTGAAAGGATGGTAGTGGCATAAACCCTCATAACATTTAGAGTACTTGAATATGCACTTGAAATGCCGTAACCTATAAGATTATGGATCAAGAGCTGGAAAGTAGGATTAGGCTGGATGGCTCCTTGCCGGCCGGCGCAGACACGATGGGCTGAATGGCTGCCTTCCATGCTGTAAATTGCTATGATTCTATATGAGTATAATCAATCAATTTAAAACTTGTAAAACAAATATCACTCACTTTTTCAGCTGCCCTAGAAGTAGCCACCTGCCCTCCATTGCTGCAGATGACTGAGGCATGTATCATTCTTCATTCTTAATCCCTAGATCTTCCTATTCGGTAATGTTCTGACAGTGTAGTCTAGAAAGTACTGATTGGTGTTATTTCAACCATGGCAGTAGTGGTTAGTGCTAATGTCAAAACAAAGCCAATCAGAAAAATCTAGGCCAGCGACTTCACTTTGGAGTCATTGAATGAGCCCTACAAGCTATTATACAACAATATAATTATTATATAGCAATTATAACAAAACAAATAAGGTCAGTCAAATTAGAAAATGAAAGGAAAACTGTTAGCTCAGGACAGAAAATAAATACAGGACCTTACGACAGTAATGGTTTAATGCAAAAAGGCATTGTGCAGGATTTGAATCCAGATCTCAGAAATGAAATGCAAATAAGCTGAACTTGGATGCATCTTGATGTCCTCTGACGAGATGTCACTAGCCCATTATGTAGATACCATTTCATATTGTGCAGTATATACAAAGAATGCTAAAAGCAATTTGAACCTTCCTAAGGCCAGTAAGTGTTTTTTTTTTGGCCAATGATTATAGACACAACTATAATCCTTTTTTTTATATACATTTCTGTTGTCCCAATTCTAGTTTTGCACTTTTCACACAGTTTCCAGTGCATTATTCAAGGTCTAAGCTTATAATGTTTTCCCATGAAGCTGCCCTGGTGAATTTCACAATACAGGTCAACGCCTGTTCCTATTTCTTGTGCAACTCTTCAAAGCAGTTCTCAGATATGTGATGTGATACTGACAGTTGTGAGTTACCTGGGCATTTTCATGATCACTCTGGGTAAGTGTTCTGCTTCTGAGGGACAGTGTTAACTCCCATTCAAGCATCCACTTCATATTAAAATTTTGCAACACAGAGGAAACCAAAGCCTGCAGCTAGAATAAAGCTAAAGCTCTTTAATGACATTTTTGTGATTCTGTGCTTATCTACGGGAGGTATTTTCATGCGAGAGAATGGAATACTTTCTGTTTCTGGAACTTGGTATTAGCATCAAGCATTTACAGGTTCTGCATAGCACAGTTAGATGCACAGTGTAGCTCCCTCTGTTGTGCTCAGCAACAGGCCTCCAACCCAGCCTCCAAGAACCAGCCCCAGTGTGACAGGTTTTACTTCCACACCAACCATCCTGTGGTCTCTCTGAATGAGATTGCCAATTAAGTGCTAACTGATGCAAAATTTGAGGTAAATTTGTGCTTCAGACGCTTGCACACTTAGAAATGGGTTGAGACTCATCATTTTCCATAGCACCCTTACAGTTAGATGTCAGAGAAGCCCTTCATTCCATTGTGTGGTTGGATTTGAGTCTAGGTCCCAGAAATGGAAGGCTAATCAGATGAAATTTGATGTCCCTTGTGGCTAGATGTCACAAGCTCAGTAAATAAATACCATAACAAGTTATACAGTATTTATGAAGGATGATAAATGCCACTTGGAACAAAGCATCATACTGCTCTATCCTTGAGTCAGTGGGGGCCATTTTAACCCAGCCCTCCAGATGGGAAAATGGTGCAAACAGATCAGCCGCCCATTTTAAACCCTGCCTAATTTTACTTTCATTGAAAGTCAATAGAAAGTAAACTCAGGCCATGTGTAAATCAGGCGGCCAATCTGATCACGTGAGTGTTCTTCCAGGTGGGTTAGGTTAACAACAACCCCCCCCCCCACCTTCACCTACACCGCACCAACCACCCCACCCCGCCATTCATTGCTTGAAAATTCCACTCAAATATCCTGATTTTAAAAGCTACTTCTAGTCATGCTGGAGGATGTAAATAAAGCTTAGCAGTGGCATATTTAAGTCTCTCAGGCTGTAGTCATCGATGTTATGTCAAGTTACATAAATTATATAATTAGTCTCAAATCTGTAGCGCACCATAAGCAGAACAAGTGATTTATCACTCTGATCTGCTCAAAAAAACAGCATTTTCACTGCCTATGGATTCTTCGAGCAAAATTGCTACACTCGAGTGGCAAATTGCACAACTTACAACAATTGCAGGATCCATTCCAGGGCACCAAATCACTTGCCTTTAATGCAAGGAATTATCCAGTGGTTTGAAGTTACATCATACTGACCAGACAGCAGCTCAGTTCTGTGAACCTTGGTTGTGTTTATTGTTATTGATATTTGGATATTTTACATGCAGTAATTTCCTAGATGTAGTAATAGTTTACTTGATGAACCACTTTGCTGTTTATTTCAAATGAACTGCCCTGAAATGTAACAAGGTATTTGGGGATAAACCAGTAAGAAATTAATCTGGAAAAAAAGAGCTCAATTTCTTTGGTTTCTAAAGTGCTTCTAAGCTTGCACTAATTTTTCTAACTCACCCTTCAGGAAATAAATCTGTTGCATTTTCATTTTTAAAAAAAATTGAGCCACCAAGCTGAAGGGCCAAGAAAAAAAATTGCCATTTATATGGCATTCATTTACAGGATCATTGTAAAAGGCATCACATAAAATAAATTCTGAGGGGAATCAGTGTTGTTATGTAAGTAACACAACAGCCGTTTTTGTGTGCAGCATGATTTCACAGATGAATGTCCAGTTGATCCATTTTAGTGAGGGAAAATGTTGCCCAGGACATTGGCAGAATTTCCCTGGTCTTTTTCGAAGTTGAAAAGAATAAAAGAGTAGTGATTAGGCAACATCAAATGAACCATTTATTCAAATTGTTCTCGCAAGTCCAACTCCAGAAGTTGTGAATGGTGCAGTTACCTAGACACATGTTTAAGCAGGAAGAATGAGGGTATTTTTGGGGTTTGTGCCATCATTGAGCAACCTACACATTGGAGTACATATTGGAAAGTCACAGGTGCACTAGCCACAATTTTTCACCCATTAAAATTATAATTAAAATGAGTGGACAGTCCAGCACTACTTGGTGATCTGATTGACTTCATCATCAGACCACCATATACATCAAATAGATATAATGCATAAGTTCATAAACTATCAGGGAACACGGATACATTGGACACATAATTTTGTATGATTGTTTTTAAGAATGATGTCCCTTTAAGATCTTAGTATGCTAATGAGCCAAGAACCAAGACACATTCATGTGACTCAGGGCCAGAGTCACTCTGCAACTGTAATACCCAGAGTAATGTTCTGTAAATAGTTTGCTCTGTACTGTTTATAGCTGTTAATAAACCTGTCAGCATCTCATTTGCACTGCATCAGACAACTGTAAAAGAACTCATTACATGGTGGTAGCTGTGGTGAGAAGACAAAGGCTGGGATTCAAATCCACAGATTTGAAAACTACCCTTCCTACAGCCAAGAGAAAGGTCAACAGAAATACTGGCCCAAACAGTAAATAAAAGAGAACTCAGCTCCAGTTAGAGAAGAGAGCTCAGAACAACAGGCTGCAAGTAAATTGGGTGGGTCATTGTGCCAACGGTCGAGGGATACTCGTGTAAAGTAAAAAGCTTTGACTTTCTTGAAGAATTGATTCTTTTTCAAAAGCTCCGTGTAGAAAAAAAAGGGGAAGACCTGACTCCTTTTCCAAGCTGATCGAGATCGGCACCATTACAGGAGGTGTCCATTAGAAAAAACATTGGAAAACTCAAATCACTGCACAGCCTTCATCCACACAGCCAAAGTTTTAAGAAAAACGTTTAAACTACTCGACCATTCACAAAGCCACAGTAAAAATAACTATTACAACCACCTGAGTGTAAACAACAGCTATGTAAACAGAACAGTCTTAAGTGCTGGAAGCAAGATAAACACACAGCACTACCAAACACCTGCTCCTGTCAATCAAAGCAGCTGGTATAAATAACAGAGAGTCTCTTAAAGGGGAAACAGTGCAGAGTCATGGAACAAGTCTTAAAACAAGTTTTAAAGCAAAAGAACAGCAGAAATATGGATACCAAATTTCCCAGCATCAACTGGAAGGCCTTGGATATTCTGTCTGAGTTCCAACTGTTCAAAACAATGAATGCAGTTATTCTTCGCAGACCAAATGATTGTAGAACCAGAAAAACAGGCTGTAAAAATACCAATAACAGTTGGAAATGAGGGATTACACAGAATCAACACCTCTGGACTATCTGATGAGGACCAGAAATATCCCGCAATGTTATGGAAAGTGCTAGAAGATGAGCTCCGATTACGAGTGAATTTTAGAGTATTGATGTCCTACAGGCAATAGCCACAGTAATCAATAGACCAATTTGTCAGGAGTTGACGTAGTAAGGGCAATAAATGTGACTTCTCAGAAACTGGCTGTTGGACTGAATAATGGAGCTAGTGATTGTATCGACACCTATTGAAGTGTTTCAGAAAGACCTCTTGAGGAAAAAGAAAGGTCACAGCATTGATGCGCTGCTGGAAGATGGCAGGAAATATGAAGCCATTGTAGCTGGACAACAGCATCTGCAAGCACTAGGTGAAGCCAACAGTATTGGCACAATAACCAGGTTGAAAAAAGCAAGGAATCTGTGTGGTAAGTCCGGTCTGTCCCACTCATGGCGAAATTGCCCTGCATTTTGTGACCTGTGCAAGGCATGCCATGCAAAAGGACACTGGGTCCGCCTATGCAAGAAATCTGGCTTCAAAGACGCGATCAGAAGCCGCAGCAGGACACAGACAAACAGAAGAAAGGCACAGCAACAGGGCAAAAGCAGCAAGGAGACCTTCAGAGATCTGTGTAAATGTAAGCTGATACATGAAGTCCACAGCGAAACAGACCTGAGAGAAGACTCAACAAGGAGTAATTCTCAACCAGAAGAAAACAGGTATTCCACATTGTGAACCTGACACATCACGTTGATGAAGTCAAACAACTGAAAGCTTTCGCCACTATTAACATCACATGCCCAAAGAAAGCTGGCAAACATACACTCAGGGTCAAGATTGACACCGGCTCTCGTGCAAATATCCTACCAGTCCGAATACTCAAAGATATGTACCAGAGTCATTGGAAATCAGTGATACCACCGACAACTACCAAGTTACCAAGAATGGGTCACCCATTCCTTGCAGTGGCACACTAACAATGCAATGTAGCTATGGCAAGTCAGCATGGAAACCACAAACATTCTACCTTGTAGACACGAGCGGACCAGCAGTGGCAGGACTACTAGAGTGTAAGGACCTCAATGTCATAACTATACATGAGAGAATTGCCAAAGGGAAATCTTCAAGGACCGGAACCTGCTCACAGACTCTGACCAACATCAAATGGTGCAGTCTGGAAACTCAGCAACTGCACAATTATGCCGCATCTTCACTTCTGCTCTCTTGAGAACTGCCAGCACCACAAGGAGCCAGAAGTGACATGTACCTCAATAAGGCCAAGTCCTCCTCCCCCAACAAGTCGTCAGCCTTGAGCCCCAAGCCTTCAGATGTGGAGGATGAGGAGAGGCAAAGGACATGCAATGTCCTGAAGAGGCAGAGGAGGAATGAATTGAAAAATTGTCTGTTGGCTCTTGGAGATGAGGTGCCGGAAATTTCCAAGAATAACAAGACCTCAAAAGTGGTCGTCTTGAGAAAAGCAACAGAGAAGCTTAGCAGGCTGAAGGCAGAACAACAGAAACTGAATGTAGAGAGGGAGAAACTTCAGAAAGAACAGCAAGAGATGAGACACAAATTCTCTGAGCAAGAGTTGACAAACCAGCAGAACTCTTAAGCCTCTGCATTGTAAATTTCACAATCCTTATCCTTGTACCTGTAAATTTTAGAATCTATATCCTGTGAAACTAATTTTGATCTCTAATTTTATGTGTTTTTACCTTTAGCATAGAAGACTTCTCTTTAGAAAGAAGGGGGATGTTGTATGATTGCTTTTAAGAGTGATGTCCCTTTAAGACCTTAGTATGCTGAGGAGCCAAGTACAGTCATGTGTTCAGGGTCAGAGTCACTCTGCAACTGTAAGGCAGAGTAAGGTTCTGTAAATAGTTTGCTCTATACTGTATATACTTGTTAGCTGTTAATAAACCGTTAGAGATCTTCAGCATAACTGAACTCCATGCATCTCATTTATGTTGCATCAGACAACATAAAAGAACTCATTACACATATCTCTCCAAATAATGGACAAACAGAATTGTTATACCAACAATACGTTCAGGCACATGCACAGTAAACTCCAAAGTAAAAGCAAAATACTGCAGATGCTGGAAATCTGAAATTAAAACAAAAAGTACTGGATAGACTCAGCAGGTCAGGCAGCATCTGTGGAGAGAGAAGCAGAGTTAACATTTCAGTTCTGTGAGCTTTCAAAGGTCACAAACTCTAAAGTATATGGCCCAATAACATGGTTGGACATGTATAACAAAGTCGTACTGAAAGGATATACAGTTGTCATTCTTAGCATAGGAACAGGCCAGTTAATTCCTCACATGGAAGAAGGAAATTCAGAAAGTGATTAAGCCTGGTAACTCCTTAGTGGTAAGTTACAGCATCTTTTTTACAGAGACCTGGGAGCAGGTTGTCAGCCCAATCTGTTGGCTGAAGAATGGTGCATGGGGGAAATGAGATCTACAGGAAACTTGTCAAAGGAAAGGCTCACTTTCTGTTTTGGCATTTCATCTGGCAATATGGCATTGTGCAAGAATTAGCAAAATTGCATCAAAGGACATTTCTTAAAGTGTTCCAAATTGGAACAAAATCCTGTATTTTTTAATGAGTTTTTTTCACAAATGGAGCATGCCAGTTGGCATCTTTCTGACCACATGCAGCTTTTCTGTTGTTAAAAAGCAGCTCTTCAAAGCCACTCACCTTTAAGAGCTATTGCAGTTCTATTCAATACACAAAACAGCCACCAGAATGGTTTGTTTAACTGTCGCTGCACATTATTCCCTCCCTTCAGCAGGTCCCCCACCTCCATACGCAGCTTTATTTGAGACTTCCAAACCTCACAAGTGACAGTAGCTAAATTCAAATCTGGACAATATTTTCTTGTATATAACATTGACTCTTCTCTGTATTTGCATTCTGCAGTCTACCTATGAGCACCCAAAGTTGGTTTTTGCCCTCATAAATTGAATGATTCAGTATTTTGAATTTATCAATTGCATTAAAAAAGCAATATGTTATTTTTCAAGCACAATTCTAATTTGAATTATCCAATTAACAGGGTAGGATGTATGTGTACTGATTGAATAGAGACAGATATCTGCTTTATTTGAGCTGTATTAAGTGTTACTGAATTTTAAAATTAATCTTTAGCTCTTTTCATTTCAACCTGCATTTAATTTTCCAAATTTGGAGAAGTCTACTACTATTGGGAAGTATTTTCAATCCTGTGCTACTGGCTCTTTGCTATCATATAGTTGTTTTGAGGTCTTACACTAGGGGTCATAGTCTCAGGATAAGGGGTCAGACATTTAGGATTGAGAGGAGAAGGAATTTCTTCACTCAGAGGGTTGTGAAAATTTGGAATTCTCTACCCCTGAAGGCTGTAGATGCTAAGCCACTGAGTATATTAAAGACTGACATTGATAGATTTTTGCTGAATCAAGGGATATGAGGCTAGGGCAGGAAAGTGGCTTTGAGGTAGAAAATCTGCCATGATGTTATTGAATGGCGGAGCGGGTTCTGGGTGCCGTATGGCCTACCTCTACTCCTATTTGCTATGTTCTTATATCATTTCACAGCTTATTTCTGCCGCACACTTTTGTCTGCTGCAAGAAGTCAAAACAACATTGCCACTGAGTATTCATTATTTCTTCTAAATCACTTACAGCTGGCAAAGAGGGAACTTCATCCTGTCAATGAAGAAGTTAAAGTTCCTGAGGTGAAAGATCAGTGAGTTTACTCTGGGTGTCACAGTTGCAGAGTGACTCTGGCCCTGAGACACATGACTGCATCCTGATACTTGGCTCATTAGCATACTAAGGACTTAAAGGGACATCACTCTTAAAGGCACTGTCCAGTTTCCTTACATCCTGCCCCTTTAAGTACTGGTTCAGAGCTTATATTGATGCCAGGCACACATACCTCATTGGTTTCTTAAATCTGAACACCAGATGTTTAGATAAAGATGTCTAATAGGAGCTGGTTGAAAGCATTAATTTGAAAAGCATTGCAAGCCAAACCGATAAGACTAACAAAGAGATGGCATTTTGCATTCATGGATTGAAATTATGTGATATAAAACTCATTACTTGTGGGAGAAACCAAAATTAGGGGCCACAAATATAGGATAGTTAATAATAAATCGAATAAGGAATTCAGGAGAAATTTCTTCACCCAGAGAGTGGTTAGCATGTGAAACGTGCTACCAAATGGAATAGTTGAGGCAAATAGCAGAGCTGCATTCAAGGGGAATGAGAAATACACGAGGGAGCAAGGAATTGAAGTTTATGCTGATAGGGGGAGATGAAGTAAGATGGGAGGAGGCCTATGTGGACCATAAACACTGGCATAGAGCAATTGAGCCAAATAGCCTGTTTCTATGCTGTAAATTCTATGTAATATATCTAATTACTTCTTTGTGATCGTCAAATGCTGTTGCTTCACACTGATCATATTACATGACATGCAACATATCGCTGCTTAGTTTCAGGTTTTAGTTTCATGCTCCACCCCAAAACCTAAGCAGTCTCTGGGTGTGGTATTGAAGAAATGATGCATTGTCAACTAGTGCTGCCTTCCCTATGAAGTGTAAAACTGAGGCCCAGTCTACCTGTTCAGAAGGACATGGATCCTATGGAACTTTTTGAAGAACAGTCATAGAGGTGTCATGGTCGATATTTACATCTCAAACAACATGACCAAAACAGATTACCTGGTTATTTATCTCATTGCTGTTTGTACAGCATTGCCTTCCTTTGCCTCTGAAAGTAATTATTTGGTTGCAAAGCATTTAGGATGTGAAGGGTGCTATATAAATGCAAGTCCATTCCTTCTTTATAGGCACAACAGTTAAGGTGAGAATATCCCATGAGCAAAACATTTTACTGAAGAATAAAAGCAGTCAGCAGTCAAATGGTTTGATAGAGGCTGCTTAGTGGGAGGACATTCAGGAAGGAAAAGGTTAATATATGGTGGCACTAAAAACCGAACCACTGGCTCCAGCATCTGCACACACACATCATGGAAGGAGGTGCACACTACCCTTCTGACATTGACAAAAGATTGATGTATCAAGCAGAAATAATTTGTTTCTAGTTCAACAAACACGATTATAGTTGGGGAACATGTTCTTCCCTCTGCCTGTCAAGGGTTTTGCTGCAACGCTTAGGAACGAATGGGGGCAGGGAAGCAAAAGCAAATATTTCATGGAGAATTAACAATGGCGCAGAGGTTGGCAGTACACAGGGCCCAATGAAATTAAAGCAGCCAACTGCAATAACATGTAGGTGGAGTTTGAAGCAAGTCTTTTAGCTGTGCTAGGGCTTTCATAGGTATTTCAGCATAAATTAACACAATTTCATTAAAAATGAAAGGAACTTGCTACTCTATTTAGCCCACAGAAGAATGAAAATTGTCTAAGTGTCGCACATCCATTCGAAGAATTATAAACAGAAAAATTACTGTTGGCAAATTAGAGTTTGAATGTTTAACACATTTGTATGATAGACCGGAATTTTACATGCCCCTGGGAGCTGGCTGGAGGTGGGGAGGGCGAAAAATCAAATTGGAGATGGGGTGTGCCATTTCCGTTGCTTACCTACCCCCGCTGCCATTTTACCAAGTGGCCCACCTGCCCCAGGCCAATTGAAACCCTTAAGTGGCCAATTAATTACCACTTGAGGGCCTCCTCCTGCTGCCGCTGCTATATTAACAATGGCGACGGGGCACCATCACCTGGGGAAACCACCTGGTAATTCCTGGGGGCCTCCTTGCGGGCTGGCGTGCCCTCCTGATCCGGCAGCCTGTGCCCCACAGAGGCCTCCCCCCAGCAGCACAAGCTGCTCCCGCTGGAGCTCCTCCTCCTACCCTCCTGAACTACCCCCAACCCACTCCCTGGGGCCCAGCCTATTGTTCCCAGTGAAGCCTGAAACCCCACTCCCCTCTTTCGGGGCTGGTGTCCCTCTTGCTTTTCTTGCTGGGTGCAATCGCAGCAGTGGCCACCACACCTGGTGGCGCTCCTGAATTGGGGAACTGCCGGCCCTCTGATTGGCCATCAGCTTTTAGACAGGAAGTCCTGCCTCCCAGAAGGGGTGGAAGTCCTGACCAAGGCCAATTAAGTATCTGTGCCATGCAAAATCGCTGTGTGGCTTCCAGGCCCAGAGGAGGCGGGTTCGCCCTTAGTTTTTAAGCCGGTGGGCGGGGCCTCTGCCGTGACATAAAATTCCAGCCATAGGGCTGAATTTTACTGACCCCCCCTCCACCCCCCCCCCCCCCCCCCCCCCCTGCCAATGTCAGAGGTCGTGGCGGAAAAATTCTTCCGGGAGAGGCCCGCCACAGGCCTCAACGCTGGGAAGGCCCTGCCCCATTTTACCGGCGGCATTGAGACCAAGGAATTCAGCAAAATAACCTCATTAACATATGTAAATAAATTAGAATTGAAGTATACTTACTTACCTTGTCGCGACTGCCGGTTGCCGGAAATTCTGCACCTTCAGATCTCCGTTCGGAGATCCGAGGTGTAGCACTGGTGCGGAGGGGGCGCGAGTGAAATTTTCAGGGCAGGAGGGGAGGGAGTGGGGAAAACCTCCTATTATTGGCTGAAGGGATGGTGGGAAGGGGTTGAGGGTCAAAGGTAACGAGGTTTGGAGGGGAAATTGCCACATCAGAATAAAAGTTTGTTTTGGGGGGATAGGGCAATTTATATATTGAGTACTCATTGGGTAGGGGGGTGGAGAGGGGATTCAAAGTGAAATTACAATTTTATTTTAATTTATCGCACACTGGGACTTTTAAAAATTTAAATGACCTGTCAGGGCTTGAAGCCCTTTAAAAATGCTGCCCGCGGCAGTGCCTTGTCGCCGGACGCCATTGCCGGGGACGAAGTGACTGCCCCCTCTAAGTGATGTGGGGGCGGGTGGTCTGCCCCCTCAATGTTAATGAGCAGCCACATGAAACATCTTGTGCCTGCGCTGCGCACTTATTGAAGCTCACCTCCGAGAATGGCGGCAAGCTATTAAAATTCAGCCCATAGTCTTTGGTCTGCTACAGTAGAAGAGACACTTAAAATAAATGGGTTATTTGCTGCTTTCGACAGCAGACAGAGGATTATGCAAATACATTAAGCATTATCCACTCGATGTATTGTCAACAATAATTTCTAGACCGCTGTCTTCAAAAGTGCATATTACTTATCTGTCTGAATTCTTTAGAATTTCCTTCTGTTTGTTCTTTGCTTGCTGCTCCTTGTTCTTTTTAGACCATGTGGCCTGATTTTAACTGGGGCCTGTTTTCAATGGGTGCCAGCTGACTCGCCATCCATTACAAAGCAGAACCTCAAAGGTAATAATCTCTGGATTATTACCTGAGCCACGTGCAAATTGGCATAGGGTAAATAAAATCAGAGCTATGAATGCATGTCCCAAAGACTAATGTGGGAGAATTGGGTTCCGGTTTGTGAGGCACTGGCACCAATACTGGGGAAAGTGGAGGCTGTACCATTGGGACAGACTTCACCTGAACCAAGCTGGGACTAATGTTCTAGTGGGTTGTATAAGTAAGGAAGTAGAGAGGGCTTTAAACTAAATAGAGGAGGGAAGAGATCTTGTCGGGGAAGATTGAGTAAATTAAAGGGAAATGACAAGGCAATACATCAAGGTACCAATAAAGGTATTGATGATCAGAGTATGGCAGGAAGGGACAGTGATTGCAAACTTAAGAGTGTGTCAGCAGATATGGCCAGTGTTTACAAAAACAGTAAAAAAAAACTGAATTAAGTTCTCTGTACCTGAATGCCCACAGCATTCACAATAAAACAGATGAATTGTCAGCTCAAATAGAAATTCATATGTATGGCCTGATAGCCATTAAGAGACATGGCTACAAGGCCACCAAAGCTGGGACCTGAATATCCAAAGGTACTTGACATTCAGGAAGGACAGGAAGCCAGGAAAAAGTGGAGGGGTAGCTCTGTGAATTAAAGAGGGCATTAGTACTGTAGTGAGACATGACCTTATTTCTAAAGATCAAGACATAGAATCAGTTTGGGTGGAACTAAGAAACAGCAAGGCGCAGAAAACATTGGTTGGAGTTGTTTATAAGCCACCAAACAGCAGTGATAATGTAAATCAAAGTATAAATCAGGAAATTAGTGGTGCATGTAACAAGGGTAATACAGTAATTATGGGGGATTTAAATCTACATATAGACTGGGTAAGCTTATTAGTACTAATATTGTGGAGGACCAATTCTTGAAATGTATGCGAGATGGTTTTCTAGAGCAGTACATTGAGGAACCAACCAGGGAACTGGCTAACATAGATCTAGTATTGCGCAATGAAAAAGGGCTAATTAATAATCTTAAATAGAACACAAAGTACTGGAAATACTCAACAGGTCTGGCAGCATCTGTGGAGTGAGAAGCAAATTTAACATTTCAGGTCTGTGACCATTCATCATAATCTTGTTGTAAAAGAGCTTTTAGGAAAGAGTGACTATAATATGATAGAATTTTGCATTAAGTTTGAAAGTGATGTAGTTCAATCAGAAATTAGGGTCTTTATGTCTAAGCAAAGGAAACCAGGACAACCAGCGGGTTGGCAGAGGGACGTGGAAGCTCAATGCAACACTGCTGACCCCAGAGAACGTTGAGGAACTCAAAAGGGATTACAATGGTTGGAGGACCGTGAAACCCCTCTTTGAGTCTCCAGTTCACTGGTGGGAAGCGATTAAGGAGAACAGCAAGAGGTTCTTCATCCACAAAGGTGTTCAGAAGGCGAGAGAGAGACAGAGGGAACTGTCCCGACTCCAGAAAATTATGCAAAATCTACTCCGATTGCAGTCAATGGGGGTCGAGGTCAAGGAGGACCTCCAAGAGGTGAAGAGCCAGCAGGCCTCGCTCTTTGCCAAGGAGGCCTCCAAGATCATCTTCCGGTCCAGAGTCCGCTCCATCGAGCAGGATGAGACGTGCTCGCGTTACTTCTTCCAAAAGGTACACAGAGAGAGCTCTGTTATCAGCAGCCTGAAGGAAGAAGATGGCTCGGTAACGTCTTCGCAGTCCGACATACTAAGGATCAGCAAATCCTTTTATGCTGGGCTGTATGACGCGAAGCCCACAGACAGCAGAGCCTCCCAGTCCTTCCTGTCATCTATCACAGAGGTCTTAGATGACAGCAGGAGGGAGGGACTGGACAAGCCGTTAACTCTGGATGAGCTGACAAAGGCCGTCGAGTCTTTCGAGACGAGAAAAACTCCCGGGAGCGACGGCTTACCGGTCGAGTTGTACTCGGCCCTGTGGGACTGGGTCGGCCCGGACCTGCTGGAAGTATACGAGAGTATGCTCCTGGCCGGCAGCATGTCAGAGTCCATGAGAAAAGGCATCATCACCCTCATTTACAAGCAGAAGGGGGAGAGGGCAGAAACCAGAAATTGGCGGCCCATCTCACTGCTTAATGTTGATTACAAGATCCTGTCCAAAGTCATAGCCAGTCGAGTCAAGTCTGCTCTGGAGTTGGTGATTCACCCCGATCAGACCTGTACTGTACCCGGCAGGAAGATCTCTGATAGTCTCGCGCTACTCAGGGATACGATCGCCTACGTACGGGGCAGGAGGGTGGACACCTGCCTCATCAGCCTGGACCAGGAGAAGGCTTTTGACAGGATATCGCACACCTACATGATGGACGTGCTTTCCAAAATGGGGTTTGGGGAGGGAATCTGCAATTGGATCCAACTGCTCTACACAAACATCAGTAGCGCAGTGTCAATCAACGGGTGGGAATCTGAAAGTTTCCCGATCAAATCTGGAGTCAGACAGGGCTGTCCTCTGTCCCCGGTCTTGTTTCTTTGCTGTATTGAACCCTTTGCTGAGTCTATTAGGAAGGATGCGAGCATAAGAGGGGTGACAATCCCAGGCAGCGGAGGCACTCAGGTCAAAACCTCCCTGTACATGGATGACGTCGCCGTCTTCTGCTCGGATCCGCTGTCCGTGCGCAGACTGATGAGCATCTGCGACCAGTTCGAACTGGCCTCGGGAGCCAAAGTTAACCACGGCAAGAGCGAGGCCATGTTCTTTGGGAACTGGGCTGACCGATCCTTTGTCCCCTTCACCGTCAGGTCAGATTACCTGAAGGTGCTGGGGATATGGTTCGGAAGGGCCGGGGCGTGCACCAAAACATGGGAGGAGCGAGTAGCCAAGGTACGACAAAAGTTGGGCATGTGGGGGCAGCGATCTCTCTCCATTGTGGGTAAGAACCTGGTCATCAGGTGCGAGGCGCTCACGTTGTTGCTCTACGTGGCGCAGGTCTGGCCCATACCCCACTCCTGCGCCGTGGCAGTCACCCGAGCCATTTTCCGCTTCGTCTGGGGATCTAAAATGGACCGGGTCCGGAGGGACACGATGTTCAAATCTCTGGACAAGGGCGGGAAAAATGTACCCAACGTGGCCCTCATCCTGATGACCACCTTCGTGTGCGGCTGCATCAAGCTGTGTGTAGATCCCCAGTACGCAAACTCCAAGTGTCACTACGTGCTGAGGTTCTATCTGTCCCCGGTGTTGCGAAGGATGGGCCTGGTCACATTGCCGCGGAACGCTCCATGCAGTTGGGCGGTGCCGTACCACCTATCCTTCGTGGAGCAGTTTCTGCGGGAAAACACCTTTGACCACCGGTCCATCAGGCAGTGGTCTGCACGGAATGTCCTCAAGGCCCTACGGGAAAAGGAAACGGTGGATCATGTCGGATGGTTCCCCGAGCAGACCGTCAAAGTCATTTGGCGGAATGCCTCATCACCAGAACTTTCAAATAAGCACCAAGACGTAGCTTGGCTGGTGGTGAGAAGAGCCCTCCCCGTCAGATCCTTCATGCACACCCGAAGTCTCGCCCCCTCCACACAGTGCCCCCGCGTTGGCTGTGGTGGGGAAGAGACGGTCGCCCACCTCCTCCTGGAATGTGCCTTTGCAAAGCAGGTGTGGAAAGAGATGCAGTGGTTTTTGTCAAGGTTCATCCCAAGCAGTTCTGTAACACAGGAGTCTGTGCTCTACGGGCTGTTCCCAGGGACGCACACCGAGACAAACATCAACTGCTGCTGGAGGACTATCAATTCGGTGAAAGACGCCCTTTGGTCTGCCCGAAACTTGCTGGTCTTCCAGCGCAAAGAGTTGTCCACCACCGAATGTTGCAGACTGGCACATTCCAAGGTCCAGGACTACGTGCTGAGGGACGCACTAAAGCTTGGGGCAGCCGCAGCAAAGGCTCAATGGGGAAAGACCACAGTGTAAGGTTCCCCCACCAAGCTGGACTGAGGGGCTGGATCCATGGGAAACCCCTCGAACTGTATTGTTAATATTCTCAATTGCTGTAAATGTAAAACTGTAATTGACATGACAATTGTGAAACGGAAGGGTTGGGAAGAAACTCATGACAGTATTGAAGGAAACTGATCTACCTTGCAATGTTTGTATTTTTTGGTGCTGTTTGGAAATTGTTTGGCAATGTAATGTTTACAGATTTTTATGAATAAAGTATATTTTGGAAATAAAAAAAAAATGAAGGTATGAGGGGAAAATTGGTTCTGGTGGATTGGAAAACTATATTAAAATGTATGACAGTAGACAGGCAATGGCTACCATTTAAAGAACTAATACATAGTTGACAACAAATATATGTTCCTTTAATGCACAAAAACCCAGCAAAGAAAATGTTCTAACCGTGGCTAACAAAAGAAATCAAGGATTGTATTAGAGCAAAGGACAAGGCGTATAAAGTTGCCAAAAAATGGTAAGCCTGAGAATTCGGAGCATTTCAGAATTCTGCAAAAGAGGACCAAGAAAAAGATTAAAAAAGGGAAAATAGGATATGAGAGTAAACGCGCGAGAAACATAAAAATGGACTGTAAAAGCTTCTATAGGTATGTAAAAAGGAAATGATTAGCAAAGACAAATGTGGGTCTATTACAAGTGGAGTCAGGAGAATTTATAGTGGGGAATAAGCAAATGGCAGAGAAACTAAACAAATACTTTGGGCTGGATTTTACCTTAGGTGGACGGGAATTTGCCACCAAAGTAAATGTTGGTGGCGGACCCGCTTCTGCCTAGCCCGGGGATCCATCCTGTATTTTACAGGTTCCCGGGCTTTAATTGTCCCGAGGCGGGACTTCCACCCGCTTGAGGGAGGAAGTCCCCCCTCAGTGAGCTGCCGGCCAATCAGCGGGCCAGCAGCTCTTAGTCCCAGCAGTGCCACAGGAGTGGTGCCCACTGCTGGGACTGCAGCCCAGCCGATGACATGCAGCCAGGAGTGAAGGTAAGTTGGGCATGCCTCACCAGGGGGATTGGTCGTGCCCTGGTGAGGTTAAGGTGGTTGTTTGGGGGGAGGGGGTCATCTTGGGCCCCGGGGGAGGGTTGGGAGGCGGGCGACCCTCAATCGGGCACACTGTGCCCGACTGCCATGGCATTCCCCCCCCCCCCCCACGGCACCCCCCCCCCCACTGCGCGGAAGGTCCAGCAGCTATCGCTAGGTGGCCTTTCACGTCCCCAGCACACCCGCTGCCACAGGTAAAATACCCATAGAGGCGGACGAGGCCCCTTAAGTGGCCAATTAAGGGCCTTGATTGGCCTCAGGCGGGCGGCCATTTTCCCCCGACCCGCCCCCCCCACCCCTGCCCAACCGCCGTAAAGTTGGCTGGAGGCGGGAGTGGGGCGGGAAGTCCTCCCGGAGGCTCCCGCTCAATTGTACGCTGCCCCCCACGCCACCATCCGACCTGCTGGGGTGGCATAGAATCCAGCCCTTTGTCTCTGTCTTCACAGGGGAAAATACTAAAAACCTCCCAGAAATAATGGAGAATCAAGGGACTAGTGTAAATGAGAAACTGCAAGATATTAATACTTGTTAAAAAAAAAGTACCAGAGAAATTAATGGGACTTAAAGTAGATAAATCTCCTGGACCTGATGATCTGCATCCCAGAGTGTTGAAAGAGGTAGCTGTAGAGATAATAGACACATTGCTGGACACCTTTCAAAATTCTATAGGCTCTGGAATGGTTCTTGCAGATTGGAAGGTGGCAAATGTAACTCCACTGTTTAAGAATGTGGGGAGAGAGAAAACAGGGAACTACAGACCTGTTCGCCTAACATCAATCGAAGGGAAAATGCTAGAATCTATAATAAAGGATGCAATAGCAGGACATTTAGAAAATAATGGTAGGAATGGGCAGAATCAACATGGATTTATGAAAGGGAAATCATGTTTAACAAACCTGTTGGTGTTTTTTGAGGATGTAACTAGCAGAATAGATAAGGGGGAACCAATGGATGTGGTACATTTAGATTTTCAGAAAGCTTCATGAGGCTAGTAAACAAAATTAGAGAACATAGGATTGGGGGAATATACTGGCATAGATTGAGAACTGGTTAATGGACAGAAAACAAAGAGCAGGAATAAATGGGTCATTTTCGGATTGGCAGGCTGTGACTAGTGGGGTACCACAAGGATCAGTGCGTGGGCCCCAGTTATTCACAGTCTATAGCAATGATTTGGATGTGGGGATTAAATGTAATATTTCTAAGATTGCAGATGGCACAAAACTAGTTTGAAGTGTGAGTTGTGAGGAGGATGTAAAGATGCTTAAAGGGGATTTGGAGAGGCTGAGCGAGTGGGCAAAAATTTGGCAGATGGAAAACAATGTGGAGAAATGTGAGGTTATCCACTTCGGTAGGAAAAACAGAAATACATAGTGGGCTGGATTTTAACTCCGCTTTGAACTCGACGACCTTCCGACATGGAAGTGCCGCAGCACAGCCCCTGCAATATTAAGCGCAGGGGCTGATTAAAATAGAGGGGGCGGCTGCCGCGTCCCTGGCAATGGCGTATGGCACCACCGCGCAGACTTTTCTGCCATATTTAAAGGGCTTTAAGCCCGTGGCACAGATTTAAATTTTTAAAGATGCATTGAACGTATTATGTTTTTAATAAATAATTAGGAGGTGGAGGCCCTTCCCAACTCCCCCCAATGGTCATCTCACTGCCCGATATTTGCAAAACTTACATTATTCCCTACCTGAACATTCCCCCCAACCTTCTAACTTTTGCCCTTCAACCCCTTCCCACCATCCCCACAGCCAATTAAAACTGTTTTCCCCACTCCCCACCCCTCCCACCCTGAAAATGTTATTCCTTCCCCCTCCCCACCAGGTGCGCAAGGTATGAATGGCGACCATAAAATCGGCGTGGGACGGCTGCTGCCAGCAGGTAAGTGCATTTACATGTCATTACTGTTCATTTGAATATGTAAATGAAGGGCCCGCCGCCGGGCGGTGGGGGGCACACCGAGGTCCCCCCACCACCGGTAATATGCAGCGGGCCCTTCTCGATGTCGCGGGTTGAGGTGGGCGTCTCCCTGCAGAATTTTATCTGCCCCCCCCCCCCACTGCTGCGACTCAAGGCATCGAGGGACTGGTAAAATTCAGACCACTATTTCTTTAATGGTGAGAGACTGGGAAGTGTTGAATTTCAAAGGGATTGGGTGTCCTTGTTCATGAGTCACTGAAAGCTAACATGCAGGTACAGCAAGCAATTAAGAAGACAAATGGTATGTTGGCCTTCATTACAAGAGAATTTGAGTATCAGAATAAAGATGTCTTGCTGCAATTATATAGAGCTTTGATGAGATGGCACCTGGAGTATTGTGTGCAGTTTTGGTCTCCTTACCTAAGGAGAGATATACTTGCCATTAGAGGGAATGCAACGTAGGTTCACTAAACTAATTCCTGGGCCGGAGGGATTGTCCTATGAGGAAAGATTAAGTAGACTGGGCCTTTATTCTCTGGAATTTAGAAGAATGAGAGGTGATCTCATTCAAATAAACAAATTCTTACGGGGCTGAACAGAGTTGATGCAGGACGGATGTTTCCCTTAACTGTGGAGTCCAGAACCAGGGGACACAGTCTCAAAATAAGGGCAGGCCATTTAGGACTTAGATGAGGAGGAAATTCTTCACCCAGAGGGTGGCGAATCTTTGGAATTTTCGGCCCCAGAAGGCCGTGGAGGCTCAGTCGTTGAGTATGTTAAAGACAGAGATTGATAGACTTCGGTTCAAGGCTCTTAGTGTAATGCATCACCAAAGGAATCTCTTCCCTGCACATTCCCATAGGCATTCACTCATCAGGGTCCACAGGCCTTAGCTGTTCCACAGCATGAGGAAGGTTCACAGGAAGAAGAAGAAGAAATGTGATGGGGTGAGCAGTGGCTGCTTCCCCTGGAGCTGAAGAGCTTTGACTCTCATCTCAGGAATTCTCCAAATGATGAATTGCTGGTGAAGTGCTATGTACAGCCATTCCATAGCACAAAATGATGTTAGACTGGACTGTGCCAGTGGACCATCTTTATTAAAGGGCATCAGTCGAACATTATCCTTGCAAAATCAGCTCTAGATAAAATAAGACAATTGGGGTAATGTTGCCAAACTGAGTGGTCATGGGGATCCTCACTTATTGGAAGTGTATATTGGAAACTCCAGCTTCTACTGCCCTTGATTTTCCAGGCAGTGCATGGCCAAATTCCTAATATATATAACTGATGATGGGTGACCCTCTTGAATGGCAGCAATGGGCTTGTAAAGTCACTCCTGATGACTTCGACATACATCCATGACATACAGGGGATTGGGTTTTTTTGCAACATGACGCTACAATCCTTTGCAAAGTTTAAAATGACTGAGAACAATATATGGGGCTCAGTTGGGAAGCAAACAATAAAACTGGCAATTGTGTGAACAAAGAGGATCTGCCAACAGTGGCGCAGTGGTTAGCACTGCAGCCTCACAGCTCCAGGGACCCGGGTTCGATTCTGGGTACTGCCTGTGTGGAGTTTGCAAGTTCTCCCTGTGTCTGCGTGGGTTTTCTCCGGGTGCTCCGGTTTCCTCCCACAAGCCAAAAGACTTGCAGGTTGATAGGTAAATTGGCCATTATAAATTGTCACTAGTATAGGTAGGTGGTAGGGAAATATAGGGACAGGTGGGGATGTTTGGTAGGAATATGGGATTAGTGTAGGATTAGTATAAATGGGTGGTTGATGGTCGGCACAGACTCGGTGGGCCGAAGGGCCTGTTTCAGTGCTGTATCTCTAATCTAATCTAATAGTTTGCAATTGACATTTTTGACCAACTCCTATTGTCAGTGGAATTTTCATTTCCTCTGGAATACAATTTGTCATTAGAAAGGTTTCATAGAAAATATATAAGAAATAACTTTGTTTTGTTATTGGAAAGGTTTATGTTTTATGTTGTACTCCTGGGACAAATTCAAAACACCAGTTTTAGATGTGCTCTTTTATTTGATGGATTGGTTAATTTTGTTGAAAAACTTTACACATTGGAAGCAATCTGATTTGCTGCTAATTTAGATCCACTGTGGTATTCACTGAGTATTAGTTTTTTTTATTATTCAGTCATGGGATGTGGGTGTTGCTGGCAAGGCCTGCATTTATTGCCCACTCCTAATTGTCCTTGGGAAGGTGATTGTGAGCCACCTTCTTGAATACAAACGAGTAGCTTGCTAGGCCATTTCAGATAGCAGTTAAGAGTCAACCACATTGCTGGGTGTCTGGTGTCACAAATAGGCCAGACTGGGTAAGGAGAATAGATTTCCTTTCCTTAAGGACATGAGTGAATCAGGTGGGTTTTTACAACAACCTGGCAGTTTCATGATCACCATTACTGATACGAGCTTTTTATTCCAGACTTTATTTAATTAGGTTGAATTTAAATTCCCCAGCTGCAGTGTTGGTATTTGAACTCATGTCTCCAGATCATTAATCCAGATCTTTGGATAACTAATCCAATAACATAAGAACTATGTTACCATACCCTATAATTGCATGATTATTTAAATTAGGTCATTATGAATTGATTGATTTTACATCAACAAATTAGTCAACTAGAATTTGTCATTTCAATTGTAGCAGAGGTTAGTTTATTTGCTGATTTATTGCTAAAATCAAACAAAACACTTCACCCCTTCACTAATGTAGCTCATTGGGTGAGTGTACTGACTAATATAGTACTGAGCTGTTCTTTTTTTCTTTTCTTTCTTTTGGGCCTCCTTATCTCGAGAGACAATGGATACGCGCCTGGAGGTGGTCAGTGGTTTGTGAAGCAGCGCCTGGAGTGGCTATAAAGGCCAATTCTGGAGTGACAAGCTCTTCCACAGGTGCTGCAGAGAAATTTGTTTGTTGGGGCTGTTGCACAGTTGGCTGTACAGACTGAGCTGTACAGACAAGGAATGTCCCACGTTCAGTTTGTGCTGAGTTAGGCAACCTCATCTAGACTGGTAATGTGTTGCTGCCTTAGTGCCAAGGAGGGGAAACATCAGCTGGGGGTTTGTGCTCCTGATGCTATCCAGTTGGGGAGTCAGGTGAGAACAGGATCTCCAGCCTGTCACCTGCCATGAGTAAACAGCCACTTCTCACACATATACTAACAGTCAGCATGAATCTGGACTGTACCTAGTAATGAAACTTGTCACAATTTCTCTGGGTGATAAGTTAGTTATTCAAAGTTTTCAAGTAAAACCACTGCTGTTGTTCAAAAATTCTGACAGAATCTAAGAAATGTGCTTTGAAACTAACTAGCTGGGATTTAACAATAGCTTTTCTGGTTTCTGGTCAAATGTTGGAAACTTCAAAACCTGTTAATTCTTTTCCAAGTTTTTTTCCCCCAAAAATCACTGCCTGTTAAATCATCCAGCTTGCTATTATTATCTATTGTTATCAGCAGATTCAATACTTTTTGACAAGGAAACAGAATCACAAAATTGTTCCAGCACAGAAGGAGGCCATTTAGCCCATCGTGTCTGTGCTGGCTTTCCGAAAAAACAATTTGCCTAGTGCCACTTGCCTGCCTTCTCCCCATAGCCCTGCACATTCTTCCTTTTCAGATAACAGTCCAATTCCATCTTGAATGTCTCAATTGATCCTGCCTCCACCACACACTCAGGCAGTGCATTCCAGATCCTAACCCCTCACTGAGTAAAAAGGTTTTTCATGTCGCCCTTGCTTCTTTTGCCAATTGCCTGAAATCTCTACCCTCTTGTTCTCGATCCTTCCACCAATGGGAACAGTTTTTCCCTTCTCCCATGCTCAGCCCCCTCATGATTGGAACATATCGCTATGGATTTTCTACAAATCACTCCATGGGCTGAATTTTGTTGAGCTCCAGACGTCAGGCTCCATGGCGGGGGTGGGGGTGCAGAAAATCACAAAGGCATCAGCCTGCCAAGGAGCCCGACACTGGGACGGTCGGGTCCAATCTTCCCTGCGGCAGCAATGCTCCAAAGAAACAGGTGTGGTGTCAGAGGATTGGAGAATTGCTAATGTTGTACTCTGTTTAAAAAGGGAGCGAACAATAGACCGAATAATTACGGGCCTGTCAGTCTAACCTCAGTAGTGGGCAAATTATTGGAATCTATTCTGAGAGACAGGATAAGCTGTCACTTAGAAAATCACAGGTTAATCAAGGATGTTTAGCATTGATTTGTTAAGGGAAGATCTTGTTTGACCAACTTGATCGGATCTTTTGAAGAAGTAACAAGGAAGATAGATGAGGGTAATGCAGTTGATGTGGTCTGCATGGATTTTAGCAAGGCTTTTGACAAGGTTCCACATGGCAGACTGGTTAAAAAAATAAAATCCCATGGGATCCAGGGAATGCAGCAAGGTGGATACAAAATTGGCTCTGTGGCAGGAAACAAAGGGTAATTGTTGACAGCTGTTTTAGCGACTGGAGGGTAGTTTCCAGTGGCGTTCCGCAGGGCTCAGTACTGGGTCCCCTGCTTTTTTTTGGTGTATATTAACGATTTGTATGTAAATGTAGGGAGCATGATCAAGAAGTTTGCGAATGGCACAAAGATTGGCTGTGTGTTAGATAGCGATAGCTGTAGGCTGCAGGAAGATATTGATGGTCTGGTCAGATGGGCAGAAAAGTGACAAATGGAATTCAACTTGGAAAAGTGTGAGGTGATGCATTTGGGGAGGTCAAACAAGGCAAAGAAAGACATGGATAATGGGAAAATACTGAGACGTGTAGAGGAAATAAGGGAAGGTGAGAATGACTTCCCTTGACATCAAGGCAGCAATTGATTGAGTATGGCATCAAGGAGCCCTAGCAAAACTGGAGTCAATGGGAATCAGGGGGAAAACTCTCCGTTGGTTGGAGTCATACCTGGTGCAAAGGAAGATGGTTATGGTTGTTGGAGGTCAATCATCTCAGCTCCAGGACATCACCGGAGGAGTTCCTCATGGTAATGTCCTAGGCCCAACCATCTTCAGCTGCTTCATCAATGACCTTCCTTCAATCATTAGGTCAAAAGTGGGGATGTTCGCTGATGATTGCACAATGTTCATCACCATTCGTGACTCCTCAGATACTGAAGAAGTCCATGTAGAAATGCCGCAAGACCTGGACAATATCCAGGCTTGGGCTGATAAGTGGCAAGTAACATTCGCGCCACACATGTGCCAGACAATGACCATCTCCAACAAGATACAATCTAACCATCTCCCCTTGACATTCAATGGCATTACTATCTCCAAATCCCCCACTATCAACATCCTAGGGGCTAGTCTCCTGACTCCCCAAAGCCTGTCTACCATCTACAAGGCACAAGTCAGGAGTGTGATGGAATACTCTCCACTTGCCTGGATAGATGCAGCTCCAACACCACTCAAGAAGCTCAACACCATCCAGGACAAAGCAGCCCGCTTGATTGGCACCCCATCCACAAACATTCAGTCGCTCCACCCCCGACGCACAGTGGCAGTGTACCATCTACAAGATGCTCTGCAGCAATGCACCAAGGCTCCTTAGACAGCACCTTCCAAACCTGCGACCTCTGCCAACTAGAAGGACAAGGGCAGCAAATGCATGGGAACACCACCACCTGCAAGTTCCCCTCCAAGTCACACACCATCCTGACACATGCAGGCAGCCATTTTGTTCACCCGCCATGCTCACAGCAGCCCCATGTCTTTTTGTGATTACACTTGCATGAATGGAACGAGACATCTGAGCCTAGAAATTTGATGGCACTGTGCCTATTTTACACGTGTAAAGTAGGTGCCTAAGGGCGCAATATGGCGGGAGGCATGAGTGCTCCGTCTGTGCCGGAAGTGCCATCCTGCCATATAGACTGGTGCTAATCAGTAGGCATCCAGAGCGCTGTCTGAAACTGCCTTTAGAACCATTGCATGCACAAATAGAAGGCCTAACACCTATTTCAGTCCTTTGGCTAAATTGGACTACAAATTAGTTTGTTCAGGTACTCAGCAGCCAAATTATTGGTCGTTAATGGCTGCAACCTAAAAGGTGTTACCTTCTTATGGAGCCAGGAGCAGCAGAAGTGCTTCTTCTGACTCTGTATTAAAACCTGGGTCTTTTACCAGCTACCACTCGTCCCTCTTTCAATTGCTTCCCCACCCCACACTCCCACTGGAATCTCCTGAGGCCCATGGCCCGCATTCAACCCAGCTGATCTTACACCCACCCAACAGCTAGTAAGCTGCCTCTGGGGCCATGAATGGTGTGCTAAGCTGGCTGGTACTATCCTATTGAAGCCAATGGACCAAATTGCCATAGTCCTGCTGCCGTCTTCATTTGGCACGTGACACTGCACCTGGATCGCACCCAAATTCAGGAGCAGTTCAATTTCTAGGTCCTGATTTTTATATGTTGCCCTTTGCATCAGGTTCTTAAAGAGGTGCCTGTATTTGGTGGGCTTAATGACAGCAAATACCATTCTATCGACTCTCAACTGTGCCACCAAGCTCCTTAATGGCAGTTCATCCCTAATCCACTTGAGGTTTGCGAGCTCTTATTGTTCATAATTAAGAAACTTTCATAGATTTGGAGGTGTGTGAATAAACAGTACAGCCAAAGCACAGGAATAGGAACTAGATGCTACAGCATAGTCTGCAAGGATTTAGCTCACGGCAGTTTCACGCTCAGGCTAATAACGTTTGGCTGCAAGCAAACATTTAACCGCCTGCAACTGAAGTAAAAAGAACAATTTAACTTCTTTTTTCCTAATTTGGTAATGTGTGACTCTAGATTCAGAGCTCCAAGAGTGGAGGCAGATTGGACAGGTATGTGTGATAGAGCACTAAGGCACAAGCACCCAATGATCTGACTCCCTGCCTGTAGTAAGTTAGGCAATACAGTCAGATGTTAGTTGAAATTATTCAAGTTAAATGAGCCAGTTGATTAATACAAATGACTCTGATCTGGTGGCAAGAGTGGCTGATAAAACATAATTTCACTGGGATTCAACAGTTGATTTGTAATGAAGAGATACATTTAAAGGAATGTCTGATCATGGAATCACCCTTTAATTCAAGGGCATGTTTGTTGGAAGTAAAATAGAAAAGTGGAAACAGAAAGCCATTGAAAGTTCTGGGCAATCATAGGAAAACCAACATATTTTCCAAGGGTTTTGAAAAGCGAGAGTTTATAAACTAGGGACATGAATCTCCAGTAAACAAGTTTTGCTCCATCCCATAGACAAAGAGGAAGCGCACACAGGAGCATGCCCAGATTTAACAGGCCATTGAAAATGTCACAGGCACTGTGCAGTTTGGTATCGCACAGTAACTTAACATTATGGAAATGGAAAGACATACCAACAAATCCGCTCACCACACTGATCAAAATCAGCAACATGCATCTTGCAGCTCTGGGACGAAGCCAGTTGGAGTTTCCTCTGGTAGTATGTAGACCAGTTTGCAGGGATTGTGCAGCCAGTATCATGCTCCACAATAGCGTGCATGTCACTATGTCCAGACTGTGAACTTCTGGAAAACAGCAGCCATTTTCTTGGAAATTTTGTGAACAGCAAATAGTACATGCAAGAAACAGAAGTTAAAGATTTTATATTTTATATTCTTCGTGCATCGTTCCTTTATTTCTTTAATTATGTACATATCTTTACAGCAGAGAACATAAATACTTAACTTAGAAAAACTTCTTGATGCACATTGTAAGGTAATATATATTTTGAAATATAGTTAAGATATATTTACTTACGAAATGTTACACTTTTATTGACTTCTTTGCCCAGTATCATCTTTTCTCCTCCATGTCAATGATTTGTTCCTATTTCATGTACAGTTTGAAAATGTGTGGCATACCAGCTGGTCAGCTTATTGTGTGCTGCTGTAAATTCTGAACCTGTCATTTGCACCATTTTTTGATCTTCTGGGTCCTGGTTTCATTAATATATTAATTGAGATTCATGATAGCCTGACTCGTTGAGGCAACATAGACCAGAAAGCGCAGGTTGGCTGACTTCAGCTGATGGTGGAGCACTGCAGCTGGCTTAAGTTCTCTAAGACTGGACAGGGTCCCCTGTTTGGACCTCCACCCAACACATCAGCTGAAAGAGTCTCCCAAATAAATAATGGCCACTTGCTGGGGGGAGAGGGTGTACCGAGGGTGGTATCTGTGAAATTTTTCTTTAGCAAGGAGTAAATGCTTTCAAGAAAAGAAAGGGAGGGAGCAATATTGGAAGAGAAAGTAAACACAAAGGTCGAATTTCTAAACAGAAAGTTAATGTTATTTTTCAAATGCACTGTTATTCCTTGATTGAACCTTAGATACAATCGTGACATGAAGGAGTTTCTTTCTTTTTCAGATGTGGCCAATTGACCAATGCTGTGTAATGTCTATTGAAGTGTGCTCTGTTGTGCTAGTCTAGCTGTTTTGGTAATTGTAAAGCTCTGAAGATAGAAATTTGTCTTGGGCAAAATGAGTGGTACCGGATTGTCCACCTGTCATATGCATTGCCTAATACTCAATTTCATTGACTGCAATGGAACTGACTGTTGGGCAAAACATATGACAGGTGACTTATGTGATAGCACCCAGGATGAATTTCTAACCACTCATGTTTATTTGCTTTCAATAATGAACTAGGATATGAAACTCCACTTCAAATCCATCTTTATATACACAGGAATCCACATTGAGTGAAGATTCCAGCCCACGAAGTGGAAGCCCCAAAATTCTAAGTAGTTCAGCTGCTGAATCACGAGCTACACCTACCCACACTTTGTCTCTGTCCTCCGATGAAGTAAGTGTTCTGAAAGTTGGTAATCGCTGGTATTGTACTTTATTTTTATGCTCATGATTTTGACTTTTTTTCTCAATTGTTGGTCTTCTTCCTCCTCTTTTGGGTTATAGTTCCATGGTCAACCTCCAACTCTGCATTGCAGGAGCCATTGAGCCAAGACAATCAAGTATTGGTTTCCCACTTGGTGGTGTTTTAAAAAAAAAATATCAACTAGGAAATTTAGTCCTCAGTGGTGGCAGCTATTCAAAAGTTGAATTCTGGCGTTGGCTAAGATACAAAGAATCACAGAATCCCAGAACTGTGACAGCACAGAAGGAGGCCATTCAGCCTAACGTGTCTATGCTGGCTCTCCGAAAGAGCAATTTACCTAGTACCACTCCTCCGCCTTCTCCCAGTAGCCTGGCGCATTCTTCCTTTTCAGATAACAATCCAATTCCCTCTTGAATGCCTCAATTGAACCTGCCTCCACCACACTCTCAGGCAGTACATTTCCAGTTTCATATACTCGCTGCATGAAAATGTTTTTCATGTCGCCATTGCTTCTTTTGCCAATTGCCTTAAATCTGTGCCCTCTTGTTCGCAATCCTTGCACCAATGGGAACAGTTTTTCCCTATCTACTCTGTCCAGACCCCTCATGATTTTGAACACCTCTATCAAATCTCCTCTGGCTGATTTCTCTGCTCCCTCATCTGAGGACACCAAAGCCAATTATACATCATCATGTGATATATTTTCTCACAGAAGTGGCAAACCAATGGGAGGCATTCAAAAGCGAGTTTCTACAGGCACAGTGTAGACATGTCCCCACAAAGATAAAGGGTGGTGCAGCCAAATTCAGAGCCCCCTGGTTATCTGAAAGCATATAGGGTAAGATAAAGCAGAAAAAGAAAGCTTATGACGGTCACAAAAACCTTAATACTTTAGAAAGTCTAGAGGAATATAAAAAGTACAGGGGTGAAGTAAAAAAGGAAATTAGGAAAGCAAAGAGAGGTCATGAAAAATTACTGGCAGGTAAAATCAAGGAAAACCCAAAGATGTTTTATCATTACATTCAGAGCAAGAGGATAACTAGGGAAAGGGTACGGCCTATCAGAGATGTACAAGAGAACTTATGCATGGATGCAGAAGATGTAGGCAGGGTTCTTCATGAGTTTTTTGTCTTTGTCTTCACAAACGAGAGAGATGATGCAGACATTATAGTTAAAGAGGAGGAGTGTGAAATATTAGATACAATAAGCATAATGAGAGAGGAAGTACTAGAAGGTCTGACATCCTTGAAAGTAGATAAATAACCAGGGCCAGATGGATTGTATCCAAGGTTGTTAAAGAAAGCCAGGAAGGAAATAACGGATGCGCTGAGGATCATCTTCAAATCCTTACTAGATACATGCAAGGTACCAGAGGATTGAAGGTCTACAAACGCTGTACCATTGTTTAAAAAGGGTGCGGGGAATAGGCCAAATAATTATAGGCCAGTCAGTCTGACCTCAGTGGTGGACAAATTATTAGAATAAATTCTGAGAGGTAGTATAAACTACCACTTAGAAAGACATGGATTAATTAGGGATAGTCAGCATGGATTTGTTAAGGGTAGGTCATGTCTTACTAATGTGATTTAATTTTTTGAGGAAGTAACAAGGAGCATTGATGAGGGTAGTGTAGTGGATGTGGTCTATATGGATCTTAGTAAGGCATTTGACAAAGTCCCACATGGCAGACTGGTCAGAAAAATAAAAGCCAATGGGATACAGGTGAATGTGGCAAGTTGGATCCAAAATTGATTCAGTGACAGGAAACAAAGGGTAGTGGTCAACTGATGTTTTTGCAAATGGAAAGCAGTTCCCAGTGGCATTCCAAAAAGGCTCAGTGTTGGGTCCCTTGCTGTTTGTGGTATATATTAATGATTTGAAATTAAACATGGGAGGCATGATTGGGAAATTTGCAGATAACAAAAAAATTGGCCGTGTAGTTGATAGTGAAGAGGATAGTTGGAGACTCCAGAATGATATCAATGGTTTGGTTGAGTGGGTAGAAAAGTGGCAAATGGAATTCAATCTGGAGAAGTGTGAGGTAATGCATTTGGGGAGGGCAAACAAAGCAAGGGAATACACAATAAATGGGAGGATATTCACAGGGGTAGAAGAAGTGAGAGACCTTGAAGTGCATATCCACAGGTTCCTGAAGGTGGCAGGATGGGTAGATAAAGTGGTGAAGAAGGCATATGGAATGCCTTCCTTTATTGGCCGAGGTATAGAATACAAAAGCAGAGATGTAATGCTGGAACTGTATAAAATGCTAGTTAGGCCACAGCTGGAGTATTGCATACAGGTCTGGTCACCACATTGCAGGAAGGACATAATTGCTCTGGAGAGAGTACAGAGGAGGTTTACGAGAATGCTGTGAGGGCTTGAAAGTTGCAGCTATGAGGAAGATTGGATCATCTGGGGTTATTTCCTTAGAACAGAGGAAGCTGAAGGTTGACTTAATTGAGGTGTACAAAATTATGAGGGGCCTAGATAGAGTAGACAGGAAGGACCTGTTTCCCCTAGAGGAGAGGTCAATTTCTGGGGGCACAGATTTAATGTGATTGGTAGAAGGATTAGAGGGGGCATGAGGAAAAACATCTTCACCTAGAGGGTGGTGGGTGTCTGGAATTCACTGCCCAGATTGGCAATGAAGGCAGAAACCCTCAACTCATTTAAAAGGTACCTGGACATGCACCTGAAGTGCTGTAACCTGCAAGGCTACGGACCGGGTGCTGGAAGGTGGGATTAGAATGGGCGGCTAGGTTTTTTAGAGCCGGCACAGACACAACGGGCTGAATGGCCTCCTTTTGCGCCATAACCTTTCTATGGTTCTATAAGCAGGCACTGTTTTGTTTGAAAGTATTTGGCAAAACTCTTATATTTCTTTGCCAAACACACTTGCAGTTTGTATAAAAAGGCATCATTGTAACTTGAAAACAACCTGCATGATAAAAGTGAAGCCTTTCTGTTCAGCTGCTTTGCCTCCCAGGCATAGGAAGAGTTGTTCCAAGGGGTATTGTTGTCATATTGGGAAAGATTATTGTTGCATATAAGCTTCAAGCAGACTAAATTGATACTGAAAACAAGAATTCTGACTCAGAAACCTTCTATTAAATCTGCCTCACCGGTTGCTAGGATTAAGTACATTTTGCATCAGATTGCTGCATCATTTTCTTCACTTTAATGCAATTAAGTTGCTACAGGATGTCGCTGCACCCCCTCACAATTCCAACCTCAATTCCTAATATGTTCGGTCTCCAATTCAGGTCTGATACAGATTAGCAACAAAAATTTTGCCACCGAAGCAGGGCTCAAAATTCATGAGGTGATTCACCACAGTCTGCTGTCGTGCATCTCCTTGTGCCTGGTTCCACAGCACCATTTTCAGTAGCCTACAAACAGATTGCTTCCTTGCCATCTCAACAGGAGAATGCTGCCTAGTACAAAGAAATATAAAGCAGAGTTTTTTTTTAAAGGGGGAAGAGAGAAAAATTTTAAGAAATCAGACTAGTTTTTTAGACATTAAATTATGGCATTGTTTTACATATACTTGATTTATAACTTGATTTGCAAGATAATTTTTGCAAATGACCATCCTTAATATCTCTATTTTGAAAGGGGACTTAAAAATAAAACAATGAGAAATCAAAACCAAAACTGGTCAGTTAAAACAACTTTTGCAGGGCAACTATTCAGTGCAGTTTGTGGTAATTTAAAACACTGAACCAGAATTTGACATTTGGCTTGAGAGCACTGCAAACAGATGTTATTAATTTATGGTAGTACACTTTGAACCAACCACCCTATTCTGCAAATACAACAACAATATATGTATCTAACAACTGTATGACACAGACTATTTGAAATGTTAAGCTGAAATCTAGCAACATCCACATACCTAAATAGGATGGCTTTGCATCAGTATTGGATGCTATGATTGTGTCTTGCTTTGCATGCTGAATGGGATGAATGATATTCCAGGCACTTGTGAGACTGATGGTTGGACCCCACACATTTGAATGCAGCTCAGAGAGAAGGTCATTATGACAAAGGTCATAATAAGCACTGCAGAGGATTGAATTTATTATTGATTTGAATTTGACATTTTGAATTTGCAGTTTGTTTCTAATTTGGAGAGGCTGCACATTTTTTTTTGGTGGTGCTTTTATAGAAAAGGTAGGCACTGTAAGTGTTATAGTGGTGTTTGCCCAATGCCACCACTTATCAGCCTGTACAAAACAGGTCAAAAGCCATAAATATAATAGGTATCCAAATGCCAGGGGTGGTGATCCTTTACTCTATCTTCTCTCCATCTAATTCCTGCATATCTCAAAGCACTTTCATTTTGTTATGTTAAGAACATTTTGTGCACATTTCTTTAGGACGTTGGGTTTGTCATCACATCTTTTGATCCAATATTGATAAAGAATGTTTTATTAGATAGTAAATAGAAGGAAAAGGTGTTATAACTTTAACTTTATCAACTCCCAAAGATTTTAAATGTAAGGATGAAGCTTACTGCTGCCATTATGTTTTGGATCACATTAGGAGAAATCAGTCTTAGTAAGGAGAGAATCTGGTGCCTCAGTGGAAATCATTGGATTCTTCCTTCAATCAGCCTCAGTGAGGGGAGGATCCAATGACTCCCACTTATGCTGTACTACAGAACCTAATCAGTATCCTGCTGAAACATCAATAGAGACAGAATACCAAACTGTTCAGAAGTCTATATTTGAGAAAAGTATTTTTTAAAGTGCCTTATCATCATTCATAAAAAAGATCATTATACTGCAGGTTATTTCAGTCCAATATTTATATTGCAGGTATTTATTTTGTCGTCCATTATTTGCAAGAGGAATTGAGTACATGAGTAGTGAAGTCTTGCTTCAATTGTATAGAACCTTGGTTAGGCCGCACCTGGAGTACTGTGTACAGTTTTGGTCCCCTTACCTTAGGAAGGATATTATTGCCATGGAGGGAGTGCAACAAAGGTACACCAGACTTGTTCCCAGGATGGCGGGACTGTCCTATGAAGAGAGATTGGGGAAACTGGGCCTGTATTCTCTAGAGTTTCGAAGAATGAGAGGTGATCTCATTGAAACCTACAAAATACTTAAAGGGATAGACAGGGTAGATGCAGCTAAGATGTTTCCCCTGGTTGGGGAGTCTAGAACCAGGGGACACAATTTCAAAATAAGGGGGAAGCCACTTAGGACAGAGATGAGGAGAACTTTCTTTATTCAGGAGATTGTGAATCTTTGGAATTCTCTACCCCAGAGGGCTGTGGAAGCTCAGTCATTGAGTATGTTTAAAGCAGCGATTGACAGATTTCTAAATACAAATGACATAAGGGGATATGAGGATAGTGTGGGTAAAAGGATCAGCCATGATCATATTGAATGGCGGGGCAGGCTCGACGGGCTGAATGGCCTACTCCTGCTCCTATGTTCTTATTTCCTATAATGTTCCATAATGTGACACCACATATCCCCATGAAACTCTAAAAAACATACTACATTAGTATTTCAGAATTGATTCTATGTTAAAATATACACTTGTCTTATAAACAGAACTCTAAAAACAAACTAATGAGATATTTGTTGACATATACTTGTGTCCACCTGTACATAGTATTCAGCACCTAAGTAGTATAGTTTTAAAGCTCATTTATTCTCTTAAAGTACAATTATCATGTTATAATATCCAGTAATTGTGTGCCATTTGTTTTATATACCAGTTTCTTGATGAAGGACAGCCATATTGCCTTGTTTCAACTTGGACGACGCAACAAGTCTGTCAATGGCTAATAGGATTGAACATGGACCACTATGTATCAGAATTCACCACTGGCAATATTGATGGTGAACAATTGTTGCACTTGGATGGAAGTAAACTGAAGGTAAGCTGGGAGAAGTAAAGATGAAGGTGGGTTTTTGACAACAAGGATGATTTACAGTGACAGTGCAGAAAACTGAAGTTAACTTTTGCTTTGAAGAGTCAGGAAACACTATGTAATGACAGGTGATAATTCCATATGTAGAAAGACTACAACTGAAGAGATTTAACCTTTTTGTGATAGTTTTTGGTTTTATACACATGCGTTATTAGACACAATACCTAATTGGTTCAGCAGAGTAGGGAAATATCTAAGATAGTCCATGTTAGAGGCTACAAAGAGATTTTTTTAGAGGCTACAAAGAGAGTATTTTTAGGTATATAGAATGAAAGCATCTTTTTTTCAGATCATAATTGAGTCAGTTACATAAACCTCAGTGGATACCTTCACAAGTCAGTTAGGCACAAGTAAAATCTCATGTATCACTTTAACCAGTGAAAATTATATTATTTCTGATTTCAAATCAGTATATAGGCAGTTTTTCAATGGACTCAAGTCGAATAGTTGGCATCGAGAAGGCTTCAAAGTTCTAACAAAATTGAAAATGTCATTAATGGTGAGAACAGAGCTCATTCTTTATAACAAATAAAAACAGAAAGTGTTGGAAATACTCAGCAGGTCAGACAGCATCTGTGGAGAGAGAAGCAGAGTTAATGGCCGGGATTTCACGTTGGGCAGACGGGAGCTGGCCACTGACTAAATGGTCGGTGGCGAACCTGCTTCTGCCTCGCCTGGGGATCCGACCTGCACTTTACGGGTCTCCAGGCTTTAATTGTTCCGAGGCGTGACTTCGACCCGCTTAAGGGAGGAAGACCCACCTCATTGAGCTGCCAGCCAAAGATGCTTGGGAGCCAGGAAGGTAGGTAAGTGTTGGTTGCCTCGCCGGGGGTAATCAGTCAGGTCCCGGCGAGGCAAGGGTGGTCATTTGGGGGAAAGGGGGGTGCGTGTTGGGTCTTAGGGGTGGTTGCGGTAGCGGGGACGGCCCTCCATCGGCACCCTGTGCCTGATCAACAGGGCCCACCCCAGAGATGATCGGAAGCCACCTGCTTTTCCTAGATGGCTTGTCCCGGCTCTAGGACGCCCGCTTATCAAACGTAAAATCCACGTGTGGAGGCGGGCGAAGGCCTTTAAGTGGGCCTTCATTGGCCTGGGGCGGGTGGGCTGTTTACACCCCCCTCCCGCCCTATGTTAAGTGGGGGGTGGAGGCGGGTGCAGGTCGTGAAGGCCTCCTGGAGCCTCCCTCTCCATTTTATGCCAACCCCCCCACCCCCGGTCACGCCAATGTTTCAGGTCTTTGACCTTTCATCAGAACTGGCAAAGGTTAGAAAAAAATTAGGTTTTAAGCAAGTGAATGTGGTCAGGGGAGCTTTGGTGGGGGAAGAGAACAAAGGGGAAGGGGATTGATAGGGCAGAAGGCAGGAGAGATTAAATAACAAATATGTCATGGGACAAAAGCAAAGAGAGTGTTAATGCTTGTGGTGAAAGACAAAGCATTAGTCCAGAGAGAGTGTTAATGGCAGAGTAATGAGCAGCTCTGTCCAAAAGCACAAACATGAAAAACAGGCACATGATTAAAAAAATTATTGCATTCAATGTTGAGTCCACAAGGCTGAAGAGTGCCTAATCAAAAAATGAGAGTATGACTGGCCTTTTTTATCTATTTCATTTTTTTTAAATCCATGTGCCTGTTTTTCATGTTTGTGCTTTTGGACCTCCTGCCCTATCACACATCTTTCATTTTGTTCTCTTCCCCACCAACCACCCCCCATCACTTGCTTAAAACCTAATTATTTTCTAACCTTTGCCGGTTCTGATGAAAGGTCACAGACCTGAAACTTTAACTCTGCTTCTCTCTCCACAGATGCTGCCTGACCTGCTGAGTATTTCCAGCACTTACTGTTTTAATTTCAGATTTCTAGCATCTGCAGTATTTTAGTTTTTATTTCATTCTTTATAACACTGAGATACTGCAATCCAATTTTATATACAATCCAAAAGAAAACTGCAAGTTACTTTGATTTTTCAATAAAGGTGGTGCTTGAAAAATTCCTGGGCCTGGCTGGAAAGTTGATGATGGAGGGGAGCAGCTCTGTCAGAAACCCTGATAGCTTGTCCTTCTGTCCATCTTATAATGCCTGAAGAAGCAGTGGAATCATCAGCATTTGAGCAAAATAAGTGGCAATGAAAAATGACAAATGAAATCCAAAGCACCTCCCCCTCTGACCTAGAAACCTTCTTCCCCACTGAGCACTAAGGGATGGATTGCAGAAATGGTTTGTACCCCAAGCTGGTCTGACCCCACTGTGACCCTGATTTGTTTCCCTGAGTCAGCATCAATGTCATGTGCAGCGTGAGCTTCCTCCAGTATCTCTGCTCTGTGAGAGGGAACCCACCACTCCAACTAAGGAAAACTTTGCAGTACAAGCAGTGGGGTACTCACTGCAGCACCATATGGGGGCAGAGCTTTTGTTAACAAAGACACAAACCCCTGAAAGAAAGCCCAAACTCAATATAGATGGCTTTGAATGGGCCTTCGGGAGACATTCCAGCTGTACCAGGTTTCCAAAACTAAGTCCTGTCCCTCCTTCTGTGAAAGTGTTGCTCATCCCCACCACTATAGTGTATGTATCACTATCATTGTGATTGGCAGCATACTGTGGGTGGAAAAGTGGGGAAATGGTCAGTTTTCTGAGCCCTGTCCCCTCTATGACATTTTTAAGTGCAGTTGAGCAGCCAAAGAGCAAACAGTTGTGATTGCATCAAGGGGAGAGAGTCGGGGACTGACATGTGGAGGAAAATATTGAGGGGGCTGCATTCGATGATAGACTTCCTCAGCCCATTTTTTATGCTCCATCCCCTTGAAATCAGGCAATTGAAAGAAAATTCACCCTAAAGTATCCAAAGGTTATTCGAGACTATGCAATGAACTGGTTAGATCAGTCGTTGAATACTAGTGCTAGTCCCCTGTTCTGATGTTCCTAGTGAAGAACAGGGAGCACTGTTTGGGAAATAGCAGGCCTGCAAGCCCTGATTTCCCACCCACTTATGGTAAAGATCTGTGGGTCTGCAAATTCCCAACTAATGTACCCTGCAAACGTTGCTTCTCACCAGTGTTGCCCACTTGGGGAATCAACCCCAATGTTCCAAAAAACACACTCGAGCAATAAATAGGGTGCACAGAAGAGCAACAAGACTGATCCCAAGTTGAGAGGGGATGAGCTATGAGGGAAGATTAGGGGTCAAACTCTTCAGTACAGAAAGAAGGAATTAAGGAGGCACCTTATTGAAGTAGAAAATGTTACATAAGAATACCTGAGGTAAACTTAGACATTTGCTTGAAATTAAACCAAGAAAGAAAGGTTAGTGAACATAGGTGTAAAATACTGAAAAGTACATTCAAAACAGCTGTTGATTATCTGAAGACTGATAAATGTTTGGAATATTACATAGGAATGTACAATACAATCCAATAAAAAACCCACTGTAATCCATCTGGCTGGTCCCATTGAGGAGTTCTACCATGCATCACGAGAGTGAAAAAAATTGCAGCCTTTTAAAATGCAGTTGGATGCTATGATGGAAGAGTTACCATAATGGGAGGATTAGCTGAATGGCTGCATTTTCATCCAGGACTTTTTGTTGGATTCATGGATTGCAGTAATATAACAGATCAAAAACTGTTTTGAGGATAATTTATTTTTTTCTGTACAGGCTTTGGGAGTCATCAACTCACAGGATCGAGCCACTATCAAAAGAAAAATTAAAGATATGAACGCAGCAGTCGAAAAGGAAAGAAAGGCTTTGGAAAAACTGGAAAAACAGAAGGAGAAACAGAAGAAAAAGGAACAGGAACAGTTACAGAAAAAGAGTTAAGCTGAGCAGAATGACAAGGTGTAAGCACATCTATACATTTGTCTCTTGTTCTTCAGAGATTAAAAACATAGGCAACAGGAAGAAATGCCAGGAGCCAATGGATTAAACTAGACATTGTATGACAGATCTGTTTGTGAGATTTATGAAGTACAGTTCTTCAACTTCACACCTGGACTGTTCAGGTCTGTAACGGCAACCTCTTGTATTAAGAACAAGTAATATTTCACAATGTAGGCCGATCTTTCCTTTCACAATGGATTACCACTGAAAACTGTGCTGCATTTACTAGTAGCTGAGTCCATCCTGGGTCAGATATGGGGAAGTATAATCTATGATTAGGATAATCAGGATAATCTATATTGAAAATTTAGACTGTTATCTTCTGCAAATAGAATGTTCCTGACCTTTTTTAAGTCACTTACAGGAGTGATACTGAGTGCATTTGCGGCACCATTCACTTTAAAACCAATACAAATGGAGAAGAATATGAAAAAATCCTAAGTTTTGTTTTATTTTAATTGTCGAAAAATGCACTCTAATGATTAAAGCAACTATCAGAAGGGCAAGGGAGAACTGAAGATTAATCATTCCTGCATTTGAAATATTACAGCTGTTTCTGCACAGTTTTCTCAAAATGTAAATTCTTCCACAATCTAGGTTGTGAAGAGGGCTTCAGTTGATCAAATGAGTTTGCAGGCAACAGTGCTGTGATGGCAGAATAACATTGCATAAATAAATGTATGGATGGAATGCTGTAAGTGTGTAATGTGAATTGGGATTGAAGGAAAGGAGCCAGACAATGGGATGCACTTGGTAACTTGCCATTTTTCAAGCAATGTCTTCCTGTAATAGAATGTCCTAGAGAGCATGTTACAGTGTAATGGAGATAAAGTATGTGTTTTCAGAAGATCTCATTATGTGTGTATGGTTGCACAAAATATTCAGGACATGCAAGTGAGCCCATTGATGAAAGGTTGAAATTAATCCAAAGATCTAGGAGGTGATGAACATTGTTCAGACCAGTGTTATAATAGCACCAGTTATGTGACCTTAAAAAAACATTTCTGGCTTGTATTTAAAAAGTATAAACCTATTACAAGTAGTGTGGATATGTTTTGCGTGTTGCAAATGTAGCCAGTGTTTTAAATCCAAACTGTGACACTTGGTAGGAGCAGCCAAGTATCGTGGTTGTGATTTAAAGGGAATTATTGAACACCCTGCAATATTAAACTGCAAAAGGCAACTGCAGAATATTTTCGTAGTGGCTCTAATCGTCCCATAATTTTAGATTCAGGGAATTAGTAGGACGGAACAAAAATCAGATGATTTATTTTTAATGGAGGCTCTAACCTCTTGTGAATCGTACACACGCATAACCTCTTTATGATCTCTAGCGACCTGTCTAATCCATTTGTTTTCTGCTTCCTAACCCTGCTGTGCATTTTGGGAATTATGACATCATGGCCAGTTTCCATAGAACTACAGCTAGGAAAATACAGATTTTATTTAAGACTTCACAATTCTGCGGAATTATATAGCATAGCTGCAAGAAAGCACAAATGAGTCAAAATGACACTGCCCTTGGTAGGAATGCCCTACCAGAAGAAGATGCAATGGCATTATTCACCTTCAATTCAGTGTTACAAGCTAGAATTTTCCAGAAAGCAAAACATAGATTAAAGCACTTAGGAAAGGATTTTGTTTGAATTAATTGGTTGAAACTTGCACTTCTTTAGACAAGTATAAGTCCCGTTGAGCGTTAGGTAGATTGCCAAATCTATTAAATATTCGATTTTAAATCACCATACGATGGTGACATTTGTTTTGTAAAATAGATTTTAAGGTACCTGGTTAACAACTCACTGAAGGGATTTATATGTGTGACTTGGAGTTTAAATAGATGAAAGATTATTGTAATATCACATTGATTGGGAATCTACACAAGTTATTGGACACACGTGTTTGGATACTGGGGATGCCAGTGAAGCTTATGAATTTTGACATCTGACATTGAGGGAAGATACCAAGGACCTGTTAACAGTTGATAATCTCTGTGCCTGGTGAAAATATTTTTCAGATGTCTCTGACATGCTAGACAAAGACAATAGAGCAGCAGGTAGCTGCTGCTGGGCTTGTAGGGCACAATGGAGCCAATAACATGGCTCTGGTACAGTGCCACTGGAACTGTGCACCTTAGGCCAGCATCCAAGAGAGCGAGCTGGCATGATAATGTAATGCCAGCTCATTTAAATATTTTACTGATATTTACATTGCTTGGCTTGCAATACGTTGGGACCCAAATGTTGGCTACCTGCAAGAATGGAACAGCTGCTGGCTACCCATTAAGCACTTCCAGTTCTTCCCTTAGTAAGCTAATCTGGATACAACAATGCCTTTCGGTGATTGTCCACTGGAGGCCAAAGAAGGGTATCTACAGAAAGAAGGGTGGCCCTATTGGAAGAAGAGGCCATGCTGCAGGTATTAAGTTCCTTTTATGGTGTTGGAATTCCCTGCTGCCTTTTCCAAATTGGTGCTCAGTATCTGGAATACTGCTCAAGTGTTTCAGCTGTATTATGGGGAGGACTGCTCATTTATAGCACAATTAAGTTCATAATGAGCCTAACGAATGGACGGTATATAGGCACACAGAACCTCCAACCTGCATGTGTAGCCATTATCTGTCAGCTCTCAGCTGCCTATGCTGAAAAAAAATCACTTGCTTCAGTTGAGTTCGACACCTTGTGTGCAACCGTTAGTGCTGAGCTCTGCGAGAAAGCAAAGGAGGGGTCGGTGACCTCATCTTGAGCAAAGTGGTGTCTACATGATTAACTATGTGAAAATATGAATCAATGAAACAGAGGCATCATATCTGAAAAGATGCATTAAAATACGAGTCCAGAATTTTAGCAGAGTGATAAGTAGAATCAGAATACTGAATAGGTATGACTGATTTTAGGATATGTAGATAAATTATTGCTGAGTTTAACAATTTGGCTCTGTTTTAGCTAGGGTCCGTTTCTTTTGTGAACCACACAATAACAAGAAATATGGCCCAACTCAAAGCGCACACAGGGGGCTAGATTTAGTTCTCCCCCAGGCATCGGGGTCCATGGTGGGGGGGGGGGGCCTGAAGATGCTGCCAGGAGAGGGCCGCCACACACCCTGATGACGGGAGGGCCTGGCCCTATATTGCGGGGGACAGCAAGGCCTCATGGCGGCCCCCGCCTTCCTGTTGCTCGGCGACGGGACTGCCATTTAGATATCTAAATAAATGAAAAGTAATGAAATAATTCTACTTACGCTGCCGCCTTCCATCCAGCTCCGATCTGGCACTTCCGTGCCTTCGGAACCCATTCGGGGAAACGAGGCGGCACACTGGTGAGGAGGGGGGGGTGAAGGTAGGTTTCTCAGTGCAGGGGTGGGGGGAGCGAGGTCAAAGTAACATCACTGGTGTAGGGGAAGGTGGGAAGGGTTGGAGTTTAAAGTTTATGAAGTTTGTGTGGTGGAGGGGAAAGGAAAAATTAATAATTTTATGGTTGGGGGGTGGGAGAGGGGCAAAACAAAAGCATTGAATTTTTTAAAATCGCTTTTTCTTTAAATATTTAAATCTTCTGGTAGGGCGACAGCCCTTTAAAAGTGGCGTCACTTCCTGCGCACAGGCAGCTGATGCGATTGCCGGGGACGGACAGGCCGCCCCCTCAACGTGATCGGGGGGGTGGGTGCGGGGGGCAGCCCGCTCCAGCCATTCAAATGAGTCGCCGCACGGAAGATTGTGGCGGCTCTGCGACATGCGGACGGCACAGGCGGGCCGCCGTTTTCTTTGCCCGCCACCAAGGCACAGAAAATTCAGCCCAAGGTGTCTAGTGTTAAAATATTTTATGGCTAATAAATCAATCACACAATTTCTAGTAATAAATTCACAAAAAAAGTTTTTCAGTAGATTTCTGGAACCTAAATTAAGAAATGTACCACAGCACATATTTCGCACTTTTTGAATTGCCTCATTTCCCTCCACCCCACCTTTTGTGGATTTTATATATTGGAGCGCAAAGGATTGAAAGAGATCTAATTTTTCATGTGGGTTGGATTCATTGTTCAGTCAGCAGATGCCAAATTTATCACTTCAATAATCAATTTCTCAGCACATCTAGATTATTACTGCCTTGTCAATTCGGTCAATGCCAACCAAGAAGAAACTTGTTAGGTTCAAATGTCAGTGCATTCTAGTCAAAGATAATGATGCCTTTAATACATTACTTATTTTTGAGCAACAACTTTTCATAGAACCATTTTGAACAGCTGTAAAATGCAGTCGCAACCTTGAAAATAATCCACAATTTCAGGGTTAGTTGGTCCATTCTATCTGTATGAAAATCCATTCTTTATCTTTCAAAATATGAATAATATCCAGCATGAAGCATCTGCAAATACAATTTAATTTGGAAGATGTATTTCATCCTGCATCCAAGGGCAAGTTTAAAAAAAATACAGAACCAAAGAGCATCTAGTTCACAGCATTTTCTGATTTAAAGATTTTTTAGCATATTTCTAAAAGAGTTAGTCAGAAACAATATATATTATGTTGTACTAACTGATTTACTATCTGAACTTACTGTTTAATCAATCAAGCCAATAACCAAGGTCACGTGTAGCTTTGTGGTTTGGAGTTCAAACTCATGACTTTAAGTTGTACATATGGAAACATCCCGCTATTTCCTTTGAAATTAACATTGTAGACAGAATATCAATAGGTTGGTTGAGGATTCTGTGCTGCACATTTGTTACGTTGGTTACATAGCAAAGTTGGGAGGAGGGTCTTCCAGGCCATGTGAGTCAAAAAACATACAGGCACATGCATGGTATGTTTCATTTCATTGCCAACACAACTCAGTACTTGTTCAAAGTCATAGAGGACTCTAACCCTTCCAGGATGATATTGGGCAAATGAAAGGGGGTGGTAGGAAAAAAAGGTAGGGAGTATAAGGAACAATAAAACTTTAATTGATCTGTCCAGTGTTATGTTCAAAAAGAATGTTCTTTGAAAGACTTTGTTCTGGACTAAACAAATCCCATATGGAAAGGACCTGCAAATATGGACAGCAACTTGTGCACATAAAGCAGCATGAAAAAAGTTGTCATTAGTGAGTCAGCTTTTACTGTGTATTTTAGTGTTTGTACAGGGATATTTTTTCTATGCTTTGTAAATCCACTGGTCCTTTGTGGCCCCTTTGTTCAGCTCGCAAGTACCCCTTGAACCAACAGCTGTACTTGTAGATCCCCTCTAATGTGCCTGATAGTAAACTTGTTGGTCACTATACTAGGCTGCTAACTGCCATACAATTGTCCTCCACTGCCATTGGCAAGGACTCATTGTTCTTATTTTTCACCACTGGCAAGGCTGCCTACTTAGGTGTAACTTGAATTGATGTCCATCATGTAACTAGATTTGTACTGGGGGAAAAAAAAGTTTACATTTTTTGTGAACATTTGCTATTTTGCACTAATTGATTTAGTGCCAATGGGGGCAATGCATTAAATGGAAATGTATCTGATTATTTTAATGATATTATTAAATAGTACTGATGGCAAATATAAAATATGCTTCAGTAAGCATGCCCTAGCTATGCTGGTAGTCATTTTCACTGTCCGTAACACCTCTGTGAACTAGCTATAATGTACTGGTAGTTAGAGATAAGGAAAAGACACTCTAGCTACAGCTTTAAATGATTAATTTTAAAATACCACTGATGTGTACATAGACAGCATTGCATGCTGTTATTATAGTTTTCTGGTATTTTGCAAAGTATACTCGCATGAAGATATTAAAAAAAACTATGAAAATTGAAAACGCTATGTCACTAAAATGCCTCTGCTTGTGAGGAAATGGAAATCTGTGGCAAAACATTTCCCCACTGGCTTAGCGAGCACTGTCTCATGTGCTGCTGAATCATATGCAGCATGAAGCTTCAGTCCCTGGTTTGTGCTGAGTTAGTTGATCTCAGCTTAGGCCAGAGGAGAAGATATATAATTGGCTACACTGCTGGAGGGCAAGAAATAAAATCAACTAGGGTTCCCAGTCTCAATTGCTATGTGCTGCTGAAAAATACAATGTGTACTGACATCGGGTGAGAATAGGATTGGCTCAAATGTGCGCCCTCCACCCCCTGCCACACCCATCTGATCCAAACAGCCTACTGACAATCACTGCTTAAGTTCACAGAAGAAGAATCATTACTTGTGCACTGTGCTGGAAGGCAACCAGGACCGCTAATCTGTACCCAGTCTAAGTCAGTGCCTTCAGGAGATGATGAGTGTAGAATGCTGCTGGCGCTTGCTCCTGAAAAGGCCTTCAGAGGACCAATCAATCTGGGAAAAAAACACCTAGCAACGATGAACCTAAGATAATCATTTCTGACATGGTGACAGCAATGGGAAAGTGGGACCATGAGGCTGACTGAGATTAATTACAGGTCACTGTTATATTAAGTAGGCTAAAGTTTTCTGCTAAACCTAGACGTTGCAATGGGCATCAGACAGTGGCAATGGAATGTCCCAATTCTATCATAGTTAATGCTTAGTTTACAAAGCTGGAAAAACATTTTGCAAGACACTTTACCAAGTGGCAATGCCATTTTAAAAAGGCCTGTTAAATCTCAGCATTTTGTCCATCCTTTTTAATGATATTGTTATGCCACCAGCACCCTGTAAAATATGTAGCTTTCCCTCGCATTCATTTTTAATGTTTTGCCTTTGGCAACATGCAACCTTAGTGTAAACAAACTGCCTAATGGCTAAGCTAAGATCCCTGGAACTGGATTTGTATTTTAATAAACCACCCTAAAGTGAGAAGCAAAACAACCAAAATGCAACACCACCAAGTGCCATTTCTTTTTTTGCTGTTGATTTTTGCTGTATATTTTAATCCTTCCACTGGCTAATAATGATTATGTAAATGTCTATGGTATGATATCAATGCTGTTTATTCCTTAGATGACTGTATTTATTATTTTTGATGTCAATTCAGTTTAACCTTTCTTTTAAACCATTTTTGTTCACTGCTATGTGACTGCACTTTTTACTTACGTGTACTTCTTCCACAGAACAGGCAGATGTAAAGATGTGATTTATTATTGTACACTAAAAGTGGGAGGCAGCATTTTATTGAAACCTGAACGCCAGTTTGTGTTGGTGAAGGCATTAATGCCAAAAGCTCAGGGTTGTGAAATTATAGAAAATGTGGTCTCTTTGATTCTTGTGGGCTGACGGACATTCCCTTGAGGTTTGCAGGCTCTGCTCTCCCCACCCTATATATGTTTATGTTTCTGGGACAGAAGGCCTATGCATGCTCAATCCATCAGCCCATCCTTCGGCTGATTTTATTCCCATACACCAATCTCCCCATCCCCAAGGAGAGGCAAAGAGAGCACAATTGAAGTCAATTATCACCTACTGCTCCAGGAATCCATTTAACAACTTCTTTTCTTCTCTACCTCCTGCTCCACAAGCCTATCTTCCTCTGGGAAAAGTAAGATTTGTGGACATCCAACCTCACTCCTTAATTGTTAGATGTGGCCTCTAGCTCAACTTGACCCTATTGCCTCAAACACACTAACTACTTGCATGTTGTCCATGCTTTTAATAATAAATACCTGGAGCAGATCCCCATAGCAAGTCTTCAGTTAAAACAAAACTAACTTGTTATCAATGTCCAAAGTTAAGAGCATTGTGTCGATTAGAGTGATTCTTTAAAGACATTGCTATCTCACTGAAGAGATGAGCGGTTACAGTAACAGCCTTAATATCTACACTGAAATTGCAATGTGCTGGTTGCAGCCAAGCAGGTATCAGGAATTTTGGCAAGACCGTGGTTCAAGTTGCAATTCAGACAGGCCATGTTACCAATTTGAGAAAATATGCCTGATCCTAAAAATGCTGCAGCTACCTGCACAGTCAGAATAAGCGTACTGCACAAAATACACAAGGGTGCGACAACTGACTGCATGGACTTTGATACTCAATGAATATAGATTACCCTCTCTCTGTTTGATTATAAGATTACTACTGTTAATAGTTTCACAGCCTGGGATATTTGTAATGGCTGTTGGGAACTGTATATATACAAGCACTGTAGTCTATTTCAACTCCTTGCTAAAGTTTTGGGTGCAAATATGTATTTGATCTTCTTTTGAAAAAGATAAAAGTACGGGTATTGGTTGCAACAGGTCTTATGTCAGCAAATGTTATATTCATAATATTGCTTTAACTTCTGATGGACTATTGTCTACTGAGTCATTCGGGAGTGATTAGCAGAAGCAAAGGAGATAACGTCAAAGTGATTACTCACTTACTCTACTGTCCAAGACGTGTTTCGGGTTACCTGTTTGTCCAAAATTCAATAAAGATGGTATAATGGTGACTGGTTTTGGAATACAAGCAGTTTGTTTGCAAATGGATTTAAAATACTGATGTGTTTGTGTTAAATTTAATAACATTGCAAGACTGACTCTCATTCACTTAAATTTGATTTCACTGTGTTATGAAATCTAAGAAATGTTTCAATTATCGATGAACATACGTTTTGATAGAAATATTACTGACAGTTGACAAACTGAATATGCAAAGAGGAGACCACACAGGACTCTCAATGGAAAACAGCAAGGTCATTTCATATAGCCCTTCCCTCCTGCTATACAGTGAACAGTCAGAGATCACAGAGTAGCAAATAAACTGACAAAGACTAGACAGGTTACCCCTTGTGATGGAGGTTTGGCTTCCTTCTTCAAAACAATTAAATGAATGCTTAAAATTCAAAGCATCATCTTTTGATTTAAATAGGAATCATGCAACTTGAGTCTAGAAGCAGAGAATAATTGTTTGTGTTACATACAAACTCTAGCATAGTTTTCATTTTAATCAACAATTTACGTCTTGCACCACTCTCTGTTCTGTGAAGCACCATGTGCGGTGACCATGCATCTGAGTATATATACTTATGTGGTCTACATTTATAAGCATAATCCACTGGTGAAGATGATATTATGTTAGTCAGAGCATGCACATCCCAATATATAGCATCATCTTTAAACTTCTATATTAAGTTATTACTCAAGCAATCCATTCAGCATCAAGGGCATGAAGCAAGTGCAATAAAAGCAATAAAGTTGCAATGAGCTTTGCATATATTGAAGGTAAGGGTCGAGAAGCTGGTAAAATCCAGCCCTTTGTATTCAATAGTTTACTGTCATATGTTTGGAGAGACTATTCTCATTAAGTGCATGGTGACAATGAAGTACTTTTAATGTCGCACAATCTCTGTGCTCCTTCAGCACCTAGTGGCAATGCAATGTATTTAATGTCCTTTCTCTCTTTAAATCAGCAGCTTTTTAATTCTTATTATTTGCTTTCAACAAAATAAGAAAACAACTTTTTGAAATCTAATTTGCAAAACCTTATTGAGGAAATATTCTCTTTAATCAAAAGCAAGGTATCATCTACTGATCAGATAGTTCCAGGTTCAATTGCCAACGTATAACATTAACTGTTATCAAATAAAGCAGTAAATTACAAATGACCTCAGAGCCCCTAGTTTAAGGAGGGGGATAAAAAAATCAGAGTTCCTGTACATGAACTAGTTCTATTGATTTCTAAAGTGCAGCACATCACAACTTCCCCTGATCCAGCCCTCACCCCATAGCCACACGTTTAGAAGTGATTGCTGGATTGCCTTTCCCCTACCAAAACAGGCATATGAGCCAATTGTAGCGCACATACTGCAGCCTTAGCCGAGACCAAGTATCTCAGCAGACTGGGGACTGAACTTGAGACCTTCTTAAGCTGTGTGGCCCAACTACTCATCGGCCTGTCAAATGATCCCTATCAAATCTGTTTCAGTATGAAGGACATTCTGCATTACACACTGTATGCTGTTATGATAATTTCATAATAAACATTATATAATGTGCAAATTCAAACCTGTAATTAAAAAAGCGTTTTTAAAAATTACCGACTTTTGACTGTAACGTCAAATAGTTCAGCTATTACAGCCCTCTTCATCAACTGTGAACCAAACTGTATTCAACTCTTTCAGTGGATGTGATTTACTGTTCCATAGAACAGAAAAAGCCAGATAGTAACGTCTTTTGAATTTATCAAATAATTTTATGTAACTACTATAGAGGTTATTATATATACTGGAATTAGTTCATTACAACTAAAGGGTTGTGCTATTATACGTGATAGCTATGATTATCATTCAATATGGTAGGCTGGGTGAATTTTGCTATCGAGCTGAGGTTTTATGATGAATCATTTCATTAGTGAGCCATCACTTTTGCTGTCCCTTAAACAACTGCAACAGGCTTCTGTTAAACAAAATCTATCCTGTTTTGAAGGAAACTACTTTGCACGTACTTCGCTTATTGTTCAACGGAAGAACCAACATAGTGTTCATTCTACAACTCTATTAATCTTCATCCACAGTCATCTGCAAAACACTAATTATAGCTCCTTTCCACAACATTGATTCATTTTAATTACATGCTGTAACTGGAGCGTGTAACTCATGTGCTTGGGGTGCATTATGTTAGCTTAACTACCTCAAGTAGGTGGAAGTTTTAAAGTCAGAGAAGCTCAAGTACAGCTTGGAAGCCTCAGTTATGTTCCAAGATAAGTAATTCTGTTTTGTTGTGATTGTTGCTTTGCTGTGATTGCAGTGGCTATGTTTGGTATGCAAACCTGATAGGAATAAGATATATAAGAAAGTATTAAATAAGAAAAGGCCAGTCCACTTGGTTTTATAAGGCAGCATACCGACCGTATTTAAACTTCCCAACCTCAAAGATCATAACAAATTTGTACTTCTACAAATGTTAGTGAATCTCTGCTGCCTAGGAATTTGAAAGCTAGGCTAGATTTACCTCTCTTTGAATGACCTGATTGCACATTTCTAATGTCAACTATGCACCTTGGAAAGCAGGGGAACAGAAGCTAGGTTCTGCCCAAGAAATGGGAAGGGAAAGTAGTAAAGTGCATCACTCTAGACTATTCTAAAGCACTTGCAAGTGAATAACTTAATGGCAACATTCACGGATATCATAAACCGATGAGTCCTGTGGGAAAGTGTAGTTGTGTGGACTGCGGATGAGGACAGGCTTGAGCTTGACTGTGATGCTTCCTCTGCCCACCCTTGAATAGCATCTCTACAATCGGTATTTAGTCTCATGCAGACAATCTACTTGAGGGCTGGTAGGCTCTGTGCACCTGTCAGTCCTCTGGATGAGGTTGCAGGATATATTTACTGGAGCATGGGAGATATCTTTGTACGGGTAGGTAATAATTATGGACCAGATATCCTTGACGGTGGAAAAATAAAGTAGCCCACAGTAAGACTGAAATAACAGCAGTAGTCTTCACACCTTCCCTACCTTCTCAGCTTCAGCCCTACTAACCCCACACTGAGCAACATTTCAGTTAACCCTCAATTGAGTAGCGTTGGGAATTTCCCTCCCCCACTGGTCACGACTTTGAAAACTCGGACAAATATTTCCCTTACTCTCTAAGTCTTCACCCCCAACACATTACGTCTACTATCAGAAAACCTTCCACATGCCTATCTTACCACTAAACATATTTCCTAGCCATCTCATTATATGCCCCTTCCCCTCAGTCCCTCACCATTCCTTCTCCCCTTCTCTCTACTCCTCTCCTCTCCTTCCTCCTTTCTTCTTTCCACCCTCCATCACCCTATCGATCTCTGTTGACCAAGCTGTGATCATCTATGGCCTCCTTTCCTCCTCTTCCTTTTTCTTTACCCATCCTCATTCTCTTGTCGCACTTCTTAGTCTAATTCAATTATTCCCTTAATTCCCTTACCCTCTCACCTTGTTTGACCTGAATGCTGCACCTGGTTCAGACTTATGTGCAATGCTACAGGATATTGGACACAGGAAATGCTTTGGCTTTCATTATTTAAGCAAGTACATTTTATCCAGATGATTAAGAGGGTATCAACATATTTTGATGCTGTTCCAATTGGAATCAATATCCCTGCCTAAAAAAAACATTTATTTTATCCCCATCAATGTTTTGCCCTGGGCTCACCCAACAAAAATGATTTAGAGGCATTAATAGAAAGCTTGAACTGTAAACCTACCTACATTATATAACAATCCTTGGGTTGGGACAATCATAAGCCTAAAACTATTGTAAAACTAATCAGAAAACTAATTCTTAGCATTTTTCAACAAAAAAAATGGTCATTTCCAATTACTTGCTGTGGTATAAAATAAACCAATCACTAAAGCAATCGACAGTTGTTGACTGTGGCATGTATTCTGGCCTGATTTCTATATACTAGATATTAAAACATTTCAGAATTCTTCCAGGCATTAAGAACCTTGAGATTTGGCAAAAACCATCTAAAATGTAATTTTTTTTACTATGTCAGGGAGATACAAAATATTCAATAAATAATCTGGCATTATTAACTTCACTGTGTACCCTTTGTTAACTTCTACATCTTTGTGCAATCAAGAATGTACCAAAGGACTCAAAACAGAACACATACTAATACTTAAATTATTAGCTGAATCAACATTTCTAATGCAAATGAATAAAATGGTCTGCTGCATTGTTTATATCATTAAGATTCACTGTCTTTAGTCAGTTATTAAGATTAAATTTTAGTCCTAAATTTCATTACTGTGACTATGCCCATTTTGTTGATGTATTCTCCCACATTGGTTCTTACTAAATCACATCTTCAAATATAAGTGCAAGGGTAGCTAATGATTGGAACTCTCAAAACTATGATCAGCATGAACCTTGACCTGAAAAACAACTGCCCAAAGCAGAGAACTACATTGCCTTACAACAAAGTGGGAGATAGCGAGAGGTTTACAGTACAAATCAGCTGTGGGAATTCTTGACTGAATAACCAGCTAAAAGATTTTTGGTCATGTTACTTCTGAGAGAAAAGCTGGTCAGGAGACTGGGGAAACTCATTGTTGTTCTTCAAAAATCGTATCATGGGATGTTTGACGCCCATCTGAGCTGGAAGACTCTTATTCTAAAGGCTACTAACACCAAGGCTGAAAATGATTATCAATTCTAGTCTTCTGCCAATGCTGCCTTTAGTCTAGGTGCTAGGAGGTGCGCAAGATTGTTTCAGGGTGATTCTTCCTTCTGATTTTCTGCTTTTTCCTGTGGGAAAGCATCTGGCTTCTATTTTGCACCTTCTCAGACACTGGGGATGATGGTTTGTTTTGTGCATTACTTGGGCAGGCAGTGAGCATGGTGAACAGTGGTGGCCCAGAGAAATTGGAATGGGGCCCAGTCAATTTTGATCATGGGTCCGAATTAGAATATAATCAGTGTGCTGTGTTATGGTCCCACTAGGGGCAGTTAACGTCTAAAAAGAGGAATTCAAATTCCCCATCATTACTGAAAGAATTATGCCACAAGATTTCATGTTTTAAACAAAAAACTTTACTGTACAAAAATTAAACAATACAGGATCTTGGCGGTTTGTTCACTTCTCCTGGGACCAATCTAAAATGCATCACAGTTCTTAGTAAATTCACTTTGCTTTTCCTTAATTTCTCAACTGTCTTCTCCTGCTAGCATCTGCTAAACAATCTTCCGGTTCCCTTCTAACACCTCCTGATTCTGGACTTCCCAGCTTGTGTAGGGGCCTGCCTCCAAACAGAGACACACCTGGTTCCTGATGGCCTCTTTTCTTCTGAGCCCAGCTGCTTTCAAAGCCAATTGCTTTCTCTGTGACCAACAGCCTGTCTGAAGCCAACAGATTTCCAAAAGCCAACTGCTCGTCTATCAGCAAGCACACAGATCAAAATACCAACAGGCAGCCCCTGCACCATCTATCTTCATAGCAATGTGGTACACGTTGGATGTCCCAGATAGCAATTTTAACTAATTTCCTCCAACTTTCAAAACATCTCTGATACCTGATACCCACATGAATAATTGATATTGTTAACAATGACAGAGCAAACTCTTCCAGACTTTCTGGTTCCAACGGCCCAACTAAACAAGTCCACCTGCTGTTTATGGCTCTCAAGTCTCTAACTCTGTCTCTGTAAGCACTCGTGGAGAGATCTTTGAACATTAAATATTGGGTGCTCTGCAACCTCTTGAAGTTCTTACAGTCATGCATTTAATTCCCCAAAACTAAAAGTGACCTCTAAAATGTTAATACAAACCATGAACCAGATGATCATAATCAGTCTCACAGTGAAACACAAACCCCAATAGGCATCTCGCTGATCTGGAGATGGTAAGTTGGACGGCCAGGCTGAATGTGAAGGTCCTGCAGCAGCACCTGAAATGGGAGATGTATTACCATTAGGAAAGGAAAAAGCAGCACTTCTCGAGCAATGGGCAACATGTGGAACCAACAGCAACAAATACATTAAGGCTTAAAAACCCCAAAATGGCTGCCATTACCTTCATCTAGTTATCCCTGCTGGCAGCTCAGGATCCCTTTAACGTCACTGAATTGACTGCCTCCTAACTTCTACTGCTCATGGGTAGGCGGGAGCAGGAGCTGACGAGAATTGGGCACGGCAAGATGAAAATGGTGTGGGAGTCTTAATTCCCTTTTTCCTGTTTCTGACAGGAGCTTTGTCTGAAAGAATGGAAGACTGCCTAAAAATTAATTGTACAGTGACAAATCAGCAGTAAGTCGGTGCTTTTTTGTGCCATCACCGCCCTAATTTTAAGTGCAAATAGGGCAGTAGTGACACGAGAATTGTTCTTACTATGCTTCAGGTTAGAAGCTCACTGCAATTATCTTGTATTTATATCAAGCGTTTTGGGGACAAAATTAGCCAGCTATTCTTTTCTAAAACTTCAGTAATCAGCTGATACCAGTCACCCGGCTTACTCCCACACATCAACTTAAATTTTGTTAAGTCTTTATTCACTGATGTAACATATTGCTACCACGCCAGAGACAGCCATAACTTCTGCATTAGATTCCACTGCTATCCTCCTTAACATTGTTACCATCTTCCCATGTCACATAAATTGTCCTATCCAACATTCTTGTAATCCTTCCCCAGCTGGCCGACTTCATTTGTCCTCTGCTATACTGTTACTCTCAATCCCCTTCTATCACCTCAATTAACTACCCCAATGGTGCCATTATCTTTCCCTAGGCAACTGTTATGTTCCCTCTCAAGTATAATCAGCGCTAAAGCTGTCAGAAATCTGCTACTAACTTCCCTGGGGATCTTTTCTGAACACACATTTTTTCAGTTTCAGCCTAGTAACTGTTCTATGTAGTAATCTTTCTCACTTGCACATACACCAGATGGTGCTCTACTGGTTTTCAGAAAACAATATAGCAATGGGTCTGTGGTTCACAGTTGGCTATTCAAAAAACTGTAACAGTGACCCCAAGTGTCAACTTGTAAAATTACAGCAATTACATTGGACCTGATTTTGCTCTCAGCAGCAAATGATTGGCTGTAGCCATTTGTTACTCTTGCATGTAGGCTTTCTTTTGCACTGGAGCTTAGTGTAAATCAGGGAGCTAAAAAAGCATGATGCCCTCTACAGAACATCTGGAATCTGTTCACAGGTCAAGCAACTGATTCAGGAGATATAGGCCAGAATTTCTCCCTGTTGGATGGGAGCCGTCCACCGACCAAAAAGTCAGTGGTGATCCCGCCCCCACTGGGCCTGGGAATCCAGTCTGGATTTTACGCCCTCAGGCCCTTAATTGGTCTTAAGCAGGACTTACACCGCATTGAGGCAGGATGTCCCGCCTAATGAAGCTGCCAGCCAATCAGTGGGCCAGCAGCTCTTAGACCCAGCAGCACCACTGGGAGCAGTGGCCACTGCTGGGACTGCAACCCATCTTCAAGAAGAAGAGGAAGGGCAGCAAGTTTTTGGGGCCTCGCCAGGGGTGATCGGTTGGGCCCCGGCAAGGCAAGGGTGGTCGATTGGGGGGACGTGTTGGGCATTGGGGGTGGTTGGCGTATTGGGGGCAGCCCTCCATCGGGGTGGGGGGCAGCCCTCCATCGAGGGAGCCTGATCAGGAGAGTCCTCCCAGGCTATCAGAAAGCCGCCTACTTTTAACAGGTTGCTTTTCTCGGGCCTGGGCCACCCACCTGCCAACAGTAAAATCCCCATGGCGGCAGGCCTAGGCCCTTAAGTGGCCATTAACTGGGTGGATGCCCTTAACTGACCATAAAATGGCGGCGGGAGTGGGTCGGGAAGGGCGCCTCCCAATCCTCCCACTCCATTTTTCGCCTCCCCCCCCCCCCCCACCACCAACCCACTCGTTGGGGTGGGGGCGTAAAATTCCAGCCATACAATCAGATTGAAGAATCATTACTGAGCAACGTAGAGTTTATACCAGGAAGTTTAAATTAGAATATTTAATTCAATGTCAAATCAGGTACAGAAAGCAAAATAATGAGGGGAAAGAAAGGTAGGATTAAGAAAGAGATAAAAGAGACAAAAGACAAAGTAAAAAAAGTATATTTAAAAAAAAATCTTCTACAATAATTAAAATCTGAAGGAATGAGACTCTGCACTTATACAAGTCAAGTTTCAGAGGTTGTCTGGCAGTAATTTAGAAAAGGGTAATTACTCTGGCATGGACAAGCCCTCAGTTTTTCTGGAAAGTTTGGTTCCTATCTCTGAGGTAAATATAGCAAATTTGCACTATTGAATGTACTTAAAATTGTGAGATACCATTAAAGCACAGCTTCTAGAGTAGCAGGGCAGCTTGGACAGCAACTTCCAGATCTCTGCATTTAACTGCGCATGTTTGGTCGCTGGAAATTGCTTTCCAATTTCCATCTAAATTACAGTGACCGCTATTAGCCCCATCAATATTTCTACAGCAATACCCAGATTCGTACAATACAAATAATAAGGGATACTTGAATAAATCAAATATAATTTTTATACTCATCATACCAGAATCTTTACCAATATTTACCAGTGAGTTATTCCATCCAATTTTTCATTTAAGAAAGTCCAATTGGTGATCTTGCAAAGAATGAACTGCTTTCTGGAAATATTTTAAAAGCAGTGTCAACAATTTTTTTTTCTTTTGCCTTGCTCCTTTACAAACCTTATTTCCTGAATTACTAGAAATGTGCTCATTGTGGGTTTTCTCTCAAAGTCTATTTTCCTGTTGGATATTTAAATATCACTCTTCAGACTAGAGGCCAAGTTATTCTCTACACCCAACAACAATGCAGCAAACACAGCATGACCAGGATCAAACCCAGGACCAGCGAGGTCTGTGTGTTTCAGTACCATACCACATTAAAGGGTATGGGGATAGGGCGGCAAAGTGGATTTGAGGTGGAAGGGCAGCCATAATCTTATTGAGTAGCCGAGCACGCTTGAGGGGCTGTATGGCCTACTTCTGCTCCTATTTCTTATGAATCACTGGACAGCCTCCTGGAAACTGAAAACTAGAGGTCATCAATATAAAGTAGTCAACAAGAAACCAAATAGGGAATTTAGAAGAAACTTCTTTAACCAGAGAATGGTGAGAATGTGGAACTCGCTACCATATGAAGTAGTTGACTCAAATCATATTGATGCATTTAAGGGGAGGCTAGACAAGCATATGAGGGAGTAGGCATTAGAGGGTTATGCTGATAGTGTTAGATGAGAAAGAAGGGAGGAGCCTCAAGTGGAGCATCAACACCAGCATGGACTGTTGGGCCAAATAGCCTGTTTCTGTGCTAGATATCCCATGTAATCCTATGTATGTAATGAATATATCAGGCGTCATTTCAAATATTTCCACCCACATTAACTTGAAGTTGGTTGGCCACCTGTTTCTATTAATACTGTTAAACATTTATTTTTGTAGGTGTGGTTCAGTCTTAGAAAATAAACCCCATTAACATTTTATTCGTGACAAAAAGAAATTCTGCATTAACTAAATTGGCCAGTTCATATCTTTGGGTTATACCTGAAATGTTAACTCTTTTCCTTTCTTTACAGATGCTACCTGACCTGCTGACTGTTTCCAGCATTTTCTATTTTTGTGTTGCACGTCATTTGATGTACAAACTGGACTGCTTCAAATCCATTGCAACTGACCAGAGGTGATCTGGAGGTATAACCTTTTATTGGTGATAGAGTGAGCTTCAGGGGCTTTAAGCTGCCAGGCAGTCTACACCTGTTAACTCAACGTCACCTTTGCATGACAAAAATCAAATTATCCAATAAATAGAGATGAACTATTTAATAAAAGATCACAGGAGGTTTTTTTTTGCATGATTTTAAATCCAAATAACAGATCATTTGAATTAAACAATTTTGAATTAAGAGCAGACTGTAATCACAATCTGAAGTCTGATGACGTCGCAGTCGATGTATAATTATCTATCAGAATAAGGGAGCTGCAACAACATGCTTCTTCATGAAGGAATGTTAATTTTACATTTCATCAGTAATTAATAATGAAATTGTTACCTAAAATTAGTAGATTTATTGGGCTGCATTTTAAAAGCCCGCCGCTGCAATTGGCAGCAGGCGGAGAAATTTGTGGCCCGCAAACACAGGGCCCACCTCGCACAGTTGCCGCGATTCCAAACAGGGCGGCTCATGAACATGGCCAGGACGACCGCCCCGCCAATGACGTGAAGGGGGCGAGTGAGCCGGCAACGGCATCCGGCACCAATTTTAAAGGGCTTACAGCCCTTAATAATCATTTAAATTGTAAAGGAACAGTGATTTTAAAGTTTATAAAAGTGAATAAAATAAGCTTTCCATGCCAGTCTACCCCCCCGCAAATGGCATTTAACATCATCCCTGCCCTTCTCCACCACCCACACCCCCCCCCCCCCGCAATATCTACCATGAAAATTTTACTTTTTTATCCCCCCTCCCACAAAGTTCAGAACTTTTGTCCTTTACCCCTTCCCTTCGTCCCACGACTGATCCGAAGCATTTTAACCCCACTCCTCACCTTCTGCACAGAGAAAATCACCTCCTCTCCCCCCCCCACAGGTGTTGTACCTTCTTTCCCTGAATGGGGATTTGAAGGTGCACCATTGCCAGCCGCTGGAATAAAGATCTCATTGTGCTGGCAGAATCACTGCAGCCTGCATAGAAATTAACGATAAGCACCCATTTGCATATGATAATGTGGGTCCCCTCGCCAAGCAACAGAGTGGCCGCCGTGAGGCCTCGCCACCGCCAAGATCGGGACGGGGCCTGCCAGCGCCGGGGTTGGTGGCAGGCCTCATTCGTTGCTATCTTCATTCCCCCCACTGCCACCATTCCCGGCGGAGAGCTTTTAAAATCCAGCCCAATGCAATTTATACCAACTAAGATCAACCTTTTTAAAATTAATTATTTAATTTAGTCTGCCAATTTCCTCCCTTCCTATTCCAGAGTTACTGACTCTTGCTCCAGTAAAATTGCAAAGTAGCCCTCTAGTACCTTGGAGAGTCTTGTGTAGATTGGAAAACATATAGTGAAGGGTCGATAGAGGTGCAATTTGTTCCTCAAAAGATAGACACTCATGCAAAGTTGTCTGAAATGAGGTGTGCTTGGTCAGCTGATTATTATAATTGGACACAGTCTTCCACACAGACTTGGACAGGTAGCACACAAATGGTGTCGTTTAATAGGATGAGGATAATTAAAAGGAAGTGTCAGAATAGGGGAATGAAACGTGCAAATGTGGAAAGGTTCAAAAGCGACTTCAATCCTTATTTAACCTTGCCAAGTCTGACAATAGATGGTGAAGATATAACTAATAAACGGCCATCCTGACTCATTAATCAAACCTGAAGGCTTAAGTTTGCTATTGGTGAGCTGGAAATCTTCCCACTCCGCTCCATGTAACTGTGTAGACCAAAGCCCTAACGTTTTGACTGATCTTACCTGGACAATCAGCAGATGCTTTTAACTGGTTAAATTCCAGCAGTACCTAGGCTTGCCAACTCTGGTTTGACATATTCTTGGAGATTTGATCATGTGAGATTTGATAACATGGCATTCAACCACGTGATGCCACTCATGATGTTTGATCATATAACATTTGCCCACTGTTTGCCAATGTTACTGCTTCTGCCTTAGTTTGAGTTCTTTAGCTTCACCAAACTCTGAATAAAATAATTAAAATTTTTTTGTAGTGAGATGAATAACAATACATCAAAAAAGAACACAAAAGAACAGAAAGATTTAAGAATAAGTATTATATGAATAAAAACTACTTTTGTGATGTTTCTACAGTATCGACCGCTTTGAGAAATATCAAGTAAATACCACAAATTCAACAAAAAAAATCGATATAAGTAACTTCTAACTAAAGTTTTCATATATTTTGACTTTTTACAACACATAGCAAATTATAAATATATATATAAAATCAAAACCAAACCTAATTCAATTCACTTACACCCACACCCACCACTGAATCCTAGCTTCAGGGAGGTGAGGTTCAGTTCTGAGAGAGAAGCAACAAAGTTACCTGACTCCTGGAAGAAAACATTATACAACAGCGCATATCATAGGCCGACAGGAACTGTCCCTCATTCCAGTTTGTGTTGCTCGCTCTGTCTCCCTCCCTCAGGTTCTATTTTTCTTTATCTCTCCCTCCCCCAGTTTGTGTTTTTTTCTCTCCCTCCCAGCCCCCAATTTGGGTTGCACACTCCATCTCTCTCTCCCCCCATACCCCACCCAACTTCACAGTTACTCTCTCAGCACTCACCGAGTTTCCAGGCGATTTCCATTGGCCCCACTGCCATGATCCTCACCACCAATAATTCTGAATAGTGTGAAGACCACTGGGGCTCAGAAAATGTGGTTTGGTTTCAAGCCATGACAGCTAGGGTACACCGCATGCATGAACCAGGCACACAAGGACTGTTTCCCTTGAGTTGCCAGCAGCATCAGTTCTTGAGAGACCAATTTCCCATTCCTGTAGACCCCCACTCAAAGCAGGAGCATTGATCCCTAGCAGTACTCCTTCTAAACAGAGCACTGAAGCCTTGCCTCTGCTGACCTGCACCTAAACTCTCTGGATAGATAACTGCTGTCTCCAGTGGAGATACAATGCAAACTCATTTACCACTCCAGAGACTTGAGCACTTAGTCCAGGTTGATGTTTTGCTGAGGAGGGTTTAGGGCCGGCAGGGCTAATGCCTCCATGTGACAGGTAGCAGATTAGGCTTGTTAAGCCCACTTAAAGGAGGCCAATTGGGATTTTCTGCACCGGTGGGGGCCAGTTTAGGTGCCTGGAGATGGGCACCAATGGTAGCCTGGGGTCAGCACTCCAGGCAGGCCAAGAGGCCGTCCTTTCCTGCCTGGGTGCTGGTGCAGCCACAGGCCACCCTGTAGAGGGATACCCCTGCTCCCCACCAGCTCCCCACCCCACGCACCACCACCCAACAACCCCCCCCCCTCCCCCCGCAACCTCCACAGTGATGGCCTAGCTGCTGTTTCTGTTTTTTAATTTAAAATTGAAAGAAATTGGTGAGAGGGCACGTCCATGTTGAAGCGCCCTTTCAGTTACCACCCATTGCCAGCTACTGCTCCTCTCAAGCTGGAAGGCCTCTGGCCCTTTAGCTTTGCGAGCCTGCCTGCCACCTTTAATTGGACAGGAAACCTGTCTCCATGCCAATTAAGGGGGCACCTCCATCAAAATCCCAATGAGTGACTGTTTCGCCCAGGAGTGGGTTTAGGACCCAGGAACAGTCCCGACTTCTGTTTCCTGCCCCCGTAGGGAAAGTACAGGCCCAGAATGTATCCACTCACTGTCAAAAATTATAAAGACCCACCAATCCAATGTATCATTGTAGAGGAAGTAAAGTGTCCAATAGTACTGATAAGGCTGAGCAAACTATGTTTAGTGTTTCCAAACCTTTTCCCCTATTTTGCCTTTCCACATTTCAGGTATTAATATTGATCATTATTTTGTTTTAAGCTTCAGCAAGTTCACATTCTTAATGCAAAGTGAACGGAAGGAAAATCAAAGGGGTGGGGCCAAAATTTGGAAATTAAAATGATGCTAAACACCTTTCTAGAAGACATCATAGTGTCAATTTACCCATAGAAAATAAAATTAACACCTATTTTATTCCTGTCTTCAATACTATTGCATGACCAATTAATAAGGCAGAACCCTTTCTTATGTTATAATTCTTCGTATGTCAAGAAACTCTTTGCACAATGTCAATCCTTGCTCCTCATTTGTTTTTATTTCAGTTCCCCAAAGCAAGTCCCAATTTTCCAGAAAAGATCAATAAATGATTAAAATATAACATAAAATGTCTGAAATATAAAGTTAGTTCATCAAGTCCATTCCTGCCACAGGACTTGATTTTCCATCTGTTGCTTTTGAATGGATGGTCAATCCCCAAAGATAAATCAAGCAGAACTTCACAAAACCTAATGAATCTTATATCCTGTTTTAGATACACTTGACCAGTTTCTTTGCCATGACATTTCTTAAGTAGAATTGCTGCCATGAAAAATCTATGTGAGGAGATTTATACTGCTATTTAAACAAATAATAAGCTTCCTATAGGTACAGTCACCACAGTATGGATTTTCATTAAATACCCTATTATACTGACCTGAAAATTGTTTTTTTGTCAAAGGAAACCAACCTCCATGTGCCGTTCTCTTCCTAATACTTCTCAGTTAGGTGCTGGTCTTTGAGCTCTGTTGAATAATTTGGACACTCAATAGTGCAAATATGGGGGAATTAGCCCCCTGTGTTTAGGTTCCTGGAACAAACACACTTAACTTGATGGTAGATACTTAGACCTACATTTACAGAAGCTTCGGTTCCCTGATTGATGGGCCATTTATACTGGGGAAAACAGATAAGAGGAAGGACTGTGCACCTGCCAATTGCTGTGAATCTGGAATGTCGAAGAACTTTCATTTTATGCATGTTTGTCTACAAAAAACATTTTTTTTAAAATCACGTTGGTGCAATGCATTGACTTGAAAAAGGAAGGGCAAAGGGAAAGATATTGGTAAGAATGAGGATTATCCAGCAGATGGCACAATATATCTACGGAAAGTGGTTTGTCACCCAATCCACATTTAATTGCAATTCTGTGATCACTGACCAAGTGAATTACAAATTTGATAATAATTTTTCTCAGATTTATAAAGTGAAGAAAGTCAAATAATTGGTCCAATGAAATTATTCCAACAGTTTTCTGTTCAAATTTTTCACACATTTTAATTGCAAAGATTATTACATTCAATTATGCTTGAACTTTGTTAGGACAATCATTCAACTCAAATGTCATTCAATGTACAGCATTTTTATTACTTTATTACTGAAGGTGTTATTCCTGCAGTGTTGCTTTGTTTCACAGGGCTCACTTCTACCATGCATTGCTGACAGGGGCCAGTGAATTTCCATTGTGTTTCTGAGGTATTTGAATATAAAAAAATTAGGGCACTGTCATCCTTGAAAATTGATAACATAATTCTACCATTTTTGATTGTAGAATTTTACCATATTTGTAAATTAAAATAATTACCTAAATGGTGATGAAATAACATCATGAATCTGTCATGTGAATTATATCGCCCAGATATCATAAAAGGTTCATTAAAATGTGTAAAGATCTGTGTGAAAATCGCACTTCATCATTTGTGTCACAGTAGCTATCAAGCTATAGGACAAATGTTCACAGGAACCAAAATAATGACCTAGGCTGTTCCATTGAACAAGCTATCAAAACATTGAAGATTTAAGTTAAAATAAATCAAATTTAATATAATTATAATTAAATTTAAAACTGTTATGTGTCTCAAATCATTGGAAATATTTCAGTAACTTTATAATGGCTATCAATGTATGTGCCTATCAACCTTCATTCGTCCTTAGTGTTGCAGCCAATCACTGATCTCCAACCCAGGAGGCAGGCGTGGCCACCAAGGTTACACAAACCCATGCTATTGAAATTGATGTCCGTTGTGGATCATAAACCTTTGCTTCAAAGATGGTCTGAAGAAGAACAATTTTGAATAAAGGAAGGGAGGGAGGGAGAGGTGGGTGATGTTGGGGGTTGGGGAGAAGGAATGGCTGCTTTAAATTAGCAGATACTGGTTCTGATGCAAAGGTCATCGACCTGAAACATTAACTTTGTTTCTTCTCCACAGATGCTGTCTGACATGCTGAGCATTTCCAGCATTATCTGCTTTTATAGAAAATAGCTGTGTTAGATGGTGGAACATTTATCAACCTTTTTTGGACCCATGGTCAGTATCAAGCACTATAGCTCATGTATACTACAGGCTCCATGTAGAGTACACCTGCCCTTATTCTTTTCCAACAGTGCTCCAGAATTAGCTTTTATATACAGCTTGTATACCTCTATGAGGTCCCTGGTCCAAGCTTCCAGCCTTTCCTCACATGAGAAACCAGTCTAATGGCTCTTGTCTCCCTCACGTTGAGGGCTTGAATGCTTCTTTGGTATCTTAATTACCAGAATTGGCACAATATTCAAGGTACAGTCCAACTGGAATAGTTTGTACTCAAGCATATGTTCTACCATCATGGTTCTATAATTCAGTGTCGATTTGGTTTGTCGATTGGTTCACAGTGATTGGCTAGGTGCATTTTCCCCTTTGTTGTGTCAGAAGGACTCAGTTTCCAGATATAACAAGAAGAAAATGGGATTGAAGGTCTCCAGCCCTCACAATGCTGCTTTGGGATTTCTGGAGGTTCCGAAAATGAGTAGCACTGGGCCTATGTCTGCAGTAGTCACAACCCCATCATGACCATGTAGCGAAGGAAGGAGCGGCTGTCCCACTTTACATTTTAGTACGATCATTGACTGCTTCAAAAAGACTGATAATGGGCTGTGTGCTGAAATATTCCAGAAGATCTGCAGGGGTCCTGGGGGAACCACAGAGACATAAGGTAATTTAAGTATTCCTCCCCCCCCCAAAAACTCCCTGTCAGCCACCAACCACCACTGCCATCAATCCCCCACCCACCCTCCACAAGGACCAGCTTCAGAGCTTGCAGCCTTCTAGCTGCTATGTTTTTTTGAGCTAGCAGCAGCCTGAAGCCCTCAGTACCATCAGCCAGGAGCACAGACACAGGCCTCTGATGCCTGCAGCTACCAGCTTGTGTTTTTTCTCTCCCCATCCCAGTGGGCCTGCACTGGGTGGATGTGCAAGCCGTGAGTATGTCTCAAGTCTCCTTCCTTCATAGTCACAATGCACCCCCAGTACTGTGCCATCCATAGAGTCCACAATGGAAAATTTACCTTGATTGTTGTTCCAAGTCCGTTAATAATCCTAGATCACTTTTAACTACATCCTTTGCTATCTTGGTACCGTTCATGGTGTATCAATGTCACACATTTGCAATTTTAAATTTTATCAGTCAGTGAGACCGGCCGTGAGGATAAAAGAGCAGCTCAGAGAGCGAGAGCACAGTGAGACTAGAAGCAGGGATAAAAGAGTGGCCCAGAGAGCAAGATCATAGTGAGACCGGCGACAGGGAGCATAAAAAATGGCCCCCAAGAGCGAGGGCACAGTGGGACTGGTGGCAGAGAGGCTTAAAGAGCTCTGGTGGTGGGCTTCAGAGAGGACACACCATGTTCAAAAAAAAAAGTGTGCCATCACAGAAAAGCAGGTAAGTATTTCTCTTTTTCTTTTTAAACAAGGGCAATCTTTCAAATTAGGAACCGGGAAATTAATAACTTCAAACAGGCTGAGTATAACAGTGAGTGAATTAATAAGAGTAGTAGAACAGAGCAGGACTAGAGGCTTTAATTAAAATTTATAGCTTAAACAAGGTACCAACTAAATTCTAAACGTGGGAATGTGGGAACCCCAGGACAATTCACGTGTCTTGGGGAATCACATGTGTAGGAAGTGTCTCCAGCTGCTTCAGTTCGAGCTCAGGCTTTCCAAGCTTGAGGGGCAGCTGGAGTCACTGCCGAGCATCAGGGAACAGGAGAGTTTCCTGGATCGCACTTTCCAGGAGGTGGTCAACCTACAGACGGTAAGAGTTCAGGGTTGTAGGTAGGTTGCTGTCCAGAAGAGTAGGCAGAAGCAGGAGGTACAGGAGTCTTCAGCGTGTGTACCACTCTCAAACAGGTACTCAGCATTGGAGACTGTTGGGCAAGGGGCCTTTGAGGGAGCAGCAAAGTGTAGAAATGCAGTTGTTATAGAAGATTCCATAGTCAGGGGACAGGCAGGCATTTCTGTAACCACCATAATGAGTCCCACATGATGTGTTGCCTCCCTGCTGTCAGGGTAAAGGACAAAAAGGAAAGAGTGCAGAATATTCTGCAGGGGGAAGGGACATGAGCCAGAAGTTATGGTACACATTGGTACCAACAACATATAGAGGGGGCTGATATTGAGGTCCTAGAGTCAGATTTTCAGGTGCTAGTGAGGAAGTTAAAGAGTAGGACCTCAAAGGTTATAATCTCTGGATTACGACCAGTGCCACATGCTAGTGAGAGTAGAAATAGGAAGATAGGGAGGATCACTGCGTGGCTTGAGGCATGGTGCAGGAGGGAGGGCTTCAGATTCTGGGGCATTGGGATCAGTTCTGGGGCAGGAGGAACCAATTCAAAAGGGTCGGGTTGCACCTCAACAGGACTGGAACCAATATCCTCACAGGGAGGTTCACTAGTGTGGTTGGGAAGGGTTTAAACTAAATTGGCAGGGAAATGGGTACCTGCACATAGAAGTAGAAAACAGGAATAAGGTGCATAATGTGAGACTGTTGGACAGTACTAGAGAAGGGAATAGTTCCATATTAGATAGGAGCAGCCTGAGAAGGGCTATGAGGAATGCAAAGACAGAATTACAATGCATGTATATAAATGCACAAAGTGTGGTGAATAAGGTTGGTGAGCTACAAGCACAAATAGCAGTATGGGAATATGATGTAGTGGCAATAAGGAAACATTAGGAAACAGGGGATTTTCGTTACAAGCTGGGGTTGTTCTCCTTGGAGCAAAGGAGGTTGAGGGGAGATTTGATAGAGGTGTACAGATTATGAAAGGCTTAGAAAAGTTAGACAAGGAAAAACTGTTTCCATTAACTGATGGTACAAGGACTAGGGGACACAGAATGAAGGGTTTGGGCAAGAGATGCAGGGGGAATATGAGGAAGAACTTTTTTTAACGCAGCGGGTGGTAATGATCTCGAATTCACTGCCCATGAGGGTGGCGGAAGCGGAGACAATCAATGATTTCAAAAGGAAATTGGATGGACACTGCAAGGAAATAAATTTGCAGAGCTATAGGGATTGAGCAGGGCAGTGAGACTGACTGAATTGCTCTGCAGAGAGCTGGCATGGACCTGATAGGCTGAATGGCCTCTTTCTGTGCCGTAAATAACTATGACCTTCCAGCTCACTTACACATTTTACTAAATTTTTTGTAGATCTTTGCCTGCCTCTTCAGGTTTGCATTCAGCACCTGAATCCAAGTCATTAACATAAATTAGAAGAGAGACCTAATGCTGATTCCTGAGTGCTTTTTCCATCCTGCAAAACTACCCAAGAAGTCCCTACTACTCCTTACCTTTCAACCTAGAAATAGAATTTTCAGAGCATAAAAGTTTTCCCAAACAAGTCATGCATCAGCAAAAAAGTACTGGTTATTTTTCTACTGCCCTTTTCATAAGTTAATAATTTTATTCTTATTTTGAAATAGTGGCTGGGATTTTACGTTGGGCGAACGGGAGCTGGCCACCAAGTGAAAAGCTGGTGGCGAACCCGCTTCCGCTTCACCTGGGAATCCGTTCGATATTTTACGGGTCCCAGGTTTTAACTGTTCCGAGGCAGGACTTCCACTCGCTTGAGGGAGAAAGTCCCACCTCATTGAGCTGCTGGCCAGTCAGTGGGCCGGCAGCTCTTAGTCCCAGCAGTGCCACCGGGAACAGTGGCCACTGCTGGGACTGCAGCCCAGTCAACCACAGAGGAAGACATGGAGACGGGAGTTAAGGTACATTTTGGTTGCCTTGCCGGGGGTAATCGGTGTTGGGTGCTGGGGCTGGTTGGGGTAGTGGAGGCGGCCCTCCATCAGTCACCCTGCGCCTGTGAGCAGGCACCCCCCCCCCCCACCCACAGGACGATCGTCAGCCACCTGGTTTGCCCAGGTAGTTTTTCCCGGCTCCAGGACACCGGCTTGCCACGCGTAAAATCTGCGTGGAGGAGGGCGAAGGCCCTTAAGTGGCTGTTAAGTGGCCATTTAAGGGCCGTGATTGAATTGGGGCGGGTGGGCAGTTCCACCACCCCCTCCCCCCCACAAACCCTATGTAAACAGCGGCGGAGACGGGAGCGGGTCGGGAAAGCCTCCTGGAGCCTCCCACTCCATTTTACGCCACCCCCACCCACCCCCTCCCCTGACCTTCCCCACCGCCATCCTGCTCATTGGGGTGGCGTAAAATTCCGGCCAGTGTAACATATTGAAATTAGTTTTATCTTAACAGCCACTGAAAGCACCTGTTCATGAATGAAGTACAGGAGACCAAAAATAGAACATGGCAGATACATGCACTCTGAAAAGCTAGCTGGATACGCAACTGTTTACTGTATAATAACTGTAGCTGCCAGCTGGAAAGACCTGGAGAAGAGGCAATTCTTTTCCCAAAAGGAAGTGAAAAAATAAGTTGGTCAATATAGGTCACTTGTGCATTTCCATAGCTGGTTATTTAACTATAGTGGTGGAGGCCTGAAATGGATTGTCATTCTCTCAGCTGGTGAGTGAAGTACAGGGTAACCTAAAAAAGTTGAGGGAAAAAAATTCAATATTAGGGAGGGTTTAAACTAAATTTGCAGGATATTGGATTCAGGATGCAATATTACAGAAGAAAAACAAGGAGCACAAAGAAGAGAGACAGATAGCACTTTCTTTCTTTTGGGCCTCCTTATCTCGAGAGACAATGGATACGCGCCTGGAGGTGGTCAGTGGTTTGTGAAGCAGCGCCTGGAGTGGCTATAAAGGCCAATTCTGGAGTGACAGGCTCTTCCACAGGTGCTGCAGAGAAATTTGTTTGTTGGGGCTGTTGCACAGTTGGCTCTCCCCTTGCGCCTCTGTCTTTTTTCCTGCCAACTACTAAGTCTCTTCGACTCGCCACAATTTAGCCCTGTCTTTATGGCTGCCTGCCAGATAGCACTAGAGTAAGAAATAGTAAGGTATTAGGTGGGGTCAGAGTAAGAGGGAAGGCAAAAAGGTCTAAATTAGGTTTACAGTGCATGTATATGAAGGCTTTCGAGCAGAGAGATCCACCATTGACATGCTGTTCTCCCTTCACCAGCTACAGGAGAAATGCTGTGAACAACAGATGCCCCTCTACGTTGCTTTCATTGATCTCACCAAAGCCTTTGACCTCGTCAGCAGACGTGGTCTCTTCAGACTACTAGAAAAGATCAGATGTCCACCAAAGCTACTAAGTATCATCACCTCATTCCATGACAATATGAAAGTCACAATTCAGCATAGCGGCGCCTCATCAGACCTCTTTCCTATCCTGAGTAGTGTGAAACAGGGCTGTGTTCTCGCACCTACACTGTTTGGGATCTTCTTCTCCCTGCAGCTCTCACATGCGTTCAAGTCTTCAGAAGAAGGAATTTTCCTCCACACAAGATCAGGTGGCAGATTGTTCAACCTTTCCCATCTAATAGCGAAAACCAAAGTACGGAAAGTCCTCATCAGGGAACTTCTCTTTGCTGACGATGCTGCATTAACATCTCACACTGAAGAGTGTCTGCAGAGACTCATTGACAGGATTGCAGCTGCCTGCAACGAATTTGGCCGAAACATCAGCCTCAAGAAAACGAACATCATGAGACAGGACGTCTGAAATGCTCCATCCATCAATATCGGTGACCACGCTCTGGAAGCGGTTCAAAAGTTCACCTACCGAGGCACAACTATCACCAGTAACCTGTCTCTCGATGCAGAAATCAACAAGCGCATGGGAAAGGCTTCCACTCCTATGTCCAGACTGGCCAAGAGAGTGTAGGAAAATAGCGTACTGACACGGAACACAAAAGTCCAAGTGTATCAAACCTGTGTCCTCAGTACCTTGCTCTATGGCAGCGAGGCCTGGACAACGTATGTCAGCCAAGAGCGACGTCTCAATTCATTCCATCTTCGCTGCCTCCGGAGAATCTTTGGCATCAGGTGGCAGGACCGTATCTCCAACACAAAAGTCCTCGAGGCGGCCAACATCCCCAGCATATACACCCTACTGAGCCAGCGGCGCTTGAGATGGCTTGGCCATGTGAGCCGCATGGAAGATGGCAGGATCCCCAAGGACACATTGTACAGCGAGCTCATCGCTGGCATCAAACCCACCGGCCGTCCATGTCTCTGCTTTAAAGACGTCTGCAAACGCGACATGAAGTCCTGTGACATTGAGCACAAGTCGAGGGAGTCAGTTGCCAGTGATCGCCAGAGCTGGTGGGCTGCCATAAAGGCGGGGCTAAAGTGTGGCGAGTCGAAGAGACTTAGCAGTTGGCAGGAAAAAAGACAAAAGCGCAAGGGGAGAACCAACTGTGTAACAGCCCCAACAAACAATTTTATCTGCAGCACCTGTGGAAGAGTCTGTCACTCTAGAATTGGCCTTTATAGTCACTCCAGGCGCTGCTTCACAAACCACTGACCACCTCCAGGCACTTACCCATTGTCTCCCGAGACAAGGAGGCCAAAGAAGAAGAAGAAGATGTGAATGCATAGAGCATTTTAAGTAAGATTGGTGAGCTACAGGTGCAGAAAGCCAAGTGGGAATATGATGTTGTTGCAGTAATGGAAACCTGGCTCAAAAAAATGCAGGATGGGACACTAAATATTTTTGGTGATCAGGAAAGATAGGGAAGGAAAGAAAGGAGGAAGTGTGGCCATATTGGTTAAGGAAAATATTACAGTGCTGGAAAGAAAGGATGTCCTAGTGGGGTCAAGGACAGAATCTCTTTGGTTAGAGCTAAGAAGCAATGGGGGACCATTACACTACTGGGTGTATTCTATAGGTCACCAACTAGTGGGAAAGATATAGAGGAACAAATTTGCAAGGAAATTAGAGAGAGGTGCAAAAACTATAGAGTAGTTATAACAGGGGACTTTTGTTTGGATAATTTAGACAAGGATAGTAATAGTGTAATGGGCAGATAGGAGGGAACAGATTCAGAAATGCATTCAGGATAATTTTTTAGATCAGTATGTTTCCAGCCCAAAAAGGAAGGAGGCATTGCTAGATCTGGTTGTGGGGTATGTGGTGAGTCAAGTGGATCAAGTGTCAGTGGGCGTACATTTAGGGGATGGTGATCATAGTATCAGAAGATTTAGGTTAGCTATGGAAAAGAACAAGGAGCAATCTAGAGTAAAAATAATTAACTGGGGGAGGGCCAACTGCATTAGGGGGAGAACATGTCTGCCTTTAAAGTGGAGATGGTTCAGATACAGTCGAGTACATTCCCATGAGAGGGAAAGGTGGGAAAACAAAGCCAGTGCTCCCTTGATGACAAAAGAGAGAGAAAGATGAAGCAGAAAAAGTGTACATAGGACAGATGTCAGGTTTATAATACAAGTGAGAACTAGGCTGAATATAAAAAGTTCAGAAGGGAAGTGAAAGAAGAAATAACAGCAGCAAAGAGAGAGTATGAGAAGAGACTGGCAGCTAACAAATGGGAATCCAAAAGTCTTTTATGGGCATATGAATAGTAAAAGGTAAGTAAAAGCAGGAGTGGGGCTGATTAGGGATGAGAAAGGGGATTTATGCATGAAGGCAGAGAGTATGGCTGAGGTCCTAAATGAGTACTTTGCATCGTTTTTATTAAGGAAGAAGATGCTGCCAAAGTCAGAGAAAGTGGAGTTGAGCCACTGTATGAGCTAAAAATTGATTTAAAAAAGAGTGTTGGTATGAGAAAGACTGGCTGCACTTAAAGTTGATAAGTCACCAGGACCAGATCAGATGCATCTGAGAATACTGAGGGAAGTAAAGGTGGAAATTGCAGAGGCACTGACCATAATCTTCTAATCCTCCTTAGATACAAGGGTGGTTCCAGAGGACTGGAGAATTGCAAATGTTACACCCTTGTTCAAAAAAGGGTGTAAGGATAAGCCCAGCAACTACAGACCATTCAGCTTAACCTCAGTGTTGGGAAAAATTTTAGAAATGATAAACTTGGACAAATGTGGATTAATTAGGAAAAGCCAGCACATATTTGTTAAAGGCAAATTGTGTTCAACTAACTTGATTGAGTTTTTTTTTGATGAAGTGACAGAGAGGGTTGATGTGGTGCACTTTGAAAAGGCATTTGATAAAGTGCAATATAACAGGCTTGTCAGCAAAGTTAAAGTCCAAGAATAAAATGTGCAGTGGCAGCATGAATATGAAACTGGCTGAGTTCCAGGAAACAGAGAAATAATGGTGAACAGCTCATTTTCAGACTGGAGGAAGGTATATCGTAGGGTACCCCAGGGATCCGTCTTAGACCACTGCTTTTCTTGATCTATATTAATGACCTAGATTTGGGTATAAAGGACATAATTTCAAAATTTGTGGTTGACACAAAACTTGGAAGTATTGTGAACTGTGTGAGGAGGATAGTGATAGACTTCAAAAAGGACATAGACAGGCTGGTGGAATGGGCAGACACGTGGCAGGTGAAATTTAATGCAGACAAGTATGAAGTGATACGTTTTGGTAGGAAGAACGAGGAGAGGCAATATAAAATAAAGGATACAATTCTAAAGGGGATGTGGGAGCAGAGGGACCTGAGGGAATATATTCACAAACTGTTGAAGCTGGCAGGGGAGGTTGAGAAAATGGTTAATGAGGCATACAGGATCCTGGGCTTTATAAGTAGAGGGATAGAGTACAAAAGCAAGGAAGTTATGGTAAACCTCTATAAAACACTGGTCTGGCTACAACTGGAGTATTGTGTCCAATTTTGGGCACCACACTTCAGGTAGGATGTGAAGGCATTAGAGAGGGTGCAGAAAAGAATTAATGAGAATGGTTCCATGGATGAGAAACATCAGTTATGTGCATAAATTGGAGAAGCTGGGACTGTCCTCCTTACAGAAGAGAAGGTTGAGAAGATTTGTTAGAGGTGTTCAAAATCATAAAGTGCCTGGACAGAATAGATAGGGAGAAACTGTTCCCATTGTCAGAAGGGTTGAGAACCAGAGGACAACGATTTAAGGTGATTGGCAAAAGAACCAAAGGTGACATGAGGAAAAACATTTTGTGTAGCAATTGGTTAGGATCTGGAATGCATTGCCTGACAGTGTGGTGGAGGCAGATTCATCTTGGCTTTCAAAAGGGAATTGGATAATTATCTGAATAGAAAAATTTTGCAGGGCTACGGGGAAAAGGAAGAGAGCCGGCACAGACCTCCTTCTGTCCTGCAACCATTCTCCGATTCTCTTCATGGCTGGTTGTAGTCAGCTCCTTCACTAAAAGGACTATTAAATGTTCATTTTTAAAGGACATTGTCAACAAGGTAAATGTTCAACAAACCTCTTTTGTTTGAAGATGGTCAACAAAAGTGTTAAAAATGACATATTTAGCTTTTCTAGTCCTTCTCCCTATTCAACCAACTGAAACGTTTGTCAAATGTTTTATCATTTAATACAATGAAACACTCCTCCATTTGCAAGCAAGATCACACATTCAAAGATGCCCAGAGTTAAGACTGTCAGGTCCAATTTGTCAGCACAGAGTAGCTCAACCTGATTTGCACTTGACTGCTGATGTCATTTCAGGCTGGATGCACAGTCAAATGAGAAATACTTTCCTGCATAATGTGACTGAAACACAACTTTACTCTGCCACTACACAAAGGGAATTTCAAAGCATGGAAGCACTGAAGAAGGCTGAAAAACACTATGTGACGTGTGAATCATGCTTGACAGCCAGAATTCTAGAGGTAATTTAAAGAGTCATAGAGTCATTTACGGCATAGAAGGAAGCCATTCAGCCCATTGAGTCCATGCCGGCTATTCACAGAGCAATCCAGTCTGTCCCATTTCCCTGCTTAATCCCCGTAGCCCTGCAGATTTATTTCCTTCAAGTGGCCTCCATATCCAGGGAAGATTGGAAGATTATGTCAAGCCCTTCGCTATCTCCACCCTCACTTCCTTTAGCAACCTGGGATGCGAGCCATCCAGACCAGATGACTTATCTATTCTAAGCAATTCCAGCCTTTCCAGTACCTCCTCCCTCTGTCCAATGCCTCGACTCTCTCCGCTTCTACGGATATTTTGTCAGATTCCTCTTCCTTAGTAAACACTGATACAAAGTACTCATTAAGTATTTTAGCCATACCCTGCACCTCTAAACATATTGTCATGAAGACCCCACCTGCCATGAATGAGGCATATTAATTTCGTTAAATGAAACATTAATTTTAAACTATTACTGGACTGAAGAGATGAATTGTTTAAAGAGATCAGCAGTGGCTGGAAAAATTTGCATTCTAAGAGACAGTTGCCTAGGAAAAGACAATGGAACTGCTCCCTGATCCAATTATCCCAAATGGATTTTGATCATCAGACATTAAATGTGGAATAAGCCAGCATTCCATTCCCCTCCACCGCCGCCGCCCCCCCCCCACCCCACACCCCCCCCCACCCCCAACCACTGCGGGTGTCTGCTAAAATGAAAGAAATCACAAAAATGCAGGAGAGTTTGTTAAAAAAACAATTAGTCACATGTCTAGTCTGCTGGCCCAGGGTTTTTGAATTGTGTTCACAGGACAGTTTGAAGTCGGAGACTGCTTTGAAGACAACAGAGAAGATAGGTCTCTCTCCCTGGCCCTCTTTCTTGCTAGTGAATTTCCAAATCCACTGAAGCCACATAAACGTCAAGAGAGAAGACTCCTACATCCTGCACTGGGCCCCAACGAAACAACAAGATTTAAATGCAATCAAAGACACTGTATTGAACTCAAAGGATCATAAATGACCTCCAGCTATTGCTTCAAACTTTTCCCCTTTATTCTTGCTCCTTTTCTGCCTCTATCTGCGTGTGCGTTTATTACGTATGTATGCTAGCATGGTCGCGTCATGTATTCGTAGTAGTTTTAACCGAATTAGAGTTTTAAGATTAATAAACTTACAGCTTTCTTGTTTAAATCTAAGAAAACCTGGCTGGTTGATTTCTTTGCCACTAGAATTATAGAGCAGTGAACAAAGATTCACTGAGGGGGAGCTAAAAACACGGTGTTTTAAAAATTAAACCCTGTTACAGTCAAACCAGGCAAAGGCTGAGAGGTAACCCCTAGACCCCTTTCTCACCTGGTCGTAACAATTTCTTTGTCCCAAATAGGTCCCACTCCATCAAGTACTACTTACATGCTGGAAGATGATTTTTGGGTCCCTATTATGTTAAGTGCAATTCTATTCTCATGTGCTCTCTTTGCCAGTCTTATTTTTCTCTTCACCTCTGCTCTAAACCTATTGTATAAGGTCTAGTTCTCACTTGAAAAATTCACCTGACATGTATCATACACCCTCTTTTTTTTTGTTTTATCATCATTTTTATCTTCCTCGTCATCCAAGGAGCCCTTGTCCATATTCAGCAAGACCTAGACAAAATTCAGGCTTGGACTGATAAATGGCAAGTTACATTAGCACCACAAAAGTGCAATGACCCCATCTCCAACAAGAGAGAATCCAACCATCTCCCTTTGACATTCTATGGCATACCATTGCTGAATCCCCCATTATCAACCTCCCGCCGGTTAGTATTGACCAGGAACTGAACTGGACCAGCCACATAAATACTGTGGCTGCAAGAGCAGGTCATAGGCTGGGAATTCTGCAGTGAGTAACTCACCTCCTGACTCTCCAAGGTCTGTCCACCATCTACAAGGCACAAGTCAGGAGTGTGATGGAATACTCTCCACTTGCCTGGATGGGTACAGTTTCAACGACACTCAAAAAGCTCAACATCATCCAGGACAAAGCAACCCATTTGATTGGCACACCATCCACAAATACTCATTTCCTCCACCACCTATGCACAGTGGTAGCAGTGTGTACGATCTACTAGATGCACAGCAGCAACTCACCAAGGCTTCTTCGACAGCACCTTCCAAACCCGCAACCTCTACCACCTAGAAGGACAAGGGCAGCAGATGCATGGGAACACCACCACCTGCAAGTTCCCCTCCAAACCACACACCATCCTGACTTGGAACTATATCGCTGTTCCTTAATTGTCATTGAGTCAAAATCCTGGAACTCCCTTCCTAACAGCATTGTGCGTGTACCTACACCAGATGGACTGCAGCGATTCAAGAAGGCAGCTCACCACCACCTTCTCAAGGGCAATTAGGGTGGGCCAATAAATGCTGGCCTAGTCAGAGACGCCCAGATCCCGCGAAAGAATAAAAAAAATGAATTACAGAATGATTGATTGGCACAGGCCAGAGGCAGTGAATCTTAATACTTGCAAAAGGTTATAAAGCTCTCAGTGGTAGCTTATAGTACGCTCGCAAAGCTGCGCTTCTGCAGTAGGCAACCATGCCAGCTGGACTCCCTGGGGTGGGGCAGGGGTGGGAGAGACAGGGTGAGAATATCCCAAATCTGCCAAAGTCAGAAAACTCTGGCCAATATCTCAGTAAAGGCCATTTGAAACACTCATTTGTGAATGATGAACCAACAATTCACATGATAGAAAGAGTACCGCTAATTCGGTCACTGACAAGATAGTCTACATGTGCTTTACCCATGTTAAGTCCCACACATTAAGCATGACAAAATGTTACATCATAGGAGAACTGCACTGTGATCTTGCCTAAAAGAGGTTGCACCAGGATAAACAGCACTGGGGAAATGGGGCAAATCTCTGGAGGAAATTTAAACTATGATGCTAATTATACTGTGGATAGAAATTATAAATTTTCCAGCAAATTAATTTAAAATGAGAATAGACTAGTTAATTCTTGCTGACCAAGAGAGCAGGCTGAAGGCCAGTCCATTGGCCTCTACCAATGTTCTATAGCTAGCCATCAGAAGGCCATGATCATGACCTTGGTTTCTAACCCTCCAACATTCTCTCTGGAAAAGATGATATATTTTCCTGCCTTGCACTTCCATTATTAGTCAATTAGAATGCATAAGCAGACAATGTAATTATTTTACCATTGTTCTCCTTTGCACCTCCATCTCTCCTGAAGGCATCAGCTTCTCCCCAGCCTGATTCTATCTTCCATCAACTTCAATATTAACAAACTTCCCAGCAAAGGCAGTAATCAGGAGTGGGACTCCTGGTTGAGCGGGGCCTCCAAAGCTTAGGCGACCTGAGGAAATTCGAACACTTCACTACTGCTCTAGCTCAGATCACTTAATTCAGCACCAGCTGGGAACTTCTGCTCTGATTCAGTTAGATGTTGCTTTTATCACCAGGGGTTTTATTTGAATATCTGATATAGCATTTGTATCGGAGTACAAATGTGTGCACCTAGATCTTCAGGTGATAGCTGCCTGTACCAGCTTGGTGCAATCCATGACAGAAACTGCAGGACAAGACTAATCAAATGTTCCTTTTCTTCACTGCGGTTTTCATGTTTGAGTTCAGTCAAAGAACAAACTGTTCTACTTCTCAATTACACACATAATTGATGTGGTCCAATTATAAACATTTCTCGAATGTTATATTGGCTTGCAGCCAACAGAGACCAATTGCACAAGAGTTGGAGGAGCAGTCGGCATGTGGAACAAACTACATAATCACTTGATTTTGCTCCTGTAAACTGTGTACTACCTGGCCTGTTTCCAAATTTCACAGAACATGAATGTTTTTAAAAGGGTAAACAATCTGGGCTTGACTATGAAGTACTCCATAAAAGTGAAAAGAATAAACAGATATTTTAAAGGAGCACTGTCATTCTTTCAAGTTTTCACAATAATCCTTCATTTGCCAAACATTGTAGTATAATAATGCAATTTACGAAATAGCGTGTTGCCTCACAATAGCATAACTATGGCAACAGCGTAATTAACCAGTTCTAGCTGGTTAAAAATGAATTTTTAAAAATCGAACAAGCGTAAAAAGCATTTAGCGCATACAAGTTTATTTATTTAGAGAGACAGCACTGAAACAGGCCCTTCGGCCCACTGAGTCTGTGCCAACGATCAACCACCCATTTATACTAATCCTACATTAATCCCATATTCCTACCACATCCCCACCTTCCCTTACCAATACTAGGGGCAATTTATAATTGCCAATTTACCTATCAACCTGCAAGTCTTTGGCTGTAGGAGGAAACCGGAGCACCCGACGAAAACCCACACAGTCACAGGGAGAACTTGCAAATTCTGCACAGGCAGTATCCAGAATTGAACCTGGGTCGCTGGAGCTGTGAGGCTGCAGTGCTAACCACTGCGCCACTGTGCTGCCCATTCATCCCTTTATTTCACTCTTTCCTATCTGTACACATATTTTTGTTTTGAATCAGCTGAATGTTTTGACCTTGTTACTTTGCTTGATAGATTATTAACTCTGTAAACTTGAGCTCATCCAAAACTCTACTCAAACTCGCAACAAGTGCCATTCACTCATCACCTCCGTGCTCGCTGACCTGTATTAACTCCTGATCCAGCAACGCTTTGACTTTAAAATGTTCATCCTTGTTTTCAAATCCTTCCATGGTCTCACCCTTCCCTATATCTGTAATGCAACCCAGCTCTACAACCCTTCTTAAGATATCTGCAATCCTCCAATTCTGGCCTTCTATGCATCCCCAATTTTAACCAATCAACCATTGGCAGCCATGCCATCAGCTACCTTGGCCCTGCACTCTGTAATTCCCTCCCTAAACATCTCCACCTCTCTATTTCTCTCCTCCTTTAAGATGCTCCTTAAAACCTACCTCTTTGATTAAGCTTTAGATCACGTATCCTAATATCACCTTATGTGGCTCAGTGTCAAATTTTGTCCAATAACATTCCTGTGAAGTGCCTTGGGAAGTTAAAGGTTAAAGGAGCTATATAAATGCAAGTTGTTGCTGTATTAAAAAAAAGTGCCTCTTTAAACTGGCTAAATACAGCATGGGAGGTTCTGTGATTCAATATTCCTTGCTGCTTGTGTTTACATCGGCATTGTGCATGTGACTATCAGAAGTATGGGATCAAAAAAAAATTTAACTAAAATTCTAGACTCCAAGCAGCTCAAGAGTTAACCCTTTCATGAACAGAAATCAAAGTTTATTTTTCTTTCATGGGATGTGGGTGTTGTTGGCAAGGCCAGTATTTGTTTCCCATCCCTAATTGTCCTTGAGAAGGTAGTGGTCAGCTGCCTTCTTGAACTGCTGCCATCTATCTGGTGCGGTACACCTGCAGTGCTGTTAGGAAGGGAATTCCAGGATTATGATCCAACGACAGTGAAGGAATGGCAATATATTTCCAAATCAAGATGGTGTGTGACTTGGAGGGGAACTTGCAGGTGGTGGTGTTCCCAAGTGGCTGCTGCCCTTGTCTTTCTAAGTGAAAGAGGTCGTGGGTTTGGAAAGTGCTGTTGAAGGAGGTGAGGTGAGCTGCTGCAGTGCATCTTGTATATTGGTACACACTGCTGCCACTCTGCGTCGGTGGTAGAGGGAGTGAATATTTAAGATGGTGGATGGGTGTCAATCAAGCAAGCTGCTTTTTCCTGGATGGTGTCGAGCTTTCTGAGTGTTGTTGGAGCTGCACCCATCCAGGCATGTGGAGAGTATTCCATCACACTCCTGACTTGTGCCTTGTAGATGGTGGACAGGTTTTGGGGAGTCAGGAGGTAGGTTACTCGCCTCAAAATCCCCAGTCTCTGACATGGTCTTTTCACCACAGTATTTATGTGGCTACTCCAGTTCAGTTTCTGAATGGTAATGCCGTAATATGTCAAGGGGAGATAGTCAGATTCTCTCTCATTGAAGGTGGTCATTGCCTGGCACTGGCGTGGCATGAATGTTACTTGCACTTATCAGCCCAAGCCTGGCTGTTGTACAGGTCTTGCTCAATATGGACACGGACTGCTTCAGTATCTGAGGAGTTTTAAATGGTACTGAACATCATATAATCATCAGTGAGCATTCCCACTTCTGACCTTATGATGGAGGGATGGTCATTGATGAAGGAGCTGAAGATGGTTGGGTCTAGAACACTACCCTGAGGAACTCCTGCAGCAATGTCCTGGGTCTGAGATGATTGGCTTCCAACAACCACAACCATCTTCCTTTGTGCTAGGTATGACTCCAACCAGTGGAGAGTTTCCCCTTGATTCCCATTGACTCCGGTTTTGCTAGGGCCCCTTGATGCCACACTCGGTCATATGCTGCCTTGATGGAGAAGGACGATATAGTTGTAGAGATCAGGGAGGGGAATTGTGATATACTTGAACAAATTAGCATTGAAAGGGAGGAAGTGTGAGCTGTTTTAGCAGGCTTAAAAGTGGATAAATCCCCAGGCCCAGATGAGATGTATCCCAGGCTGTTATGTTAGGCAAGGGAGGAGATAGCAGGGGCTCTGACACAAATTTTAAAATCCTCTCTGGCCACGGGAGAGGTACCAGAGGACTGGAGGACAGTGAATGTGGTACCATTATTCAAGAAGGGTTGCAGGGATAAACCAGGTAATTACAGGCCAGTGAGTCTAACATCAGTGGTAGGGAAACTATTGGAAAAAATTCTGAGGGACAGGATTAATCTCCACTTGGAGAGGTAGGGATTAATCAGAGATAGTCAGCATGGCTTTGTTAGGGGGAGATCATGTCTAACAAACTTGATTGAATTTTTCGAGGAGGTGACTAGATGTGTAGATGAGGGTAAGGCAGTTGATGTAGTCTACATGGACTTCAATAAGGCTTTTGATAAGGTCCCGCATGGGAGATTGGTTAAGAAGGTAAGAGCCCAAGGGATCCAGGGCAATTTGGCAAATTGGATCCAAAATTGGCTTACTGGCAGGAGCCAAAGGGTGATGGTCGAGGGTTCTTTTTGCGAGTGGAAGCGTGTGACCAGTGGTGTACCGTAGGGATTGGTGACAGAACCCTTGCTGTTTGTAGTGTACATTAATGATTTAGACATGAACATAGGAGGTATGATCAGTAAGTTTGCAGATGACATGAAAATTGGTGATGTCGTAAATAGTGAGGAGAAAAGCCTTAGATTACAGGACAATATAGATGGGCTGGTAAAATGGGCGGAGCAGTGGCAAATGGAGTTTAATCCTGAGAAGTGTGAGGTGATGCACTTTGGGAGGACTAAGAAGGCAAGGGAATATACAATGGATGGTAGGACCCTAGGAAGTACAGAGCATCAGAGGGACCTTGGTGTACTTGTCCATAGATTACTGAAGGCAGCAGCATAGGTAGATTAGGTGGTTAGGAAGGCATATGGGATACTTGCATTTATTAGCCGAGGCATAGAATATAAGAGCAGGGAGGTTATGATGGAACTGTATAAAGCGTTAGTTAGGCCACAGCTGGAGTACTGCGTACAGTTCTGGTCACCTCACTCTTGGAAGGATATGATTGCACTGGAGAGGGTGCAGAGGAGATTCACCAGGATGTTGCCTGGGCTGGAGCATTTCATCTATGAAGAGTGACTGGATAGGCGAGGGTTGTTTTCCTTAGAGCAGAGGAGGCTGAGGGGGTACCTGATTGAGGTATACAAAATTATGAGGGGCACTGACAGGATAGATAGGAAGAATTTTTTTCCCTTAGCGGACAGATCAATAACCAGGGGGCATAGATTTAAGGTAAGGGGCAGGAGGTTTTAGAGGGGATTTGAGGAAAATATTTTTCACCCAGAAGGTGGTTGGAATCTGGAACACACTACCTGAAAGGGTGGTAGAGGTAGGAACAACATTTAAGATATGCACTTGAAATGCCATAGCATACAAGGCTATGGGTCAAGTGCTAGAAAATGGGATTAGAATAGATAGGTGCTTGATGGCCGGCACAGACACGATGGGCTGAAGGGCCTGATTCTGTGCTGTATAACTCTATGATATCCAGGGCAATCATTCTCACCTTACCTCTTGAGTTCAGCTCTTTTCTCCATGCTTGGATCATGGCTGTAATGAGGTCAGGAGCCAAGTGGTCCTGGTGGAACCCAAACAGAGTATTGGTGAGCACATTGTTGATGTTTAAGTGACACTTGATAGCATTGTCATGACACATTCCATTACTCCGCTGATGATCGAGAGTAGACTGATGGGGCAGTAATTGGCCGGATTGGATTTGTCCTGCTTTTTGTGGCTAGGACATAGGTGGATTAGGTTTCAACAAACTATAGTTCACAGTGAAACACACAATTGGCAAAAAAAAACATCAAATGGAGTCTAAGTTGCATTTATTTATGTCTAAGGCTTTTCATAAGGCCTGTTAACAAACTGTTCTGATCAAACTGTTGAACCAAAGAGTGATTCACTAAAGTAAGTTCTATTTTACTTACACACACTAATTAACTTACATTACAGCAGAGTCCTAATAAAACAAGGTTGAATGAAAATCCTAACACAATTTTGTAGTATGGTTGTTTGTTTTAAGTATTACCAGTTGCAGTTCTGCTATTGCAGACGCCTTGTCTGTCCATGAGCCCCTTTTTGGCTTGGTACAGCTGTCATCATCGAAGAATAATTATGCCACTGATTTGTTTCTAGAGTAATGAAACGTTGAACAGGTTCCAGTAAAACAACCCTTACAGCACTAATCTATGTCTTTACCTATTTCAAGCTGGTTATATTTATATCATAGGCATATTAGTAATATCATAGATATATTAGTAACTTCTAACAATAGGATGTGTGAGGGATTCTGTCAAATAATGCTATTTTTTGTCTTTACAAGATTTTTCCCTACAGCTTCCTTTGCTTGCTGGAGTACAGTTTGATTGATGTTGGGTGCTCTCTGGTACTCTACCCAAGTGACCACTATTCTCATACAAGTCTTGATGGAGACCACAGGCATGATGCCACAATTGAAACTAATCCTGTCTTCACCCAACATCTGGAGTGGGAATACTGAATGATCTTCCTGCTCTTAACCCATGGGTGTTGAGATTAATGGTATCAATGCTGCTCGAGATCAATTCACTTAGTAAACACTGGAATCTTTCCTGGTCTATACAACTAAGCCTGGATATATTTGCTCAGCCATATTGAGAGGATTTTATTGTAAACTAAATGTTTGCCTTTAATTTCTGCATCATTATTTATTCTTTTCTTCCCTGAATTTGACAGTAAGATTAGAATATAAATCATTACTGTATCACACTGTTTTGCTGAATTCACCTTGGCCAATGGCGATGAGTACATACATGCTTAGACTGCAAGAAAAGAGCCGTCTCTCAGGACATCCAGTCTTACTAATTGACCCTGGTATGTGATATTTTCTGAGAGTTTAAATTAATAAGCAACTCTTCTTTCACCTGTATGAAACATTTCAAGAGGATTTGGAATATTTAGGTATGTGTCAGTTATCCTTCATCTGTGACATTGAGGGTGACCTCGGCACTTACCTTTTAAGCTTTCACCACCTATCCTACCCACACTGGTGCAACTGTGGACACCAATTACTCAGCAATGCCTTCGACGTGTTGCTTTGTTCAGCAGGATTCTTTGCAACAATTCAAGACTTTCTTTGGCATTTCTTCACTCTCTATGTCTTCAGTTTGACTGCTTGCACCCATTCTCAATCTAGAGAATATGCAACAGGAAAAGGGCATATTTAATTGAATTGTAGGTGATATGCGATGGAAGTAGTATTGTTACAAGCATGCAACCAGTTTCACTGGGATAACTGTTCTTCTCCCTTCCAACGAGAAGGCCCTGGCCTTTTCTTGTCTGTTGAAGGATTGCTGAAATCAAGAACTCAGCATGGGTACAAACATGAGCAAAAACCCATGTTTTTACTGGTGTACGATACAGCCCCTTAATGCCCTAACGTGCTGTATCACTAGCTACCCTGTATTACTCATTCTTCACATCTGCTGATTTAGGTAACCTCTGTGAAGAGGCGTCCAAACATATATTTCAAATCTACCTAGGAAATGATCCCAAGTTACCTGATATTTGCTTCAACGAAAAAAGGAAATTGCTTTCATGAAATCTAAACAGTCATTTTTTCCTTGAATCTATCTAGTCATGATCACAGAATAACTGAGCTTTTTCTTAGGCTCTGCAAAGTATGATGGCCCTATATGATTAAGAGGAAATGTAGTTTTATTAGTGGCTATGAACACATAATTATTGAATATTCATTGTATTGGTGCATGCATGGTGCAGTTAAATTTGCTTCAAAAGTCAGGCAAATTGAACTAAGTATAAAATACATGAAAATGTGGCAAGCTGCCATTTGACAACAACAAAATAGTCCAAACATTACCCTGTTCCTAAGTTGGAAATGTCTTTTTTGTCACTGATGTGTAACCAGATTTTTAGCAAACACTGCTGTGGTTCAGTTGGTTGCACTCTCACCTTTTTGAGTCAGAAGGTTGTGGGTTCAAGTTCCTTTCCAGGAGTTGAGCATAAAAATCAAGCCTGACACTCCAGTGCAGTATTGAGGCATTGATAAAAATGCTATTCTTTAGATAAAATGTTAAACCAAGACCTTGTCTGCCCTCACAGCTGGATGTAAAGCAGGGTTGTCCAACCTTTTTGGGCGGAGGGCCACATTACGATTTTTGCTTAGTCCGCGGGGTGGAGGGGGGGGGGGGGTGCGCGCAGTGAGCAAACTCCAAAAGATAAAGGCACTAAAAATTTATCTTCCTAATAAAAACAACAAATGTGCATTTTTGTGAAGAAGCTTTATATGAGAAGACTAATTTATTAACTTACTTTCTCATTACTATATTGAAAACTGATTTAGTGACATAACTGGCATTGTCTTTGCTTGCATAAGTAGTCAATCTCTGCCCGCACACGTGAGGTCGTGATGCAGAGTATTCTGGATAGATGTCCATCTTTCAGGAGAGACTTTGATCTCTCTCCACGCTCTGTGTGTGTGTCTTGTTCTCTCTTCCCCACCCCCCCCAACCCCCAACAACCTCCCCTCTAGGACTAGGGGACACAGATTGAAAGTTTTGTGCAAAAGATACAGTGGGAATATGAGGAAGCACTTTTTTTACGCAGCGGGTGGTAATGACCTGAAACTCGCTGTCCACAAGGGTGCTGGAAGTTGAGATGATCAATGAATTCAAGAGGAAGTTGGATGGCCACCTGGGAGAAAAAGACTTGCAGGGCTACGGGAATCGAGCCAGGGAGTGGGACTGACTGCTTAGCTCCGTGGAGAACTGGCATGGGCTCGATGGACAGAATAGCCTCCTTCTGTGCCATAAGTAAATGGCTCTTTGACTCTCTCTCCACCCTCCCCTCTCTGTTTCTCTGTCTCTCCCCCCCTTTCTCTCTCTGTCTCCCCCTCTGTCTGTTCCCCCTGCTCTCTCTGCTCCCCTCTCTCCTTCCCTTATGCTCTCTTTCTGTCCCCCTTTCTCTCTCCCCTCATCACACTCTTTTCCCCTCTCTCTCTTCCCCCTCTCACACAGTTGCAGATAGTGGAAGGCTCAGTAGATGGTTGGTCAGTTCTTTTAAAAAAGATCACTGTCAGTTTCATAGCCAACAGCTGCTGGCATCGGGAACAGCCATTTCCCAATGGACGCGGGGTTTTCTGGCGGGTTTTTTGAAAAAAAAAGTGACAATCCGTCGCACTGTAAGAAGAAGTCGACAATAGTAAATTTTCCATCTCCAGTCACGCCTTGGAGTGAGGAACAGCACCAGGAACAGTTTACACCAGCAGGAAACGTTCAGCAAGCCGGATGCTGGCCCCCGGGCTGTATGTTGGGCAACCCTGATGTAAAGGACCCCATGACATTCTTTTGAAGAGTAGGGAAATTATCCACAGTGTCCTGGCAAATATTTATCCCTCCATCTCCATCACGAAAACAGATTATTTGGTCATTATTACATTGCATGTTATGGAAGTTTGCTGTGCGCAAATGTTCTGACATTACAACATGGACTACATTTCAAAAGTACTTCATTAGCTGTAAAGCACTTTGGGACATCCTGAGGCCATGAAAGGCACTATATAAATGCAAGCCTTTCGTACATAATACTTTAGAGAGTTTCTTTTTATGTTCAATAAACACAAAACTCATGCAAGTTTAATTCTAATTCAAAGAGCCAATTTTCTCAAGCTCTGACAGTACAGCAGAGTCTTGCTGGTGACTTGTGCCTCACATGCCCAATTAATGGAGTTCCCAATTTTCCAAGGCATGATTTTAAAGGGAGCAAGGAGTCAACTGTACGGATAAGAGAAACTTACATAATTTAGATTGGTAAATTGTGTCATATAATAAAATGGAGCATGGCAGGGAAATGGTCCTGGTCAGTTTTGGAGTAATTCTTAAGCAAGGTTTCTGTTATTGCATTGAATGTTGGTCCAGAATTTTACAGCCCCCACAAATCAGGATGGTGGCGGGGGTGGTGGAGGGGTGCAGGGTGCCGGGGTGGGGGCGCCGTCAAATTGAGTGGGAGGCGGGAGGTGAGATTCCCAACGCCTTCCCGGCCCCACTGCAATTTAACCAGGGGTGGCGGAGGAGAGAAATGGCCTGCCTGCCTCAGGCCAATCAAGACCCTTAAGTGCCACTTAAGGACCTCCTTCCACTGCCGCTGGTATTTTACAAGTGACCGGCAGGCGCCTCAGACCCCCATAAAACCTGGCAGCCTCCTTGCGGGCTAAGAGGGGGGCCCTCCTGATTGGGCACTCTGCCCCTGCTGTAAGAAAGATCCCCCCCCCAAGCGACCTCCCTTGCCTCTCCGGGGCCTGGCAATTGTCCACAGCAAGGTCTCACAAACTTACCTGTCTGCCAGGGCTGACGTCCACGACCCTGCTGAAGCTGGGTGCAGTCCCAGCAGTGGTCAACGGTCCTGGTGGTGCTGCTGAGACTGAGAGCTGCTGGCCCACTGATTGGCCGGCAGCTTCATTAGGCGGGACTTCCTGCCTAAAGGAGGTGGAAGTCCCGCCCAAGTCCAATTAAGGGCCTGGGCCACATAAACTCCTGACGTGTCTCCCAACCTTGGCGGAGATGGGCCCGCCCCGATTTTTTGGCTGGTGGACGGAGCCTCCCGCTCAACGTAAAATTCCAGCCTTGAATTTGATTTTTTTGGCAGCGATCATTCCCTACTTGTGCGTTGAATATCCTGCATACATTTAATGCTGTCTACATTATTGCCTTTCTGTTGAAACCATTGCTTAGATGCAATATAAGTTGCAGCTAACAAAATTGAGATCCTCTTAGGGTGTTCCCACTGCATGTGAAAATTGGATAAGAAGAAGCAATTAATGACTACACTACACCTTTGGCTCCAACAACACTCCAGCGAATATGCTCTTTCCTTTCAACTGCCAAGGTCCCAGCCTACACAACTAGCTGGGTATGTCAAAAGAGGCCTGTTTTCAATGCTACCATTTTATTGTAAGAATTGTGATCAAACTATCTCGCCTTGAAATCAAACTTTTTTTGCAATAAGCTAGCAAAGGGAATGTTGCAAAAACCTTTTGCTTCTTCATTAACTCCCATCTGAAGGCAGGCCCTGTAGGATACCAAATCCTTGCTCATTCAGTTGCTAAATAGTCAGGGGCCAGAGCTTGGCTAGATTTTCTTTTTCTTCCTTTCTCACCCTCTCCTCTTGCTCTTTTTCACTTCTATTTCACCCTGTACGCCTTCCTCAAACTCATTACATAAGTCACTGGATGCTGCTATCTTTGCCGGAGCAAATAGGTAGAGGCCTTAAATTGGATTTTCTGTAGATGTATTCATTCAGTTAAAGTGATGGGAGAAGGTAAATAAAACAAGAATTGCACCCTATCTGGTAATTCAGTTATATACGTATAATTCAGCTCTTATGGTAAGTGTGCTGTTGTGGGTTCTCCTCTTCAGACTGAGTCAAACAAGTGAATTTCAATAAAAGTTAAAAATATTGTACTATACATGCAGCTTCATGTCTGTAAGTTCCTATCCCCACTGTTTAAAGGAGGCAGCCCTCTGCTCCATGGGGTCCCAGAACAGGCATAAAGTACTAATATAGAACAAAAGTAAAATGAATACACCTTTTAATAAAGAAAAGTACTATAACCAGTAGAAATATTTTGCTGGTAAGCATTTTGCTGCTTTTTGTCAGATTTAAGAACAGAGTGAGGTATTAATGGCTAGGATACAAATACTGCAGACTGATTATTTTTCAGGCTAGTTGCTTTGGAAAAGCTGACGTAAACTGAATCCTTATCAAAGCATTGCATTTTCTGGCACATGAGATGTGTTTTTTTTTCAAGATTTTTGTGTAAAATGCTGTATAACATTTGGTCAAAGATAGATTACTTCCTGCATGAATTACTGGAAGATATACATTGGCCATTCAGATCTTGTTTAAAACCTGCCCACCCGATATCCATGTGATAAACATCTTGCAAAGCTGGCAGTGAGTAAGGACTTTTATACAAGAAAACAACAGTTAATGCCAAGAACATATTGCTGAGACTGCTGTTTGCTTATCATCTTTTTAATTAAGGAAAAACAAAGGTGTTGTCCAATGATATATTGTAGCCATTTTGTTGCACTAACTATTTACTATTTTATCCATTATTTTATCCCCTTATCTTATGTGTAGGAATATGATTCTCCAGTACAACTGCCCCAACATCAACTGGAATACAAAAGTGTGAAGGGCCCAGAGGGACGAAATTCTTGAAGTGCGTTCAAGAGAACTTTTTTAGCTAGCACGTAAAAAGCCCAACGAGAGGGGGTGCAATTCTAGATTTAATCTTTGATAATGAAGCTGGGCAAGTGGATGAACTAATACTGGGTGACCATTTTGGAGATAGTGACCATAATACAGTTAGTTTTAGCATAATCATGGAAAAGGACAAAGATGAAATAGGAGCAAAGGTTCTAAATTGGGGGAAGGCAAACTTTATGAAACTGAGAGGTGACCTGGCGAAAGTGGACTTGATACAGCTACTTGAAGGAAAATCAATGGCAAACCAGGAGGAGGCATTCAAAAGCGAGACACTACAGGCACAGTGGAGACATGTCCCCACAAAGATTAAGGGTGGTACTGCCAAATCTAGATCCCCTTGGTTATCTAGAAACTTACAGGGCAAGTTAAAGCAGAAAAAGAAAGCTTATGATGATCACAAATATCTTAATACTTTAGAAAGCCTAGAGGAGAATAGAAAGTGCAGGGATGAAGTAAAAAAGGAAATTAGAAAAACAAAGAGGACATGAAAAATTATTGGCAGGTAAAATCAAGGAAAACCCAAAGATGTTTTATCATTACATTAAAAGCAAGAGGATAACTAAGGAAAGGGTAGGGCCTATCAGAGATGTACATGGGAACTTATGCGTGGATGCAGAGGATGTGGGCAGGGTTCTTAATGAGTTTTTTGTCTTTGTCTACACAAAGGAGGGGGCTGATGCAGACATTGTAGTTAAAAAGGAGTGTGAAATATTATATATGATAAGCATGAGGGAGGAAGTGCGAGAAGGTCTAACATCCTTGAAAGTGGATAAATCACCAGGATCGGATGGATTGCATCCCAGGTTGTTAAAGGAAGCCAGGGAAGAAATAACGGATGTGCTGAGGATCATCTTCAAATCCTCACTAGATACAGGTAAGGCACCAGATGATAGGAGGTCTGCAAACGTTGTACCATTATTTTAAAAAGGGTGCGAGGGATAGGCCAAATAATTATAGGCCAGTCAGTCTGACCTCGGTGGTGGGTAAATTGTTAGAATCAATTCTGAGGGACAGGATAAACTGCCACTTAGAAAGGCACGGATTAATCAGGGATAGCGACATGGATTTGTTAGGGAAAGGTCATGTCTTACTAACTTGATTGGGTTTTTTGAGGAAGTGACGGGAAGGATTGATGAGGGTAGTGCAGTGGATGTGGTCTACGTGGATTTTAGTAAGGCATTTGACAAGGTCGCACATGGCAGACTGGTCAGCAAAATGAAAGCCCATGGGATACAGGGGAATGTGACGAGTTGGATCCAGAATTAGCTCAGGGCCAGGAAAAAAAAGGTAGTAGTTGATGGATGTTTTTGCGAATGGAAAGTGGTTTCCAGTGGCGTTCCACAGGGCTCAGTGTTGGGTCCCTTGCTGTTTGTGATATATATTAATGATTTGGACTTAAATGTGGGAGGCATGATTGGGAAATTTGCTGTTGACAAAAAAATTGGCCATGTAGTTAATAGTGAAGAGGATAGTTTGAGACTCCAGAATGATATCAATGGTTTGGTTGAGTGGGTGGGAAAGTGGCAAATGGAATTCAATGTGGCAAAGTGTGAGGTAATGCATTTGGGGAGGGCAAATAAAGTGAGGGAATACACAATAAACAAGAGGATATTGAGAGGGGTAGAAGAAGTGAGAAACCTTGCAGTGCATGTCCATAGGTCCCTGAAGGTGGCAGGACAGGTGGATAGAGTGGTGAAAAAGGCATATGGATTGCATTTCTTTATTGGCTGAGGTACAGAATACAAAAGCAGCGATGTAAAGCTGGAACTGTATAAAACGCTAGTTAGGCCACAGCTGGAGTATTGCATACAGTTCTGGTCACTACATTACAGGAAGGACATAATTGCTCTGGAGAGAGTACAGAAGAGATTTACAAGAATGTTTCCAGGGCTTGAAAGTTGCAGCTATGAGAAAAGATTGGATAGGCTAGGGTTGTTTTCCCTGGAACTGAGGAGGCTGAGGGGAGACTTAATTAAGGTGTTCAAAATTATGAGGGGCCTAGATAGAGTGGGCAGGAAGGACCTGTTTCCGCTGGCGGGGAGGTCAGTTACCAGGGGACACAGATTTAAGGTGATTGGTAGAAGGATTAGAGGGGACTTGAGGAAAAACATTTTCACCCAGAGGGTGGTGGGTGTCTGGAATTCACTGCCAGGAATGCTGGTAGAGGCAGAGACCCTCAATTCTTTTAAAAGGTACCTGGACATGTATCTGAAGTGCTGTAACCGGTAAGGCTATGGACCAGGTGCTGGAAGGTGGGATTAGATTGGGTGGCTAGTTTTTTCGGCAGGCATGGCCAAGATGGACTGAACGGCCATCTATGGTTTTATGATCTTACTTTCTTTGAAGTTGTTATTCTTCATATAGGAGTTCAGGCATTGAATGTAGCATCTGATTAACATTAGAGCAAAGGTAGAAAATTAAGTACACGAGTTGCAGATTAGATAAACCTTCTGAGTCCACCTCTGCATCTGATTGTCTTGCCCATTCTTCCTGTGTGAGTATAAACATGAGTGTCAGACAGTTGATGAGCTATGGGGAGGGCGTGGGAAGGGTTGTGGTCATAGCTGAACTCAAATCTTTCCTCACCTGATGCCCATTAATGTGTACTGTCCAATAGGAAAGGCCACTGATTGCAGGACCCCCGATTGCTTTCCACCAGTGAAAAAGACCAATTAAAAAAAATAGGATATCAAGTCATTCTAGAAAAGTTTGTCAACTTACTAAAGATAAGTTTAAGAGCATTGCAGGCAAAGACTACAGTTGGATCTCTATTAGCCTATCTTGGCTAGCAAATGACCTGCAAGAAGGAAATAGATACAAAGGGGTGAAGGGAGGCAGTAAATTAGGTAAAGTAAAATCGGGAGACTTCAGACAATTTCACAGCATTAAATCCCAATGGTTTCTTATGTAGTACCTTAAAAATATTTTTAAGCAGCAGAGAACAGATTAGTATACAGTAAAGTCCTACGAGGGTTGAGACAGTTCTGTGTAATTATAAACACTTCAGAATTCTATGCTATGAGCCATGCAGTATTTACAGTACTTCATTTAAAAACATTACTACAATGAGCTCTATTTCACTGACTAACCATTTTAAAGTGGGATAGGGAACATGAGTAAATATTTAATCTAAAACAAAGGCTTTCTTTGTGCTTATTGGTTTAACGAAGAGGTGCGAGAATCCATATCCATGGTAAGACCAAACAGATTGTAAAATCATTATTGAATAGTGATTAACATTTAGTTTCAAGAGTAAATAATTGCTATGTAAAAGCTAAAGGAGTGTTTGACTAGTCAATAGCGACAGTTGAAACATTATTACATGGATTCCATGGGGAGTTCCTACCATAGATACCTGAAGACTAAGTAGGTTACATTTGGCATTTATGTAGCACCTGAACCAGTGTATTGGTCGAGTCTGAAACAAATATGGCAAAACAAACAACCTCAGAGCTCCCTGAAAGTTCTTTGGGAAAACTACACCACCTTGTGTGGTACTGAGCCATATAGGCCTTGTGTGCACTTAACGTAGGGTGTGCACTTAGGGGTAGGTGGTGGTGTAGTGGTAATATCACTAGACTAGTAATCCAGAGCCTAGGCTAATGATCTGGGGGCATGGGTTCAAATCCCACCACAGTAGATGGTGAAAATTGAATTCAATTAATCAAAAAAAAAAATCTGGAATTAAAAGCTGGTGACCATGAAACCATTATTGATTGTTGTAAAACCCCATAGGGAAGGAAAATGCCATCCTTACCTGGTCTGGCCTATATGTGACTTCAGACCCACAGCAATGTGGAGAACTCTTAAAATGCGCTCTGAAATTGCCTAGCCAGTCACTCAGTTCAAGGGGCAATTAAGGATGGGCAATAAATGCTGGCCTCGCCAGCACTGCCTACATCCCACTCAAAACAAATTTTTTAAAAAGCTGGTTCATTTTTGCTGGAAGAGGTGCTTCCAACTAAAGTCATAATTCGTATCTCGTGACTTGTGTGGGAAAGTGCCTGTGTGGATGTTGAGGTGAGGATGAGATCAAACGCAACTGCAGTGTGTCCACAGTAAAATAACTTGACTATATTCACTTTCTAGACTTGCATGTCAAGGGTAGGTAAACATGGATGAGATGGTGTGAGGCTACTGATACTCATAGAACTTTTTTTTTAATTCATTCATGGGATGTGGACATTGCTGGTTAGGCCAGCATTTATTACCGAAGCCTAAGGCAGCACCAATAGGAGAAACAAAGGAAGCAGGGTAAGGAATAAAACAAGTTATATTTTTTTCAGCAAAAGCAAAATATTGCAGATGCTGGAAATCAAATAAAAATAGGAAATGCTAGAAACACTCAGCAGATCAGGTGGCATTTTGTGGAGAGAGAAACAGAGTAAATGTTTCAGGTGCATGACCTTTCATGAGCACAGATCAACACCATCCACCACCTTCAATGTTCACTCCCTCCGCTACCGATGCACAGTGCCAGCAGTGTGTACCATATACAAGTGTGCAATGTACCAAGGCTCCTTTGACAGCACCTTCCAAACCCGCGGCCTCTACCAACTAGAAGGACAAGGGCAGCAGGTGCATGGGAAAACCATGCACGTTCCCCTCCAAGCCACACACCATCCTGACTTGGAACTATGTCACTGTTCCTTCATTAATTGCTGGCCTAGCCAGTGACACCCACATCCCTTGAAAGAATTTTTAAAAATGATGTTTGTAGAGCTTAAGCATGATCACAGAATGTGATGTCACGAGTCTGTGTTTGTGTAGATACCCTCGTAAGAAGACCCCTGTAAATAAAGTCCTGCTACTTTGGTCCAGAGTCTATTTTCCCCATTCAATAGTAATAGCACACTGACAAGATAGTACATGATGGCAGTGGTAAAAATGACTTTTCCAGCATAAGAAAGCAGAAGGCTTCAAAGAAACATAGAAAAATTGATACAATTACCAGAAAGCTTCAAGTGAGTGACAAGTCCAACCAGGCCGAAGCGTGGCTGAGATGACTTCGAAGATTTGACATGTACCATGCTGCATCAGGTTTAACAGCATGAACATGCTTTCCACCATGGGAGACAGTGCGGATGACATTCCGACTACCTGGGGATCGACGAAATAGAGCTCCATATGGTGAGGTAATTAAAGCATTAGAAGGATACTTTCAGAGCAGGAAAAGTGTAATTGTGGAGAGAGCTAAGTTCAACAGGCGCACCCAGAAAGTTGGTGAAAGTGTCGATTCATTTATTAATGATCTGTATAAAGTAGCAGAGGATTGTGACTACAAGAGTCTGCGAGAGGAACTGATTCAGGACAGAATAGCAGTCGGGGTTACAGATGAAGTGCTGTCAGACCATCTTCAGTTGAGAGAAGATTTGCTTTGAAAAAATCAATTTTATTGAACAGGCAGGCAGAAGTACAGAAGAGTAAACGACTACTCGTGCAGTGGGTATCGGGGAGACTCGCCTTGAAAATTCTGGAATCAGTCAGGTCCATTCAAAAGGCTGAGATAAATGACGCCAAAAAGCCTGTTAGGCAGGAAAGACACCTACAAGCAGCAACATGGAATTGGAATAGGTGTGGCTGGGAGTGGTACTGGCGGGGAAATTGCCCAGCTCGGGAAGGTGAATGTTTCTAGTGCAAAAGAAAGGGGCACTTTCAGCAGGTCTGTCGCTGCAGAAAACAAACACAGCAGATGGGTAAAAAGATAGAGGAAATAAAGGAGGGTCAAACAATGAATACTCCCTTCCTAGAAGTACAGGGGAAAAAACGAAGATTGCTGGAAAGCAGAAATTTTACTGGGAGAAAATAAAATCACATTCAAATTAGATACAGGAGCAGTGGTTTCTGTCCTGTCTGATCAAACACCTTGGCTGAGGAAAGAAAGGCTTATAAAAACCAACAAAAAATTATACGGACCAGGAGGGATTCATTTGAAGGTTGTGGGAGAAATACAGACAACCTTACACACAGAAACAACACGATCGCAGAAACCCAAAATATTATTAGGAACCAAGCCTGTTCACTCCTTAGTTATAAAGCATGCCTAGCCATACGCAGGGTGGATGCAGATAGTCCCGGAAAACTCTTCATTGGTGGTCTGAATACTGAAACAAATGAAAAGACACTTGAAGCAGCGTTTGGCAAATATGGAAGAATAGTAGAAGTTCTGCTGATGAAAGATCGTGAAACAAATAAGTCGAGGGAGTTTGCTTTCATTACTTTCAAAAGTCCAGAAGATGTGAGGGATGCAGCCTGGGATATGAATGGGAAACCTTTGTATGAAAGATCCATTGAAGTACAGCAAGCTATCAGACCAGCAATTGAAAATAGTAGACATCGACCACCTCCACCATGCCTTGGTCCTCAGAGGAGGATTCGAGGAGGAATGAAAGGTTCCCCCTAAAACGGTGGGCACGATGAGTGGTTTCAGGAGAAGGAACAGTGCTACCTTAAGAGGAAGGTACCGCCACCTAAAAAGGCCCCTTCCTTCGAGGGCAATGTGAAATGGAGGAATGGGTGGAAAAGGAAGTGGCTCAAGAGGACCTCCCTCAAGTGAAAGGGACAGTTATGGTGCGCCTTCATCGCGCAAAGAGATGATACCATCTGAATAAAGAATTGATAAAAGATCAAGAGAACCAGCTACCAGGAGAGGGCTGATGAACCGGTGACACAACCAACAACAGATAACCCAGACAACAGTGAAGACAGAGAACGAGTCATCCGATAGTTCCACTCACACGCAGGAAAGTGAGGAAGAACTGGAAGACTCAACTCTCCGAACAAGTGAAAGAAGAACATGCTATGGCAGTCATGAGAACCCCACACCATTACAGACCTAATAAATGAAGTCAGAAACTGGGGGGGTGGGGGAGTGGTGGCGGTGATGTAGTATAATGTACATAAGCTGTTGCTGGGTAGATTATGTATATAGACCTTACGCATAGCAGGATGTGTTGCCACAAGTTTGTACCTCTTTAATCTCTTCAATTTTTTTTTTGTTGTGCAGTGACCAAAATTGAACACAATACTCCAAAAATAATCTAAGCTGTATATCGCAAAGAGCCATCAGATCCTCTGGAAACATATACTCTACTATTCTGGCTGTAGTATTCTATTTTCTCTTTAATTACTTTATTACATAGACATTTAAAGTCATGGGTTTACCATCACTACCAGCCTCCCTCCGTCAACTCAGCCTGATCCATTGTACAGTTATGCAATTTTTTTTCAACTAATGAGCAATACTTATACTTAGCACGGTTAAATTTAATTTGCATTGCCAAACTAAATCTTTCCCTAAATCTTCAACTGCACTTTCCATCCCTATTTTAGTGTCATATGCAAATTTCACAACCTTATATGGTTCATTCATGTTGATTAGAAAGAACTTGCATTCCATCTTTTCTGTCCTCAGGCTACCCCAAAACTCTTCACAGCCAATTAATTAATTTGGAAGTGTAGTCACTGCTGTAATGTAGGTAATGCAGCAGCCAATTTGCACAGAGCAAGGTCCCACAAGTTACAGAGAGATAAATGACAATCTGTCTTGGTGATATTGGTTCAGGGATAAAGATTGGCCAGGACACTCGAACTCTCATCCCCTCAGCAGCAGGGGTGAGAGAGGCCAAAGCCCAAAAGGTCTGAAAATTAGTGGTTGAAGAGAAAAAAAATCTGAATTTTTTTGACAATGAATCATGTAATTATAGCACTGTTAATGATCTGTAATGAATGCAAATGCTTCGAGGCCACTTCAAATGTGCAGAAATGTTATTTTACCCTTTGTTTACCTTCGATTGCCATCAAGATGGTGGACCAATGCATTTCTATAAAATCACCAAAGTGATCTCAGCATTCCAACATTTCAGCATTTAATACAGATAGTACATCATAAAATTTACTTCATCCTTCATAATTATAACACCAGAACTGTCACTTCCGACTTTTTTTTTAGAAGCCTGCTGGAAAACCACAAAGCTGTCCTGAAGGTTGGAAGCAGCAGTTCCAATTCGCAGCAACAGTCAGTGAAACTGACTGATGCAATTTTGTTTTAAAGCCGGTCTTTTGGATCTGAAGGTCAGAAACTGTCGGGGTATCCAACCTTTTCACGCGAGGGGCCACATTACAATTTTTGTCCTATGCAGGGGGCCGGTGTGCAAATTTTGGAAAGATAAAGGCATTAGAAATTTATTTTACTATTAAGCAAAATAACAAAAAAAAGTTGCATTTTTGTGAACAAGCTTTAAATGAGAAGACTAATTTATTAACTTACTTTCTTGTCACTATGTTGAACACTGATGTAGAGAGATACTTGACATTACTTGTGCAAGCAAAAACAGTCAATGGGCTGGATTTTGTAGTCCCGCCGCCAGGAGTGGTGGTGGGCGCCGAAAATGGCAGCTGCCCTGCATGGGACCCATGCTGCCACTATTCTGTGGTGGGTGGCCACTTTACATATTCATGACTGCCCTCCCCCAATCATGTTGTGGGGGAGGCATTAGCAACGCTGTTCACAGTGCTGCAGAAGCAAGTGCTGGTGCCATTTTTAAAAGGCTGCCAGCCCTGCAGGCACTTCAACAAAGTGCAGAGATCACCTCTTCCCAACCCCCCCTACCCATCAGAGTGCAGAGTTCACCCCTTACAAACATACGAATTAGGAACAGAAGTCGGCCATTCGGGCCCTTGAGCCTGCTCCACCATTGAATAAGATCATGGCTGATCTGTCTGTGTCTCAAATTCCAAACTCCCATCTACCCCCAATAACCTTTGATTCCCTTTCCTAACAAGAATCTATCTACCTCTGCCTTAAAAATATTCACTGACCCTGCCTCCACCACCTTCTGAGGCAGACAATTCCAAAGTTGCTCGACCCTCAGAGAAAAGATTTCTCTCATCTCTGTCCTAAAATGGCAACCGCTAATTTTAAAATAATGCCCCCTAGTTCTGGATTCACCCACAAGAGGAAACATCCTTTCCACATCCACTTTGTAATCACTGTTCAGAATCGTATACACTTCAAGTCTCCCCTCACTCTTCTAAACTCCAGTGAAAATAAGCCCAGTCTTTCCAACCTTTCCTCATAAGACAACCTGCTCATTCCAGACATCATGTTAGTAAACCTCCTCTGAACAGCCTCCAAAGCATTTACATCCTTCCTTAAATAAGGAGACCAAAACTGCACACAGTATTTGAGATGTGGTCTCACCAATGCCCTGTATAACTGAAGCATCACATTCTTACTTTTATTTTCAATTCCTCTCGTAATAAAGGATAGCATTCCATTAGCCATCTTTATGACTTGCTACCTACCTGCATACTAACTTTTTGTGGCTCATGCACTCGAACACCTAGATCCCTCTGCACCCCGGAATTCTGCAGTCGTTCTCTGTTTAAGTAATACTCTGTTTTTTTTATTCTTCCTGCCAAAGTGAACAACTTCACATTTTCCCACATTATACTCCATCTGCCAGATTTTTGCCCACTCACTCAACCTATCTATATCGGTCTGCAATCTCCTTACAACATACTTTTCAACCTATCTTTGTATCATCTGCAAATTTAGCTGCCAAGCCATCACTCCCCTCATCTAAGTCATTGATATAAATTGTAAAAGGTTGAGGCCCCAGCACAGACCCCTGCAGGACTCCACTCGTCACATCCTACCAATCAGTAAAGGACCCATGCGTACTCTGTTTTCTGCCAGCCAGCCAATCTTCTACCCATGCTAATATGTTGCCCCTACACCATGAGCTCCTACTTTGCGCAATAACCTTTTATGTGGAACCTTGTCAAATGCCTTCTAGAAATCCAAGTACAGTATGTCAACAGGCTCCCCTTTATCCACAGCACATTAGTCCTTCGAAGAACGCCAATAGATTGGTTAAACATGATTTCCCTTTCACAAAACCATACTGACTATTCCCAATTACCTTTTCTAAGTGCCCAGCTATAGCCTCCTTAATGATTGATTCTAACACCTTCCCCACGACAGATGTCAAGCTATTTTCTGCCTCCCCCCTTCTTGAATAGAGGGGTTATATTTGCTACTTTCCAGACTGATGGAACCTTTCCAGAATCCAGCGAATTTTGAAAAAGTTAACATTAACGTATCTACTACCTCATTAGCCACCTCTTTTAAGACCCTAGGATGAAGCCCATCAGGACCCAGAGACTTGACAGTCCGCAGCTCCATCAGTTTGCTCAGTACTGTTTTCCTGGCAATTGTAATTTCACCATGTTCCTCTTTTCCTTCCACCTCCTGATTTACGGCTATTACTGGAATTTTTTTTGTATCCTCTATAGTGAAGACAGAAGCAAAATATTTGTTCATTTCATCACCATTTCCTTATTATCTATTAACTCCCCATTCTCACTCTCCAGAGGGCCAACACTCACTGAGTATTCTGAAATATCCCCTTAAATGTCTGCCACTGCTTCTTTATTGATCTGTCTCCTAGCCTAGTAACCCAGTTCACTTCAGCTAGCTTAGCTTTCATGCCCACATAGTTGCCCTTATTTAAGTTTAAAATACTAGTCTTAGACCCACTCTTCTCTCTTTCAAACTGGATGTAAATTTCAATCATATTGTGGTCGCTGCTTCCCAGAAGTGCCTTTACTCTGAGGTCATTAATTAATCCTGTCACATTACACAAAACCAAGTCTAACATAACCTGCCCTCTGGTTGGTTCCAGAACATGCTGCTTGAATAAACTATCTTGAAAGCATTCTATGAACTCATCATCCAGGCTATTAATGCCAATCTGATTTTTCCGCTTTATATGTAAATTAAAATCACCCATGATTATTACCATCCCTTTATCACAAGCACCCAATATTTCTTCTTGTATACTTCGTCCTACATTGTGATTACTGTTAGGGGGCCTGTAGGCAACTCTCACTAGTGACTTCTTTCCCCTAGTATTCTTCATTGCCACCCAAACAAATTCGACATTCTGATCTCCTGAACCAAGGTCATCTCTAACTATTGCACCAATACCATCCTTGATTAACAGTCCTACCCCTCCTCCTTTATTCTTCTTGAACGTCATACACCCCTCAATATTCAGGACCCAAACCTTGTCATCCTGCAGCCACGTCTCCATAATGGCTATCAGATCATATTTATAACTTCAATGTGCGCTATCAGTTCATCTACTTTGTTATAAATGCTACCTTCCCATCAGAGTGCAGAGGTCACCCCTTCCCCACCTCAGAGGTGCCAGCTTTCCCTGGACAGGAAAGTGAAGGCACGAGAACTGCTCATCGCGCTGAGGATCGGGAACTGAAGGTAAGATTCCCGCAGTGTAGATTTTAATTCATGCAAATGTGTAATTTAAATATGCTAATTCGGGTCCCATCGCAGATCAGTGGAGGAGTCGCCATGGAGCTTCCCCGCCGTTGGGGAGTTCGGATCTGACAATCTCAGGTTTGATGGTGGCCGCTGCGATTTTCCAGCCATGCTCCCCCGCCATGGAATCCGATGTTGGGCTAGAAACTAAATCCAGCCCATTTAAATATGTCAGTGGGGCTGGCTGCTCTTTAAAAATGGCACCACGCCAGCGCACAGACAGCTGGCGTCAGATAGCCCACCCCCTCCTTGAGATTAGGGGGGCCGGGCCACCCTAGCTATTTAAATGAGATGCCACGCAGGAGATGGCAGCGGCTCTTCGCCGTAAGTCACACTATTTTTTGAGCTCACCACCGGGAACAACTGCAGGATCTTAAAATCCAGCCCTGTGTCTCTCTCTTTCTTTGCGTCAGTCTCTCTCTCTCTTTCTCCCCCCCAGTCTCTCTCTCTCTTTGCCCCCCCCCTAGCCAGTCTCTCTCCCTTCCCCACACCACCAGCCCCCCTGCCCCGCCCCCAGCCAGTGTCTCTCTCCCTCTCTCTCTTCCCCCCACCCCTAGTCTGTCTCACTCGCACCACCAGTCAGGCTCAATCTCTCCACCCTCAGTCTCACGCACTTTTCCTCCCCCACCACCCCCCCCTCCCCCCAAGACTCAGTCTCACTTTCCAGCTGCCCCCAGTATCAGCCTCACTCTTCCCCCCACCCCTCCCCCCAGTCTCACTCTTCCCCCCCAACCCCTGACCCCAGGCTCAATCTCTCCCCTCCTAGTCTCACTCTCACACACACCCCCAGTCTGTCTCACTCATGCACACCACCCCCCCCACCCCCAGTCTGTCTCTCTCACATCCCCCCCCTAGTCTGTCTCACTCTCTCACATCCCCCCCCCCCCAGTCTGTCTCACTCTCTCACATCCCCCCCCCCCAGTCTGTCTCACTCTCACACATCCCCCCCCCCCAGTCTGTCTCACTCTCACACATCCCCCCCCCCAGTCTGTCTCACTCTCACACATCCCCCCCCCCCCCAGTCTGTCTCACTCTCTCACATCCACCCCCCCCAGTCTGTCTCACTCTCTCACATCCCCCCCCAGTCTGTCTCACTCTCTCACATCCCCCCCCCAGTCTCTCACTCTCTCACATCCCCCCCCCCAGTCTGTCTCACTCTCTCACATCCCCCCCCTCCAGTCTGTCTCACTCTCTCACATCCCCCCCCTCCAGTCTGTCTCACTCTCTCACACATCCCCCCCCCCAGTCTGTCTCACTCTCTCACACATCCCCCCCCCCCAGTCTGTCTCACTCTCTCACATCCCCCCCCCCAGTCTGTCTCACTCTCTCACATCCCCCCCCAGTCTGTCTCTCTCTCACATCCCCCCCCAGTCTCTCTCACATGCCCCCCCAGTCTGTCTCACTCTCTCACATCCCCCCCCAGTCTGTCTCTCTCTCACATCCCCCCCACAGTCTGTCTCTCTCTCACATCCCCCCCACAGTCTGTCTCACTCTCTCACATCCCCCCCCCAGTCTGTCTCACTCTCTCACATCCCCCCCCAGTCTGTCTCTCTCTCACATCCCCCCCACAGTCTGTCTCTCTCTCACATCCCCCCCACAGTCTGTCTCACTCTCTCACATCCCCCCCCCAGTCTGTCTCACTCTCTCACATCCCCCCCCCAGTCTGTCTCACTCTCTCACATCCCCCCCCCAGTCTGTCTCACTCTCTCACATCCCCCCCCCCCAGTCTGTCTCACTCTCTCACATCCCCCCCCCCCCCAGTCTGTCTCACTCTCTCACATCCCCCCCCAGTCTGTCTCTCTCTCTCACATCCCCCCCAGTCTGTCTCTCTCTCACATCCCCCCCCAGTCTCTCTCACATGCCCCCCCAGTCTCTCTCACATGCCCCCCCAGTCTCTCTCACTCTCTCACATCCCCCCCCCAGTCTGTCTCTCTCTCACATCCCCCCCCAGTCTCTCTCACATGCCCCCCCAGTCTCTCTCACATGCCCCCCCAGTCTGTCTCACTCTCTCACATCCCCCCCAGTCTGTCTCTCTCTCTCACATCCCCCCCCAGTCTCTCTCACATGCCCCCCCCAGTCTCTCTCACATGCCCCCCCAGTCTCTCTCACATGCCCCCCCAGTCTGTCTCTCTCTCACATGCCCCCCCAGTCTGTCTCTCTCTCACATCCCCCCCCAGTCTGTCTCTCTCTCACATCCCCCCCACAGTCTGTCTCACTCTCTCACATCCCCCCCCTCCAGTCTGTCTCACTCTCTCACATCCCCCCCCTCCAGTCTGTCTCACTCTCTCACATCCCCCCCACAGTCTGTCTCACTCTCTCACATCCCCCCCACAGTCTGTCTCACTCTCTCACATCCCCCCCACAGTCTGTCTCTCTCTCACATCCCCCCCCCCAGTCTGTCTCTCTCTCACATCCCCCCCCCAGTCTGTCTCTCTCTCACCCCCCCCCCACAGTCTGTCTCTCTCTCACATCCCCCCCACAGTCTGTCTCTCTCTCACATCCCCCCCACAGTCTGTCTCTCTCTCACATCCCCCCCCACAGTCTGTCTCTCTCTCACATCCCCCCCCACAGTCTGTCTCTCTCTCACATCCCCCCCACAGTCTGTCTCTCTCTCACATCCCCCCCCCCAGTCTGTCTCTCTCTCACATCCCCCCCCCAGTCTGTCTCTCTCTCACCCCCCCCACCCCCCAGTCTGTCTCTTTCTCACCCCCCCCCTCCAGTCTGTCTCTTTCTCACCCCCCCCCCTCCAGTCTGTCTCTCACATCTCCCCCCCCCAGTCTGTCTCTCTCTCACATCCCCCCCCCAGTCTGTCTCTCTCGCACATCCCCCCCCCCAGTCTGTCTCTCTCTCACCCCCCCCTCCAGTCTGTCTCTCACATCTCCCCCCCCCAGTCTGTCTCACTCTCTCACACACACCCCCAGTCTGTCTCACCTCTGTTGCACTTCATCTACGATACATGAACAGTAATAGCTTTAAACACGAGCAAGGACCACACTTTAAAGCATTAATGCTCCTTTTCACTTGTCAAAATGGAATTCAGTAATAAAGGGATCCTATATTCTCTACATTAACAACCATCCTTTTCATTTGGATAATAGTCAAGAATCTGAATTTTATTGTACTGATAAAAAGTCTGAGACATCCTCACTCACTAGCATTCTTATGCAATTGGCTAATCTGTAGAAACGATGGATGACTTATTCCTTGATAAAACAAATACAGAAATCATTAAATGAACCTTGCACACATCTCCACTTTTGGCTGACAGTTGCTCCTGCTAATCTCATTAAACAGTCAAAGGAAAGTAAGATCTAGGACGCGAATGTATAACTGTCATGTCAAAAAGCCAAAAATTAGATTGTTACAAGTACATAATGTGCAAGAGTGCTTTGTAGCACTTGATTGGTTGAATATTTCATTTCTCGTTAATTTAATAGACACTAGATTAAATATAGTACTGCACACATTCCGTATCCTCAGCCTCATGTTTAAATAGCCTAGTTTATCATTATTCAGACACATAAATCAGTCAAGGACCAAGCAGTCCAACAGGACAGGGGGATGTGCAGGGGAGGGGGTAGGGAAAGCAAAAAATGAAAATATTCTAGATAAGGAACCTAGTCAAAAATGAAGACACTTCAAGTGATCTAGTTTATTATTTCCTTAAGTGTTTACAGGCACATTTTTGAAAATTGATAATAGCTGTCAGTATTCATATGCTATTTTTTCTGTTGAATGCCTCAGGATTTATGCAAACTACTCAGGCAAGTTTTCATTCTCGCATGTGAAAACTACAACAACTTGCGGATACAACATTTCACACTTTATGGGCAGCGCCCTTTCAACTCAGCAGGGTGCCTGCATTTAGCGGCCACCGCAGAGCCCCCACAATATTACGCACGGGGGGCTCATTAGTATCACTGCGCCGAGCCTCCCCCTACCCCCCCTCCAATATTATGTGGGGAGAAGTGGAACATTCGGCACAATGAGGAACCCTTTGACAGTTGTGCAGCAGGTGCTGGGGCCCTATTTTAAGTGCCCCAGCACCTGCTTCCTGACAGCAGTCAAAGAATACTTGCCTGACTGCTGAAGAGCGGGGCTGCTGTCAATCTGGCAGCAAAACAGAAAGTGCTGCAGAAATCCAGCAGGTCAGGCAGCATCTGTGGAGAGAGAAGCAGAGTCAACTTGTCCAAGTTCACAGACCTGAAAGTTAACTCTGTTTCTCTCTCCACAGATGCTACCTGACCTGTTGAGTTACCCCAGCACTTTCTGCTTTGCAGCAATATACTTACCCTGCTGTGTCCCAGTGTCCTGTGAAGTTGCAATCCTCTTCTTCCACTCAAGTGTAACATTCCTTCCTGTAGGCGTGCTGCAAAATAATCTTAAATTTGCACATTCCAGGACTTGAGACTTAAATAGACCATAAAAGGTATTAGAGGTTTACAGAGAACACACTGCCACAAATGGGTGTCACAGCAATGTAAGTATGTCTTTCACTAAATGTTCCTCACCAACATCTGTGTCCTTTTCTCTGTGCAAATGATGTGTGCTAGTATGTAGCACCAATGTCACATCCCTTTGCACTGTTGGCCCTTCAGAAGAGCTAATGTATGCAATACCATTGCCATGCCGCCATTACACAGGCTGCTCCACAGATGCAGTGACATGGACATTGGCTCAGTCAGCTGCTGCCTCTAATGGTTTACACAGGGATGCTGCAGATGTGGGCTGGTGCACAACTGGTGAGCGAGGGTGATGTGTGGCTTGCAGAGCTCATGTCAGTTCCTATGGCGCAGATAGCCTTTGCCTGATGAGCCACTTCTGTACATCTCTACCTCACTGCTAGTTCTGCCTGCAAAGCCTGGGTGCCATCTGCCCTCCCTTGAGTCTTTCATGTTGTAGGTCCTCAGCGTCCTCATAGTCCGAGGAGGAATCTCTCATCATGCCAGGCCTGGCCCCTATTGGGTGCGCAGTTCTGCAGAGCAGCAAAGAAAGGAGCTGTCCTTTTTGGCCCATAGTACAGGGCATCACCCTATCCATACAGGCATTGGAAGCGCTCCTTCAGCATGCCGATCTCCTGCTTAATGGCAGCTGGTGTTGTATCTCTCCTCTGCAGCAGTGGTGGAGTCTCTCCCTGGTGTCGGAAGCCATGACTGCAAAGGATAGCCCTCATCTCCAAGAAGCCACCCCTCCATCTGAGCCAGTTCAGTGAATGGCAGTGGCAGCCGGGACTGGTGCGAGACCCAGGTATCATGGGAGCTGCCTGAGAAGCGGTCACACATTCGCTGCAAGCATCTACGGTGATCACATACCAGCTTCACCTTGATTGAGAGGACTCCTTTAATGGTGACATCTGCAGGTAGTAGCCTGGCAGTAGGCCTAACATAGAAATATACAAAATAGGAGCAGGAGTAGGCCATTCGGCCCTTCGAGCCTGCTCCGCCATTCATTATGATCATGGCTGATCATCCAACTCAGTAGCCTGTTCCCGCTTTCGCCCCACACCCTTTGATCCCTTTAGACCAAAGAGCTATATCTAATTCCTTCTTGAAAACAAACAATGTTTTGGCCTCAACTGCTTTCTGTGGTAGCGAATTCCACAGGCTCACCACTCTCTGGGTGAAGTAATTTCTCCTCATCTCAGTCCTGAAAGGTTTACCCCGTATCCTTAGACTATGACCCCTGGTTCTGGACTCCCCCACCATCGGGAACATCATTCCTGCATCTACCCTGTCACGTCCTGTTAGAATGTTATAGCTTTCTACGAGATCCCCCCTCACTCTTCTGAACTCCAGTGAATATAATCCCAACCGACTCAATCTCTCCTCATACGTCAGACCCGTCATCCCAGGAATCAGTCTGGTAAACCTTCGCTGCACTCCCTCTATAGCAAGATCATCCTTCCTCAGATAAGGAGACCAAAACTACACACAATATTCCAGGTGTGGCCTCACCAAGGCCCTGTATAATTGCAGCAAGACATCCCTAACTTCTGTACTCGAATCCTCTCGCTATGAAGGCCAACATACCATTTGCCTTTTTTACCACCTGTTGCATGCTTACCTTCAGCGACTGGTGTACGAGAACACCCAGGTCTCGCTGCATATTCCCCTCTCTCAGTTTATAGCCATTCAGATAATAATCTGCCTTCCTGTTTTTGCTACCAAAGTGGATAACCTCACATTTATCCACATTACACTGCATCTGCCATGCATTAGCCCACTCACAACTTGTCCAAATCACCCTGAAGCCTCTCTGCATCCTCCTCACAACTCACCCTCCCACCCAGTTTTGTCTCATCTGCAAATTTGGAGATATTACATTTAGTTCCCTCATCTAAATCATTAATATATATTGTGAATAGCTGGGTCCTAATACCAATCCCTACAGTACCCACTAGTCACTGCCTGCCATTTGGAAAAAGACCCATTTATCCCTACTCTTTGTTTCCTGTCTGCCAACCAATTTTCTATCCATCGCAATACACTACCCCCAATCCCATGTGCTTTAATTTTACACGCTAATTTCTTATGTGGGACTTTGTTGAAAGCCTTCCGAAAGTCCACATCCACTGGCTCCCCCTCATCAACATCCTCAAAGAATTCTAGTAGATTTGTCAAGCATGATTTCCCTTTCGTAAATCCATGCTGACTCTGACCGATACTACCACTTTTCTCTAAGTGCTCTGCTACAAAATCTTTGATAATGGACTCTAGAATTTTCCCCACTACTGACGTCAGGCTGACTGGTCTTTAATTCCCCGCTTTCTCTCTACCTCCCTTTTTAAATAGTGGGGTTACATTAGCTACCCTCCAACCTGTAGGAATTGTTCCAGAGTCTATAGAATCTTGGAAGATGACCACCAATGCATCCACTATTTCTAGGGCCACTTCATTAAGTACTCTGGGATGTATACCAACAGGCCCTGGGGATTTATCGGACTTCAATTTCCCCCAAACTATTTCTCTACTAATACTGATTTCCTTCAGGTCCTCTCTCTCTCTCACTAAGCCCAGTCTTCCCCAACATTTCTAGTATGATATTTGCGTCCTTCTTTGTGAAGACAGAACCAAAGTATGCATTTAGTGGTCAGCCATTTCTTTGTTCCGCATAATAAATTCCCCTGTTTCTGACTGTAAGGGACCTACATTTGTCGTCACCAATCTTTTTCTCTTCACATATCTATAGAAACTTTTACAGTCAGTTTTTATGTTCCCCGCAAGCTTGCTCTCGTACTCTATTTTCCCCTTCTTAATCAATCCCTTGGTCCTCCTTTGCTGAATTCTAAACTGCTCCCAATCCTCAGGTCTGTTGTTTTTTCTAGCAAATTTATATGCCTCTTCCTTGGATCTATTGCAATCTCTAATTTCCCTTGTAAGCCATGGTTTGGCTACCTTTCCCATTTTACTTTTGTGCCAGACAGGAATAAACAATTGTTGCAGTTCATCTATGCGGTCTTTAAATGTTTGCCATTGCCTATCCACGGTCAGTTAAGTAACGTTTCCCAATCAGTCATAGCAAACTCGCGCCTCACACCTTCGTAGTTTCCTTTACTAAGATTCAGGACCCTAGTCTTCGAATCAACGACGTCACTCTACATCTTGATGAAGAATTCAAACATATTATGATCACTCATCCCCAAGGAGTCTCACACCACTAGATTGTCAATTATTCCTCTCTCATTTCACAATACCCAGTCTCGGATGGCTTGTTCGCTAGTTGGTTCCTCAATGTATTGGTCCAGAAAACAGTCCCGTATACACTCCAAAAATTCCTCCTCTATGGTATTGTGATTCATTCGATTTGCCCAATCTATATGCAGATTAAAGTCACCCATATTACAAATGTTCCTTTATCACATGTGTCTCTAATTTCCTGTTTAATGCCATTCCCAACATCAACACTACAGTTTGGGAGTCTATATACAACCCCCACTAACATTTTTTGCCCCTTCGTGTTTCTCAGCTCTACCCATACAGATTCCACATCGTCAGAGCCAATATCTTTCCTCACTATTGTGTTAATTTCCTCTTTAACCAGCAATGCAACTCCACCACCTTTTGCTTTTTGTCTGTCCTTCCTAAATACTGAATACTCCTGGATGTTCATTTTTCATCTCTCGTCACCTTGCAGCCATGTCTCCGTAATCCTGACTATATTATGCTCATTTACATCTATTTGCGCGATTAATTCATCCACTTTATTGCGAATGCTCCACGCGTTAAGGCACAAAGCTTTAAGGCTCGTCTTTTTAACATTACTTGTCCCCTTCCCACTATTTCTCAGTGGTCCTGTTAGGCAGAGAAGTCAAGGGTCAGAATCTATCACTTTTCTTATTCCCCTTACTGTCTTTTGTTCTGGTCTTTGATCCCCCCTTCTCTGACTCCTTGCAAACGGTTACCATCCTCCTGCCATTTCAGTTTAAACCCTCCCCAAATACTCCCCCTAGGACATCAGTCCCGGTCCTGCCCAGGTGTAACCCATCCAGTTTGTACTGGTCCCACCTCCCCCAGAACCGGTCCCAATGTCCCAGGAATCTAAAACCCTCCCCCTTACACTATCTCTTCAGCCACATATTCATCCGATATATCCTGCTATTTCTACTCTGACTAGCACGTGGCACTGGCAGTAATCCTGAGATCCTTTGAGGTTCTCCTTTTCAACTTCCTTCCTAGCTCCCTATATTCTGCTTTTAGGAACTTATCCTTTTTTTTTTTAAACCTATGTCGTTTGTACCAGTGTGTACCACGACCACTGGCTGTTCACCCTCCTCCTTCAGAATGTCCTGTAACCGCTCTGAGACATCTTTGACCCTAGCACCAGGGAGGCAACATACCATCCTGGAGTCCCATTTGCAGCCACAGAAACGCCCATCTATTCCCCTTACAATTGAATCCCCGGCAATGGTGCCAGAACCAATGGCCCTCTGGGCCTGGCTGCGAGAGTCCGTCCTGAAGCAGACATACTCACTGGCCCTCCTGTGCAGGGCATTGGTGACCTCCCTGATGCAACGGTGCACTGCTGACTGTGTTACCCCAGAAAGGTCTCTCGTGAGCCCCTAAAAGGCTGCAAAGGCGTCAGGCTTGAGAACTGCAGCCACTATGAGGAACAAAGGCATGGGATGTCCACTGGAGTCCAAGGGCTGCACGTCATCCTTGAGCAGGGCACAAAGACATGTCACCAGCCTCTCTTTATGCGCAACCTCCTCTGACACTGGTGTTCTGACATCCGATGGCATGTCACGTGGGGCCTGTAGATGCATGGCAAACGTAGTGGCGAGCTCCACTGGGGGGCTGCTGCTCACGACTGGGGGCCTCTACGTGGATGGCACTTGCCTGTTGGCATTGCCTCTGGTGCATACGGATCCTCCTGTGCAGAGGATCACACAATGTAGGATGAGCCATACCGATTTCCATATGATAAATAAAGTTGAACCTTGCATGTATTCAAAGGTTCCTAACAGGGCACGGATTGGTGTCGACGGGTACATCAGCTGCTTTCCTGGATCAACTATGTAGCATGCCATGGCATTGCCCATCTTGGCCAACACTCAGTAGCACAGCATGACCACATCAAGATCCTACCAGCTGAATCAATTGCCCCGAACATGCATAAAACCTTAATGCTCCTGCCCTTTCTGGCACCCTCCCCACACGCAGGGTACCTGGTGTGCCAGTGCCCCCTCACAAACAGAGTGTAAACTGTTAATGGAAGGATGGTAAACTGTACCTCCCTTCATTCCAGCAGCTTTCCCTCCAGTCATCCCAGACCCCCTCCCTTCCAGAATGCAGAGTTAGACCCCTGCATATCCCCCCCCCCTCCCAGAATGCAGAGTTAGACCATTGTGTATTTCCCCCCTCCCTTTCAGAATGCAGAGTTAGACCCCTGAATATTTCCCCCCTCCCTTTCAGAATGCAGAGTTAGACCACTGCATATCCCACCTCCCTCGCATAATGCAGAGTGGGACTCCTGAATAATACAACTTGCCTTCACTGGAGACAACTTCTGCCTCTGCAGACCCGCCGGATTTTCAGATCGTGAATGGGACGGCACATGATGGCCACCCGTTCAGTGAAAAATCTGGACGTGCCAGTGGGAAGGCGGCGGGCTGCATATTCAGCATAGGCAAGTACTCCTTAACATATGCTAATTGTGGTGCGGCCACCAAGCAGAGGGGGGCGGGGCACCACACTGAGGTCACGCCGCCGCCGGTAATATGCGGCAGGCCCTTCTCAACGTTGCAAGTTGAGGCGGGACTCTCCCTGCAATATTTTACTGGTCCCCACGCGACAACCCGCAGCGTCGAGTGGGCCAGTAAAAATCAGCCCCATATGTGTGCTCTTCACATGGCGAGTATTAAGGTTTGTGTTACTGAAAGCACAATTTGAATCAACAGGTACCATTATTTTCAGTAATTATTATTCAAAAAGGATCCCAGGTGAATCTACAGTGAACTGTACTTAAGCCTTTCAGTGGATTTTTCCATATATAATCCTGGAATGAATGGAAGAAAGGATATCTATTAACCAATATGATGACTAGGATAATGTGATTCTATCTAGTTTACAAAAAAATTATACTTACAATAGTATTTCTGATGATTCAAAACTAAAAAATTATATCTCTGCTAGTCAACAAAATACAGTTAAAATGGTCGATTTTATTTTTAAAACGATTGAAAGTGCAAATTTTGAACCACATTTGGACAGTCTTGGTTTGACAGGAGAAAAAACAATTAGGTCCTTATGACACTCTCATATTGAACATGATCCTATTTTCTAATGCATATACAATGTTGATGTACATGAATATACAATAATGAGCTGATAGAATCACACATAACAAAGGATAGTGGTAGCTTATTATTTAAAATTCACATTAAAATTCAAGTTTTTTTTAAAAAAACCTTCCCAAAACTACCCTTTTAAATCAAAACAAGTTTTAAGGTTAAGCATTTTTAAGATTTACAGGTACTATCTGCTCTTTAATTTTAACAAAAGCATGAATACATTGCAATAGCTGCACAATTTAAAAGGCCAATGATTCATATTTTTTGTTAATCTTTGGCACATTTTACATGAAGCACATATACAGTTTTACACACAATGTAAATACAGATAAAAATAAACACACAGCATTTTACCACTACATTTATTAAAAAGACAAATTTGGGATTGAGGCAAGTACGTCTGCAGGTGATACTAACGGGTAGAGTGAGTTTTGAAGAGAGCAGAATATTGCAAAACAGATAAATAGATAAGCAAGTGGGCTTAAAGGCCTGCTCGGGTCTGCAAATGAGACCAGACCCAACCTGAGCCCGACAGAACCCCATCCGAGCCACAGCCGGCCCGAGTCCTTCCATTTTTTCCCATGCCCGACCCGACCATCAGTTAACCTACCTTCTGTTTTTCACTTTGTTCCTTACCTGCACAAGCTTAAAATAACTGTAGCAAAACCACCTTTAAAGTCCAAAATGTAAATTAACATTAAAGTCACTTACCTGAGGTGGTGATAGTGTGTCCAATCTGGCCCAACCCGAGCCCGAATGCCAGACCCGGAAATGCGACCCAACCCAAACCAACACGTCGTTGGGTCCAGTCGGGTAGCAGGCCTTTAAGTGGGCTGAAAGAATTTATTGAAAGAAATTTGGCCAGAATAATTACAGATGGGAGTATCAAAGTGAAGCTCGGGGTTGGTTGGGGTGGAGGGGGTGGGGGGGGGGGCGCTGTGGGCGTGAAGAGATAGGAAGGAAAAGGGAAATGAACAAAGGGAGTTAGGGGGCCAGGCATCTGTGATCAAAAAATATAGCTTTCAGGAGCAAAGGATACATCACAAAGGTTGTGATGTTGAGCTTCATCACAATAGTTTAGAATATAAAAGCAAGGAAGAACTGCTCCAATTATATACAGTATTGAGCACAAAATATTCTGTTGAGTTTTGAGTTTCCCATGTAAAGTATCATTTAACTTTGGAAAAACTCCAGTGTTGGATCACCAGGATGTTATCAAGGTTGAAGGGGCTGCCTGAACTTGGGTAATATTTCTGGAAAAGCAGGATATGGGGTAATACAATTGAAGTGTATAAAAATAAAGGAATTAACATGGAAGTTAGGGAAGGATTGTTCCCTCGACTAGAAGAATGCAGAATAAGGAAATACAATCTTCAAATTGAAGCCAAGTGAATTTAGGAAATCCTTCTTCCCACAAAGGGACTGTGAGGACAGAGAGAGCTATGCCCAAAATGCCACTCGTGCAAAATCAATACTTGAAGTTAAAGGACATGAATAAGGAAAGAAATTGAAATTAAAAAGCTGCCACAGCTAACAAAAATAGCAAAGCTGGTTTGACAGGTTGAATGTCTTATGCCTGTTCCTATGTTTCAGAGTTTAGTCCTAACTTGTCTCAAATTAGTCCGAGAATCACCAATGGTTACAGATCACATGATTTTAGAACCACCTATCCGTAAGGTAAACACACAACATACCTAAAAAAAAGCAGCTTAAACACGCAATCATATTTTCCATATAGTAATTTTAAATGTATTTGAATACATTTTAGCTTATTGTTTTGTAAAATGTTGTCATTTATACCAATATATGTATAGTACATAGTAATATTCTAAGCTTAGTGTTTTGGGACCTTTCTTTTTTGTATTATATAGCCTAAAATTCGAATTTTTCTCGTTTCTACCGGTGAAAAAAGGCCCAGTCTTGGCTGTAGTACTGCTACCTTAACCACAATTTTAGTTTGGCTGTTAAACCAGACTTTTAATGCCATCCAGTATGCTTGCTCCACAATCTGATACCTGAAGCTTGAAAAAAGCTTTAAATATTTACAGTACCATTTTTTCTCTCCCCCAAAGTAAAACAATAAAGATCTCGACTCTCAACAGTAATATTCTGCAAAAAAAGAATGGGACAAAGACTGTGCTTCGAATCTTCTCTAGGTTAATCACTTGAGTAGATTCCTCATCTCGATAATTGCTTCAGTTCTAATGTACTCTCCAAGGAACCATGCTGTAGTCTAAAAATCACATGTTGTGGCAGACTTCTCTTTCAAACTGCAAATGACACTTTCATTCTTTTCCATAACAATGAACTGATGGGTTTGTGCATCACTGCTGGATCTTGTTTACAGCCAAGTTCTTTGGATCACTACTAGGTACACACCAATCGTCAGCCTCATGGCTGTGTTGGTAATGTCGCCAGGCAGATTTGTTATAAACTGGTAGTCTCTCTACTGAGTCTTTTGATAGAGCCTAAAAGAGAAATGACAAACACCGAAGAGTGAGCACTCAAATCTAATAAACATTTAGTTTGCATTAGCAAAAGTCTACTTCAGCTAATTTTGATGAACAACAGAAATCAAAATGTACTGGCCTGAGTGGGTTTCCTTTTGTGGGAAGTCATGAACTTTTAAAAAAAAAACATTTGTCTACTTTGCTCAAGTTCTAGAGCGGTCAATACTGGATGACTGGGCAGCACCAGATGAGTAAAGAGTCTTAGGGTTTGAATAAAGCCAAGAGCAGTATGGTGAAAAATCACCTTCTCTTCTGGTTAAGGCATCACTGACAGTTTTTACCAGCCCTTGAGCAGGAGACAGATGCAGAATAATGGGTCACAGCACAGCTCCTCAAATTGGAAGCATCACATAAGAACTAGGAGCAGGAGTAGGCAATTCAGCCCCTTGAGCCTGCTCCGCCATTTAATATGATCATGGCTGATCTCATCTCGGCCTCAACTCCACTTTCCTGCCCGTTCTCCATAATCCTTCAACCCTTTACTAATTAAAAATCTGTTTATCTCCTCCTTAAATTTACTACTGTCCCGGCATCCACCACACTCTGGGGTAGTGAATTCCCACAGACTCACGACTCTTTGAGAAGTAATTTCTTCTCATCTTTGTTTAAAATCTGCTACCCCTTATCCTCAAACTATGACTTCTTGTTCTGATTGCCCCACCAGAGGAAATATCCTCTCTACGTCTACTTTGTCAATCCCCTTAATCATCTTATATACCTCGATTAGATCTCCCCTCATTCTTCTAAACTCTAAGAGAGTAAAGGCCTAAACTGCTCAATCTCTCTTCAGAAGACAAACCCCTCATCTCTGGTATCAATCTAGTGAACCTCTTCGGAACTGCCTCCAATGCAACTACATCCCTCCTCAAGCAAAGGGACCAAAACTGTACGCAATACGCCAGGTGCAGTCTCACTAATGCCTTGTACAGTTGCAGCAACACTTCCCTGCTTTTATACTGTATTCCTTTAGCAATAAATGCCAAAATTCCATCTGCCTTCCTGATTACCTGCTGCACCTGCATACTAGTTTTCTGCGATTCATGCACGAGGACACCCAGATCCCTCTGCACCGAAGCACTCTGAAGTTTCTCTCCATTTAGATAATAATTTGACTTTCTATTCTTCCGACCAAAATAGATAACCTCACACTTATCCACGTTAAACTCCATCTGCCAAATTTTGGCCCATTCACCTAACCTATCCATATCCATTTGTAAATTTATTTCTCTATTGCAACTTACTATCCTATTTTAGTGTCATCTACAAATTTGGCTATAGTACCTTCATCCCTGCATCCAAGTCATATTGACTATAAATAGTTGGGGCCAGAGGACCGAACCCTGTGGCACCCCACTAGTTACATCTTGCCAACCAGAAAAAGGACCCATTTATCCCAAATCTCTGTTTTCTGTTGGTTAGCCAATCCTTTAGCCAAGCTAATAAATTGCCCCTAACCCTATGTGATCTTACCTTGTGTATTAAGCTTTTGTGTGGCACCTTATCAAATGCCTTCTGGAAGTCCAGATATACTACATCTATAGGATCCCCATTATCCACTTTACTTGTTACCTCTTCGAAGAACTCCAGCAAATTAGTCAAACATGATTTATCCTTCATAAGACCATGCTGACCCTGATGGATTGCGTTTTGAAGAATTTGAAGAATCACAACAATTCATAGAATCATATAATGGTACCAGGAGGAGGCCATCATGTCTGCGCCAGCTCTCTAAGAGCGACACACCTAGTCCCACTCCCCTGCCTTTTCCTCATAGCCCTGCAAATTTTTTCTCTTCACATAATTATCCAGTTCTCTTTTGAAGGCCTCGATTGAATCTGCCTCCACCACACTCTTAGGCAATGCCTTCCAGATACTTAGCACTCGCTGCATAAAAAAAGATTCTCATGTCGCCATTGCTTCTTCTGCCAATCACCTCAAATCAGTGTCCTCTGGTTCTAGATCCTTCTGCCAATGGGAACTGTTTCTCCCCATCTACTCTGTCCAGACCCCACATGATTTTGAACACCTCTATCAAATCACCTCTGCTCCAAGGTGAACAGTACCAGCTTCTCCAACCTATCCACATAACTGAAGTTCCTTATCCCTGGAAACATTCTTGTGAATCTTTTCTGCACCCTCTCTAATGCATTAACATCCTTCCTAAAGTGTGGTGCCCAGAACTGGACACAATACTCCAGTGGAGGCTGATGCAGTGTTTTATGCAGGTTTATGATAACTTTATTTTTGTACTTTATGCCCCCATTTGTAAAGCCCAGCATCCCATATGCTTTATTAACTGCTTTCTCAACCTGCCCTGATTTGTGTACATATACCCCCAGATCCCCCTGTTCCTGAAACCCCTTTAGAATTGCACCCTTTAAGGTATATTGCCTTCCCTCGTCCTTCCTACCAAAATGAATCACTTCATACTTCTCTGCATTAGGGTGGCGCAGTGGTTAGCACCGCAGCCTCACAGCTCCAGTGACCCGGGTTCGGTTCTGGGTGCAGCCAGTGCGGAGTTTGCAAGTTCTCCCTGTGACCGTGTGGGTTTCCGCTGGATGCTCCGGTTTCCTCCCACAGCCAAAGACTTGCAGGTTGTTAGGTGAATTGGCCATTGTAAATTGCCCCTAGTATAGGTAGGTGGTACAATAATTGAGGGAAGGTAGGGAATGTGGGGTTAATGTAGGATTAGTATAAATGGGTGGCTGTTGGTTGGCACAGACTCGGTGGGCCGCAGGGCCTGTTTCAGTGCTGTAACTCTCTATGACTATTAAATTTCATCTGCCATGTGTCCGCCTATTCCACCAGAAGTCTATGTCCTCTTGAAGTTTACTGTACTGAAGTCACTATACTCCTCACAGTTCACAATAATTCCATGTTTTGCTTTATCTGCCAATTTTGAAATTGTACTCTGTACACCCATGTCTAGATCATTGATATAGATCAAGAAAAGCAGGGGTAATAACACTGACCCCTTGAGAACCCCACTATATACCTTCCTTCAGTCCAGAAAACAACCATTCACAACTACTCTCCGTTTCCTGTCACTCAGCCTATTTCATATCCATGCTGCTACTTTCTCTTTCATTCCATGGGTCTAACTTTGCTGACAAGCCTGTTGAGTGGCACTTTACTAAATGCCTTTTTGAAGTCCATGTACACCAGATCAGCCCATTACCCTCATCAATCCTCCGTTACCTCATTAAACACGATTTGCCTTGAACAAATCCATGCTGGCTTCCCTCAACTAATTCACATTTGTCCAAATGACTATTAATTTTGTCCCGAATTATCATTTCTAAAAGGTTTCCCACTACAAAAGTTAAACTGACTGGCTAGTCGTTGCTGGGCTTGTCCTTACACCCTTTTTTGAACAATGGAGTAACATTTGCAATTCTCCAGTTCTCTGGCACTACCCCTGTATCTCAGGAGGATTGGAAGATTATGGAGCATGCCTCTGCAATTTCCACCCTTACTTCCCTAAGTATCCTTGGATGATTCTCATCCGGTCCTGGTGACTTAGCAACTTTAAGTACAACCAGCCTACCTAAAACCTTCTCTATCAATTTTTAGCCCATCCAGTGTCTCAACTACCTCCTTTTTCACCAGGACATGGGCAGCAGCATCTTCCTTGGTATGTGGGAAATGTCTGTCTGTGGTGAACAAGAAGGGATGGTCTTTTTACTTAACAGAAACCGTCCAGGCTCACATGGTTGACAACAGTTATTGTAAAACTATTTCTCTTGGAAATGCAAATCTGTATTGACAAATTTAAGAGTTTGGATGTGATGCCATGGCTGAATAACCTTCCAAAGTCTGTCTGGGCTCATTATTGAAGAATAGTAATTTGGGATTGGTATTAGCACTTATCCAATAATATCCCATTAAGCGTCATTATATTTAGATGTGGGATTGGGAACAGATTTGTGAGGGGACGGGGTAATGAGTAAAGAGAACAGGAAGGAGGAGAGATAGGCCCACAAATTGCCATTTGCAATAGCCTGTCACAATGAGATTTTTTTCAAGAAACAGTTTCTTATGCCATGCTCAAAGATCAGTGTACTGAAGCTGGTCTTCTATGATCTGCAAACTGTACTTTCTTTTATTATTTAGCAGAGCTGCATAATTGTGAATTGACAATTATTTTCCTTGCAGTAATTTGCTGACTGTATTTAACATAGTTGTGATGCAGTGGCGAGAAGTCTCATTTTGAGTCATAAAGAATTATAAAAAGATAAAGGGCTGAATTTGACATCGGGGGTTGTGGCAGCGGGGTGGGGCAGGAGTTGCCAGAAAATGCCTCTGGCAGAGGCCCGTCATGGGCCTCTATGTTGGGAAGGCCCGGCCGATATTGCCGTTGGTGGCAAGGCCTCATGACGGCACTCCTGCCACTTGGCAAGGGGAGCAAAATTTAAGTATTAATTGTATTTAAATACATCAATTAATTACTTAACCGCTCCCGCCGTCTGTTCCGGAACAATATTGCTGCCGGTGACCAGCACTCCTGCGCCTTTTTATACCCGTCTGGGGATCAGAGGTGGGGAAGGGGGGAAGCAGGTACGTTTTCCAGTGCAGGAGGTGGAGGGAGCAGGGTCAGACTAATTTCATTGGTCTAGAGGTGGGAAGGGGGAAAAGTTTAAAGTTGATGAACTTTTGGGGGGGGGGGGGGAGACGGGAAAGGAAAGTTGGCAGCACAAGGTAAGTTTTTTTGTGGGGAGGGCATGAGGAGAGAAAGATGGCAGGTAATTATTTCTAAGCTTATTGGGGGGTGTGGGTGGGTGTAGGAGAGGGTCAGGATCACTTTATTTGAAACATTTTTACAATCACTATTCCTTTAAATATGTAAATTGCAACCGAGGGCCCAAAGCCCTTTGAAAGTGGCCGAACGCCATTGCCAGAGACGAACCATCCGTCCCCTCCACGTCATCGGGGTGGCCAGTCCGTCCCTGCCATTTAAATGAGTCCCTGTGCTGAATATCGCAGTGGCTCCACGAATTGCGGACCGCCATTGTTCGGCAGCAGCAAAGTAAAATGCAGCCCAAAATCATTTATGCGAGTTTTGTCGATCATATATTGTGACCAATTTAAATTGGTTTCTCCATGGAATACACATTTTATCTGAATTAGGAGTCTCGTGCTCTTAGCTATGTAGAGATTGTTGCTTTTAATTATATTCGACTAAATTATGTATGGCCATAGAGAAGTTATGCGAGTGGAACCAGAAGCCTATTTTGGTTCTCGCCCTTTTTGGGAAGGGGGGGGGGGGGTGGGGTGGGGGTGGAAAATGGACCACTGGCTGTGATTTCCTGATACTAATGCCCGTCAGGTAAGATTTCACACTAGAAGCATGAGAAATTGACCCAACTATCATTTAGACCTTGTTTGTTGCGTCACATGGAGATAAAGCTAAACATTTGGGGCTCATGACCCACCACGGAGTGCAGGTCGCATGATCCACCAGGTAGTGACAGGCTGTTGTTGCAGCAGGGGTTTGTCAGAATGTCTCAATTAACACTAGCATGACAACTCTGCTCAGAGACTGCCTGATACACAAACAGTTTAGATTTTGCCCCCATTTGGTAGCTCTGTTCTTGCTGTACCTGTATACAGAATGACGTTAATGAATGATTATTTGACAAAGTTTTGATTCTGAATGCAAACTCTTGGTTTCATCGTGTTGTAAATATTTATGTGTTTAACGCAAAAACACAGCCTTTTATCTGATCAACTAACAGAATGTTGGAAATAATTTCAGACAAGTTCCAGATATTAGGGCCTGAAGTTTCCGAGCGTGCTGCAAATCGTGGCGGCGCGCTTTGAAGTTGGCCTTCCGCCCATCACGGAGCCCCCCACCCCGAACTTTGTAACTTTGCCCATCAGCCCCTTCCCACCATCCCCTCAGCTAATGGAAGGAGTTTTTCCCGTTCTGTAAATTTCACTCCTCTTCCCCCCCCCCCCCCCAAATCTCCAAATGGAGATCCAAAGGCGTGGGACTTCCGGCCACTGGCCGGAATATCGGTGTGGGATGGCTGCCGGGGCAAGCTAAGTTTATTTGCATGCGTTTTAATTAATTTTAATATTAAAATGAAGGCCCCACTGCTTGGCAGCATGAAGGGCTGTACCGAAGCCTCACTGCAGGCAATAAAATGCAGCAGAGCCTTCTCGGCATCAGGGGTCGTGGCAGGCCTCTCCTGGAAGAATGTTTTGGGTGCCCCTGCTATGACCCTCGATGTCGGAGGGCTGGTAAAATTCAGCCCAAGGTGTCAAAACCATCTCCTCTGTGACATCTCAAGAGCTATTTCCCAAGCATCATTCAAATAATCTCATGCAAATTTCTGATTAGAATAGGAAAATTGCTTGTAGATTATTTTCTGAACAATACCTCCTACCTAAAATGTACTTAAACTCAGTGATCAGATTTTACTACAAATACATGAAATAATAAAAATATGGAAATATGGCGTACAAACAATACCATGCATTTTCTGCTGAGATCCAAACAATGCATTTGCTCAGCAATTAAACAGAAACTAGTTTGAGCTTTTAATCAATAAACACATGGCTGGAATTTATCATTCCGCCGCTACAATTGGCAGTGGACAAAAACAATGGTGGCTTGCCCACGCAGGCTGCATGTCACTATACTAAGCGCAGCGGCTCACTTGAATAGCCGAGGCAGACCGCCTACCTTGATGATGAGGAGGGGGTTGGTTGTCAGTCCCTGGAAATGGCATCAGATGCCTTTGCGCAGGCGCTGACGCCATTTTTAAAAGGGCTTCAAGAACTTCTATTCAATTTATCTATTTAAAAAAAGACGTTATTAAAAATTTTAGAAACATTTAATTTGCCCCTCTCCCACCCCCCCGCAATAACCATGTAATTAACTACTTGCCATCTTCCCCGCCGCCCCAAAAATGTTTCTTGTGCGCCTGCGCTCCCCTGCCCCCCGCCCCCAACAACATAAACTTTACACTAAAACACTTCCCACCATCCCCTATATCAATGATATTAGTTTGACTGTGCTCCCTGCCCCCCATAACCCCTCTGCACCGAAAAACGTGCATGCTCCCTCCTCCCCACCAGTGTACCACCTCGGATCCCCAGATGGGGATTCGAAAGCACGGGAGTGCCAGCCACTGGCACCAATATTGCACCCTGGACAGATGGCGGGACGGAGAAGGTAATTTATTGCTTTATTTAAATTATTTTATATATTTAAATTTGGCTCCTATCGCTGAGCAGCAGGGGGGCTGCCATGAGGCCACGCTGCCGCTGGCAATATTGGGCTAGGCCTTCCTGGGGGCTTTGAGGCCTGTGGCGGACCTCTGCTGGAGTCATTTTCCGGCTCCCCCCACCACGACCCCTGACGTTAGGGGGTCTCTGTACAATTCACCCCAAGGTCTACTTTGTAATTAAATTAAACATGTTGATAATCCAAACCAATGTCTTTCTTGGTGAACACTCTCTGCAATGCTGCAGAGTGAAAGAATGTTGATCACCACTTGGGATTACCTACTCTGACATGATTGATATCAGAAACCCACTATGGAAATTTGTCAAGTACAAGTCAAACACGTGTCATGGAAAGGATAAGAATTCTGTTGGACTATTTAGGATAAAGCCTATTAATTTGCTTTATGGCCTAGGATAGCCCATATCCTAATCATATTACCTTGCAGAAAGGGAATACCATCTCAGCTTGATCAACATTCCACAACAGTATTGGCTGTGAATGAAAGCTCAGTTGCACACATAGCAACGTCTGCCAAGGGACATGTGATTTTCATCAGTACTGTAGATCAGTTCCAACTGCAACTTTTAGTTTATTAGGTGCCAAAAGCATTGGGTTTGGGAAAGGAAGAGCAATAAACTTTCCACAGGTGAAGTTATGAGTACTGATACAGATCCAGAAATACACAGCCACCTATGCTGCCTTGCCACCACACAAAAGCTTGCCACCCTCAGAGGTTTCAGTAATAAACCAAGTCAGAGTACCAACTCATCTCTCTGTACACATCCCCTTCCCACTACACACCACCTCCCAGGCCATGCCCCAACCTACCTCTGTAACCTACTCTAATCTCGTATTCCAATTTGCATCCTCGCCTCTCTGGTTTCGGTACATTGCTGGCCCCCACCCCACAGTAGCAGAGCTTCCATTTATTTAGTTCCTACCCATTGCAATTGCTTCCCGGAACTAGTTTGCCTTACTACTCCGCTCTTCACTTTAAAAAAGTATTCTGAAAATCTTTTTGATCATGTATTTCAGTCACCCCATTTAATTCTCTTACAACTGCTTGGTCTATTTTTTCAATAAGTTTCAAAGGCAGCATAAAAATGCAAATTGTTGCTGTTGACTACACTTTTGTCATCTCCACTACTCTCAAAAACATACAGCAAGAGTTACACATTTATTTCACAATAGATTGTCACTTTAACTACAACACTATTAAGCAAATATATATTTTTCAAAATTTCTATAGTTAAGATTAGAGTTGCATTGTACTTTTGCAAAGTCTTTAAATATTTTATATAAAAATGTAGGTTCTTTTCATTTGATTGAATACCTTTCAATGCAATTCAGCCACGACTCAGAGGTAGCACTCTCACCTCTGAGTCAAAAGGTTGTGGGTTCAAACCCCACTCCAGAGACTTGAGAATATAACTAGACTGACACCTCAGTGTATTACCGAGGGACTGCTGCACTGCAAGAACTGCTGTTGTGCAGATGAAAAGTTAAACTGAGGCCACCTCTGCCCTCTTGGGTGGACATTGTTTGAAAAAAGGAGAGTTCATCTGGCTAATATTTATCCCTCAACCAAAATCACTAAATCAGATTATTTCATTATGTATCCCATTACTGTCTGTGGGACAATGCTGTGCGCAGACTGCCAAGTTTCTTTACATTACAACAATGGCATTGGCTGTAAACACTTCAGGTCATCCTGAGGCTGTAAAAGGCACTATATAAATACAAGTCCTTTCCTATACCATTTGAGTTTTACTACGGTAGTCTACCGTTTAACTACACTTAAATGTGTTTTAGTACGCAGTGACCACTTGCTGTTTGCATTTCAATTTGAAGTATCAAAAACAGAAAGTAAGTTGATATATATTATTTTATATCTCCTAAGCAGAAATATTCACCTTTAGGTAAATGACTGCATCGGTCCCATACCCCTCCATAGAATAGAGCTGAAGATCCCCCTGAAAGTACTTGGCATAAAGTCTTGAAATAGGCAGCCCATAGCCAAAGCCAGCCTGAAAATGTAATAATACTGCATGAGCAGACTACCTTTACAAAACAAAATTCATCAATATTGATAAAATATACTAGAATACAGTATGCATACATGTAACAGTTAATGTGTTAATAAATACATACCAGTGGTGCACCTCTAGAACCTCCCAAGTGTGGTGTGGGAGCTGTGCTATACATGTAACTGAACAGTCGGTCTATCTTGCTCAGGGGAACACCACCACCTTTGTCACTCATCTGTAAGAAGCAAAGAAGGCAGATTACGATATTTTAAAAAAACCAAAATACTTTCATTATTAGTGTTACTACCTCAGTGAGACCATTAATGTTAAAATACGAGATATGAGATATGAATTCTGAGACCAATTTCAAGAATTACATAACATTTCATATTTTAAAGACTTCTACTATAAACAACTAATCTAAAAGAAATCCCCATTAACCAAATAGTACTTTTTAAGTAGCTTATACCCTAGATTACAAAGATAGGTATTTACTTATTAAAATACTTGAAAACCTCACACCACACTTATAGTCCTCTTTTATAGCGAAATCTGTGGTTAAAAGACCCAAACTCCTCCCAGTTGCAATGGGTTGCAACTCCCAGACCTTTTCAAAAATCAATGTCCTCTTCACTCACTTCTCCGAGCACTTCCAACCTGTACATCAGTGAATAAGGCAATTCCTGGTGATGCTGCTGGTCTTCTACTTCTCTGCAAACTCCAACTTTCAAAACAGGTTCAAGTCTTTGCAGCCTTTTACTGTATCAGGCTTCCGAGAGCAGGTGTCCGCACGCTCTCAAGGCTGCAACCGCTGGTTTCCTCTCTTACCACCTGTCTGTCTTCAGAAAATCTGTTAAATTTATCTCCACTCAAAAGGCAATAGCTTATTGTCCTGTCCCAATATGCAAAGTCTAGAAGTCTGGTTCAGAGCCACCTGGGCCTTCCAATGTTCCCAGGTGTTAACAGCTTCTAGGTACATTTATATCTTCAGAATCACTCAACCCTGTTTTATGAAGCCCATTGTTCTTCAGGTGTTACCCCTGTAGTTTGTTTTTCCAAAACAAGTCTTTGATCTGTCTAGTTCTTTAGCAGCGTGGATGTGAGGGCACCTGTCCTTCTGAACTCCATCGTAAACTTTTTAAAAATCAATTTTTAAAACATAATTATGTTACAAAGTTCATTGTTCATCACCATTAGGGTTTTATAATACAATGCATGATCAAAATGTCACATCCATATCATAACTAGATGATGATACTGAAATTGCAAGAGTACACATCAGAGGAAATTTGGTGTTAATTTTTTTCCCTAGCACACGATTTGTCAGAAGAGGTTGAACAGTCAATCTGATATTCTGGTTGCTATCTTAAAAAGTGTCAACATCAAACAATCTAAAAATAAAACAAAAAATATTTTCACCTTAATTGTGACATCTTCTCCACCCAGTGCAACTCTTACTTTGATAGATGGAAGACAAGGACTGGATTCATGACATTCTACAGTAGCTCTCATGGCATTCTTGAATAAAATGGCAACATATCACTGAACGTATTTACTTTAATGACAGCACAAGTACCAAGCAGTTAAAACTAAAAATCTACTGATCAAACACAAAATGGATCACTCCCTAGTTATGAATGATTTTTTAAACTGCTTAATAAACATTACCAACTATAAAATGTATTTATAATGAATATTTTTGGGATGTATTGAAAGCAATTTTTCCAAAAAGGATTATTGATTTATTAATACTGCATGTACAGTAGTAAGTATAAGAAAAAATGAAATACATAACTATCACTGTAGCAATTAATACAACATTGCAACTCCAAAATTCAGTTTGGTAGATTATCTGTATGCAAGTGCATATTTCACTGAATACAGTGCAGCATGATACCATATTCCATTAATCAATGGACAAAAGTTCACAATAGTCCATTACAATCCTGTGAAAGATTCAGTGTTGGTTCCTGCTCGTTCCCATAGCTGCTTCTCACTTGGCTCCACTGTTAAGTGGCACCTCCCATTTGCTATTGCTCTCCCCTTTTTCACTTTTTCTTCACTTAATTATGACTGAAAGGGACTTACACCAATTTGAGATTTCAGACTATCGTAGCACAAACCTCCTTGCAATTATATTTTAACTGGTCATGCTATTAAGAAAGGAGTTGTGTTGCCGGAGAGTTAGGAGACTGAAGGATATTATTCAAGGGTAGCAAGGATAAACCAGGTAATTACAGGCCAGTGAGTCTAACATCAGTGGTAGGAAAATTACTGGAAAAAATTCTGAGGGACAGGATTAATCTCCACTTGGAGAGGCAGGGATTAATCAGGGACAGTCAGCATGGCTTTGTCAGGGATAGATCGTGTCTAACAAACTTGATTGAATTTTGCGAGGTGGTGACTAGATGTGTAGATGAGGGTAAAGCGGTTGATGTAGTCTACATGAACTTCAGTAAGGCTTTTGATAAGGTCCTCCTGCATGGGAGATTGCTCAAGAAGGTAACAGCCCATAAGATCCAGGGCAATTTGGCAAATTGGATCCAAAATTGGATTAGTGGCAGGAGCCAGAGGGTGATGGTTGAGGGTTGTTTTTGCAAGTGGAAGCCTGTGACCAGTGGTGTACTGCAGGGATTGGTGCTGGGACCCTTGCTGTTTGTAGTGTACATTAATGCTTTAGACATGAATATAGGAGGTATGATCAGTAAGTTCACAGATGACACGAAAATTGGTGGTGTCATAAATAGTGAGGAAGAAAGCCTTAATTTACAGGACGATACAGATAGGCTGATAAGATGGGTGGAGCAGCGGCAAATGGAATTTAATCCTGAGAAATGTGAGGTGATGCATTTTGGGAGGACAAACAAGGCAAGGGAATATACATTGGATGGTAGGACCCTAGGAAGTACAGAGGGACCTTGGTGTACTTGTCCATAGATCACAGATAGATAAGGTGGTTAGGAAGGCATATGAAATACTTGCCTTTATTAGCTGAGGCACAGAATATAAGAGCAGGGAGGTTATGATGGAGCTGTATAAAATACTAGTTAGGCCACAGTTAGAGTACCTTGTACAGTTCTGGTCACCACACTATAGGAAGGATGTGATTGCACTGGAGAGGGTGCAGAGGAGATTCACCAGGATGTTGCCAGGGCAGGAGCATTTTAGCTATGAAGAGAGACTGGATAGGCTAGGGTTGTTTTCCTTAGAGCAGAGGGATACCTGATTGAGGTATACAAAATTATGAGGGGCATTGAAAGGATAGATAGGAAGAAACTTTTTCCCTTAGCGGAGGTGTCAATAACCAGGGAACATAGATTTAAGGTAAGGAGGTTCAAAGGGGATTTGAGGAAATGATTTTTCACCCAGAGGGTGGTTGGAATCTGGAACACACTGCCTGAAGGGGTGGTAGAGGCAGGAACCCTCAACATTTTAGTATTTAGATAAGTACTTGAAACGTCATAGCATATAAGGCTATGGGCCAAGTGCTGGAAAATGGAATTAGAAGAGATAGGTGCTTGATGGCCAGCACGGAGATGATGGACTGAAGGGCCTGATTCTGTGCTGTATAACTCTGACTCTATGAAGGTTAGAAAGGAGTGAATGGCTCTCAGAAAGTTACTCAACTCAATGTCAAGTTATCATATTTATATGTGTAAACAAAAAGGATCAGAAAGATTGGGCAAAATAGGCAATAATGAACAAGGACAACCCCTTAACTCAAGATCTTGGATGAAAAGGAATTTTGTACTCAGTACACAGCCTTTATTTTCACCAGTTCCTCTATTGTTTGCATTCAGTCTTCAACAAAATAGTTAAAATATTAACTTAAATTGAATGCTTAAAAAAAGAGAAACATTTCTACTTTAGGTCAACAATATTCTAACATTGTATAATCAGGCACAAAATCTGCAATAATTATCACATTTTAATTGTAAATTTTCTAATAGAAAGTTTAATAGCTGGTTTCTTACTTTGAAAAGCTCAAACAGCATGTGATAGAGATGAGATGGCACATAAACAATATGGACAGGTCCTGAACCACTCACTGCTGGAATGACAAAGAGAGAGAGAGGGAGGGAGAGAGAAAGTTACACTTTGCAAGAAATCTTTCAAGTAGTCATTAGCAATGCTTCAAAAAAACTGGCCTGATCACACCTGGTGTACTGTGAGCAGTTCTGGGTACCACACCTTAGGGAGGATACATTGTCCTTGGAGGGAGTACAGGATAGATTTACCAGAATGATACCTAGACACCAATGGCTAAATTACAAGGAGAAATTAGACAAAATGCTCTGGGATTTAGAAGGTTAATGGATGATTGGATTGATGTTTTCAAGCTGGTAGATAGAGTGTGACAATTTCTGCTGGTTGTTGTGTTCAGTCCTAGGGGGCACAGTCTAAACATCAGTCACACCTTTCAGCAGCTGAGTTAGGAAACACTACTTTATGCAAAGTAGAAGTGGTAGAAGAACATAAGAAATAGGAGCAGGAGTAGGCCATTCAGTACCTCAAGCATGCCCTGCCATTCAATACGATCAAGGCTGATCTGCCTTTCGTGCCAGCTCCTCATAGCCCTCAACTCCCCGATATTTCAAAAATCTATCTACCTCCTCTTTAAATACTTTCAGTGATCTAGCCTCCACAACACTCTGGGGTAAAGAATTCCAGACATTCACTACCCTCTGAAAGAAGAAATTCCTTTGCATCTCAGTTTTAAATGAGTGTCCCCTTATTCTGTAACTATGTCCCCTAGTTTGAGATTCCCCCACTAGTAGAAACATCTTCTCAATATTTACCCTGTCAAGCCCCCTCAGAATCTTGTATGTTTCAATAAGATCACCCCTCATTCTTCTAAACTCTAATGAATAAAGGCCTAACCTGATCAGCCGTTCTTGACAAGTCAACCCTTTCATCCCAGGAATCTCTTTTGAACTGCCTCCAATGCCAGTATATCCTTTCTTAAATATGGGGACTAAAACTGTACACAGTACTCCAGGTGCGGCCTCACCAACACCCTGTGCAGTTGTAACAAGACTTCCCTATTTTTAAACTTCAACACCCTAGTAATAAAGGCCAAACTTCTATTTGCCTTCTTAATTACTTGCTGCACCTGCATGCTAACTTCTTGTTTCATGCAAAAGAACACCCAGATCCCTGTGCTGCACATTTTTGGAGTCTCTCTCCATTTAAATAATAGTCTGCCTTTTGATTCTTCCTACCAAAGTGCATGACCTCTCACTTTCCTACATGAAACTTCATCTGCCAGGTTTTTGCCCACTCACTCAACCCATTTTTAATCCCCTTGCAGATTAACTTCTGTCTTCATCACAACATGCCCTCCCACCTATTTTTGTATCAGCAGCAAATTTGGATATATTACGCTCTGCCCCCTCCAAGTCATTAATATAGATAGTAAATAATTGAGGCCCTAGGACTGAACTTCATGGCACTCGAATAGTTATGTCTTTCCAACCTGAAAAAGACCCATTTAATCCCAACTCTCTCCCCAATCCATGTTAATACATTACCCTCAATACAGCGAGCTCCTATCTGTGCAATAATCTTTTATGTGACACCTTATCGAATGCCTTCTGGAAATCCAAATACACTACATCTACCGGTTTCCCCTTTATCAACTCTGCTTGTTATATCCTCAAAGAACTCTAGCAAATTTGTCAAATATGATTTCCCTTTCACAAAACCATGTTGACTCTGTTTGATTGCATTAAGCTTTTCTAAATGTCCTGCTATTTCTTCCTTAATAATGGACTCTAGCATTTTCCCAACGACCAACGTTACGCTGACTGGCCTATAGTTTCCTGCTTTTTGTCTCCCTCCCTTCTTGAACGGGGCGTCACAGGAACGATTTTCCAATCCGCTGGAACCCTCCTGGAATCCAGTGAGTTCTGGAATATTTCGACCAATGCCTCTACTATCTCTGCAGCCACTTCCTTTAAAACCCTTGGATGTAGCTCATCAGGTCCTGGCAACTTGTCTGCCTTTAGTCCCATGAGTTTGTCAAATATATTGTCCCTTGTGATAGAGACTGTTACAAGATTTTTCCTTCCATTTGCTCCTTGCTTATCTGATATCTGTGGGATGTTTATAGTGTCCTCCATCGTGAAGACCAATGCAAAATATTGTTTACCAATTATCTGCCATTTCCCTGTTCCCAGTTATTAATTCTCCAGTCGCATCCTCCAAGGGTCCCACGCTCACTTTAACTACTCTCTTTTTATATACTCGTAGAAGCTCTTGCTGTTTGTTTTTATATTTCTTGACAATTTACTTTCATAATCAATTTTCTCCCTCTATTAGCTTTTTAGTCATCTGCTGCTGGTTCCTAAAAAATTCCCAATCTTCTGGCCTACCACTAGTTTTGCTGCTTTGTATGCCTTAGTTTTTGACTGGATACTCTCCTTGACCGCCTTTGATAACCACAGGTGGTTCTTCCTTCTCATTGAGTCCTTTTTGACTGGGATAAATTTTTGCTGAGTGTTATGAAATATCTGCTTAAATGTCTGCCACTACTGACCTTCCCCTTAGTCTATGTTCTCAGCCCGCTTTAGACAATTCTTTCTTTATACCTGTGTAATTGCCCTTGTTTAAGTTGAGGACACTGGTTTGAGACCAGAGTTGATTGCCCTCAAACTGATTTTGAAATTCTACCATGTTGTGATCGCTACCCCCTAGAGGATCCTTAACTATAATCTCTTATTAATCCTACCTCATGACACATTACTCGATCTAAAATAGCCTGTATTGCTCTAAGTAACAATCCCTGATGCACTCTACAAATTCATCTTCCATGTTACCTCTGCCAATCTGATTTGTCCAGTCAATATGCAGATTAAAATCACCCATGACAATTGTAGCGCTCTTCTGACACGTCTCCATTATTTCCCAATTTATACTTTGTCCTACAGTGACGCAACTCTTAGGGGGCCTATAGACGACTCCCACCCATGACTTTTTCTCCTTGCTACTCCTCATTTCCACATCACGATCTATTGCACGTATATCACTACTCACCACTGCATGGATACCTTCCTTTATTAACAAAGCTACCCCACCTCCTTTTCCGGAATGTCGAATACCCTTGAATATAGAGTTCCCAGTCTTGGTCACCCTGCAACCATGTCTCTGCAATAGCTATCAAGTCATATTCATGTATTTCTATTTGTGTCGTCAACTCATCTACCTGGTTACAAATGTTGTGTGCAATCAGATAAAGAGCCTTAAGCTTTGACTTTTTACCATTATTACTCATTCTGGTTCTGCTTATATTTTCTGCCCCTTCCTGTCACACTTTGATCACCGTTCACCTCGTCACTACCCTACACCTCTGCTCTCTCGTTTCTTTTTGATTTTTTAAATCTTCCCTTCAACTGAACCCTCCCCCCCACTTCACTAATTAGTTTAAAGTCCTATCTATAAACCTAGTTATATGATTCGCCAGAACACTGGTCCTAGCATGGTTCAAATGAAGCCCATCCCACTGGAACAGCTCTCTTTCCCCAGTACTAGGGCCAGTGCACCATGAATCAGAACCCATTTCTCCCACACCAATCTTTGAGCCATGCATTTACCTCTTTAATCTTATTTATCCTACGCCAATTTGCATGTGGCTCAGGTAGTAATCCGGAGATTACCACCTTTGAGGTTCTGCTTTTTAATTTAGCTCCGAGCTGCTCACAGTCCCTCAGCAGAACCCCTTTCCTAGTCCTACCTATGTAGTTGGTACCTACGTGGACCACGACAACTGGATCCTTCCCCTCCCACTCCAAGTTCCTCTCCAGCCCAGAAGAGATGTCCTTAACCTTGGCACCAGGTAGGCAACAGAGCCTTTGGGACTCCCTGTCTTTGCTGCAGAGGACAATATCTATTCCCCTGACTATGCTATCCCCTATTACTACTACATTTTCCTTTTCTCCCCCCACTTGAATGGCACTCTGAACCACGGCGCTGTGGTCAGTTCGCTTATCCTCCCTGCAGGCTGTGTCCTCGTCCACACCGGGAGCAGGAAGTTTAGAATACTCTTCTGCAAATAGCAACTGATGCTAGATAAATTGTTATTTTTAAATCTGAGATAGATTTTTGTTAACCAAAGCTATCAATCAAGGGATATGTGGCAAAGGCCCATCTAGAGTTATGGAGGAATATGGATTTAGGTTGCAGATCATTGAATGACAGAACATGCATGAGGATCTAAATGGCCTACTCTTGTTCCTATAAACTCCCTTGGCAGCAGATGAATCAATTAAGCGTAGACCGGAGGGAAAAAAATATAAAAATAAAGTAATACAGGCCAATAACTATAATTGTATCAGCTCCACCATGCCAATCTCTGCAAAGTTGAAGGATATGTACAAATTAAAGGTCAGGCCACAGCATAAGGTATTTACTGCCCAATGCAGGCAACAATTTCAGAAGGACTGTGTACTTATTTTTAAGGAATAGTCATACTGAAAAAAAGAAATAGCACCGATGAGAGATTCTATAGGATATTCTGATCTGATCAATAACTATAACAGACACAAGTTATAAATTAATTCATGCAACCTTACCATTACATTGGTCCACTTCTAGTGCAGGGGAGTCCATATAATACTGGTCACAAAGCAGTTTGGCAGTTTCATACGCATCTGCAAACAATGAGCTGATAGTGACCATCTTTAAAGCAGCAGCAGCAATCCTTTGCTATGCAAGAATTCACAGACCAATATACAACTGCTTTTCGCAAAGATTCCACGCCTCAAATTGCTCACTGCACGTGCTTTATGATACTTTGTGGCATAGTAAAATATAGCACTCCACCAGATTACTAACATGGTAGAATCCTGATTTTGACCATTGAGCTTAGTGAAGATGGAGACAAGAGAACTAGAAGTATCAAACAGAAATATTTTCCAGCTTGAAAACATTCTGAAACAAAAAGGTGGATGAATTAGCAAAATCCACATGTACACAGCTTTTACTGCCTGCTACACCAGCAACACAGGCAGAGGTCTGGAAAATCACAAGCTGTCCTCCTACCAAGGAACAGAAAGGGAAAGGTAACCTTTTTTTTTTAAACCATCAAAAATCTCAAAATTGTTGATGTCATTATTTTCCTTACATTAAAAGAGCAAACTGAAATTTTGTTTTTCAAAATATATTTGGGCAGTAAAAAATACAAAGTGCTCAAGAAGATTGATTATATTTTGTAAGCATCAAAATAAGAAGCCATGAATTAAAATAGCTGATATTTGCTTTAATAAAAGAAACTGATAAATCATACATTTAAAAGTCGATGTAACACAGATACAATCATTTGTGAAATATGATAAATATTTTGTGTACTAAGCAGAGCATCACCATCCGATGACAGCACACTCTGATTGCTGCTATCAACATTTGTATAATAAAAGTGGCTACGTTGTTAGTCTTAAAAAGATGATAGTTTAGTATCAGCAGCCAAGTAGAGGGCGCTGGGGGCAACACGAATACGAATGGAACTAATGGGAGGCGGTGGCGTAATGGTAATGTTACTGGTCTAGTGCTCTAGTGTTACGACTGAGGCGGGAGGAGTGCACTTTCTAGTTTATTCTAGTCCCACTTCTCCACAGGTCACAACATATTTAAATATTCCCATTTAGCAATATGGTCAATCATTTTTCCCAGAATAAAACACAACAATCAGGTTTCTTTTATAATCTGATAATTTTGTCGTTTATTAAACAAGTCTTAACCAGTAATGAAGTAAAGCATAAACACAGTTTGAAACATTAAAGTTCCCTTTTTAATCTTAGCCTCCTCACTCGCACGCATACACATGCACTGGTTAATCGGAAAAATAAAGGGATTTTTGTTTTTGCAGCTCTATTAGAGACACAAAAAAAAAGACTTGGGCTGAATACTTGCTCATTCTTGAAGAAACAGATGAGATATGTTGTGTTCCAAAACTGGTACACAGTCTGGCCTCCAAGTACACGTAACAGGTCACTGGGATTTTTTAGAACAGTTCTTTTCAGGCGGCGTTGAGAATTAATTTAATGGGCTTTTCTTCAAAGACAGGAGGTGAGATGAGTTGACACAGTGGACTTGTCAGAGTCTTTTAGAGGTGCTGGAAAGCTGAGCTAGGTTGTGGTCTATCCTTCCTTGGAAGTTCTCTCCCTTTTTATACAGTTCAACCCCAACTCAAAAGCAAAACTGACAACAGGAGGTCAACCTTTTGATGGTTGTCTATTGAGCTGGAAGTCAGGTGGTTTCCCGGAAAGGCTCGTTTTCCTCAAGACTTCTCAGTGACCCTTTAAAAAAACATTTCCAGAGACTGTTTTTCAAGTGGCCTTTACATGACTCCCTTTGAAAACCCCAAAGTTTAACATTTCTTAATCTTTCAAAAATGAATCCTCAAAAAATATATTTAACAAAACAGAGGCACTTTTGTAACACCTCCATCGTTGGAGAAATGGAAACGCATTTTAAAAATGGTGTTTATTACCAGGTGTAAAAAAGGAAACATTTTAAAACACATTTTCACACTCACTCATTCACTCTTCATCTGTGGTTAATACAACTCTGCTTTGTACCATCTTTGCATTCAGATAACTCAAAACAAAGTTAGCTTCTAGATAAAGTATCTGCAATCACATTATTTTGTCCGGCAATGTGGATAATCTTTAAGTGATAGGGTTATAATAGTAAACTCCATTGGTATAGTCTGGCATTCTGGTTTTTGAATTTTTCCACAAAGTTTATCACCAAATCAGTCAACTGCACCCTTCTAAACAGAGCACCCCCAGTTGCTTGAAATGGTCCTTCCAAGTGTCACTGTAGACCACTACATCATCAAAGTAAACCACAGTTAGGAACACTGGCTACCACTTAGTTCACTAGTAGCTAGGGCATCCCCTAGTCTAAATGGCATCACTCAGCACCAGAAAAGACCGCCTGGTATGACAAAGGCCGATATTTCTTTAGCTCGGGGTGTTAAAGGAACTTGCCAGTATCCCTTCAACAAATCTATTTTTGTAAGAAACATGGAACTGCCCACTCTGCCAATACAATCTTGGGTAGGAGTCTGCCTTTGCATAAACTACAGAAAGGTTAATGCAGTAACAAATTCTAGATGAACTGTCAGGTTAAAGCACTAATACCACTGGCAAACTCCAGCTGTTTTGGCTGGGTTCAATTAGGTGGTTTTCCAGTATGTGTTGGATGTCTGCTTTTACCTGGGCCTGTTTCTCTGGACTTGAGTGATAAGGATACTGTTTTATAGGAAAGGATTCCCCCACATCCACATCATGTGTGGCTCAGGTTGTACATCCTGGCGTATCCCTACTGACTTTTAAATGCTGTGAATAACCTTGTTAAATCTGCTCATTGTTCTGCATCTAAATATGAAAGCATAGAGTCCAACCTCCCGAACAATTCAGTATTAGCTAACCGGATAGTAGGAGCTTCAATTTGAGAATTCTCTGGGCTTCCTTCTGTCTCATCCTCACTAACCTTTTCATCTTTCACTGTCCCTACTCCCTGACATACCTGTGCTTGCTCATCCTCCTCTCGGCAATGATATTGTTTCAACATATTGATATGATAAAGCCGATTCTTTTTCCGGAGATCGAGGGGTGTCAAATCATGTACTTTATCAATTCTCTTGACCACTTTATATGGACCACTGAACCATGCTTTCAGCAGTTCATCCTGGAAAGGCAGTAATACTAACACCTCATCTCCTGGTTGAAATTTAAGGGCCTTGGCATGCTTGTCTGCCCAAAACTTCATGGTTGTTTGAGAAGCTTTAAGGTGTTCCTGGACCACTTTGCAAGCTCTCGTGAGCCACTCCCGGAACACAGATACATAAAGTTTTAGAAGACCTCTTATCTCATGTCCATAAACTAATTCAAAAGGACTAAAACTGGCAGACTCATTAGGTGAATGCCTAGTGGCAAACAGAAGAAATTCTAGCCCTTTATCCCAAGCGTGGGGATATTTACGACCATCGTTTTGAGGGTCTGATGGTACCTTTCTAAAGCTGCTGGTGTCTGCGGGTGGTATGCTGAAGACTTTGAGATATACCAAAATTACCCATAGCTTCCTGAAAAATTTTAGACATAAAATTGGAACCTTGATCTGACTGATTCGCAATCGGCAATCCATATCTAGTGAAGAACTGGGTTAACTTCTCTACCACTGCCTTAGCAGAAATTGTTCTCAAGAGAACGGCTGGGAACCGAATAGTCACATCCATGATAGTGAGTATATACTGGTGTCCCACTTTTGTTTACAGCAAAGGTCCTACACAGTCTACCAACATCCTACTAAATGGTTCCCCAAAAACTGATATGGGAGATAGAGGTGCCGGTTTTATGGCAAGTTCTGGTTTTCCCACAATCTGGCACATATGGCACATTTTACAAAACTGCACCACATCCTTGGAAAGACCTGGCCAGTATAAATGTTGACTTGTGTGTGATTTGACCTTCTGGATCCCCACGTCCCACTACAGGAATGTCATGCGTTATCCTTAATAGTTCCCAGCGATACTTTGGCAGTACCACAATCTGATGAAAAACCGTTCCGTCACCCTAACTTCACTTGGCTTTTCTGTGACTACTGGAGAAGCTTTGCTCCGCCCAAATCAATCCCCAGGAGGTGGTCAACTCGATCTACTGGCAAACTACGATAACTCCTACAGTTACATTAGGCCACATTCTAGGTGCACCCGATATAAAGTTACACCCTGCCAATACCATTCACTAAAAGTTTAGCATTCAGTGTGCTCTCTGGTGGAAATGTTATGCCTTTCCCCAGCAAAAGATTTTGGGTGGCTCCTGTATCCCTGTAGGTTTACCTGCCTCACTTGAGGGATAAAGATTACTTTTCCTTTCGACAAGAATTCCCAATAACTTTCAGGTATCTTATTCACAACCCATGCACTCACCTTGGTTTTTGTATTTGGCCTTACAGCTGCGGTCAGAGCTTCAGCTTGATCGGTCATATTTTCAGTCAGGGCCCCTTTCTCTGCATTGGCCTTGTGTACCCCGATGCGTCCCATGGGTTTAGCCCGCAACTTCCAGCATTTTGCACAAAGGAATCCCATCTTGTGAAAATGATAATATTTAGGCTTGTGGACCTCACTTCACCCTCAGCATCTTCCTTTATGGCCGGAGGAGATGATCCTGGGGCATTCCCAGCTGTCCCTTCTCGGCCCCGGCTACTTGCCTTCCTTTCACCCTCCCACCTTCTAACCTTCTCGGGTGATGGACGAAGGGTTTGAGTTTATACACAAGCTCAATCATCAGCAATTTCCGCTGCCTGTCTGACTGTTGAAACCTTCTGGTTCTCTACATGGGTTCTTACTACTAGAGGGAGTAAATTTTTTAATTCTTCCAAGTGAATTAGTTCCCCAAGGTTCTCATACGTGGCCTCCATCTTAAGTTCCCATATCCAACGATCAAAATTAATTTGCTTTACCCTCTCAAATTCTATACAAGTCTGCCCAGAAAATCTCCAGAGGTTCTGAAATTTCTGTATGTAAGCTTCAGGGACTAACTTATACATAGCCAATAGCCTTTTTTGCTATCTGATAATCTGCAGAAGCCTCCTCAGAAAGCATGGCATAAACTTCATGAGCTCTGCCTATCAACCTGCTTTGTATAAGTACTGTCCAGCTTTCCTTTGACCACTTCAATCGGTTTGGCTATCTTTGCCAAGAAATGAAAAATGCCTTTACGTCCCTTTCTTCAAACTTAGGGAGGGTTTCACAGATTTAAACCGCTTTTCATTGGGTCCTGGGCTGGAGCCAGATCTTTCAACAGAATTTTCCTTGACTGGCATACAGTCTGGCCTCCAAGTCCACGTAGGCGGGTCACTGGGATCTTTTCTTTTCAGGCGGCGTCGAGAATTAATTTAGTGGACTTTTCTTCAAAGACAGGAGACGAGATGAGTTGACACAGTGTACTTCTCAGGGTCTTTTAGAGAAGTGCTGGAAAGCCGAGCTGGGTTATGGTCTTCTCTCCTTGGAAGTTCACTCCCTTTTTATACAGTTCGACCCCAACTCAAAAGCGAAACTGACAATAGGTGGTCAACCTTTTGATCTCCATCATTCTTGACCTGTCACTTCTTTGTAACCAACTTCTCCAGGTGTCCAAAGTTCTCTATTGTTTATTGAGATGGAAGTCAGGTGGTTTCCCGGAAAGGCTTGTTTTCTTCACAAGACTGCTCAGTGACCCTTTTAAAAAGCATTCAAAGTCAAGTGGCCCTTACATGACCCCCTTTGAAAATCCCAAAGTTTAATATTGCTTCAATCTTCCAAAAATGAATCCTCAAAAAACATATTTAACTAAACAGAAGCACTTTTGTAACACTGGGGACATGAGTTTGAATCCCACCAAGGCAGATGGTGAAATCTGAATTCAATTAATAAATCTGGAATTAAAAGCTAGTCTCAAGGTGACCGTGAAACCATTTTCGATTGTTGTGAAAACCCATCTGGCTCACTAATGTCCTTTAGGGAAGGAAACCTGCTGTCCTTACCTGGTGTGGCCTACATGTGACTCCAGTCCCACAGCAATGTGGTTGACTCTTATCTGCCCGCTGAAATGGCCTAGCAAGGCACGCAGTTTCTCAAGGGCAATTACAGATGGTCAATAAATGCTGGCCTAGCCAGAGACACCCACATCCCTTAAAATGAATAAAAAATATCACTGCAAAATTCAAATGCAGACCTAGTTGCAGATTTTGAATTTTTTGAACATTCCACTGGAATCTATGAAAACTTAAACACACAGATAAAACAGATTCTATTTATGGATTTTCATTGACCGTGGTCATTTGTAATCCTTATTAGATACATTAAAGTATTTCCACAAGTGAAAAAAATTTAACGACTTACCCCTAACAACATCTACAACTTCACAGTCTGGATCAATACTGCCTATGTGCTTTGGATGAGCTGGATTTGTTGTGCCATCAAAAATCAGTGCTTAGGAAAGAAAGAAATGTTAAAAACTGGCACTTTTTTTGATATATAAACAAAATCTATCAAAACAAAGAACTTGATCAGAACAACCCTGTTATTTACAGCAATAAATTCACAAACATCCAACATATTTTACTGCTCACTAATTATGAAAACAAGAGGTTTATTACATTATTCTACTCTTTAAAAAATGTACAGTGAAAGTTGTTTCTGTAAAGAAGCTCACTCTTGAAATACAACAGAGAGCTCTCTCAAAATTTACACTTACTATGTTGATTGATGAGCATTCTGATGGAAATACGGCTCATGTAGAATCTATCCAGAAAGTACTGCACATTTTGACTGGTGATGCCATCTTCCCAAAATGATTCCTTGTACTCAATCACACCTTGAGCCATTGTTTGAACAACATCATTGTGCCTGTTCCGGATTGTGATTAATGCATCTGTAAAACTAAGAATATACAAAAAATAAGAAACCAAAGCCCTTGAGGTATATTACATATAAAAGCCTCACACATTTTAAATCAGATTAGATCCATTTTAGACCTAGCCATTCCATGAAAATCAGATTTAATAAAATAACGCAAGTAGTTGAAAGAATTTTCTGACATTTTGTTTCTCAAAATGCATTTACAGTCAGCACCTTGAATGACATTAGTACTGAAAACCTGTAAGTATGAAAAGGTACCAATATGCTATCGTAAATCACTCTTACAAGGTGAAATTTCTCTCAACTAAAAGCAGGATGTCTGTTTTGATTGCCCCTGCAGTTAACAGTTCATTTGACATGCACATTTCAACACTTTGGGTTCCTGCAATCTCATTAACAGGTCAGACAAAAACTAATTTTGGACCTTTAATGTATTATGTTTCATTGATATCCAATAGTCTTAATTCATTACTTTAAGCTGCTCTTGCTGTTAGCATTTTGTAATATGTAATATTGGAATGAAGTGGTATCTCCAGACCCAAATTTTAAAAACAAAACCAGTAGTTGTTAACAGGGCTTTTATTTCGCAATCTAAATGCATACACTTTCAAAAGGCCCACAATGCAAGACACCAGTAAGTTGCTGAAAGGATAAGGGCTCAATAGTTGAATATTCTCAACCAAAATTAAAAAAAAAATCAGTAAGCAAATGACACGTATAAACGTCACAGTCAGTCTTGAAAGATTATCTAAAATAAAATAACATACCCTGATAAAACACTGTGATCATTAGGGTTCCGATCATAAAACTCAAGAATATCCAAGAGACTTTGGACATACCTAGATAAAGAAAAAAGGTAGCACGTATAAATTCTGTTTATCATAGGTTAATTTATGCATATTGCATAGTATTCTTTCTTGGGAAGGATTACACAAAACAAATTTTATGATTGTAAAACGCATATGCATTTTTAGAATGACATATTTACAGGATACATTATGAAGATACCATAGCAACTGTTGGCTAAAAGAATGTTTTAAATCAGTTTCTGAAAACGTACGCCTTGAAGGGAGCCAACTGTCATTCCACCATTGTCACCTCAACTGGGGTTAGTAAATAGGACACCCCTGAATTCAAATCTCAATTTAATGAGTAGTAGGACTGATAAATTTGGGGGAAGAAGGAATTTATCTTTTTTTGTACTGCTAGACTATCAGTGAGGGGTTACAAACGGTTATTGGCTGCCCTGGTGTCTGAGTAATAAATCAAAGCAGCCAACTGAGACGCAACCTTATTTTTAATTGACTGATTTAACATTAGAATTGAACTATTTCATTTTTGGTAGAGGTTGCCTCTACTTCGGCACCAGTAAGGTTCTATTTAAACACTGGAGAGAGCAAGTTGATTGAAAACTTTATAGGTCCTTTAACTGCTGTTAAATGGGTGTAGTGCTATATTGTAATTGGAAGAAGTGTCAGTGCAGTTAAGTGTTGAAAAAGGTAAGCATTTCTAAAGTTCTCTCTTCAGATATCTTTTGTCAAAAGCAGACAATCAATCAGAGCTCTTCCTTATACTAAAGTATATGTTCACATTTATTTAGAACAGTACATTGATTACACATAAACCAATAAATAAAAACATGCTTGCGAAGGTGTCCTGCTGTAAATCAAAGCTTTGTAGGTTCACAGAGTTCAAAGGGCTCACAAAAGGTTCAATACCAAAGATCAAGACAGCAGCAGAAGTTTGGACTGCTTAGCTAAGCCAATTTCCTTGATTACATCCACAACCATTTTTAAAAGCTACAGCTGGAATTGTCAGAAGGCAGCTTTGAACAGGACAGAAAAAACACTACTGGCCAAGACACAATTTTCCATTTGCTTTGCTAAACAAAATTGCCAAATTTTCTTAAAAATACCAATTAATGATCTTCAAAAATCACCATAACCGCCCCCATTTGCAACATTTGTCTTCAGGAACATGAATTTCATCCGAGGAAAGATCCTTGGTCATAGAAATCGCGTTTCCCAGAATAAATCAGTTTACTTTTCCCTCGTTCCAATGCTGTGTAGATTAAAAACTCAACCTCCTTGATTGGTTAAAAGCATCCGAAAAACTAATTCTTTATATAAAAAGGGAGTGACTAAGTTATTTGTTCCTTACTGCAAGTATTATTTTCAATCTTAATTTTAAATGCTCTGCTTGACTTTTATTGGGGTACAGCAGCCCTCCAAACCCTAGCAGCATTTGCAAGCCGAAGTCAGACTGCTATTGTACTGTTGACTGTCACACTAAGCCCAATAACATTCTAGATCAATGTCCAAACCTTTCTGCAATGCATAATGATCAAGCTCAAACAATATCTAATCTTTGTTCTTGCTAGCTCAGAGTCATAGTGACCAATTACAGCACTTCAACATCTTTCCAGCAAAAATCAGCCAGTTCAGCATAACCTGGTGATTGGAACTGGAACCTTCCAGACCTGTTGACTCATTTGCACATTAGATAATACTTTTTTCAGTTTTACAACCATGCTGCGAGGCTCTGTACAGGTCAGATTCAATGGCATAAATACCATTATTATACTTGGCTGATTAGTGCTTAATGCAATGCAAGTACCTGTGCTCAGCTTTCTTTAAGAAAAAGCCCTAAGATTGCAAACTGGCAATATGTTTGACACTAATTTCCAATACTGTCCTGTTGTGCATGTTATTCCTCAAGAAACAGACTTTATAACTCTGGAAACTTTGTTTGAATTCAACCCAGCCCTTTAAAAAGATGAATTTACCCTTCCTAATAAAGTTTTAAATCTTAAATAAAATAGGCTTGGGCAGGCGCAACATAGTGAACTAGCAAGTGTAATCCCTAGTATAAACCTACGTATTATACCTTGACATCATCTGCCAGCTGACTCGGAGGTTGTCATGACTAGATATGGAAATGACAAATTGGTGCAGTAATGAATGTTCACACTGGAAGTTAAAATCATTGCGTATAATTTACATAGAATGTCATGGGAACGCTTGATGCAAATACTAAATGCACAAGTGCAAAAAAACCCCAGGATTTCTTAACTACTCTGCACAGAAATAACAAAGCCAGATTTTCAAAATAAACCTTGTTTGATGCATATTTTCAATTAAAACTTAGCTTTCAAATGGAGACCAGGAATTAAGACTCCCAGCCTCCTGTAAAGTAAAATTGTCAGCCCAAAGCGACAGTCTACAGAAGTTCTGGTCTCAATGGAAGTAATGCAAGACCACTTCAAGATAGTCTCACAAAGCTTGTAAAGATTTGATTTCAGAGATTAGAGACTGGAAAATAAACTGTGCTTTCTGAGTTCTATGGATCCTGAATCCACAGTATAACCATATAACAATAATATATAACAATAGCAGCTTTAACTTGTTTAATTCGCAATGCTGCTCAAGTAGCATTTCTGCACCCAAACAGAAGAGAGATTGCAATTCCGGCATTTCTTTTGGGCCTCCTTGTCTCGAGAGACAATGGATACGCGCCTGGAGGTGGTCAGTGGTTTGTGAAGCAGCGCCTGGAGTGGCTATAAAGGCCAATTCTAGAGTGACAGGCTCTTCCACAGGTGCTACAAAGAAATTTGTTTGTCGGGGCTGTTGCACAGTTGGCTCTCCCCTTGCGCCTCTGTCTTTTTTCCTGCCAACTAGTAAGTCTCTTCGATTTGCCACATTTTAGCCCTGTCTTTATGGCTGCCCGCCAGCTCTGGCGAACGCTGGCAAGACTCCCATGACTTGTGATCAATGTCACAGGATTTCATGTCGCGTTTGCAGACGTCTTTAAAGCGGAGACGTGGACAGCCGGTGGGTCTGATAACAGTGGCGAGCTCGCTGTACAATGTGTCTTTGGGGATCCTGCCATCTTCCATGCGGCTCACATGGCCAAGCCATCTCAAGCGCCGCTGACTCAGTAGTGTGTATAAACTGGGGATGTTGGCCGCCTCGAGGACTTCTGTGTTGGAGATACGGTCCTGCGACCTGATGCCAAGTATTCTCCGAAGGCAGCGAAGATGGAATGAATTGAGACGTCGCTCTTGGCTGGCATACGTTGTCCAGGCCTCGCTGCCATAGAGCATGGTACTGAGGACACAGGCCTGATACACTCGGACTTTTGTGTTCCGTGTCAGTGCGCCATTTTCCCACACTCTCTTGGCCAGTCTGGACATAGCGGTGGAAGCCTTTCCCATGCGCTTGTTGATTTCTGCATCTAGAGACAGGTTACTGGTGATAGTTGAGCCTAGGTAGGTGAACTCTTGAACCACTTCCAGAGCGTGGTCGCCAATATTGATGGATGGAGCATTTCTGACATCCTGCCCCATGATGTTCGTTTTCTTGAGGCTGATGGTTAGGCCAAATTAATTGCAGGCAGCCACAAACCTGTCGATGAGACTCTGCAGCCACTCTTCAGTGGGAGATGCTAAAGCAGCATCGTCAGCAAAGAGGAGTTCCCTGATGAGGACTTTCCGTACTTTGGACTTCGCTCTTAGATGGGCAAGGTTGAACAACCTGCCCCCTGATCTTGTGTGGAGGAAAATTCCTTCTTCAGAGGACTTGAACGCATGTGAAAGCAGCAGGGAGAAGAAAATCCCAAAAAGTGTGGGTGCGAGAGCACAGCCCTGTTTCACGCCACTCAGGATAGGAAAGGGGTCTGATGAGGAGCCACCATGTTGAATTGTGCCTTTCATATTGTCATGGAATGAGGTGATGATATTTAAGTAGCTTTGGTGGATATCCGATCTTTTCTAGTAGTCTGAAGAGACCACGTCTGCTGACGAGGTCAAAGGCTTTGGTGAGATCAATGAAAGCAATGTAGAGGGGCATCTGTTGTTCACGGCATTTCTCCTGTATCTGACGAAGGGAGAACAGCATGTCAACAGTCGATCTCTCTGCACGAAAGCCACACTGTGCCTCAGGGTAGACGCGCTCGGCCAGCTTCTGGAGCCTGTTCAGCGCGACTCGAGCAAAGACTTTCCCCACTATGCTGAGCAGGGAGATTCCACGGTAGTTGTTGCAGTCACCGCGGTCACCTTTGTTTTTATAGAGGGTGATGATATTGGCATCGCGCATGTCCTGTGGTACTGCTCCCTCGTCCCAGCACAGGCAAAGCAGTTCATGTAGTGCTGAAAGTATAGCAGGCTTGGCACTCTTGATTATTTCAGGGGTAATGCTGTCCTTCCCAGGGGCTTTTCCACTGGTTAGAGAATCAATGGCATCACTGAGTTCCGATTTGGTTGGCTGTATGTTCAGCTCATCCATGACTGGTAGAGGCTGGGCTGCATTGAGGGCAGTCTCTGTGACAGCATTCTCCCTGGAGTACAGTTCTAGGTAGTGCTCAACCCAGCGGTCCATTTGTTTGCGTTGGTCAGGTGATTATGTCCCCTGATTTAGATTTGAGGGGGGCGATCTTCTTGATGGTTGGCCCAAGAGCTCTCTTCATGCCATCATACATTCCTCTGATGTTTGCGGTGTCTGAGGCCAGCTGAATATGACTGCATAGGTGTTGCCAGTAGTCGTTTGCGCAGCGCCTGGCTGTTCTTTGTGCAGTGCTTCTGGCTGCTTTAAGTGCTGCGGATGTTAAATCGCTGGGGGCTTTCTTGTAGTTCAACAGTGCAATGCGCTTAGCGGCTATGACAGGTTCCAGCTCTTCATTATGAGATTGAAACCAGTCTGCATTTCTCTTCGCACTTTTGCCGTAGGTGGTCAAAGCTGACTCATAGATGGCGTCTCTGATGTGGGCCCACTTGGTCTCAGCATCCCCTGTGGGAGTGTTTTGAAGGGCTGTTACAAGTGAATTTAGAAATTTTTGTAACAGCTGTGGGTGAGAAATTCTGCTCGTGTTGATGCGCGGGTGGCCCTTCTGCTTGGAATGATGCAACTTCTTTGGTCTGAGTCTAACCTTGCTGCACACCAGGGAGTGGTCGGTGTCGCAGTCCGCACGGTGGAAGCTGCGTGTGATTTGAACACTGTTTAAGGCGGCTCGCCTTGTGACAATGAGGTCTAGCTGGTGCCAACGACGTGATCTTGGGTGCCTCCATGAAACCTGGTGACAGGGTTTAGTGTGAAAGAACGAGTTGGTGATGCAGAGGTTATGATAGGTACACAACTCAAGCAGTCTCTGCCCGTTCTCATTCATCCTTCCAACGCCATAGCGCCCAAGGCAGGAGGGCCATGAGTCATGGTCGGCCCCAACCCTGGCATTAAAGTCTCCCAGCAGGAATAGGTGTTTGGTGTTGGGGATGCTGCTAATGATGTTATGGAGTTCCTCGTAGAACTGATCTTTAGCTTCAGGTGGGGAGCAGAGTGTTGGAGTATAGATGCTGAGTAGGTGTACTGGACCAGAGGTAGTGAGCAGTCGGATGGACAGTATGCGTTCCGAGCCATTTGAGGGAGGCTCTATCATGCTGAGCAAGGAGTTTCTGATGGCGAAGCCCACTCCATGCTGTCTTGGTTCTTCAGGATCCCTGCCTTGCCAGAAGAAGGTGTCGTCTTGCTCTGCTAGAGATCCACTCGTGGGGAGGCGAGTCTCCTGAAGTGCTGCAATGTCTACATTGAGTCTACTGAGCTCGTTGTTAATGATGGCGGTCTTCCGAGAATCGTTGATTTGTGTAAAGTCTTCAGACAGGCCAGGACACATAGTTCTGACGTTCCAGCTTGCAAAGCGAAGGGCTGGTACCTTCTTTCCTTTTTTCGTGTTGTTTGGTGCGGTGTATCAGTCCACCTTTCGGGTAATGACCCTGAGCTCCAAGCACCCATTGAAGCAGGTAGACTGTGGCGGGACAGAACGTTATTGACCGGGGGCTGCCTGGTTTGAGGCGGGCGGTAGCTGTCCAGTGAGGTGCAATGACCTCTCCCACCGACAAAGGCAACCCGTGGCGCCCAGTTTCTATGCCAATTTATCTGGACTTATAACCCGTAACTGCTGCCTTCCGTGTTGTTTCAGTCGCTGTGAGGCAACTATGGAGTGACCTCTCCATGGCGCATGCCTGGGCAAGTTTATGGAGGTTGAGAGTTGCCCAGTCGTCAAAACCCCCCTCTCGGCCTTTCTGGTGGGGTCCAAAGGAGTGCAGGGCACGATGTTTGGCACCAGTATGGCTGCAGGAACTGCCGGAAACATGCCAAAGGTGGCACATGACCGCCTACGGGGTTCCGCTCCGGATTATCTGTTAGGGTTTACTCCCTTAGCCTTGGTCTCTCCCGAGACGCCCACAAGGCAGTGGGGTTGTTGGGGCCCCTACACAGGTGTAGAATGGTGCCGGTGGGAGGAGGGGATGCGAGGGGGAGGGGTAGAGGGGGGGAAGATGGTGCGAGGGGGGGCGGGCTGGGACGGGGTTGTGAGGGGGTGAGCTGAGAGGGTGGAGCAGGGAAGGGGACGGGGGGGTGGAAGGGGGGAAAGGGGGGGAAAGCGGGTGCAGGTAATAAGCCATTTCCTCAAAACAATTCCAATCAAATTTGGCTATTATTCAGTGATAATAAATGGTATTAAATAGGCTGGTTCAGTATCTCATTGTACTAGCTATAAAAATACTGTTTTGAACTGGCTTTTACAATCAAGATACGTTCCAAGAAAGAGAGGGTGGGAGTGCTATATAAATAACAGTGTCATAACTGAAGTGGGAGAAAGTTCACAGTACAGTTTACACAGCTCCAGCTGGGTAACTGTCAGCTAATTTAAGCAGGATAAGTCAGCTTCATGTCACTCATGGACGTAATTAGCCAGATGGCTACTTTCAGCAAGACCCTTCTAATATTGTCACAAGCAGGAAGTCAGCATTTCTGAACTGCACGTAAAACATTATCAGTATTTCACAATGATATTATGATTCCACATTCAAGATGTACTACTTTGAAGAAGCCACATACAAGAGAGACATTCTTTTCTGAAGAGGACATTCTTTAGCATGTATGAACATCTTCTGTGTGGCTACTCACCAGCTTTGAACTAACTGAACGGAAGGTGTGCCAAGTAGTCGGTCTGGGAGCAGATTGATTTCTTTCATAATATTAGAGAGTCGCACAGGCAGCTCTTGCCTCAGAAACATAAAGGAGGTCTTCTCACAGGCATTTGTTGAGCCTAAGTGGATAAGAATGCAACACTGTACTTAAATGCCAAGTTTCAACAATTTCTATCCAATTTTCTCCCCTTCTAAAAAAGTGAGAATCACGCTGCAATACAGTTCCACTGTGCTGACAGCTCTGTAGTAACACGCCAGATGTGTGCAATTCTGGGTAGTAAGCTATTCGACTGTGGGGGAGGGCCATTACGGACAAACTCAATATTATCCTCATTTGATGCCCAAACACACACTCGAGGCCATGATTTATAGTTATCACACATGCTTAGCCCTAGCTGTTTCCTCTCCCCGTAGGACTTTCATTCCGACTCTTGTCCCTCTGTGAAGCCAATTGGTTAACACCACATATAGAAGCATCAGCAAGTGATTTCATTTGGGAATATGGCAAATTAAATTCCAGCCTCGGACATTTTGAGATATGTACGCCAGGAAAATTTAATACCAGCTGGGTACTACTATGTATTCAGCTTTTGCTAAGTTTTCCTTGCTCAAACTACCAGCATTTAGTATCCAGTGTCAGAAATGTGCCAGATTCCTGATTGCATTTCTCAGTTCCTGAGGTCAATCAAGTGGCCACTTGCAGAAAGAGAACTAACAAGACTCCAAAAGAAGGAGAAACAGACTACAACTAACAATATCTCCTAAGAATGTGGTTTATTTCCTTCACGAATACTTCTAAATGTATATGTGATAAAGTTAAGTATACATACTTCATACTGAAAATATACTCCTGCATTGTGTTGCTTCTTGGGGAAAGAAATACAATTTTAGGTACAATTGGATATATTCATAAGGGCAGATGCCTGGAGAAATGTGGGTCTGCTATAACCATAGAAAAGCAGAGTTGGACGACAGTACCAAAGAACGTTATATTTCTTATAACCTAATGGCCATCAGGCTTGTCATTTGAGCTTCTACATTGAATGGGAAGTTCCTGTTCAATCACATCAAGGGGTTTCTGCAGGCCAGAGAGGCATGCTGTGTAGCCATGCTACTGGCATTCAATGCAGACCTTTTGCATGGATACAGGTAATTGAAGTACAGCTTCAGTAGCTCTTGTACTCCAGGCATAGGTTTAGGAGTTCCTGCCCCCATGGTTGACCAGATTAGTATTAAGATACCCAGATAAAGTTTTTCGCTCACTGAGTTACTGGATGCCAGCCAGGCAGTAGTTGGGACTCAGCAATCTTGAGCTAAAATGGAGAAAAAAAAAACTTGGCCATGTTTCATGTTCATTATCCGATGATCTCCTGCTGGGAAACGGCTATGTAATATCCTCTACAATCAGATAATCCACTGACAGGCTCACATACAACAACTTGAATTGACATAGCAGCTTTAACATAGTAAAAACATCCCAAGACACAAATAATCATTACTTAGTATTGTGCCCTCAGCAAGAAATAATGCCTTCAAGAGTAGCGGGGGGAAAATTTGAACAAAACAAAAACAAAGAGTTGGTAACTCATTGTTACGTGTCAATTCATGATCCTGTGGAGGAATGACAACGAAGCTACATCTATCGGATGCTACGTTGATGAATACATCACTACAGGCTAGATTACGGAGCCCAAATGGCCTAGATAAATATCTTACTTTACCTCTGTCACTTTGTTGAATCAGTTCTGCCCAGGTTACCATCTTATTAGTATTCCAAACCTAATCTCTATTTCTGGTATCATTCATTGTTCTCACAAGAAATATTTGATTATATTTCCAGCTAACGTTAAGACTACACTACTGCTGAGACTGGTAGTTATAAAATATGAGGTGCAGCTAGCAAGTTATACCATGTAATGCCTTAGCTGCAATTCGTACTCTGACTGACAGAAGAGTCAATCACATAATTTGGTTTTAGTGCACTCAGAACTCAAATCAGGTTCGACAGGGTACATACTAGGAGGATGTTTTCCATGGCCGTAGAGTCAAGAAATAGGGGTTAGCCATTTAGGACGGGGATGAGGAAAAATGTCTTCATTCAGAGGGTTGTGAACCTTTAAAATTCTATACCTCCTATATCTGAGAGCGCTGTGGACACTAAATGAGTACGTTCAAGGCAGAAAAATACAGATTTTTAGATACTATGAAATAGTGTGGGCAGATGCAGTTGAGGGAGAAGATTAGTTATGATCTTATTTAATTGCAGAGCCAGCCCCAGAAGTGTTTGGGGTGGGGCGGGGTGGGGGGAGCGTTGAACGGCCTACTCCTATGCTTTAACTTCTGTGTTAACAATGAAATATTAAAGTAAAATGCTGGCAATGCACAGCAAGTCAAAAACATCTACTGTAACACATAATGCACCTCTTCATCTGAACCTTTCACTGCATAAATGTAGCCTGAATGAAGATTCATAGCAGATAGAGCAGAGAAAGGCCATTCAACATTTTAAAAGGAAATTGGATAAATACTTGAAGGGAAAACAGTTACAGGGCTATGGCGAAACAGCAGGCAAGTGGGACTAATTGAATAGCTCTACCAGAGCCTGCACAGACACAATGGCTGAATGGCCTCCTTCTGTGCTGTACCATTCTATGATTCTAAACTATCCTAGTTCACCAACCCAAAAATATCCTAAAATTTCTCACAATTCAGCAGCCAATTGTTTCTTAAAAGATTCCAGGATTTTCACCATTTTCTTGCTTCTTGTGTCAAGTCCTGTTGATGAGCTTGCATCACAGATTGGAACAATTTACACTGAAGGTATAAGCAGGCAGAAAAATTTATGAACAAAATTAGTCTCTCTCCCTAATGCGACTCAAATAACGTCCTCAGCTACTTACACTGAAATTTGTGGCGACCTTGCTCCTTGTTGACAAATAACACTTAAAATATTCTCAAAATCTTATTAGCATACACTGAAACATAAAAACCAGCATAAAGCAAGCAGAAATCAGCATAAACAATCAGGGCCAGTAAGTCACGAATGCTTGAATTTCCCAACCTTTTGCGCAGAGATAGCCATTGTTTGAAATGCCAGGTCAATTAAGTGTGCAGAACTCTACTTCTCCAAAAGTTTTTTTTAAACCATGCAATTCAGATCCTGTCGGCTAATGTAATGACTGCATTTCTTGCAAGATGACTAGTTATCCTAAACAGGCAATTCGGTATTGATATCATTTATCTGTTTCACGGATGCTTAACAATTGAGTGTTACTAGACTGTAAGTTATAGTATCGCTTGTGGCTACCTCGGACATTCACACACAATTTCCGAATCGATTACTCTGTACCCCAAATGGCATGAAGTAATGAACCCCTCAAGTCAACGGGGTGGTAGAGTTCTTGCTTCCTAAATGGGAACTCCTTCGATTCCCAATTCAGTACAAAGATTCAAAAAGTTAAGAGCTGAAAGACAGTACACAACACCGATTTAACATTTATTGTGGGGAGGTAGGGACCAAATTTTGCAACACAAAAACTTAACACAATCTTGGCAATTGATCACCACACATGAAACTGAGCGAACGTTTCCGTAAACATGCGCTGTTTGGCGGTTCGCCAAAAAAATTAACTCCATAACACCCATATCACGAAACGAGTGGGAATAATAAAGGGGAATGAGGGCGAGGAGCAGCATTTCAATGTCGTCCTTCAACATAGAAATATTGCTCAAAATCACCATTTGTCTCTCTCTCTCTCTGCCTGACAGGACGAGCCGGAGCTGGCGTATATTATTACCAAACTGTTATTTTTTTTAAAAGCTTTTCAGTGGAGCCAAGGCTTCCCTTCCCGCCCGCCCGCTCCCCGGCCCCAGGCCTCCCCGACACTGCCAGCTGAGACCCAAAGCGGGTCACAAACAACACCACCACCACCTGCCCCTCAGCACTCACCAAAATCCAGAAACTGCTTAATGGACAGCGGGGAGGGCGAGAACTTGGAAAAATGATCGATATGTTTCGGCACATTGGCCAGGGCCGAGTTCTTCATCAAAAAGCGAACGAATTTCATTGCGCTATCCGCTCTCTGCAGAGGCACTTCCTTTGACAGGCACCAGCGATTCCCTGGAGCACTCCACAGCGCTCGAGCTGCAATCAGCATAGCAACCGACCGTCCAACCAATCAGCATAGCAACCGACCGTCCAACCAATCAGCAGCCTTCAGCCGGGGGGGGAGGCGGCGGCACCTATACGTCATCGTGTCGGGACGTCAACGTCTTCTGCACTAGATGGCTGGCAACTGGACTTAGTCAACTACAACAACTTATATTTATGTAGCACCTTTAACGTCCTAAAACGTCCCAAGGCGCTTAACAGGAGCATTATAAAACGAAGTATGACACAGTCACAAAACGAAACAAGTTATTCTCCTTGGAACCATCTTCAGGTTCTGCACATTGTTGAAAACATCGCATCTTTGATAATGAACGACCATGTCGGTTTTTTTTTAAAAAGGTCAGTTTTTCTTTTCAAAAAAAGGAAGATGAAAACAACATATATTTTGTAAAGCTGGAAATCTGAAATAAAGAAAGCAGGAAAAAATGCTGGCGATACACAGCCGGCCAGCGATGCAGCATATAAAAAGAAATTAAAAGCAAAATACTGCAGATGCTGGAAATCTGAAATAAATTCAGGAAATGCTGGAAATACTCAGCAAGTCTGACAGCAACTGTGGAGAGAGAAACAAAGTTAATGTTTCAGGCTGATGAAAGGTAATTGACCCGAAACCTTAACTCTGTTTTTCTCTCTCTACAGCTGCTACCAAACCTGATGAGTAGTTCTAGCACTTCCTGTTTTTATGTAAAAAGATGGCAGGTTATAATGATTCAGGTATGCAAACTTCAGAACCATAGTTGAGTTGAAAGGAATTTAGTGAAATGAAGTACCTATCGACAGCCTGCATCAGCAGGAGGTCAGAATGGCTGGTGCCACCAGAGCCTGCCCAGACACCATGTAGTTTAAGGTTAGAACTTGTGGTTAGGGTGTTAGAATAGAGCCTATGGGCGAAGGTTAGCGTTAGTTATTAGGGGAGTTATGTTATGTGTTTGTTAGGATATCACGATAAGGGGTTAATGGCAAGGGGTATGAGTTAAGGTGTTCAAATTTGGGTTGGGTTACAGTTAGTGGTTAGGGTGGTGTGATTAGGGTATGAGGTCAGGTTACGTTTAAGATTTTGGAGATGCGGGAATTGTAAATGCTGCCAGATTAACTTTCCAGTGCCTGCAGAACCTGTCGGGATAGAAGTGCAATACTGTACTAATGTGCCTCCTGGCCTGCTGTAGTCATATGACGTCTACCATGAGGCACTCACTGCAGGTAGCCATCACAAGACAGTTCAAGACAGTGGGCGGCACAGTGGCGCAGTGGTTAGCACCGCAGCCTCACAGCTCCAGCGACCCGGGTTCAATTCTGGGTACTGCCTGTGTGGAGTTTGCAAGTTCTCCCTGTGTCTGTGTGGGTTTCCTCCGGGTGCTCCAGTTTCCTCCCACATGCCAAAGACTTGCAGGTTGATAGGTAAATTGGCCATTAGCAATTGCCCCTAGTATAGGTAGGTGGTAGGAAATATAGGGACAGGTGGGGATGTGGTAGTAATATGGAATTAATGCAGGATTAGTATAAATGGGTGGTTGATGGTCGGCACAGACCCGGTGGGCCGAAGGGCCTGTTTCAGTGCTGTATCTCTAAACTAAACTAAACTAATAATGACACAGTACAAGCAAGACTGTTGTCATGTGAGCTCGTAACATGGTGTCAGAGTGGAGCTGAGATTGAGTGTCAAAGAGCTGTATAGAAATACAGCTACTAAAAGAGGAACACAGGAATGTTCAGAGCTGTTAAAAGCCATATGAAGCCACAAAAAAGAAACAAAGAAGCAGGCCACAGCTGAAAGCACTGGGTAAGACACAATGGCTGCAAATTTTCTTCTCCTGAAGCCAGTCGAAATGAAAGGTGATATGAAGCAGAACTGGCAGTTTTACCACTCGCAATGACAAAATTACGAAATTGCGACAGATTTAATTAACAAACTAGAGCAGCTATGAGTAGCTACACTTTCATCACTGTTCAGGAGAGACTACTACAAAATGTATTCCACCCTAAATCTCTCCAAAGAACAAAAAATACGGACAGCAGAAATTTTGAACGTCTTGAAGGCACACTTTGAACCCCAAGTGAACATAACTTATGAACAGTATGTCTCCAATATGAGGGCCCTAGGTGAAACAGAGTCAATTGATCAATATGTGACTGACAGCATTAACAAAACTCACAGAATCCTGTGAATTTGTGCAACTAAAAGATGATCTAATTAAAGACAGGATTATTTTAGGCATAAGAGATCCCGCAGTGATAGCACGTCTACTGAGAGAAGAGAAACTTACTCTCAGGAAACAATCGAAGTGCAGAAGTGCTGAGGTTGTAAATCAGCAGTTAGAGCATATTCATGGTGGAACAGACCAGACTTTGCATTATGCTGATAGACAGTCCAGGCTGAAAGGGCAGAAAGATCATGGATGCAAATACTGCAGAGGACATCATATAAAGGAAAAGAAAGTGTGTACAGCGTGGGGAAGACAGTGTTCTCACTGCAAGGAGCTGAATCATTTTGCACACAAGTGTTTGGCTAGAAGGAAGCACAACAAATGGGTACAGATGGCCACTGGAGAGATATCAACCGAAGATTCTGACGAATCATTATACACCATACAACAGGTTGGTTCAGTCAGGTCGATAGGTGATAAATGGTTTGTGACTGTTGGAATGATGACTGCAGAAGAAGAATATCAAGTCAACATAAAGTGTCAGATAGACATCGCTGCGTCATGCAACATCATGACCTTCACAGACCTGTGCGAAGTGGCTCAACATGGTGATCCAAAAATGAAGCCCTTGAAAGTAAGGTTGAGGTTATATGATGGTGCCATACTTGTGCTGAGAGGACAAATTATTCTGAGAGCCCAATGCAATGGCAAGAATGAAGATCTGGAGTTCCAGATTATAGATGGCAAGCAAAACCCACTCATCTCAGCCGAAGCAAGTCTAAAGCTTGGGCTGGTAACCCTCAACGTGCAAAAAGAGATTTGCAACGTGTTGCAACACACTAAATCTTTGACCACGGAACAGATCCTAGAGGAGTACAACAAAGTGTTTACAGGTTTAGCATGTCTTCCTGGTGAATATCATCTTGAAGTATCTGAGAAGGTAAGACCAATTCAGCATCTGCCGAGGAAAGCTCTAGCTGCCCTTAAGGCCAGCCTGAAAGAAGAGAGTAATTCCTACAGAATGGATAAGCCGCATGGTAGCAGTGAAACAACCTGGCAAGCTGAGAGTATGCATCGACCCAAAGGATCTAAATAAAGCTCTGAAGAGATCTCACTATACCATGCCAACCATCGAAGGAATTTTACCATGACTTGCAAAGGCAAAAATCTTCACTAGCCTTGATTAAAGGCCTGCTCGGGTAATAAAATTGAAACCTGACCTGGGCCCAACCCGACCACAGCCAACCCGAACCCGACCCGGGCCCGAGTTCTTTCATTTTTTCGTGCCCTACCTGACGCTACCCGAATATCGCAATAAATTTAATGATATCAACCATGTTATTGTGCTCTACCTTGTCCAAATGGTAATACTGTGATCCTGTTCATCCTTTCCGGCAGCAGACTATTCCTGCAGATGGAGTTGTGGGGAATTATAGGTGAGCCTGATCCCGTGAGTTTCCAGAAGCAGCACTGTCTAGCCCGACCTGACCCGAGCCCGAATGCTGGACTCGGAATATTGACCCGATCCGACCCGAACCCGACACGTAGTCGGTCTAGTTGGGTTCGGGTCGGGTAGCCAACCTGTACCCTTGATGCGAAGGATGGTTACTGGCATGTAAAGCTGGATGAATGCAGCAGCTTTCTAAATACATTCTGGACACTGTTCGGGAGATACAGACGGTTACGCATGCTGTTTGGCATTTCCATGGCTCCAGCGGAGTATAAACGCAGACAGAATGAGATAGTGATCTTCCCAGAGTGGAAGCTATAGTGGATGATCTGCTAGTTTATAGACGCGGAGACACAATGCTAACCCCGATTAAAATCTGGTGTGACCGTTAGACAGAGCTCACCAGATGAACCTGACCTGAAGCTGAACAAGAAAACATTGCAATTAAAGATGCCCGAACTTGAGAACATAGGTTATGTACTGACAGCCAAAAGGTCTATGTCCGGATCCTGAAAAGGCTGAAGTGGCAGTGAAAATCGCCAAAGGAATCATAAAGAAAGTGAGAAAATCTAGCACAGATGTATACAAGGCAATCCTCGAGTGGAGAAACCCACCTACTGAAGGCATGGAAGGTAGTACTGTGCAAAGACTAATGCCATGCCCTACCCAAACTACTCTTCCAATAGCAAAAAATCTACTGAAGCCTGATGAAACGGCAGAAAGCCAAATTTCATTTTAACAAAAATGCCAAACCATTGCCAGAATTGAGCATTGGAGTGCCAGTAAGGGTACAAATCTTCAACACTCTCAACAAGAGTCAGCCCACATAACAACTTGGGACCTGCGTAGAGCAGTTGTCGTCTCGATCGTATGCAGTGGAGGTGAATGACCAGATATACCGTTGCAACTTCAGGCAGATATGCACAGCTGGAGAATCTGTTCCGTCATAGCAGGCGGCCGATCAGGAAGATGTGAACTCACCATCTGCAGAGACCACTGAACAACCACCAGCCCCAGAGGTCCGCAGCACCCCAACGGAAATGGAAAAACAACAGTTACTGCGGCATAAAGTGGCATGGGAACGACACTCCCCGGAGAAGGAAAATCACCCAGATGAACAGCCAATGACAACGCGCATGCACATGATCATGAGACCAGCATGATTTCAAGACCATGTGTGCCATGCATGTGCAGAGACAGACAAGAATAATTAACTTCTAATGCATGAGAACAGTTGTGTGCATAGTGGATAACTTGGGCCACTCACAGTTTAAATGATAATGCACGCAAATTTTTATTGTATGAAAAGGAGGATGTTTGGATAGAAATGCGATACTGTACTAATGAGCCTCCTGGCCTGCTGTAGTCATGTGGTCTCTACCATGAGGCACTCACTGCAGGCAGCCATCACAAGACAGTTCAATAAAGACAGTACAAGCAAAACTGTTGTCCCGTGAGCTCGTAACAGAACACACTGTTGACACTGATGTCACTGGACTGGTCCTTACTGAAAATCTGGAATGAGGTGAAACTGGAAGGATAAGTAGGAAGATTGTGTGAGGCAGTGCAAAGACATTAGATTATGTGAAAATAACTGAGACAAGTGGGAAATCTCATTGAGAAACATAGGGCTGAATTTTATTGCTGGTTTTTGGACCGTGATGTTGGGCTGAAAAGCAGGTCCCAAGCCTGCACTTGCCAGCAGTGGGACTGGCTCGGTGATTTTTCTGTAAGCAGCCTTCTAATTGGCTGGCCGCAGGCCAGCTGTCCAATTAAGGATGGCGGGCAGGCTGCTGATGCCGCCAGTCCAATTAGAGAGCCTCGGCAGCCCCACTGGGAGAGATGGTTACTGCTGAGGCAGGTAGGAGACCTCGAGGGCACCTCAAATGGGCTGCCGCAGACAGGCCGCCTCCATGAAGCTGATGGCCTCCCCACACGGGGCGGGAGGGCCTCCCTACCATTGGCATTATGCTGGTAGCTCCGTAAAATGGCCTGTAATTGGGCCCTTAATTATGCAGGCTGGCTGCCCCCCTCCATCCTGATATGGCTCCCCGCTATTTTGCCAGCCCATACCCGCGCCTCAAAATGGAGGCACCCTCAGACAGGTGTATAAATATTGAGAGGGCCAAGGGGGGTCGGTCCCACGGGTCAGAGAGGAAATCCCTCTGGGAGGATCGTTGGGACTATGGGGGCTGCCTTTCACGTCTGCGGCCCCCACTTTGGGCCACGGAGTCTAAAGTTCCAATGGCCCCGTGGGCCGCCTCCATGAAACTAACAGCCTCCCCATGTGTCAGAGGTCCTGCCAAATGGCCTGTAATTGGGCTCTTTCATATGAATGCTAGACTTTGTAGTATAGTTATGTTTTTAAAACTGTGATCTTTAATGTAGTGTAAAATGGATATTCGGAGGAGACATGTGACCCCTCACACCAATTCTATCCAGAGACAAGCCTTGGTTGCCATGAAAACATGGAACCCAGATGAAAGACCCTTTTGCAAGCAGGGTGCAATTTTGTAACACCTGGAGGATAATGGGTTTCGCCCTCCCAGACTCTCAGATTGTAAACAGGGAGCCAAGGGCTGTAAAATACAAATTCGAGTTACAATTTTTAACACCTGGAAACAAAGGAAGGCCCAGGTTGTTTTGCTATTGTTAGACTTATATCTCTGAGAATTGTGAAAGGAAAATGACTTGACTTTTTGATCCAGATAAATTCAACAGGTTTTCCTAAGTCTGGAGGCAGGCCAACAGCAAGCAGAGCTGTGCAGCAAAAAGAGTAAGAAACAGCTACTCTCAGATCACCGATACAGGAAAAGGCTGCTAAGGTTTGAACCCGATTCGAAAGTTGGGATTCCCAGAGGAGAAAAGACCAACAAGGTCATCAGAGATTGCTTTATCAACAGAAGACCAGTCGAATGTGCTCGAGAGAAGTGAGCGAAGAGGATATTGGTTTTGAGAAGGACTGGGAGGTCCAACCCATTCTAACTGGGAGGAGTTTGGGACCTTTTAACTGCAAGGCCTACCTTTTTGATGAGAACACTGTGTAACGTATGAATGTGATGTGGGGTTTTTGAATGTGTTCATAAGTTAATGGGAATATTTTTCTCTATAATTTAATATATTAGCTACTTACTAAGTACTGGTTAGTTAATGTTAATTTTTAGTTTAGTTGTTATAGTAAAAGTCATAAAATATGAAATCTTGTGTAATTCTTTAAGTGGTCTGGGGAGTTCATCTCTCTTGTTTAAGGTTAATGGTCTCTGCCGAGGTCTTAACACCTTAATTATGCAGATCAGCTGCCTGCCTCCATCCTGATTTGGCTTCCTGCTATTTTACCAGCCCTGCCCCTGCCTCTGTTCCCACCACCCAGGGGCCAGTAAAATTCAGCCCATAGTAAATGCTGGATACACAGTGCAGCATCTCAAAAGAGACCAGACCCCCAGATATACACACTCTTTCATCTGGACAGATTTATATTCTGACAAAGGGTGGGCTCCTGGTTCTCCTTCCAAATGTCAGTCGAACTGTTATGCATCACCCGCAATTGTTGCCTTTTAATTAAGTAGGAGTGATAGTGAAGTTAATGTGCACTAATTACTTTAAACATATTTAAAGACAGGATCATGGTAATCCAAAAGGGGCCATTGATAGCTTGGGAACGAGGCTGACAGATCCAGAACAGATCATGGTTAGATCCTAGTATCCTGAGAACCCTTCTACGCTTCAGGATGCTCCTCCCCAATACTCTCATACCGTGGGACTGCCCGAGTGGTCCCAGATTAAGGGCTCTGAAATACCTATACATGTGCTCATAGACCCAGCAGAAAGCAAAATAATGTCAGTTGACTAGCAAATCTAACTTCTCTCTTCAAAAAAGAGACAAGCAAGAACATTGCAGGCCACTTCATTCTCCCAGTTTCTTTGTCTTGTCGCATCTGTTCTGATGATGCACCCTTCCCATATCAGTGCTTCTGACATGTTTTCCTTTCTCCTCAACCGATAATTCTGCCCCACTGTGGTTGACGGGTCTCTAGACCATATCCGTCCCATTTCTCACACTTCTGCTCTTACCTCTTCCCCTCCCTCCCAGAATCATGATAGGGTTCCCATTGTCCTTCAATAGGAATTAAAAAAAAGCTAAAGATGACAAGTCACTGAAGGCAAACCCCCAAGTATTACTGAGTAGAGTAACGCTTTCTGATACCTTAATCAGCTTGTTGCTATTGCTTACCAGTGACAGATTGGGCGGGATTTTACTAGTAGGGACGAATTCGGGATGCAAAGCGAGTGGCATGGCGATGCAGGCAAGGAGCGGAAGTTTAACTGCAATAATATCAGGGCTGTCCAATTACTAGCTGGCACATGTGGGAGCTGTCCAGTTAGGTGGCGTGAGCAGGTGAGGTATTGGGCCTGGTTAGCCTGGTACCATCTTTAGAAGGCAGCCAGCAACAGTTTTAAAGGCCAGAGCCCCGAAGGAAACTGAGAGGGAGACCTGGCAACTGGAGTGATCGGGAAATGGCAAAAGGCAGACCAATGGTAGTGCCCATGTTTTCTGATGCCTCCCTGACTGTGCTGCTCCAGGCAGCACGGGCTCGGAGGGAAGTCCTTTTCCCTCAGGATGGGAGGAGGAGGCTATCTCGCCAGACAAAAATGGCGTGGATAGAGATCGTGGAGGAGGTGAGTGGCTATAGGGTGGTCCACGTGTGTAGCTGCAGTGTAGAAAAAGGATCAATGGCCTGATGGTCTGGCAAAGTGAATGCAGTGCATAACATTAAGCTTTCAGCCTTAAATGTGACAAAAGATGAATATGAATTTCGAGAAGAGTGTGCCCACCAGTCAGCAGCAATGCCTAGGCTGCAGCACTAACTGCAACATGCATTGAAGCCTCTCTGTGGAGGACACCGGTCAGTTAGAGTTGACCCCTGTAATGCCAGTACTGAATGGTCACATGCAGCAGGCATCCCTGTGCTGCCATGATGGAGAGTTAGTCTGCCACCAACTTAGGCTTGGTGCATTTATATGATGGGCAAGTGACAATGTTAATTTATATACTTGCAGGATAAGAAAGATCACAATGCACGTGTGGTAGGAAGAACTGAAGGCGGGTCCCGTATAGGAAGATCCTCAGGCCAATGACAGACGAGGCATTGGAGCTTGGAGGCATGTGGATGAATTTTGTTTCCCAAACATATACTTTATTCATAAAAATCTGTAAAAAAAATGCATTACAAAACAGTTCAAAACAGCACCAAGTTGACATTCCAAAAAGTGCAAAGGAAATCAGTTTTCGTCAATAAAGGAGTGAGTTGCCTCACAACCCTTCCATTCCATTTTATGTGCCATGTACATTTTAAAGCAAACCCAGATTTGGTGTATACAGCCCAAGGGGCTGAATTTTTCTAGCCCTGTTTTTTTTAATTTCCAAAATATCTGTTAAAAAATACATTACAAAACAGTTTCAAACAGCACCAAGTCAAAAAATACAAAGAGTGCAAAAGAGATCAGTTTCCTTCAATACAGGAGTGAGTTGCCTCCCAACCCTTCCATTTCATTTTTCATGCCATATCCATTTTACAGCAAACAAAAATTTTCCGGATACAGTTCGAGGGGTTTTTCATGGATCCAGCCCCTCAGTTCAGCTTGGTGGGGGGACCTTACACAGTGGTCTTTCCCCATTGAGCCTTTGCTGTGGGTGCCCCAAGCTTTAGTGCGTCCCTCAGCACGTAGTCCTGGACCTTGGAATGTGCCAGTCTGCAACATTCGGTCGTGGACAACTCTTTGCGCTGGAAGACCAGCAAGTTTCAGGCAGATCAAAGGGCGTCTTGCACCGAATTGATAGTCCTCCAGCAGCAGTTGATGTTTATCTCGTTGTGCGTCCCTGGGAACAGCCCGTAGAGCACATACTCCTGTGTTACAGAGCTGCTTGGGATGAACCTCGACAAAAACCACTGCATCTCTTTCCACACCTACTTTGCAAAGACGCATTCCAGAAGGAGGTGGGCAACCGTGTCATCCCCACCACATCTACCTCGAGGGCATTGTGCAGAGGGGGTGAGACTTCGGGCATGCAGGAAGGATCTGACGGGGAGGGCTCTTCTCATCACCAGCCAAGCTACATCTTGGTGCTTGTTTGAAAGTTCTGGTGATGAGGCATTCCGCCAAATGACTTTGGCAGTCTGCTCGAGGAACCATCCGACAGAATCCACCATCTCCTTTTCCCATAGGGCCTTGAGGACATTCCACTGCCTGATGGATTGATTGTCAAAGGTGTTTTCCCCTGGAAACTTTTCCACGAAGGATATGTGGTATGGCACGGACCAACTGGATGGAGCGTTCCGCGGTAATGTGACCAGGCCCATCCTTCGCAACAACGGGGACAGAAACAACCTCAGCACGTAGTGACACTTGGAGTTTGCGTACTGGAGGTTTATACACAGCTTGATGCAGCCGCACATGAAGGTAGTCATCAGGATGAGGGCGATGTTGGGTACATTTTTCCCGCCCTTATCCAGAGGTTTGAACATCGTGTCCCTCCGGACCCGGTCCATTTTGGATCCCCAGATGAAGCGGAAAATGGCTCGGGTGACCACCACAGCGCAGGAGTGGGGTATGGGTCAGACCTGTGCCATGTTTAACTGCAATAACGTGAGCGCCTCGCACCTGATGACCAGGTTCTTACCCATAATGGAGAGAGATTGCTGCTCCCACATGCTCAGCATATGTTGCACCCAGGCTACTCGCTCCTTCCAGGTTTTGCTGCACGCCCCGGCCCTTCGGAACCATATCCCCAGCACCTTCAGGTAGTCTGACCTAACGGTGAAGGGGACAAAGGATCGTTCAGCCCAGTTCCCAAAGAACATGGCCTCGCTCTTGCCGTGGTTAACTTTGGCTCCTGAGGCCAGTTCAAACTGGTCGCAGATGCTCATCAGTCTGCGCACAGACAGCGGGTCCGAGCAGAAGAGGGCGACGTCATCCATGTAAGGGGAGGTTTTAACCTGAGTGCCTCCACTGCCTGGGATTGTCACCCCTCTTATGCTCGCATCCTTCCTAATAGACTCAGCAAAGGGTTCAATACAGCAAACAAACAAGACAGGGGAGAGAGGACAGCCCTGTCTGACTCCAGATTGGATCGGGACAGATAGAACCTGAGCATTGTGGTGGCGGGTGGCCCAGAAAATTCTTCCTGGAGAGGCCCGCCACGACTACTGATGCCAGGAAAGCCCTGCCACATTTTACTGGCAGCGGCGAAGCCTTGGAGCAGCCCACCGCCCCCCCCCTCCCCGCTGCCAAGCAGTGGGGCCCTCATTTACATATGCAAATGATAGTAAAATTAAACAATAATTACTTACCTGGTAGCAACGGCCGCCCCACGCTGATATTCCAGCTGCTGGCCGGAACTCCTGCACCTTCGGACCTCCATTCGGAGTTCTGAGGCATGACACAGATGGGGAGCGGAGTGAAATTATGAGGGCAGGGTGGGGGTGGGCGGGAGTGGGGAAAACACTTTGTATTGGCTGTGGGGATGGTGGGAAGGGGTTGAAGGGCAAATGTTACGAGATTGGGGGCAAAACCTTGGGTTGGAAATAAAGTTAATTTTGGTGATATAGGCCCAAAAACAAACATTTCGTGGGGGTGGTGGGGAGGGGGCGGGTGCGGGGGTGGATGGGAAAGGGCCTCCAGCTTTCATTTAACTTTTTTAACACATTACACCAGAATATTACTTTAAAAATTCAAATTTCTTCTGAGGGCTTGAAGCCCTTTAAAAATGTCGGTGGCGCCCAACGCTGTTGCCAGTGTGGTCGCCCCCTCTACATCATCAGGGGAAGCCATTCCGCTCCTTCTATTGAAATGAACTCCCGTGCAAAATATCGTGGGGGCTCAGCGACGGCAGATCCGCATGAGCGGACCGGTGAGATCAGTGCGTGCCGCTGTGATTTGCGGCACGCTCAGAAAATTCAGCCCATGGAGGCAGAGAAGGCTATTGCTGATTGTGAGGTGTGGAGTTCCCAGAGAATGAGTGGCCTACTGGATGGGGCCAATGGACGCTCTGGTGAGCAAAAAGCATTATTTTCATGTGGCCACCACTGGTCCAGATTATAAGTAGTCAGAAGGATGTGTTGGAATGCACACTGCCCTCTCATCACTCTTCTCTCTTACAGGCCACGTACAAGATCAGGCAGCTGCAGAACCTGTGAGACAGACTTCCACCTCTGAGAAAGAGGAGACCTCAGAGGATGCGGCGCCACATCATTCTCCCGCACCTCCACCACTGCAGATACTCTAATGTCAGTGGACAGTTGTGCAAGTGTAGCAACGGGGTAACTATCTGGTGAGCACACAACAGACTGAGCCCGAGCTGCTGACAGAGGCCGTGAAAGTTGTGGCCACTCAGACTCAGAGGACTGTGGGAGGGCCTGGTGGTGCTCAGCTTCAGGCTGATGACATGTCTCTGGAGTCAAATCAAGGCAGCAGATGCTGGAGCGTCAGCATGAGTTGCACGAATATCTGATGGAGCTTCCAGAGGCTTTGCGCACCTACCCATGTGCGAACAATGGAGGTGTCCTTCCAGGCCATGAGTGCAGCCATGTCTCTGGTTCACACATGGCATCCTCCATTGAGGGAGTGGCGACCTTCATGCGGAGCCACATCCAGCATACCACACAATGGTTGCCGGAGATATGCACAGACTTGGATGCCATTGCCTCCTCCATGACCTCTGGAGCAATGGATGGGCGGGGGGCTCAGGAATGCCCCAGGAACCTTTGAAGGCTCCTGCACCTTGCAAGAGACCCCACAATATGCCAGGGCACTCAAGGCCACAACTAGCTGCTCCCCTAGTCAAACTGTTCCAGTACAGCGACAATACTACATCTACCCAATAATGTGGAATATTTGCCCAGATATGTCCTGTCCACAAAAAGCAGGACAAATCTAATCTGACCAATTACTGCACCATCAGCCTAATCATCAGCAAAGTGATGGAAGGTATCATCGACAGTGCTATCAAGCGGCAATTACTTAGCAATAACCTGCTCACTGATGCTCAGTTTGACTTCTGCCAGGGCCACTCGATTCCAGACCTCATTACCGGGGTCCAAACAGGGACAAAAAAGCTGAATTCCAGAGGAGAGGTGAGAGTGACTGCTCTTAACATCAAAGCAGCATTTGCCTGTGTGCGGCATCAAGGAGCCATAGCAAAATCGGTCAATGAGAATCGGGGGAAAACTCTCCACTGGTTGGAGCCATACCGAGCACAAAGAAAGATGGTTATGGTTGTTGGAGGCCAACCAGCTTAGCTCCAGGACATTGCTGCAGGAATTCCTCAGGGTAGTGTCCTAGGCCCAACCAGCTTCAGCTACTTCATCATAAGGTCAGAAGTGGGGATGTTCGCTGATGATTGCCTAGTGCTCAGCACCGTTTACAACTCTTCAGATACTGAAGCAGTTTGTGCTTGCATGCAGCAAGACATGGGCGACATTCAAGCTTGGGCTGATAAGTGGCAAGTATCTTTCATGCTACACAAGTGCCAGGCAATGACCATCTCTAACGAGAGAGCATCTAACCATCTTCCTTTTGATGTTCAACGACATTACCATAACTGAATCCCCTATCATCAACATCCTGGGGGTTACCATTGACCAGAAACTTAACTGGACCAGTCATATAAATACTGTGGCTACAAGAGCAGGTCAGAGGCTGGGAATTTTGCAGCAAGTAACTCATCTCCTGAATTCCCAAAGCCTGTCCACCTTCTTACAAGGCACAAGTCAGGAGTGTGATGGAATACTCTCCACTTGCCTGGATGGGTGCAGCTCCAACATCACTCAAGAAGCTCGACACCATCCAGGACAAAGCAGCCTGCTTGATCAGTACGCATCTACAAGAGGCACTGCAGCAATTCACCAAGGGTCCTTCAACAACACCTTCCAAACCTGCAATCTCTAACACCTAGAAGAACAATGGCAGCAGATGCATGGGAACACTACCACCTGCAAGTTCCCCTTCAAGTTACAAACCATCCTGACTTGGAACTGTATCGCTGTTCCTTCACTGTCACTGGGTCAAAATCCTGGAATGCCCTCCCTCACAACACTGTCGGTATACCTGCCCAAATGGTCTGCAGTGGTTCAAGAAGGTGGCACACTACCATTTTCTCCAGGGCAATCAGGCATTGGCAGTAAAGGCTGGCCTTGCCTGTGATACATCCCATGAATGAAAAAAAAAATTCAATTATAATTCTGATATATTGCGACTAAACAACACTCTGCTAATGTGAAGGTGTTGTGATTCTGTCCATGATTATCAAGAATGAACTTACCTTTAATGTGATACATAATTGTGATGATATTAACTGTAATCCATCTCTGCGGCCTTGGGGCAACCGGTCTGCAGTGGGGACCGCAAATAGCTGTTATTCTCCATATTTGGATATGCAAATGTTTGCAGCATGGGCATGCATGATTTGTTGGCTTTTTACTAATAGGGCAGGCAGAGCACGTCCGAATCATAATGAGCATGCGTTTCTTTCCTACTATATTGGAGGCTTAGGAAACCATTTAGATCCGATCTAATTCATGGACATGGCAAATTCTGCATGTAGGAAGATTTTTTCAACACTCTTTATACATGCAGGGGTTTGTTAATATAGCAATTGACATAGCTGGGAAAAGGGATGAGGACCTGAAAAACGAATATAGGGAGTTAGGTTGGAAGCTGAAAGGCAGGACGTGCAGAGTAGTAATCTCAGGATTGTTACCGGTGCCATGTGCTAGTGAGGCTAGAAACAGGGAGCGAGTGCAGCTGAACACGTGGCTACAGAACTGGTGTAGGAGGGAGGGATTCAGATATGTAGATCATTGGGATACCTTCTGAGGAAGGTGGGACGTGTACAAGAAGGACGGGTTGCATCTGAACTGGAGGGGCACCAATATCCTGGGCGGGAGGTTTGCTAGAGCTCTTCGGGAGGTTTTAAACTAATTTGGCAGGGGGATAGGAACCGGAGCTACGGATCAGTGGATGGGGTAGCTGTTGAACAAGCAGATACCGAGTGCAGAGAGTCTGTGAGGAAGGTTAGACAATTGACAGGGCAAAGTTGCAGCCAGTATGATGGGTTGAAGTGTGTCCATTTTAACACAAGAAGTGTCAGGAATAAGGGTGATGAACTTAGAGCATGGATCAGTACTTGGAGCTACGATGTTGTGGCCATTACGGAGACGTGGATATCACAGGGGCAGGAATGGATGTTGGATGTTCCAGGGTTTAGATGTTTCAAAAGGAATAGGGAGGGAGGTAAAAGAGGTGGGGGAGTAGCATTGCTAATCAGGGATAGTATCACACCTGCAGAAAAGGAGGTCGAGGAGGGTTTGTCTACTGAGTCATTATGGGTGGAAGTCAGAAACAGGAAAGGAGCAGTCACTTTGTTGGGAGTTTTCTATGGACCCCCCAATAGCAACAGAGACATGGAGGAACAGATTGGGAGGCAGATTTTGGAAAGGTGCAGAGGTAACAGGGTTGTTGTCATGGGTGACTTCAACTTCCCTAATATTGATTGGAACCTCCTTAGTGCAAATAGTTTGGATGGAGCAGTTTTTGTCAGGTGTGTCCAGGAAGGTTTCCTGACTCAATATGTAGATAGGCCGACTAGAGGGGAGGCTATGTTGGACTTGGTGCTTGGCAACGAACCAGGCCTGGTGGCAGATCTCTCGTTGGGAGAGCATTTCGGTGATAGTGTTCACAACTCCCTGACCTTTACTATAGTCATGGAGAGGGACAGGAGCAGACGGGATGGGAAAATATTTAATTGGGGGAGGGGGAATTACAATGCTATTAGGCAGGAACTGGGGAGCATAAACTGGGAACAGATGTTCTCAGGGAAATGCACGACAGAAATGTGGAGGTTGTTTAGGGAGCACTTGCTGCGACTGCTGGATAGGTTTGTCCCGATGAGGCGAGGAAGGGATGGTAGGGTGAAGGAACCTTGGATGACAAGAGATGTGGAACAGCTAGTCAAGAGGAAGAAGGAAGCTTACTTAAGGTTGAGGAAGCAAGGATCAGACAGGGCTCTAGAGGGTTACAAGGTAGCCAGGAAGGAACTGAAGAATGCACTTAGGAGAGCTAGAAGGGGACATGAAAAAGTCTTGGCGGGTAGGATTAAGGAAAATCCCAAGGTATTCTACACTTATGTGAGGAACAAGAGGATGGCCAGAGTGAGGGTAGGGCCGATCAGGGATAGTGGAGGGAACTTGTGCCTGGAGTCGGAGGAGGTAGGGGAGGTCCTAAATGAATACTTTGCTTCAGTATTCACTAGTGAGGGAACTGGTCGTTTGTGAGGACAGCGTGGAACAGGCTGATATGCTCGAACAGGTTGACGTTAAGAAGGAGGATGTGCTGGAAATTTTGAATATGAGGACAAGTAAGTCCCCGGGGCCAGATGGGATATACACAAGGATATTACAGGAAGCGAGGGAAGAGATTGCTGCGCCTTTGGCGATGATCTTTGCGTCCTCACTGTCCACTGGAGTAGTACCGGATGATTGGAGGGTGGCAAATGTTGTTCCCTTGTTCAAGAAAGGGAATAGGGATAACCCTGGGAATTATAGACCAGTCAGTCTTACATCGGTAGTGGGCAAATTATTGGAGAGGATTCTGAGAGACAGGATTTATAATTATTTGGAAAAGCATGGTTTGATTAGAGACAGTCAGCATGGCTTTGTGAGGGGCAGGTCATGCCTCACAAGCCTTATTGAATTCTTTGAAGATGCGACAACACATTGATGAAGGAAGACCAGTGGATGTGGTGTATATGGATTTTAGCAAGGCGTTTGATAAGGTTCCCCATGGTAGGCTCATTCAGAAAGTGAGGAGGCATGGGATACAGGGAAAGTTGGCTGTCTGGATACAAAATTGACTGGCCCATAGAAGACAGAGGGTGCTGTAGATGGAAAGTATTCAGCATGGAGCTCGGTGACCAGTGGTGTTCCACAAGGATCTGTTCTGTGACCTCTGCTCTTTGTGATTTTTATAAATGACTTGGATGAGGAAGTGGAAGGCTGGGTTAGCAAGTTTGCCGATGATACGAAGGTTGCTGGAGTTGTGGATAGTGTGGAAGGCTGTTGTAGGTTGCAACGGGACATTGACAGGATGCAGAGCTGGGCTGAGAAGTGGCAGATGGAGTTCAACCTGGAAAAGTGTGAAGCGATTCATTTTGGAAGGTCGAATTTGAATGCAGAATACAGGCTTAAAGACAGGATTCTTGGTAGTGTGGAGGAACAGAGGGATCTTGGGGTCCATGTCCATAGATCGCTCAAAGTTGCCACCCAAGCTGATAGGGATATTAAGAAGGCGTATGGTGTGTTGGCTTTCATTAACAGGGGGATTGAGTTTAAGAGCCGCGAGGTTATGCTGCAACTCTATAAGGCCCTGGTTCGATCACACTTGGAATATTGTGTTCAGTTCTGGTCGCCTCATTATAGGAAGGATGTGGAAGCTTTAGAGAGGGTGCAGAGGAGATTTACCAGGATGCTGCCTGGACTGGAGGGCATGTCTTACGAAGGAAGATTGAGGGAGCTGGGGCTTTTCTCATTGGAGCGAAGAAGGATGAGAGGTGACTTGATAGAGGGGTACAAGATGATGAGAGGCATAGATAGAGTGGATAGCCAGAGACTTTTTCCCAGGGTGGAAAGGGCTATCACCAGGGGGCATAATTTTAAGGTGATTGGAGGAAGGTTTTGGGGAGATGTCAGAGGTAGGTTCTTTACACAGAGTGGTGGGTGCATGGAATGCGCTGCCAGCGGTGGAAGTAGAAGCAGATACATTAGGGACATTTAAGCGACTCTTGGATAGGTACATGGATGATAGTAGAATGAAGGGTAGGTAGTTATTTTGATCTTAGAGTAGGTTAAAGGTTCGGCACAACATCGTGGGCCGAAGGGCCTGTACTGTGCTGTACTGTTCTATGTTCTATGTTCTAATTCTATACATTGTATGTATTACTTGGGATTAGTCTAGTCTATATTTTAGGATGCAGTTGCAGTATTGTTTGCAGTTTGGGCATTATAGGAAGTATATAAAAGCAATGGAAAAGGGCAGTAATTCATCAAATGTGTGTAATGATTAGGGATAATGGCTATTGTTACAAGAGGTTTTTATTTTTGTACTAAAATCTTAGACTACTGTGTTTTTTCAAAACTGAGAAAAGGATTTTCAGTGGACTTGGACTCATGCAAATAGCTGGAATTTTTGGATGTTGACTTTGTATACAAAAATAGGAAAAGCAAGCAGTTTCAAGGAAACAACAAGGGGTTTTGACCTCCTAAGAGCAACAGGGGAGACTGTCTGGTCATCTGATCGGCTCAGGAAGGCTTTTTGCTTTCACTTTGAACTTTTAAAAACCATTCAGTTGGACAAAGAGCAGGCATTTGAAACTTAGACCTGACCTGCTTGGAAACCCAGAAAAAGACCTCTCTCTGTAAAGAAAACTTGCATCTCTTGAAAAGAAATCCTGCATTTGAAAGATGGCAGATTCCTAATGCCTCCTGTCTCTGAAGAATTCCTGCATCCAGTGAGATTCCTGTTGCCTCCTGTGTTTTGGGAAATCCTGGAACCTGAACAAAGCTTCTACTGCTGTGTTGCTACTATGAGTCCTGAGCAGATTTGTTGCTACACCATGCTGAAAGACCAATGTGACACCTGCTGTAGTTGAATTGCCTTAATGCCTACCCATCAAAGACTGTTCATCAACCTCACTTGGAGAGACATTGAGTGGCATCCAACTATTCAACTCTGGGACTCCTCACTGTACCGGAAACATCCTACCAGAATGTGATGAACTGATTTTATTATTATGCCTGCTATTCTTAAGAAACAGCTGTAAACCAAAAATCCTTTTTCCCCGGTTAATCGTTTTTTTTTAATGTATGTGTGTGCATGAGGGCTAAGGAACTAAGAAGCTTTTTGTATATATAGATGTATCTCATTAGTAGTTAAGACTTATATCTTTTCTAATAAATAGTTAATGTTGTTGTTGTTAAAAGAAACCTGGTTTAGTGTGCTTTATTCTCGGGGACAAATAGAGTGTTCTAATCTGGCTATTCTTCAGTAGTTAGGAAACTTTATTGATATGCTGTGACCTGTGGAGTACCAGGACTGAATTAACAGTGCATTTTTCCTGCCTTGGTCATAACACTATGAAGTGTCTTGATAAGTTTGTGCTGTCTTCCACCAGGGTCAGGATGTTTAAGAAGTTACATGATAGAGATCTTTAAACAAGATTATCAAATGTTATAATGAGGCAAATAGTGATAGATTGTTTCTACTGGCTAGTGAGATACCAAAGTGAAAGAGCACAAACTTAAGATAAGAACAAAAACATTCATCAGTGCATGGCTAGAATGTGGAATTCTCTGCCACAAACCATGGTTGAAGCAGATTCAATAAATTATTTTTTAAAGGGACTTATTTAGTTGCTTAAATTTGAGGAGTACTGAAGAGTAAGGGGAGTGGGATTTGACTAGCTGGCTCTGGTGGAGAACAACACTGGTACAGATTTGATGAGACAAGTAGCCTGTTTCTGAGCTGTAATACTATAATGATTTTTTGATCCAGGAAACTCCTCCCCAAGACTGTCCCTGTAGACTCAGGGATTCCACCAGTGATCCTGGAACTGCATGGATTGCTCCCACACCATGTAATCCCCTTCTCATTACTTCCAGACCTGGGCAGCTTACTTCCCAGTCCTGCATGAACTGATTCCCAATGCCCACAGAGTGTGGGACTGCCCTCCACAATGCTCCCAGAACCTAGGGTGCTCCAATTCCAGTCAAAAGGACACCTTCCCAGTACTTTCTGATCCAAGGACTCTGATGCCAGAGAATGGGAGTTCCTCACTCAACACTACCAGATCTAAAGATCTATCTTTCCAATACTCCCAGATCTTCTGTCTGACATTGCTCTTCACAAATTCAAATATCATGGGCTCAACAAGTTCCTAAAATAATAAAAAATCAAAAATTGCCCAAGTCTTGATTCAGGTCCATATTCAAAACCGTACCCATTGTCTGTGCTGGCAAAAATTGTACTTTCCGTCTCCAGTAATCATCAAAGTAACATTTGTGCCACACAAGTGCCAGGCAATAACCATCTCCAACAAGAGAGAATCTAACCATCTCCTCTTGACATTCAATGGCATTACCATCACTGAATCCCTCACTATCAACATCCAGGGGGTTACCATTGACTAGAAATTGAACTGGAGTAGCCATATAAATACCGTGGCTACAAGAGCAGGTCAGAGGCTAGGAATCCTGAGGCGAGTAACTCACCTGCTGACTCCCCAAAGCCTGTCCACCATCTACAAGGCACAAGTCAGGAGTCTGATGGAATCTCTCCACTTGCCTGGATGGGTGAAGCTCCAACAACACTCAAGAAGCTCAACACCATCCAGAACAAAGCAGCCCGCTTGATTGGCACACCATCCACAAACATTCACTCCCTCCACCACCGATGCACAGTGGCAGCAGTGTGTACCATCTACAAGATGCACTGCAGCAACGCACCAAGGCTCCTTCGATAGCAACTTCCAAACATGCGATTTCTACCACCTCGAAGGACAAGGGCAGCAGATGCATGGGAACTCCACCGCCTGCAAGTTCCCCTCCAAGTCACACACCATCCTGACTTGGAACTATATCGCCGTTTCTTCACTGCTGCTGAGTCAAAATCCTGGAACTCCCTTCCTAACAGTACTGTGGGTATACCTACCTCACATGGGCTGCAGCGGTTTAAGAAGGCAGCTCACCACCACCTTCTCAAGGGCAATTAGGGATGGGCAAAAATGCTGGCCTGGCCAGTGACACCCACATCCCATGAATGAATAAAAAAAAGTAATGCTGCTAAAAGTCATCTGTCCAGCTTTGTTGTAACCTCTGGAGACAACAGCACCACCTCATTTACCTAACAATATTGACACAAATATTGCAACTGCTACTGAGAAGTAAAAGTATCACGTAAAGATGTCATCCTGTGAAAAGTCTGGTACTGTGAATACTTCATAAAAATTGTCATGTGATCAGATTTGTTTAAAAAAAGAAGCTTCCAGAGCAAAGTAAGGATTCTGAGTGGTCAACGGTTTACCCAGTTGCTGAGCCATATAGACCAGGATGGTCCCAGGTTTGATGGCGAGGTCTCAGCCTGATTTCAGCCAACGTAGGGGCATGGATGCTATAAGTAGCCTTCCATTTTGTGAAGGACAAAATTGACTGTGGTTTCCACTCCTGATTCCACTCAGTCACCCCTGTTAGAAATATGCATGCATGGATATTGGACAGGGACAGCATCAGGCTTAGCTGTAATGTGCCCGATGGTAAAATACTGTAGCAATTTACTATTTGGGCTCAAACATGAAGAAACTTGGCCAAGGATGCACAGTGTCTGGAATCATTCCTAAGCAAGGAGTCTTTCAGAGACTGCGGTGGGGAGGGGCGCTAATTGCCAGAGGAAAATCAGTAGGCAAAAATATAAATAAAGACACATATGACCAAAGATGTTCTCATGGATGAATACTAATTTGAAGTTATCTGGAAATATAAGTATTAAATATAGGTATTAAAATACAAAATGTGAACTTATCCACAGTTCATTGCAGAAAATATATAAGCAATAATTCAAGCACAAAATTGTACACCAACGTCATTGCGTGATGAGTGTGAAATGAGACAGATTAGAAGCCTTTTGGTGCAGTAGTTTACAAAAAGTAGAGACTGAGATAAATGGTGTTTGTTCTTTAGTCCCACAGTTTCAAAAACAAAGCATTTAATAAAATCGTTGCCACTTCATAGAATTCCTGCTTCAGGCAAGCACTCAGTCTTAATATAAGCAGGAACATTTTCACCCATCATTTAATGCTTCAAGTACCCAGCAGAGTAGATTATCTTCATTACTTAATTTCAGCTCTGCACCGCTGCATGCACTAGAAGTCTAATTCTGTTCAATTGATACCATTGAGTAGACAACCTATTTTTAGAATATTAATGCATTTGGTCCTATTTTTGTTCAGAATTAACGATTAAAATAAAAAGCTATGTATGCCAAGATATAAATAAAATTGTTTATTTTTCTGCAATCTTTAAAAATATTTAACCACATTTAGTAAACTAATTACATTGCATTAATACTTCATGATTTGCTGCTGGTATGTAGCTATTTTCAGATTCTACATGATCTGATGATGCAGCATGTTACTTCACTAAAGCACTGCATTCGATCATATGGACCTGGGCTTGCAGCCAAATTTCTGCACATATAGAGTTCACGATCGTCTCCTGGACAAGACTGCTGAGTGGAAACATTTTTCTTTAAAATGGGAGAAAGTGTTGCATGATCCATCACATTGGATCCTTCCTGTTTAGTGCCACTGACTTGAATAATTCTACTGCCTGAGTGGCAGGGTGAGTTGGCGTGAATTTATTCACCCATGAGCAATAAGCGCAGGTAACCCGCCACAGTGAGTATTCACAAATACGGAGGGGAGGCATTATTTTGTTGTAGTACCACAATGGCATGAAATAAGCACGGTGGGATTTTGATGGGGACCATTTTTGGGCGAAGAACAGTCAGTGGAGGATGTAAATTTGTGTCCCTAGTGTTTCATGTCAGATGTCGACATGTACTGGTATACATTTACCACATTGTATGTGCACCTTGACTTTGAAAGTTATAATTTTTGATGCCTCTATATTTCAATGGAATGGGGTTGGAAACTTCATATAGTGACCACCTTTTCTTTTTCCTTTTGTTCTCGTCCTAAGCAGGGATCCAAATACATTGGATACAAGACTGAACAGAAGTAGCCATTTTTCCAACCTATTTGAATGTAAGACGAATGTTGTAGTCCTTCATAAGTTTTGATAAAAATACTTTTATTTAGGTAATTCCAGTAGCGCAACTATTAAAAAGACATTCTTACCCATTTCAGTAACTTTGGAAACAGTAATGACCATTTTTACACCAACCTTCATACAATTTGATACAAAGACTACAGTAGTAAGTTAGAATCCCCATATCCATACAATAGAGTGCCAAATATTTACAGATTAAAGTACAGTACAAGAATCTTAGTCCTGTGACATGATATTTATACCTTTGACCAGTAGCAAAGAATATTAAATACAGTAGTAACCAACCAATGCAAACACAGGTCTCATACTGAAAGTTCAAGACCAGATGTGTGCCAACCCAGAGGTTGCCAATAAAAGAGCATTTTGAAACTGCTGTACATGTATATTGCCAACAGGAAATATTTTCCCTTAACTTCAGCCTTAGAAAAGCACCCATTTTTGCAACAATGAGAAATTTGCATCCTCAGATGATCCATTCTTCAAGACTGCTTAGTTAGTGCCAAATTCTAAATGATATAGTTAATCTCCAGGAAAGAACTTAAGTGCTCCATACTTGTTCTACTTAAGATACTAAATACAAGCTGGGACAACAGCGATATATAGGCCCTCTCTGGTTAAGAGGTTGTTCTACAACACTCATAAATGCAATTCTCTTATTATGGCGACTGAATAATTGAGACTTTTCATAGTTTCTTGCAAATTCCAGGTGGTTGGTAAATATTGGTACTTAGCTGTTAAACTAGATTTCTATATCATGTTAAAAATTAATCTCCCCCACCCCCTCCCAGCTTCTGTTGTCACTCTTCCTCTTTCCTGTTTATCATGGCTTATGTTGGCAATCTTTTCCTCCCCCCAGTTTATGCAGCTACTGTTTTCCTGCTATCCCCCTGCTCCTGCAACTTCATGGAGCCAGTTTCCCTGCCATCTCCAATCCTGGTTCTTACTTGACATTGCTGCTGTAGGAGAATTGAACTATGCTGTATGTTGAGTGTGGGAATTGTGCATCTCCAAATTATCAAAGCAATTGGGAATCCCTGTCCAGAGTATGCAGCATCAGGCAAAGGCCAGGAATACTGGGAGGAGCAAATTGAGGAGTGGAGCAGGATATTTTCTGTGAGACATCATAGTTTTCACAAGTTCCACAATAAAAGCATGGCTGCCCTGCTATAAGATGTAAAACAAAAGTATTTTGTTAGATAAATAATCTATAGCCTTATATACCATTGAGCTATCTACAACTTTTAACTGACATGAGCTTCCTACCACATATCCACACCAGGACTAATACTGCCTATTTCCACCCCTATAACAAACAGCTTCCAACTCCACCCTTGCCTAAGCTTTTCTGCTGCTGAAATCCTCATTCATGCCTTTGTTACCACTGGACTTGACTATTCCAGTGCACGCCTGGCCAACCTCCATAAATCTGAGGTCATCCAAAACTGCAGCCCGTGTACTAACTTGCACCAAGTCCGCTCACCCATTTCCCGAATCTCCCCTCTGCTCTCTGACCTATATTGGCTCCCTGCCTCGATTTTAAAATTATCATCCTTGTTTTCAAATCCCGCCATGGCCTCACCTTTCCCTCTTTCTGTAATCTCCTCCAGTGCTACAACCCCTGAGTTCTCTTCGCTCCACGAATACTGGCCTCTTGAGCATTCCTGAATTTAATCACTCCACTATTGGCAGCTGTGCCTTCACCTGCCAAGGCCCTAAGCTCTGTAATTCCCTCCCTAAATCTCTCTGGCTCTCTACCTCTCTTTCCTCTTTTAAGATGCTCCTTAAAACCTACCTCTTTGACCAAGCTTTGGTCTAATATTCCTTTACGTGGCTCAGTGTCAAATTTTGTTTGATAACGTTCCTGTAAAGTGCCTTGGGACATTTTATTGCATTAAAAGCACTATATAAATGCAAGTTGTTGTTTTCAAATGTATGCATCGAAAAAAAGTCACTCTTTTCAGGGTTAATGGATTGCATTTTAGGATTGATTCATGTCAGCAAGATTAAAAGTGGAGAAAATGTGGCCCTGAACACAATAGGACTCTGGGTCCAATTTAATAATTTCTCTTTTCCTGTGATTAACCTGGAACTTTATTTTTAGGAGGACAATTAACAAATAAGATACAAATATTTTAAGTAATTTTTTTTGCATGATTGATTTTCAAATGTAAGCTTTAATATAAAAAGATAAATACTGCAGATAGTGGAAATTTGAAGTATCGGTAGAAAATGGTGGAAATACTGAGCAGGTCAAGCAGCATCTGTAGAGAAAGAAATCCTGAAATCCTGCATTTCTCCACAGGTGTTACCTGACTTGAATATTTCCACCATTTTCTGTTTATATGTAGAAGTTAATGGGAGATGAAAAATTCTCATCAGTTTGCAGATTTAGTCTACAAAGCAAAATGGAAGCACTGTTATAACATATTCTTGAGAATACGAGGATGGATTTCTAACACAGGGAATATGCATCAGGAAACAACTAATGAACTGAATGTGGATGACAGTGTCAAATTCCTGATATGTACTGTCAGCGCACGATACTCAAAGCAGGAATGCAAAGTCCTAAGATGTATCCTAACGTGCAAAAACAGATAGTGAACAACCTCTAATTCACAAAACAAACTGCAAAGCAGATCATGCAACTTTGCCACAGTCTAACTGATATCAAACAGAATAATTACATCTTGCTAACCTTTCCTGAAGACACTTAGTTTCTTGCTGGGGTACAATTCTATTTGGCACCTGCAATCCTTTGGTATTTCTTCCAAATGTTATTATTCATGTGCAGACCTCAGCAGTAAGTAATGGCAGATTATTTGACTGTCAGTGGGAAGGAGGAATCACAACAAATCCCAATCCTGTCCTTACACTGACATATGAACACTTCCTAGCAGGGCTTGCTGCATAGTGATTGAGAGCAGGAACCTGGCCACCTTTTGTCTCCTCAATCCAGGGATGCTGAGACCCAGCTGAAATTCAGTTCATCTGTGTAGCTTAGCCAATTACTGGAATGCTGAGGAACTGCAGGCTGATTCTAAACCTTTTATGTTTTGGTGCATTTAGACATGATAAATCTTCCCATACATTCTTTGAACCGTTTTGCTGCCCCTCAGTGTGACTGTTGTATTGGTGAAGCAGCCACAAGAGTAGGACCAAAATCACTTCCAATCATTTAACAGAGGAAATTTTGTTTCTAAAATAGAAACCTGAGATGCTTGTTCCCGGTTATCTAACTTCTGATCACTGCAACATGTAATTATAAAACTGTAGCAATCCCACATCAGAGTGAGGGCAAATTTCAGCTTTATAGCCTGGTTTAACTTCTTGAAGCGAATTAGCACAATTTATAGAATCTGCCCAGTTTTCATCCCGGCTCTAAAGCAGTAACTGAACAGGAGTAGGGAATGTTTCTCTGCATAGCTGTAAAATGTATCATGCAAAATAAACATTATAGAAGATACCTTTAAACACCGCAACTGTTAACAGTTATGCAAGATAAACTCGAAGTTCAATGTCAAATTTTCTAATCAATCCATTATCTCTGATATTGAACCACTCTTCATTATGGCAACAAGGCTAAATTTCAAGGCCTTTGGCTAATGCAGAATTTGTCGCTCGTTTCCATTAAACAATGGAATGAATTTAAACGTGTTGCTGCTTATTACTTCATTTTCACTTTATGTCAAAAAGTAATCCCACCTTATTAACTAACTGGAGTTTAGAAATGCATTCAGTTCTGTAAGTGTCTAATGTGACTTTCAGTATTCAGCATTGTTTTTGCAAATGCATTACAGGATTTTCAGGATCAAATACATTTAGCAAAATGATAAAGGATAGTCAGTATTTCAGCTGAAAGAGAGTCCTCTATTATTTAGATTATTTATATATAATAACTTGATTTAAAAAATCAGCCTGTCAAATAGTTTTATTACTCTGGTTAAGAAGGTTGTTTGGGGGCTGGGGGAAGATTTCCTCTAAGCACTGTGTGCAGCATCATCTTAAGTCTGATTAGAAAGAAAGAATTTTACAGCTCCTTTTACAACTTCAGGATGTCCAAAACACTTTACAGACAGTAAAGTAGTTTTGAAGCGTATTTGTTGTTGCAATGTGCAGAAACATTGTAGCCACGTTGCTGTCTATGAGACCTTGCTGTGCACAATGAAATGAATGACGATAAAATCTGTCTTAGTAATGTTGGTTGAGAACTAAAGTTGGCCAGGACATTGAGAAATTCCCTGCTCTGCTTCAAATAGTGCCGTGGGATTTTTTTTTACATCCACCTGAAACGACAGATGTGGCCTGGGTTTAATGTCTCATGGAGAGAGCACCTCCCATAGGGCAGCACTCAAAATTGCATTGAAATGTCAGTCTAGGTTGTATGCTCAACCTCTTGCTTGACCCACAAGAATGCTACCACTGAACCAAGGCATACATTATAAACCCAACCTGAAAACAGGTTTACCATTTCATTATTCATTGTGCATTCTTCCCTGATCATTGGTTTTAAGGACCATCCATTATGCACTTTGCATCAACACTTTACAGATTACAGGACTCACAAACACACCTCCAATCATTGAGTGTGGATATGCAAGAGAAATCAACATAAATGCTACACCAATTTCAGCTTTCCAAAGAGAAAAGGGGCAAAGATGAGAGCTTTACAATATATATTGCACATATTAATACAGCAAATTACTGTCCAAATTATACACAGTTGAACTAACATTAGCCACTTCCAATTGACATTGTACTAAAGTTAGCCTGATTCATTTCTTACATATTGCATTGTTCATTAAAAAAAAATCGAAGCATATGTGGATGTATGCTCAAGTATGTTACAACAATGAAAGACTTGAAATTGGTTCTAATGCTTAACATAAGAACAGTGGTAGGGCATGCAGACCCATAGGCCTTTTCTGCCATGGTATTAGATCATGGCTAATCTGAACGTCAACTCCATTTACCTGCCTCTTCTCCATATTGTTAGATACCTAGATACTTAACAAAAATCTAATAATCTCAGACTTGAAAATTTCAAATGACCCAGCATTCTCTGCCTCTTTGAGGAAAGAGGTCCAGACTTCTATGTAGATGAAACAAGTGATACGACCAGGTGAGAAAGGTGTCTAGAGGTCCCTCTCAGCCTTCACCTGGTCTTACTGTAACAGAGTTTAATTTTAAACACACCGTGTTTTTAGCTCCCCCTTGGTGAATCCTTGTTCACCGCTTTCCAATTAGAAGGCAAAGAAACCAGCACAAACAGGCTTTCTTAGGTTTAAAGAAGAAAAGTAGAAATTTATTAAACTTAAACTCTAATTCGGTTAATGCCTACAGATACATGACGTGCCCACACTAGCATGCATACACGATACACACATGCAAATAGAGACAGAAAAGAGAAGAAAAGTAAAGTGGAAAAGTTTGAGGCAATATCTGAAGAGTTGTTGTTGCGGTTCTTCGAGCTCACTGTAGAGTCCTTGATTGTAGGTACATCTTGCTTTTCATTGGGGCCCAGTATTCTCCTTAAACCTTGTTCGCTGTAGGAGGTTTTTCTCTCTTGGGGTTCATGTGCCTTCAGGGGATTCAGAGGCTTGTGAGAAAGAGATGGGAGCAGACAGGAGAGATCTTCTCAGTTCAGCAGCAAACAGACTTTCTTCCTTCAAACTCTCTGTGGCCCGTTCAAAAGAAATCCCTGGAACAGCTAGGTAGTCATGTGACCAGCTGGTCTAACCAGTCCTGTCCCTTGTGGATTGTATCCTTAGCAGGCCCTGGAATGCGCTTCCTCACCTTCGATGTCTGTTAGTATGGAAATGTTTTTTTTCCAGCCACGGCTGATCTGTTTAACAAGTCATTTCCTCGCTCCAACAACAGTTAAAAATCAATGTTCGTGACAAAATTGCTGTGCCTCATTCTTGGTAGGTGGGGGCCTAGCATGGCACAAGCACAAGGGATGCAAAATTCCAGCGGGTCCACTCCACAACCACAAATTTGATGGAACAGAATCCCACCTGCTCCTGACACCCTGACCCAAATCATGGAGATCAGGTGACCTTGCATGGCCAGGGCTGGCCACATCAGCAGCATCCCCTTCACATCAAATCAAATTTTCAGAGTGGTGCCATGTTGTTTTGCTGGTGGAGGGGAGATGAAATGAGGCTCAAAGGAACATACCATCTTTGGTTTAGAGCCATCACGCTCTTGGGGAAGGCAAATTATTCCACTGGAGATCGATTACCTTCCCCTAATAACGATTTGGCATTTGAATTCCATCAAGATCTACCGAGGACGCAAAATGCAGAATTCGAGGGGTGGTCAGGTAGAAGATCTGCTCCTGCCCTTTCCCCGCTGGAAGATGGTGAAACAGAAAACACGGGCGGAATCCTGGTAGAGTTGAGTTCTGTCCCATTTGCCGATCCTTGGCGGTTGATGTCTCCCAATTTTGATCAGGGCGCGATTGGAATTTTGGACTCAAATATATAGTGAAACTTAGGTTACTTTCACATTCGTACTTGATGATCAACACAAATCTGCTTTTCTCTCAGTTAATCATTTTCAATTAACCTTAGACTGCTGTAGAAGGGTTCAACATGAATTTAACAAGTATAAAATCAGGATGGTAGCCCCTTGGAGCTGCTTAGTGCCATGGAGAGTTTGGATATATGTCTGCACTTCCCCATATGGTGAGCACAGGTTGGAGGCTAAATACTTCTTTGCCTCTTGCCCTCCAGCTCAAGCAAGTGAAAAAAAGTAAACAATATACTTCAGGCTATTGTTGCACTTCTCCTAGTGGCCATTTAAAAAATGGTTTATGCATAGGTCTGGTAGCTTTTTCACCTCATACCTGTCCTGGTTGTTTGAAGAGGAAAGGGGGAAGTAGCACAAAATATGTTTAAATATGTAAAATCATTTTTTTTACAGAAAGACTGAATACTTGCCACATTTTCTTCACCTTTCTTGGATAATCATCATTAGAAGCAGTTATAGACCTTAAAATACCAAGATGATGAAATACCCTGGATGTGCTGAATGGCACTTTGTGGTCTCAAGTTTTTTGCTGGCTATTTCTTATGCAGAATTCAAAAGAATAATGTTCTTGAATAATATGATTTTACAATCCAGACAATAAAAATTGCTTTACGCAACAATTAGAATTGCTACAACAATGAAAGCAATTTAAACTTTAAAAACTTTCCTTCCAGAAAATGAAGTGTAAAAATAGAAGAACTTTTCAAAATCAACACATTAACCTGTCTTTTCTCTTTACAGATGCTGTCAGATCTGTTGTGTATTTCCAGCATTTTAAGTGTTTATGTCACCTTGCATTTTATTTCTTTGTCATAGAATGATACAGCACAGAAGGAGATCATTCAGCCCATCATGTCTGTGCTGGCTCTTTGAAAGAGTTAGCCAACTAGTCCCACTCCCTTGCTCGTACCCCATATCACTACAAAATTTTCTGATTCAAGTATTTTTCCAATTCCCTTTTGAGAGTTACTATTGCATTTGCTTCCACCACCCTTTTGGACAGTGCATTCCAGATCATAACAGCTCGCAGCATATATTTTCTTTCTCCTTATGTCACCTGTAGTTCTTTTGCCAATTACCTTAAATTGGTGTCTTTTGGCCATCGCCCCATCAGCATGTGGAAATACCTTCTTCTCATTTACTCCATCAAAAGCCTTTATGATTTTGAACACCTATATCAAATCTCTCCTTAAACTTCTCTGCTCTAAGGAGAACAATCCCAGCTTCTCTAGTCTCTCCAGGTTACTGAAGTCCTTCATCCCTGGTACCATTCTGGTAAATCTCCTCTGCCCCATCTCCAAGGCCTTGACATACTTCCTAAATTATGGTGTCCAGAATTGGCCACAATACTCCAGCTGAGGCTAAACCAGTGTTCTATATTTTCATCTTAAATAATGTTTTTATTTATATTTGCATCAGGCTGCAGATGTGAACCAAGATAGATTCTGGTTTGGTTGCAGATTATCAATAACATTATAAAATACACAAGTAAACTAAAAAAAAAATCTTTGTGATAGAATCAAAATGTTTACATTTACTGGAGGTTTTAGCAATCCCAAGGACCAGATCAGCATATAGTTTGTCCTGCATGCACAATTTACAAATAGAAATTACTATTGATGAGAAGAGCTATTTTGTCCTGTATTTTAACAGAGCTGCTAACCTGTTTAAATTAAATGGATTGGCACCTCTATTAAAATATTTGGAGTAATATCATACTAGTTAAACATTCAGCTGCTAATATCAGCAACAGTAATTTCTCGTAACTTCTCACCAGATCTCTCACTCTAGATCTAAGCTTCACTACATATATATTTTTTTAAAAACTGTGTAGACTGCACACTTCCTCCTTTCACATTCTCTGTCACCATCTTGTATGTATCTGTGTGATGTACACACGCTCACATTTATACACACACACACACACACACACACACACACATATATATATATATATATCTCAACTAACCATGGCAAATGCCACAGTTAATTTACTAATATGGGAAAAAAATATATAAAGTCCTAGTATGGGAGGCTTCCTTTCTCTCTGATAACTACGGTAGGTGAGAATTGCCATTTTGATTGTCCAAGTAAAAAAGAAAGGCTTTTGGTTTAATCACTGCACACACAAACTCTCAGCTTGTCAAATTAACTTTAGCTTTAAATAATAAGGCTCTTTGTTTGATGGGCAGTTGTACATGTTTTAAACAAAACTGAACTGTAGTGGTTATCTGATTGACACTCTTTCCATCATGTTAGCTTGCCTTTCAAAAGCAGCAATCAGGATAATGAATGACAGATCTACAATCCCAATTAGTACCTCAACCTCAATACCTAAGTGATGGAACAAGATATCAAATGTTGCCTAATGATATCTCGTCAATAATGAAAACACCTTGGTATTAGGCACCCTTATTACTACTATATAAATGGCATTTTAAAGAAAACAGTACCATATTTTATAGGATATCAAATAGATATCAAAAGTGTGATATTTCATTTATAGAAAGTGGGTTGGTAAAAAAAGCTTTTGTACTTCTCATTCTCCTTTCATAATTGTATATTGATGCCACAGAATGGGAACATATTTAAATATTGCAATCTGCAGCGGTTATTCAGTAGATAGGGCACATAGGGAAAGGTCATACACTAGATATTTAAGATATAATCATGGAAACAGTTCTATTGCAGGCTACAGTGTGAGTCAGGAAAAAGGATATGCACCACCAACAGCACAAATGTAAGCAACTCTTCCAAGGGCTCTTCAACTGATTTTCAAACAAATACCTCCCACCCCACAAGCTGCATTTCAAATGAACCTCTCTTCCCTTTATCACACAATAAATTAAACTTTAACCCATGTTGTTTTAGATTAAAAATTATTACAGAATATATTTAACATTAAGTGGCCATCATGCTTCTTAGGTAAATTTGCACATTATCCCCTCTCCTCCCTCATATTTCAGTGCCAAACTCTTAACAATCTAATTCACTGGGCAAACTAAATTGCTGCACCCATCAGTAGCTCAAAGATCAACTTCAAAAGGCATCAAGAGGATTCTAAGCTATTCCCACTGTGCTTCATAAACTTTGTCTCATAAAAATTTTATGGGATTTGACTGAAACATAAGTTATCATAAATAGAATTAAACTAATGTGAACAGAAATGTTGATGCACTGATCCAGTTCCCTGTAAAAATAGCCAGGAAAGTATTTGGCTGTGACAGTTTGGCCCCTTTAAATTCAGGGAGAAGCAATCATTAGTAACTGTCCTTTTCTTTCCAGTTTGTTACCCATTGCTTCTTCTGGGTTTTCTTCTTTGTAAAGCCTTCTGCGATAAAGTAGCGCTCTTCTTTGCGGATCTTCACAGCATGATACTTTGGCATACTCCTGTAGTATCGTGTTCTCTTGAAGAAGCCACACTGCTCAAGGAAGAAAGGACATAAAAAAGTTATTTATTGCATAGAAGACTGAAATTTGTTTGTGAATAAATGATTGACCAATAGAACGATTGTTTTGGGGGTGTTTGTCAACTGTGGATAACCAACAGCATTTTTAGGAGATCAGAAAATAAGAGGACAGATCTCCTTGACATTCAGTTGATTAAAAAAAAGTATAGCAGAGTCATGCAGGCCAGATTTGATTACCAGTCTTTGCATTTTGAATTAGCTGATCTCAAGTGGCATGGCAGTAGGGGCAACTTGTGCTTACACAGTACCTATGATGCATCAAAATGTGCCAAGGCACTTCACCTGCAGACTGGTGGGCTGGGTAGGGGAGTGTTGCAATGATATGGCTATCAATCAGGAATTAGGAGAGGCATGGAAGATGCAAGTTTTCAGGAGGCTTTCGAAGGTGGAAATAGATATGGCAAGCTTGAGGGTGTTAGGAAGAGAATTCCAGAGTGTAGGGATACGATCACTGAAAATTTAGACAGAAATGGTGGACTGGAATTAACGGGCCCTCCTGGAGATGGGTTAGGAGGCTGGCAGGGGAGGGGCGGAGCCCCATAGAATTGTGATGGGAGGTGGGGCCGGAGGGCCTGTCACAACATGATGAAGTCAAGGACGGGAAAGGCAGAAGATGGAGAGGCAGTGGAAATGGGGAGACCGGATGATGATCATTAAGTGGAATCTGTATGGAACAGAATGCAGGTTCTGGATGAGTTGGAAGTTTATGTAGTGTAGTGCTTGAGAACTCTGAGGTGTCAATTGAGTGGCAGTGGCAAAGGCATGACAGTTTCAGTAGTGCTGTGGGCGAGGTAGGGATGGGGTAGACAAAGTTACGGAGGTGGAAATCTGTAGTCCTCGTAGCAGATAGGATGTGGGGTTTTAAGTTCAGCAACAGGAAACCAATATTGTATAACATCCAGTTCAGTTGAAGAATGGGATGGGATTGAGGGTTAGGGTACAGAGTTTCTGGTGGGAGCTCACTGGTTGGCTTTGGTTTTGTCAATGTTTAGTTAGACAACATTCTGGCCAATCCACAACCTAATTTGATGTCAGTCTGGCAGCACAGCAATGGTTATGAGATTGCTAGTGATACTGGAGAGGTAAAGTTAAGCGTTGTCAACATATATATGGAGCTGACCTGCGCTTGGGGACAAAGAGTAGGAAGGGGATAAGGATGCAATCTTGGGGTAAGGATATTGTGCTGGATGTATTAGCCAGGTAGAGGAGTGGCACCATAGAATTTTGGTACTTGAAGGAAAGACAATGGAGGAGAAGAAAGTAGTTAACTACATCAAAGAAGATGAAGAGGTTGAGGAGGATAACAAGATTTAATGTATCATGGTCATTGTCAAATTGATGACTTTCTTATCTTCTTGAGGATCATCTAAGTTTTGTGGATGGCATGGAAATAGACTGTAGGGATCTGAATAGGAAGCGGTGGGAGAAGTGAGAATGCAGATGAATGTGAAGAAGGAGTTTGAGGAACTAAAGGAAGCAAAGCTAAGAAACTATTTCCTCTGGTTGGAGATTCTAAAACTAGGGGACATAGTCTAAAAATTAGGACCAGACCATTCAGGAGAGATGTTAGGAAGCACTTCATCACGCAAAGGGTGGTAGAGGTTTGGAACTCTCTCCCACAAACAGCAGTTTAAGCTAGAACAGTTGTTAATTTTAAATCTGAGATAGATTTTTGTTAAGCAAGGATATTAAGGGATATGGGCCAAAGGCAGGTATATGGAGTTAGGCCGCGGATCAGCCATGATCTCATTGAATGGCGGGACAGGCTCGAGGGGCTGAATGGCCTACTCCTGTTCCTATCTTCCTATGTTCCTAGAAAAGCAAGTAGTTTGATGAAAAAGGTAGATACATTTTCTAAGGTGGAGTGATGACAGCAGGGGGCATGCTTTTGGAGTGGGAAGGGGAGGAATTATGGATAGGAAACATGGAAGTTCAGGCCTCCTCGATCATCCTGCAGTTTTAATTATTGGGTGTGCTTGACATTTTTATTCTCCCCCAGGTTTGCTGTCTGACTGCCAGCCAATGCTGTGGCCATGACCAGGTAGGTTCAGTGGTGGTGAGGGGTGGAGAAATTGCTGGATGGGCATCAGTGATTTCTGGGGTGGAGGGGTGCTCGGTAAACGTGGGGGGAAGGTGAGTAGATCATGGAAGTCTGGGGTGGGGGGTGGTGGGGGTTTAAAGGGTGAGCTTGTTGGATGTGCAGAAAACAGTTCTGCTTGTTCTGGCCCATAAGCAGTGCTGTAAAGCACCTTATGGATTCAGCTCATCTTGCCTCCTTTCACCTGCAGTATTTCCAGGGAAATCCAGCTGACATGAGTTAAAAATAGAAACCTTATTGAAATGGAGGAATGAAACTTCTTTAAAATTTTAATGACCAATCCACCTCCTGAAAATGGATTGGTCGTTGCACCCCCCCCCCGCCCCATTCCTGTCTCCATTAAAACTGGAAGTGGATGGGTTCGATGGCTTGGATTTGGGTTTGAAATTTTTAATATTTTAAACTTCCCACCTGACCAAAACCAAACCATTTTTGGAGGTTAAAATTACCTCCAGTTCACCTGGAAAGCAAATAGAATATCAGTGAGCAACGACCAAGGACAGCTAATTCAGTCATCAGAAACTGGGTTAGGAGGGTTCAAGGGAGTGATTCGTAAGTCTCATGGAGCAGATAAGTCTGATAGGGCTAGGGAGAAATGGAGCAGAAACTATAGAATATTGCAGGGTCAATGCTGGAGAATGGGAGGATTTGAGGAAGAGGAGGAGGGGAGGCTAAGCTGACCACATAACATTCAGTTTGAAGAGGTGGATGTACTGATAATGGATCTACCTCATTTTTCGTCCATTTAAATGAATTGACAGAAATTTGAATGGGCTCTTTAAGGGCATATACTCTTTTTTGCCTCATTTTTCTGCAATCATTGCACCCAAATGTTCCAGGTACATGAACAGAAAATTCTGCCCCATTGGGGAAAAGGCACCAAATAGAAAACTTTACACCTGTTGAAGTATGCACCTGTCGTCGATGTGACAATGGATTTAGTAAACTGCATCAATCGTGTCAAATGATAGTAAGAGTTTGCTGTGCGGTTAAGATGGAATGGATATTATGTAGTAATGTCAGCAGCATGATGCTGTTAGAATGGCCCCATGTTGGTTGATAGATTTCAAATTTAAAGGTGCTCATTGTGTGCTAAAGGCCACAAGAGCTAATGTTGGTCGTTCACTCATCCAGTTGCGTTTAGGAAGACAAAGGGAAAATGAAAGGTTAGTAACTACTAACGTCCACAATGAAAAGCTTTCCAACGAAAATCACTGCAATTAAAAGGAGAAATCAGACAGCATGTTTAGTCGATAAAAATACGATATATCATTAGGAGGATAAAAGCAATTATTAAATTAGAGAAGAAACCAGATAAACAGGAAGCTGTTAGAAAAAAAAGAACGCAGAGGATTAATCCACTCCACACAAAACGAAGGCAAGGAAAATGAGAGTTGCATTTGAAGCAGAATAAAGTAGTCCTTTCTCCTAAAGCTCCTTTTGGGCACTGGAAAAAGTGTAGTTACATTTCATATGTAGTTGGTTAGTATTGTCATAGTTGTCAAATCTCATAGCTTCACAAAAAGTAATACAGACATAGTAAAGGTGTTAAGGAAATGATCTAAACAGTCACAACCTCAAAAGTGAGCATCAGCATCATAATTCATAATTAAAAATCAAATTGTTACACAATTTCCAGGAATATTAACCACTTTTTTCATTAGGAATTTTATTTTAAGCAGTAAAATTTAGAAATTTACTGTTATTGATATTAAAAGACAAATGTTTATTGTCTGGCTAATGTTGAGCTAGCTCATCACAGTCCCAATGACAGAAAGGCCAGTACAATTGGCCTCAGAGCTCCCACTCCCAGTTATTATCCAATAACAGCTATTGAAAAGTCTAAATGCATGAATATTGGGTAAGGACAGATTCAGGCTCACTGATGCCCTACACTGTTCAATAGCCTGCTGACATTTAGGGATGAGTTTTTCTCCAATATCCTATCTGAAATTAGGCAGGGTAGCAGCGGCAAAAGGAACAAAATTGGATGATGAAGCCTACCATGGGAAATGTTTAGTTCTGATGATCTAGCCATCATGAGGTGTAGGACACTCTTGATGGACCAGCTGGTCTTGCCCTGCCTGTTAATTTTGTAAGTTTGACCTTTTGTTAAATCACACAAGGGCAATAAGGACAATTCATTCCTCGAGATACATCTGTTTTTTCAGGAGTGGGGGAATGGGAGAGAAAATTGTGAAGAAAATCCTACAACAATGTTTTTCAGTAGGAAAAAATAAAGTAGAAGTTGATCATAACTGCAACAACTTGCGATTTGAGAAGAACTTATATTAATGAGCATTCTTGCAGTAGATAATATTTCAAGAAAGGGAAACCAGGCATCTAGCTTATTTACTTTTATCCAAGAATTAATCCCCAAACACCTCCCTACTGCATCCTATTCAGTCTGTATTACCAAAAAGTGCAGGAAGCGAGGTTGGCCAGCACTAGTCACCATCAGTAAGCCGCTTAGTTTCTGAAGGCTGAATCTTGATTTCAGCCTTTTGATCTTTGGCTTCGTACATGGCTCGTGTGTTCGCTCTCTTGAAGAAACCACACTATAAAGAAGGAAGTTATTTAATTAAAGTGATCAACAAACCAAAGATTATTTTACAAAAAAAACGCATTAAGGATCCAACACTTTTTGTTCACAAGATAATTGTGGATGAGGAAAGCCACTGGCCAATCTTAATGTGTTCAGCCAGTAACATCCTAATGTTCCATTGCACCATCCAATTATTTCTTAAATCATTCCAGGGTATTTACTTCCATGAATCTATCTTTAATTGTGTTCCACATGTTGGCTACTCTTCTTGTGAAACAGAATTTCCTGACAACAGTCCTCAAGTTATCAATACTAGTTTTGCCACGTGCTCTCTTGTTGTTCTCCCACAACTTAATTTGAAGTACTATTCCAGTTTTAATTTTTCTATCTAGTTAACAATTTTATATACTTCTATAGGAACACCTTTCAGCTGCCTCCTCTTCAGCATGAAAAGCCAATACTTCACCAACCTTTCTTCATAATTCAGACTCAAAACTAGAGATCCAGCTTGCGGGTCTTCTCTACACTGCCTTCCATGCTTGAACGATTGTCTTGTTTCTTGTGATCAGAACTAGATGCAGTATTCAAGTTGTGACATTATCAAAAGTTCGATCACTACCTTGTCTGCCTTATTTTTTATTTTGGCTATGTAGTTCAACATTCAATTGTGGATTGTTGCTCTGCATAGGTTGGACATGTTAAATGTCTATTTTAGTAAGACTCTTAAGTCTCTTCCTGTGTCAACCTTAACTATTTCCATCTCATTCATCTGTGTCTTCTATTTTTCCTTCCTACGTGTAGCACTTTATACTTGACTGCATTAAATTTCATCTGCCATTGTTTTGGCCACTTTCATATTTTATCCAACCCATTCTGCAATTGCTGAGCTGCCTCTTCAAATTCCAGTGCCTCTCCTGCCTTGGTACCATCTGCAAAATTCACCACAATGCATTGCATTTCTAAATCTTTTATCTAAATTAGAAACAGTAGTTGTCCCAACACCAAACTCTGGGACAACCCATTCAATGCTTTCTCCCCTATTTTAAGATAAATCCTCTAACAAGTGCTCATTGTGTACCACCCTTCAGCAAGTTTCGTATTTTCAAGGTTGATCCTGAATCCCCAAAGCTTTGAGTTTAAGTAATAGTCTTCCGTAGAAACTTTGTCAAAAGTCTTTGGAAGTCATTCATATCATAGGGCTTCCCATGTTCCACTTGGATTATCATTTCCTTAAAAAAAGGAGGCTGGTCAAGCAGATTCTACCCCTTCTGAAACCATGTTGATTGCTGTTTAGTATGTTATTATTGTAAAACCTCTGGTTTACTTCTGGTAATCAATTCCATTATTTTACTTAGAATAGAAGTAAGACTAATGGCTCTGTAGTTGCCTGTGTTTGTTTTGTCACCCTTTTTGAAAAATGCAACACATTGGCCAAGATATTGCGGTAGTAGCCACAGCAGTGTTCTCCGTCTTTACTCCTCTGAAATTGACAGGAACTTCTGGAATCTGCACATGCACAGTTAAATCCAGATGTTGCTGTCAGCGGTTCTATACTTCTGCATAGGGTGCACTGAAGTCCCCCCAGAATGCAATCAATTAGAAATCACTGAACTGATAAGAACTTTCCCTTTCATGCTATTAGTATTGCAATAAAAACACTTGATAAAGTTAACCTTGTTAAATGAGGTTTTTTAACAGCATACTAAGTTCATAATTAATGCTTAAAAACCTCTCTGGCCTTGAAAAAAATAATTTTACATCTGTGGAGTGTCAAATTTATCCACTGTGATTAAAAAAGCACATTTAAAAATTTATTTTTAAAGTTTATGATATTTCAGTTTCTATCTTAATCTCATTTGTGTGTCCCAATCATTTATTTTGTTCTCTATATCAAAATGATATTAAAAAATGGAAGGATAATTAGTGCATTTTACTTCCTAGTTTGCTGTCTGTGAGAATACTTCAATGTGATTGGCTCCCTACCCTGCTTGATAACATCACTGTTGCTGGATGCCCAGAGATCCACTTGATTTGGCGCCAGATTCAAACTAGCCTTGGGAAAGGTGAAATCCAAGCCAAATATATTGTTACTGTAATATTACTTGTTCCTTTGGTATGTGACCTATTGTAAGATTCACAGGACTCCAAGTAATATCGAAAGAAAATGTGGGCTTTTATTATAGTTTAACTGGAACATATATATGCACAGCTGCTACAGGGGCCACAACACACATCTTACTCTGTCGGGCTGCAACCACAACTCCCTGGTGATGTGTGACGTGGCATTGCTTCCTCTAGTGATCTTCACTTACACCTCCTAAGGTGGTCCCATGTCCCACAACAGTTAGAACTCTGTGGGTAGCTTTTTCAAGGTCAGTGCCATCAAATCTGGGCCATTATATCTTGTTTTCTATCTAATGGAACCTTCCCAGTATCCATTGACTCCTTCATGATGGTTCTCAATACTTCACTGAATTCCTTCCAAATCCTTCTCAGAACACCGATATATATTTTTCATATATGTTTGGGGATTGATTTGTTTTGAACACTTTTAGTTTTCTAGGAGTTCCATCTCATTTTTGTGTAATTACTAATTTTACTTGTGGTATCTATGTTTAGGAGGGCAGTCGCTCTTGTTTTCGCTTGAAGACTCAGAGGAAATAATCATTTGAGAATGTTTACTACTCTGTGCTTATCCCCCGTTGAAGCCAGTTTGCATCATCTATGGTTTTCACCTTTTTCTCTGACTGATCGATTACTGCTGTGGTACTGAAAGTTATGTTTAGCCTCAGCTGCTAACTATTTCCAGGGCTTTCTTTGTCCCTCTAATTACCTGTTCATTCAACAAAGTGCAAACTCCATCACTAAATCTAGACCTCTGCCTGTTTGCTATAATGGAGAATGGAAATGGACTAGTTATTCCATACTCAGATAGAAGCAGAGGTGCAGCAGTTTTTGTCTTCCCTACATCCCAGTATCAAATGAATCAGAATATGCCACTTTGCATACTCACATTTTGGGTTGAAACTGACAAAAAAAAAGGCAGAAGCTACATTACAATTGGGCAAACAGCAACTGGAAGATGAACATTTCATAAATGACCAGCTGAAACAGTAGAGCTTTTAAAAGATGGAGAATTTCTGTGGCACAGATTTATGCCATTCCAACTGTCTCTGTTATGCAAATATATTAATAAAAATCCTTCTTTTAAACACAAATCACCACATAAACATCAACAGTGAGCAGAATTTCTAACAATATTGTGGGGAGGGAGGTAAAGGAAAGTCTTAAATTTCATCGAGCTTTGATCTCAGTTCCATACCATAAATTAAAAACACAATTCTGCTCAGTCATCATATGAAGCATGTATATAATTAAAATATGATAATTGATTGGCCACAAACAATTTTCAGTAATAATAATGGCCTCACAATAGCTCAATGCATTCCCTTCCTGTTGATTTGCTAATTGGTTGTATTCTACTATACAGATGTTCTGATGAAGCATTTGATTAACAGATGGGCCAGATGTCCAGCAGTATACTGATCTTTACCTTGTAGCACCAGCAGCCTTTCATTTGACTGAGTGTTTTATACTTATTGATTGAACAATTAAGTGTAATGAGATTTGTAATACTGCTAAATATGGTGCAGTATAATTACATTTAAACAAAATATCTGCTTTTATCGAATATGACATACCTCCTCAATGAAAAAAAACTTTACTCCCTTTGGGGACCATTTTTCAAGTAAACAAATAGGCAAAATGATGTAATGTTGTCAAGTCATTAACATCAATGCAGTCCATATATGTGTTAGTACATTAAACTGATTGGAGTGACTGTTTATGTAGTTTGTGCAAAGTAATCATTTAACAACCAGAAACTTCATCTAAGTTTCCATCTACTGGAAAAAAATGTAATTTGCTCTTTTCCAAATGTAGGTAATCTGAATAAGAGTAACAATCTTGCATTTTACCTGGAAACCAACCACGATGATACTGACTTTGTTTCATTTTGAACTTTAGTCTAATGTCAAATGTATTTGGGAATAATGACAGACACTGGTCCTGAAAACAACCTTGTGGCATAAGATGATTAACAAGGCAAACAAAATGATAGGAGAGTAAATTTGACTTTCAGCAACAGTGTAAAACCTGCTACATTGGACGGCCACATGTTGTACACCTCTCCCAATTTCCCCTTCCATCACCCGTTTTGTACTACTGCCAAAATGATAAGTACTTCATCAGAAATGGCAGTTTATAGAGTGCAAATTAACATTGCAGACAGAGACCAGAGGCAGATCTGTGAACAAGGGCGAATGACTACTCATTGATCTCGTCCAACTGCAGAATTTGATCAATGGATTGTCATTGTGTAAATAATTGCCTCCAAGAATCACTTGTATGTAAGAGGAGGATGGTATGTGTCCAGATTGTAGGTATGCCAGTTATCTTCCCTGCGTGTCTGTTACTTTTCTCAGCTCCTGGCCTCGGTGGCTACTGCAGCCTTAATTTGAGCGTGATGTTTACAGAATGCTTGGTTCATAAAGTGGCTCTAGGAAAATGAAGTGTCGCCTACCTTCCATAATAAGAGTATTATTAGACTCAACAGTATGATTCCTGCCAGCACTGCTACTGCAATGATCCATTCTGATATCTCATAAGGTGGTTCATCATCAACTTGCGACTCAATATAGAGAAACGTCTGTATTAAACAAAAACAGCAAACTAAATTCATGAGAAAGTTTGCGTAAAGGATAGATCCTCCACCCAGTTTTGTGTGACAAAGTTTAGTAAAACACCTGTTTCACACTTGTTAGAATTTTGTCTTTTAGTTAAACATTATGATTCTCCTATTTGCACTTTTACATCACTTAGGAGAGGTCCACAATTGCCATACCCCATCATACTATGGAAAACAATTTCTACAGCATTCACCAGTAATGGGGATCTGATGACGACATTCTGGTTTATTTCTCCATGAGATAGGTTTACAGATATATGGATACAGATACACATACATACATGAAAAAGATTAGATTCCATAGATATGCAGGCATCCCATGTGCTAATTCTGAACCAATTAGCACAGAACCATATACGTTTTAGTAATCTACCCCCCAGACAGCTATCATTCTTTCTGGGCTGATCTGCTTTAATATATGTCCACTGTGTTCTTTCTTAGTTATTTTCCTTTCCAAACTGTGAGAAGTAGTCTGACTTCAGAGCTTATAGAGGATATAAAGCTTATTTAAAGTAAAACCTCAGTATATAAACATTGAGGACTGTAGTACAAATATATTTTCAGCAACAAGATTTGGAACGTTTTGTTACAGGAGCTTATAAAAGAAAAGGGGCGTGAAATTCATTCACCCTATTTTTGGGCACAGGAGCAGTGATACGCGGCCTGCCCACACCCATTTGAAACATGATGGATAAGGCACAAAATTTTTCGACCCATCTCATTTCCACAAGTTGCTTCCACACAGTCCTGGTCTCCATTTCAGTGCAGGAGTCCTCTGCACACTCCAGGGGGCCAAATAGTATTGGGAAGAGGCTGCACAGCATTCCCTTTTTAAAGCACACCCTATAAAATAATCATTTGTTGCTGTTCAGGTAAAAGCCACAGCACACCAAGTAAAGGAGAGAGTTCTCCGATTCGGTGGTGCTACCCTGGACTCACCCTGTCGAGAAGTCTAGGCCAGGAAGGAGGCCCTGTTTCCGGCGAGGGGACAGAAAGCCATTGAGACTAACCCTGCGAAGGGAACGGGAAAAGCTGGCGAGGGTTGTGAATCCCCAGAGCATAGCTCCATGAACCTGGCAGCAGTGTCACAAAAAGTGTAATGATATCACTCAGGTGGTCAAGGTGAATGAATGGAATTTTACACCACATCTCTTACCCACCACAATAAACACGCTCATAATGTTCAATGGACCACACTCCCATCACTCACCTGCAGCACACCCTGACTCACCCTACATCCTCACACTACATCAGACCCTCACACACTTACTGGTGCTGCCAGTCTCAGACCCACCTCTCACAGCCTCCACGTACCTCCAATTATGGCAGGAACATCACCCAAACATACTGACACACATTTTGTGCTCTCTCATAGGAGAAGGTCACCAGAACAGAAGGGAGAGACAGATGACCGGCGGACGACCACCAGGAATCCAATCCCTCAGTTCCCTCGAGCAGATAGTTCTCAGGATCATGGGCACCAGAGCCATGGAGCCTGTGGCTGCCAGGCCAACCTGGATGACAATAAGTTGCTGCAATATGCATACACCATCCTGATTTGGAACTGTATCGCTGTTCCTTCACTATCACTGGGTCAAAAACCTGGAACCTCTTCCCTAACAGCACTGTGGGTGTACCTACACTACATGGACTGCAACGGTTCAAGAAGGCAGCTCACTACAACATTCTCAAGGGCAATTAGGGATGGGCAACAAATGCTGGCCTTGCTCACATTACATGAAAGAATAAAAAAAACCTTCTCCACACCCTCATCGTGAAAGGTGCCATGAAATAGAAACTGCAGATGGAGTGACCATGGATCTTCTGCTTTCATCCCCCCCCACTCTTTCCCACGCCCCTTTCTTCCCCTTATGCCTTTGTGCTTTCAGAAAGCCAAGAACTTCTAGCTGCTCAGCCCCTGCAGCCTCATGATGAAGGGTGGGAGGAGGAAGAAGCTCTGAGGAACAAGCACTGTCACTCAACCTAACACTGGTAGCCACCATCTCAGATGTTGAATGCTAGAGGCTAGTTAAGGGTCAGGATCTGCATGCGGTGAGTTACCAGGCATGAATGGGCTGCAGCTTGAATGGGGGATAGGTCAACTTGCGTGCAAGCTTCCTGGAGGGCAAGGTCGAACACCAGTTATGCTGCAGGGAGCTCAGATGAGGCCTGTGGCTGGAATTTTACATTGGGTGGGAAGCCCCACCCACCGGCCAAAAAGTCGGGGGCGAGCCCACCTCCACTAGGTCTGGGGAGCCATGCCATTAATTGGCCTTGGGCAGGACTTCCACCTTCTTGAGGCAGGAAGTCCCATCTAATGGAGCTGCCGGCCAATCAACGGGGCGGCAGCTCTTAGTCCCAGCAGCATCACCGGGAGCAGTGGCCACAGCTGGGACTACACCCAGCCATCGCAAACAAAGTGAAGGACGGCCCCGGAAACAAGGTTGGTTTTTTGGGCCTCATCAGGGACAATCAGCTGGGCCCCAGCAAGGCAAGGGGGTGTTGGTTGAAGTGGAGGGGGGGGGGGGGCTGTGGGTGGAGGTGGGAGCATTGTGCGTTGTGGTGGTTGGGGCCTCAGTGGTGGCCCTCCATGGGGGCACAGGGTGACCAATCAGGAAGGTACCCCCCAGCCCGCAAATAGGCCGTCAGGTTTTACCTGGTGGTGTTCTTGGGACATTTGACATCCGGCCGCCGCGGGTAAGATACCAACGGCAGTGGGAGGAGGCCCTTAAGTGGCAGTTAATTGGCCACTTAAGGACCTTGATTGACCTGGGGCAGGCAGGCCGATTCTCGCCACCCCGCGCAAAATTGCAGTGAGGGCAGGAAGGCGTCAGGAACGGTCCCCCCACCTCGCACTCAATTTTACGGCCCCACCCCCCCCCCCCCTCCCCCGCCACCAGCCCGCTTGTTGGGGTGCCATAAAATTACGGCCCTTGTTTCGGCAGACTATAGGAAAACTGATGAACATGCACACCAAAGTGCTTGGCGTATTGGCAGGCCTGCCAGATTGCCTCCAGTCACAGGCTAGGACTGTGGAGGGGCCTGGCTCCACTGTGGAGCAGGGCATTGCGCAGACTCTGGAGTCCATCCTTTCCACCGTGGAAGTGGTGGGCACCTCCGTGGCAGCACTGCTAGACAAACCCATGATGAAGCATTTGTTGGCCTCAGTCTCAGCTTCCACTGCAGCACAGGTGGAGGCCTCCTGATACATCAGTGGTGTAGCGGAAGAGCTGCTGGAATGCAGGTTCAGACTGCTGCTACTGTGGATGTGGATCACGGTGCAGAATGGGACATGCAGACTCACACAGCAGGTCAGAAATCTGTGCTTCAGCAGATTACATAGATATGGGAGTAGTAGTTGTAGTTGGTTAATAACTACTTAATAGAAATTACTGTTTTAGCACATTGGGCTGAATTTTATGAGGCCTCTGGCGTCGGGGGTTGTGGTGGTGGGGGCCCGGAAAATTCTTGTAGGAGAGGCCCGCCACGACCCCCAATGCTGAGAAGGCCCGGTTACATTTTAATCGGCAGTGGTGCGGCCTCAGTGCAGCAATGGGGCCTTCATTTAAATATTAAAATGAGGTAAAATAAATGCAAATTAACTTAACTTGTCCCGGCGGCATCACACACCGATATTCCGGCTGCCAGCCACAACTCGCACGCCTTCGGAACTCCGTTCAGAGTTCTGAGGCGTGACACTGGTGGGGAGAGGGGAAGGAGTGAAAATTTCAGGTTGAGGGGGGTGGCGGGGAAAACCACTGTGATTGGTTGTGGGGATGGTAGGAAGGGGTTTAGGGTCAAAGGGAATAACGTTCCAGGGGGAAAGGTTCTGAGTGAAATCTGATTTTTTTTGTCCTGTCCCCCACAAAAAAAGTAGCGGATTATTCATGGGTTGGGAGAGGGTGTGAGAGGGGATTGGAAGTGTTAATAAAATTTAATTTCAATTTTGTAACAACCCTGTCTCTTTATACATTTAAATGGCACTGAAGGGCTTGAAGCCCTTTAAAAAAGGCGGTGGCGTGGATGCCACTGCTGGGGGCGGAGCAGCCGCCTCCTCTACGTCATCGGGGGTGGCCCCTCTGCCACCTCCATTTAAATGAGCCCCGCGCGAAATATCCCAGGGGCTCAGCGACGGCACATCCGCGCCTGAAGGCTGTCGACTTCAGAGTGCACCGCTGAGATTTGTGGCGAGTTAATAAAATTCAGCCTATTTATTTGGTGTCGGATCATTCATTCCTGTTAATGTCCAGAGTACGGCTCCCAAACGAACTGAGACTCTGCAACGGATTCTCACGCCCTACACACTGGGTTGAATTTTATATTCCTGCGAAAACAATGGCGGCCCGCCTGTCGTGGAGCCACCGCGGTCCTAAGTCTGACAGCTCATTTAAATATCCGGGGCAGGTCGCCGCCCCCGCCCCCCCCACCCTGCCCCGCACCCCACCCCCGGCTCCTGATGACGTGGAGGGTGCGGGCTGTCAGCTCCCGCAATAGCGTCAGCTGCCTGTGCGCACGCATTGATGCCATTTTTAAAGCGCTTTGAGCCCTACTGTTACATTTAAATATTTAAAGAAACAGTGAGTAAAAAAAAATACATTTTATCCCTCTCCCACCCCCCCAATAACCATAAAATTAATGACTTGCCCTCTGCCCCCCCAAAACACTTACCTTGTCTACCTGACCTTCCCCCACCACCCCCCCCAAAGTGCATAAACTTTAACCTAAAACCATCCCCTACACCAGTGATGTCACTTTGACCCCGTTCCCCCGACCCCCGCACTGAGAAACTTACCTCCTCCCCCCTCATCACCAGTCTCGTTTGCCTGGATCCGAAGGCGACAGGAAGATCGCATCGGGACAGAAGGCGGGAACGTAAGTCTAATTAATGCACTCATTTACATTTATTTAAATATGAAAATGGCGGTCCCGTCGCCGAGCGGCGGGGGGGGCGCTACAAGGCCTTGCCGGCGAAATCGGACCAGGCCCTCCAGGCATTGGGGTGCGTGGTGGCCATCTCCCGGAGGCATTTTCTGCTCCCCCACCCAAACGAACCCCAACATTGGGGGGTCTGTAAAATGCAGCCCCCTATCTCTGTAATCTCCAAAATCTCTGTGCTCCTCCGATTCTGACCACATCTCTACCCCAATTTTAATCACTCCACCATTGGCAGCTGTGCCTTCATGTGCCTCGGCCTAATCTCTGGAATTCCCTCCTTACACTGCTTCACCTCTCTTTCCTCCTTAACACTTACCTCTGGTCACCTGTCTCAATATCTCCTATGTGGCTCGGTGTCAAATTTTGTTTAATAATGCTCCTGCGAACCACCTTGGAAGGTTGTCCTACATTAAAGCTGCTAAAGAAATGCAAGTGGTTGTTCTTGTTGTTTGCTTCAGATTTCTACAATTAATCATTTTTGCTTTAATTTTAACCAGGATAAAAAAATGAATCGCGATCCCCTATCGTTCCACATTCCTATTAACAATGAGAAGATCTGAAAGAACTCACTGTCACATCTGGTTGTTTCATTTTGATTGTGGAAATGTTTGTCATCAAGTGTAAGGATGCCTCTATCAGTACAGTAATCCGACCATAGTCCCTGTATTCCTAGAAGACCAAAAAAAAAATCTGAAGAACTTTTAAAATATTCAGTAACCTTCACAGAAACTATCATGCGCCAGGGATGCATCACATTTTAAAAAAAAATTGGAAGTCACCAACCATCAACGCGAAAGAACAGATATTGTCCCGGAAATTTTGGTGAGCCAATTTTTTGGCATACAAGAGGCCCAGTGTAAATTCCTTGTGCCTGAATGGTGAAGGCTAAGGCTCAGGCCTCATTATCTTGGAGCAAGTAAGGTGATGAGGAGCGCAAGATCTGGCTGCGCAGGGGCCCTACGGTATTAGGGGCCGGCAGCAGGTCCGAGGGTGTGAGTGCGGCAATGCTAACGAGAAAAAAAAAGGTGACAATTGGTACCTTTAATGAGGCGTAGTGAGGAGCCATCCTTATAATGTTGGTTGGGTGTAGGAGGTGATTCCAGGCCTGATTTCTGCATTAGGGCAAACCAGTTTTGGAGACGGGGTCTCAAACAGGCATTAGACCTCTTATTTACTTATGCAAAAGGCCTAAAGTTGCTTACAGGTGTGGGCATATTTTTCATCTTTACCCAACATGAAGGGCAGCTGACTTCCAGCTGGAAATGTATACACCCTTTCTACCCAACATATTGGAGCCTTAGTACTCAGTGCAACATCCAATGGAAGAAAGCTGCATGGACCAATTTCTAGACCATGGTGTTACAGTGAGAAGTGAAGCAATTTGTGAATCATCTGGTCTTTACTGACTGCTCAGGAATGATGTCTACAAGAGTTAGATAAAGTACATTCTCAACCTATTACAGTTATTTCAAACTTACATTCATGGGTGAAAACTGTCTTTATTAGCCAAGCAAGACCCATTCTTACTACATAATCTTTACTATCCAGTTGTCTGTACGTCAGTTTTAATTTTTAAAAATATTTCCAATATCTGTCATTCATAGATTAAATAATGAAACTGGCAAACTGCTCCATGGACTCAGAAATAAAGATAAGTGCTCAATAGAAATTTGTGTAATCTGGTACCAAGACACCCGCATCTGCTTGGTCACTGGGTGTAACTGGAGGAAAAACAAATAGAGGAAAGGAGAAAGGTGGAAATGGTTGAAGTGTTCTGTCTGAGATTGTACTTAAACAGTCCCTGTGTTTGACCATAGAGGCGCAGTGGTTAGCACCGCAGCCTCACAGCTCCAGTGACCCGGGTTCGATTCTGGGTACTGCCTGTGCGGAGTTTGCAAGCTCTCCCTGTGACCATGTGGGTTTTCGCCGGGGTGCTCCGGTTTCCTCCCACAGCCAAAGACTTGCAGGTTGATAGGTAAATTGGCCAGTATAGGTATAGGTAGGTGGTATGGGAATTGAGGGAAGGTGGGGATGTGGTAGGAATATGGGATTAATGTAGGATTAGTATAAATGGGTGGTTGATGGTCGGCACAGACTCGGTGGGCCGAAGGGCCTGTTTCAGTGCTGTATCTCTAAATAAATAAAAATAAATAAACGTTAGAAGATGCTGTAAAGAGGCCCACTGTCAACCTGGGAGGTAAGTATGAAAAGAAAAATCAAAATAATCCCCATCAGATCAACAGGACTCTGTCCATACCTCCAGGAAGGTGCTGTTCCACACCCGTGCTCGAAGCGTTACTGTAGCCTTGTGAGTCATATTGTGCAGCAGACAATTGAATCGCTTGCACCGAGCTGTGTGTTTTCTTTTACACTCCTGTTAAAAAAGGAATAGTCAGCTTTACTAATTGAATGTTTCTGACAGATAAATGTACTGTTGAAAGATTAAGCCATACAATGCTAAAAGATGCCGTCACAAACATCATGAAACCAATTAAAAAAACAATGGTTCATGTTCACAATATTTTGCTTTTTGATGAAGGGAATGATGATGTAGATTATACTAATGGGTAGTATAAACCACCCATTTATACTAATCCTACATTAATCCCATATTCCTACCACATTTGGAAGATACTTAAAGGTGTAACTTAAAAAAACATGGCCATCATAGTTTGAAGCTTTCAGGTGGCTACAAATCAAATGGCACCACAAAATAAATTTTATGGTACAGAATATTGTCAGGCTAACCCCCCATCTGCCAAGACTGAGGCACACATTATTTTGCCACATGAACAAAAACTTAAAAATGCAAGCGCTGACTGGAAAGATATTTGCTTAATACCAGACAATGTTGAAACAATGGGGACCCAGCAGTTACTTTCCCATGACACAGAAGTGGTCAGACCAGTTTTAGTCACATGACTAACTGGCTGTTGCAGAGAATTTGAACTTCCAACAAAGGATTTTGAAGAGACTGTTCCATATAAGGAGCTAGTCACATGACTAACCTGCTGGGCAACCTGGGAGTTTTTTTGAATTTGAACTCCCAACAAAGGGATTGAAACACAGAACGCCGTGTGCTCATGGACTGAGATCTTCTCTCCTGTCTGCCTGCTTTTATCTCTTCCTACGGAAGTGAATCTTGTGAAAACATGTGAAACTCAAAGAGAGAAAGGTTTCCTACATGAACAACATTTTAAGAAGACTACTGGGCCCCACGAAATGCAAGACCATATCTTCAATCAAGCACTACAGTGAGCTCGAGGAACAGTAACAAGATATTGCCTCAAACTGTTCTACTTATCTTTTCTTCTGCTCTTTTCTGTCTCTATCTGCATGTTTATATCGCGTGTGCATGCTAGCACGAGCACGTCATATATCTGTAGGCATGAACCGTATTAGAGTTGAAGTTTAAGATTTAATAAATTTCATCTTTCATCTTTAAACCAAAGAAAGCCTGTTTGTGCTCATTTCTTTGCCTTATAATTGGAAAGTTGTGAACAAGGATTCACAAAGGGGGAGCTCAAAACACATTGTGTTTAAAATTAAACCCTGTTACAATAAGACCAGGTAAAGACAGCAAAAGACCCCTGGACACATTTCTCACCTGGTCGTAACAATATGCACATCAAAATCTGCAATGCATTTTTGTTTACTTTTTTTATATATAAAAAACTATAATAAAACATCCCATCAGCATAGTCACTGATGGTGATTCAAAATACTAATTTATTGGTTCAAGATGATGCACTTTAGTTAAAAAAATTGATAATTGGATTTTATATCTACCAAAGCACAGATTCTTTCATCACATTCATTCACAAGATAAAATGTTTTGCATGTATTTTTGTCACATTCTTACATAGCTAGCAACACAATTAACAGTAGTATTCTAAAGTTTGTGAAGCATTACAGATTAAATGTAATTAGGATGAGAGATATGGTCCAGGTTTCAGTGAATCTTCTACATGTTTTCTAATGGACAGAAGGATGTAGGTTGTATTGTTCTGTGAACTTCTACCAGTTATAATTGTCTAGTTGTTAAACTTGGGAAAATATCAGGATATCCTGGAGGAAAATCCAATCAAAACAGGAGTCTGCTGGGTCATCTACCACAATCAAAACCTTCGACAATGTGTGAATCTGGCCTACTCAGCATAGACTTAAAATGCACAAAATCTAAAACCACAGGACAGAAAACTCTACAACATAATGATTTGGGCAGTGCTTCTTCCATTACAGGTACATACATCAGTAAACTAATAACTCTTTCATAAGAACTTAAGAAATAGGAGGAGTAGGCCATATGACTCCTTGAGCCTGCTGCAGCAACCAATAGGATCATGGCTGATCTTTTACCTCAACTCCACTTTCTGACCTTATCCCCATATCCCTTGATTCCGAGTGCCCAAAAATCCATCATCTCAGTCCTACATATACTTAGTGACAGAGCAACCCCCACTGCCCTCTGGAGTAGAGAATTCCAAAGATTCACAACTCTCTGTGAAGAAATATCTCCTCCTCTCAGTCCTTATCCTGCGACAATGACCCATAGTTCTAGACACTGCAGCCAGGGGAAACAGCCTCTCAGCATCTACCCTGTCAAGTCTGTTAAGAATTTTCTACATTTTAATGAGATCACCTCTCATTCTTCTAAACTCCAGAGAATGTAGGCCCTGACAGACCTGAAATGTTAGCTGTTTCTCTCTATCCACAGACGCTGCCTGACCTGCTGAGTATTTCCAGCACTTTCTGTTTCTATTTTAGATTTCCAGCATCTGCAGTATTTTGCTTTTCTTCTGGTGGTTTTGCTTTTGTATCAATCTTTTGAAGTTTTGTTGCACATCCTCTAAGGCAAGTATATCCATCCTAAGGTAAGGAGACCAAAACTGTCCACAGTACTCCAGATGTGATCTCACCAAAGCACTACATAATTGCAGCAAGCTTTCCTTACTCTTCTCTTGTATTCCAAATCCCTTGCAATAAATACTAACATACAATTTGTTTTCCTAATTGCTTTGAAGCACTAAAATGCCAACATTTTAGAATTGATCGGAAATGGAAAAATCTTTTTTGTTTTGGATGTACTGATGACATGTATAGAAAGTCTTATTTTGTTGAAGCTATTTTTGTTACACCATCCATCACAAGCTATTTGTAGAGGTTACTCCTTTTCCTTAATCATCAAGCAACCTTTCAGCCAAAGCCACTTGCCTGCCAACTTTATGACTACTTGGGCGGCGCAGTGGTTAGCACCACAGTCTCACAGCTCCAGGGACCGGGGTTCAATTCTGGGTACTGCCTGTGTGGAGTTTGCAAGTTCTCCCTGTGACCACATGGGTTTTCGCTGGGTGCTCCCGTTTCCTCCCACCGCCAAAGACTTGCAGGTGATAGGTAAATTGGCCATTGTAAATTGTCCCTAGTGTCGGTAGGTGGTAGGGAATATGGGATTACTGTAGGGTTAGTATAAATGGGTGGTTCTTGGTCGGCACAGACTCGATGGGCCGAAGGGCCTGTTTCAGTGCTGTATCTAAAAATAAAAATACAGTGCGCCAATTGAATCAATAACAGTCATTTACAGAAATGTTACTTTATGAGCCGAAAGTAAGGCTGACTGTGTAAGGAGTACTTTCAGTGGTGCTGTTTGTCTGCACTTGCTACAGTTTTTCACTATCAGCAAGGAATGCAAAAGCAGTTTTTTTTTGTATTGTCGAAGTGGCTCACTTCCACCAGTTACAATGGTTGGGATGGAGCTCACCTCTTATAAAAGGCAGGTACTGCAAGGAATTCAGGACCAGAGTGATCGCTTGGACTGGTTTCGGTCACCTGGGGTGTGGGAGGAATTTCGTTGATTTTTACAACTTATCCTGGGGTTATTATCTGGGTTTTTGCCTCTCCCAGGAGTTTTTGGTTGAGGTGGAAACTGTACTTATTATGATTCACCAGCTGGATGAACCAGAAAGTCTTTTCCATCTGCCTTTGCTTGGATGTTAGTATGTTCATTTGAGGCGAGCTCTGAGTGCATGTCTCGGTTTTAGCCACTGAAAACTGTGTAACAATCTAACAGTGGACGATACAGAAGAGTTTGGGAGTGGCCACTTTTTTTCTGAAAATCAGAAGAAAATTCACCCTCACTGCTTTAGTATCCATAACCTGATGATGCCTTCAAAGTTTCCAGGTTAATACACTTACTAACTGCAAGTCGCCTTTTCCTTTTTTCAATGTCGCGGGTATTTTTATGTTCTTGGCAGTTGGTGATATCAGTTCACGTTTCTTTCTTTCTGGATGTCTTGTTTGGTTATTCATCTGAAGAAGAAATTTCAAGGTTCATATCAATCTAACAACATAAAGACTGCTTTCCAGAAACATATCCTGGCCTTCCAATGTCTGACCATCAAGCAAATCATGTGTATAAATTGATTATAGGCCAATCCCAGTCACCAAGCTGTATTCCTTCAGTGTTGGCTCACCAATCAGTGGACACCTCTGACACTGGCCCATGCAGCTTCCTATCCTCCCTATGTAAAGCTTGTTGCCATTTTTGAGTGCAATACATCACCGAGTTGCGAACAAACTTATTTACTCCCTTTGTTGCACTGCACATATCGGGTAATTAAATGATACAAGACTTCAAGTTTCTCAGTGGAAACCACAACTTGTTTGGAAAATTGGCTGATTTTAAGTTACAAACATATCCACAAATGTCATACCATCTTACTAGTATTTTTTTCCATTTCTGTCCAAAGAGGACAAGTCAAAGGCCTGTTGACAGTGTCTTGTAAGAATATCCAGATGATTTGTATGTCAACGTTGCTTCCCTCCCATTGGGGAACATCTTGCCTCTCATGATGCTATTGGTTCTTAGCCCAGCTAAAATCAGGATCTTAATCATTTGTGAAAACTGGAATTTTAAACTAATACCCTGCAACAGTGGGACAATACATAATTATTGCACTTCTTTCAGTTTTGAGGTCATATCAGTTTTTTACTAATGCTGCACTCTGTATGTGATATTATTTGGCTATCTAACATTCGATTGCTCGTGCTGTGTGTGTAAGGCAGCTGCTTCACGTGGACAGATTGAGCAGGATAGAGTGGCATTAGCACAAGATGTATTGGTCTTAAGTGGGATTGGACAATTCTCTCCTTCCTTATAGTCTGGTAGATTTGTGGAGCCAATTTCCAGTGGGTATAGTTAGTGTGGCATCAGTTATCTTCTCCGAGAAAAGCTAGAGGGTGTTGCCTGAATGTGGGATTGAAGTTCACAATGGTGGGTTGTGACTATGAATCACAACTGGCACCTGTGGTCTCAGTAAGAGAAGCTGTCTTTGGCGGAGGATAGCTGGTCAAGTTTCAAATTCTGGAGTAGTGGGATGGAGAAATATTCTAGAATTGTTCTTGATTACCTTTGGGGGTGGGGTCAGGAAGAAAACTATACAGAGCTTTCCACATGAAATGAAATAAGTGGGGGAAGGGTTTACAATAGGGGATAGATACAGCTCAGCCTGTGGAACAAACAGGCTTGAATGGCTGAATGGCCAATTTTCAATCCCTATGTTTTTCCTCTCTGACCATTTCTGCACTGTCACAAGTGGGGACCTGCTTCCAGTTTTTCATATTCTTGCTGTGCATCCTACTTTCCAGCAACATTTTGAACTAAACCAGATTGACAGTATGTATTGATGTTCTGATGAAAGGTCACAGACCTGAAATGTAAACTCTGCTTCTCTCTGCCTGACCTGCTGAGTATTTCCAGCACTTGCTGTTTCTATTTATGACAGTATGTATTATATACATATCATGTGCTTGCAGTTAGATACTTTCATTAAGAGGCTGTAGGCTTGCTGTAAATACAAAAAGGTGTTAACTGAGGTTGAAGGAGGAACAACCCTATTTTGCAAGAGATATTAACTTTGGAGTCACTGAAAATTATTACATACTGTACTTAAATTTTCTGTAGGTGATTTGCCAGCTTATAAGATTTAGATCAAATTCTAAGGATTTACAGATTCCTACACATTCCAAATAGCCTGACTGATGCAGAAATATGAATATGCTCATTGAGATTTTTAATTACAATGAAGAATACGGAGAAAATATCCAATTACCTCTAAATCCAGTTCATTCACAATGTTTCCTGCTGGTATGCAGTACTGGTTTTCTGTCCCATTCATTTCAATTTCAGTGAGATACAGCAACCACTTCCCATTACTGATTTCGTATGGCCACAGAAAACTGAGGTAAAGTGTTCCTAAATCACCCAAAGGTTCTCTAGGATTTGTCACCTGTAAAAGGAGTTTAATACAGAAAAATATTAGCATGCTTGAGTGCGCATTTAATGCCTATATCTAACTTGTGAGTTATCAGGTACAAACAAACAGGCACTCTATTAAATCCATTAAAAAGGATTAATTATTTTATTTGCTAATTCTTAAACACTGCTTCTCTAGTTATTCTATCTTCTCTTTGATTCTGCACACCCACAGACAGTTTTTCAAGAAAAAGAGTTGTTTTCAGTGTGATTTAGTTTATAATGTTGTGCATTTGTGAACAGATGAGAAAAGGTTTGGAAAACACTTTCCAAACAAAAATAGTGCTCCATTAAACCTTAAAAGGTAGGAACACGCACCCTCTGCATTTTAAGCCTGTCCTAGCATGATGGGGAAATATTTATGTTGTTTATTACTTGTAGCAACATTCTTAACCCATGGTTTAACTCTGCTTTAATCATTTTATGACAAACAGCAACCAGTGGAAATCTTCCCCACAAGTGACTTGCAGTGTCATGTAGTGAATTGTTCTGTGTTTTAGTTTCATACATCTTGGAGCAATTTCTATGATATCCTTTCTGTTCTCACCTCGAAGGTGAAGTCCACAGGGCTTCCTACATCTTCAAACGTCTTCATTCCACTTTCACCCATGACAGTACCACTGAAGTACGTTTGCTGTGTTTTCTTTTCCCTGATGAGAATGAAGAAAAAAATAGGAGTTTTATTGGGTTATCATAATGTCAAATTGGTGCACGAAAGTCACACTGGCCACAACCAATAGCAGTGGTTTGTGAATCAAAGCACAAGTGACTAAACTGTGAACAACCGCCGATAAACTGCCTTGGTAAATGGAGGAGCAAAGGATAAACAGCCATTAAAGGTTTGTTGTAGTAGTTAATAACGGCAATCAGTCCTCTATAAATCTGAAATCTGAGCCCCAGCCACAATTTACAAACTGAGATCTTACATGCAATACATTTTGCCTCCACTAGAGGGGATTACACTGTTGAACGACAGAAAATATGTATCTTTTGTAAACAGGTACGAGAAGGAGATCAATCGTATGAATAAGCCTAGGACACACCTTCATAATTACCAACTGCCTTGTACATCTCTAAATTTCTGTAGTGTAAAACGAAAAGTAGAATATTGACCCTAAACAGCAGCGTGTTAGTGAAAAGTGTGGCTTTATGCATCATCCATTTCTTATTTGACGGAATAACTGGATGATTGAAGCCTACACATATATACACATACAATTTAAATTAACAAAATATGCTATCTCTAGGCTGTAAAAGAAAGTTTGGAGGAATGCTTTTGGCAGGTTTCATTATTAGTGACCGAGTTGGAAACAATTCATTAGCCCAGATTTTAACTCCCAGAAGAAGTTGTGCTAATTGACCCCAATTTTTATATATTTATGAAGCCCCCACCTGCCTGTAGAGTGTATCTTGGTTGCCTTCAGAAAGTGCATGGTTAAATGACAGAGGGTGAAGTGCATCAGGAAAAGAGCACTAAGTACTTGAACCAACCTCCCACCCCACTCTCATTGTGCAAGGTTAAAATTAGGACTATAATATAAGAATGGGTAATAATGTATGTGTAAGCACAGCTGAAGGCTTGTTCTGGATCATGATCACTGTTTTACAATGAGCTAGGCAGTAAAATGTTCATAAATATGAATTGTGGCCATAAGGGGAGGGCTGTGATAGAAATACAAAATAAGGAATGAAAATATTTCTCAATAAAAAGGTGTTCTGTTACGTAATAATTAATAAATATCATTACAACTTTAGCTAGTGGATGCACAGAGTTCTAGCACAATGTTACAAGAATCCGCTTTTATGGAACTGAAGTGCCCGCAGTCTTGTATAACCAAAATTTTGGAAACAGAATTCTCAACAGCTAGGCTATCTCATCCACATATAGGGCTGGATTTTATTCGTGCTCCGCAGTGGCGCGCCTTGAACCCGGCAGCCTTCCAACATGAAGTGCCACCAGACAGCCCCCACGATAATACACGCAGAAGCTGATTTAAATAGAGGGGAAGCGGCCGCCCCGATGACATAGAGCGGGCGGCTGCCTCTTCCGCGGCAACGGCGACCGGCACCACCACGCAGGCGCCGGCACCATTTTTAAAGGGCTTCAAGTCCTTCAGTTGCATTTTAAAAATTAAAGGTCCTGATCTCCAAGAAATAAAAAGTTACTTCAAATATAAATCACATCTCTCACCCCCCGATGGGTAATTTATACATTATTTGTCCTCTTCCCCCATAATAAATCTTTAATAGAATCCCAAACTTTCCCCCCTGAAATTTGTTCCTTTGACCTTCCCACCATCCCTACAGCTAATACAAATTGTTTTCCCCACTCCCCAACCCCTCCCATCCTGAAAATTTTATTCCTCCCCACCAGGTTCTCGTCTCAGAACTCCATACAGAGTTCCGAAGGCGGCCCTAAAATCAGTGTGGGATGGCCACCGCCAGCAGGTAAGTGTATTTGCATATAATTTAGGTTTATTTGAATATTAAGATGAAGGGCCCGCCACCAGGCAGCGGGGGCCCTCACTGAGGGCTCCAGCCGCCGGTGACATGTGGCGGGCCCTTCTCGACATCGTGGGTTGAGGCGGGCATCTCCCTGCAGCATTTTACCGGCCCCCCCCTGCCGTTGACTATATTCAAAATGTTGGTTCCTTTAATTAACCAGGACTTAATTTAGTGTTAATAGAGAGCAGGTGATGCTCATTGCAGTTTGCATTTAAGGGCTGGATTTTTCCCCAGTCAGGGGATTACCTCTGGACAGAGAGTTAGTCTCGATGGGAAGATGGAAACTAATATTTGGACTGAACTGCGAATTGAGAATAAAACAGTTGTGGATCAGAGACTGTCACCAGCTTCCTGATTTTGGTGAATGGATTTATTATCAGCTATGACCCACGTTATCGAGTGGCTGGTAAAGTTCAGCCCATAGTATAGCACAACAGTAACCTCTAATTAAATTATTTACAAAATCCCAGTACTGAAAATGGATGATTTTGCTGAAAATTTTAAGTGAAAGCAGCATCTTGTTAAAAGGTATTACTTAAGTCACATCTACAACATGCAAGTAACCTTAGACTTTTATATATTCAATATACCAATTATATACTTACCCAATAAGGTTAACTTGTAGTTGAATTTCCACGGATACTGATGCCATAGCTAAGTTCAAGTCACTTTGTACACTTTCCCTGTTCGTAAAGTAATAAATGTTTGAATAACATTTTACAAAAGTGCCATTCTTAATTTGATGGCCACATCAGGTAGCATTGATGTAATAACCATCTCTTGCCCCCAAACCAGTGAGACATGAATTTCTGCTAGTGATTATCCATATGGTGACTAATAGCTTCTCTTATAATTTAACCATAGGGGAAATCAGCTGAATCATTCTCTTGCAGTATCAGAGTAGTCAGGAAACTTCAGTGCTACAGACACCAATCTACCCACTAGGGGCTGGATTTTATTTTCCCGCCGCTGGGAGCGGTGGTGGGCGATAAAATGGCAGCCTGCATGTGCGGGCTGCATGCCGCCATGATCTAGCGCACAGCGGCTCATTTCCATACGCAGGGCGGTTCACGCATTCCCCCTCCCCCCAATCACGTGGCAGGGGCGGACTCGGCGATGCTGGCAACGGCGTCAGCTGACTCTGGGCAGGTGGTGGTGCCATTTTTAAAGGGCTACCAGACCGACAAAGAGAGAAAAATGTTCAACCCCGGAACCACCCACACCGCCACTACACTGTACATAAATGTGTGACCCATTCCCCCCCCACCGCCCCCAAAACACTTAAATTGAAAGTTTGACCTCTCCCACCACCATGTGCACAGAGTGCAGAGGTCACCCCTTCCCCCCACCCCACCATCACACACACTAGAAATGCAGAGTTGACCCCTTCCCACCGCACCCCCATAACTACACTAAAAATCTTAAGTTACCCCCTTCCCCACCTCGGTAGCTCCAGCTTTCCCTGGACGGAAAGTGAAGGTGCGTGAATTCCATCCGTCGATCACGGACAGCTGTTAAGATCGCAGCGAATGGTATGTTAATTTATTCATGTCCTTTATTTAAATATTTAAAGTTGGGTCCCGTCGCCGAGCGGCGGGGGCGGGGGTGGGGGCCACCACGAAGACTCGCTGCCACCGGGATGATCAGGCCCAGCAATCCTGCCGTTACTCTCTGTGGCAGCCACTGCCACTGCCGCTGTGATCTTCCACCACCCACACTCCCACCCTTGCCATGCAGCCCGTGTTGGAACTCAACAAAATTCAGCCCTAGATGTATGGCAAAATGAACCATAAAGGGAGAAGACAGGTTTAGGATTTTATTTTTTGCCTTTTTAATAGATGCGTCCCCTACCCATATGTTCCACAATCATGGATTATTTTTCCACCACCATAACTCTGGTTCCATATCCCAACAACCTCCTGCATAAGAAGATTCTCCTAATTTCTCTCTTCTTTTAGTGATCATGTTAAATGTTCACTCCAATAATTATCGGCTAACCAACCAATGTAAATAATCTAATACCCCGCCCCCCATAATTTTTAGAAATTTCATCAGGTCTCCTTTTAACCTTCTTTGATCCAGTTAAAAAAGTGACCCATATCTTTTCATCTCTTCATAACTAAAGTTTTTCATCTCTCATACCATTTTAGTAAATCTTATACCCTCTCCATGGACTAGGTTTGGAAGTTCTATGTATTTGTACCTTCTAATCACATATTATATATTATCTATGTAACATATATATCATATTATAGTTCAAATGAATAGATCACAATGACTGCATCTTCAATTCAAAATGTCAGCAATTTTTCCAGACTCCTGGGCTGGGATTTTCAATTGCCCATGGGGGTGAGATAGGCGTGGACATGCTTTGAACATCATTCTCCAGATGGAGTGTCAGTGTCCAACGCCTCTGGGACGCACTGCTGTTTTCAAAGTGAGGGTGGGGGGTGGGGTGGGAGAGCTGGGAACCTGCTCATCTCCCAATTAACTGCTTGTTAAGCTCTTTAACAAATTTGTTAACGGCCTGTGAAGGGCCAGAAGGCGATTTTGAAATCGCAGATTGGCGAACCTGAACAGTCTGGTACGCGGTGGTAGACATCTGTCGGGTGCAAGGCAGGGAGTCATCAACTCACTTTAAAGTTGAATAAAATATTTTGGCAAATGGGCTATTGTCTCAGAGCGGGTGTAGTACCTTTTCATTGACTGTTTAGCCACTTCTCTGCGCCGTGAGGCTGCTGGCCCTCTGATCTCCAGCCTTCTCTATTTTGCAAGGCAGCGGCAGGCCCAGTCATGGCTGCCATCTGCCTTTGACGATTGAACTCAGTAGTCAGTTCTGCCTCCTGGCAGCGTGCCTCCAGCCCAGTTAGGTGACCTGCATTTGAAGATAGCGTCGAGTCAGCCCCGCACATGCAGCAGCAGGTTGGGACCTGGAAATGATCTGGGCGCTGGGTTTCCGACCCCGGATTGAAAATCAAGCCCCTGGTATCTGTATGGTGGTTTGGATCCCCAATTCTAACTTTACCCAAAAAAAGGTTATGAAGCAGAAAAGAACAAATTCTGAAGAAATTTATGTTTCGCTTTTCAGAATCAAATTTGGAATGGACAGTTTTACAAAAGGGAGGAAAAGATTTTGTGCTTACGTTCCAAGTTGGAGTGCCACATCAATCTCTCTCATGTTAAGAGTTATTCCAGTTACTTCAAGGATTATATTGACTAAAGCCTACAAAAGAAAAATGTGCTATCTGTTAGCTTTTTCTGATATTTCTCTTTGTTACCTAGTCCTTTGCTCCGTTTGACCTTTCTGCTCCAAACACAATTTTGAGATCACATTAAAACTGGAGGCTTGTGAACTTATTGAATCAACCTCTGTTTTTCACCCTCCAACTTTGATTCACCAATAAACAGCAGGCATTAGCATTCTAACTACACCATACAGTGTATGGCTTTCAGTTTTCAATCCATGAAAGAATTTTAAAATACAAACAAATGAATAGAGTTGAAATGCAATTTAGTTAGTAATTGTTTTGGTGAAAACTTCATTAACGAAGACTTTTCCTAACTTGGAAAAAGCAATTCAGTAAAAGCAATCCAGTGGGTAGATGGTTTTGACCATTGGCTGGGTGAGTGGGGTGGTGGGTTTTGGATGGGGCAAGGGAGAATAAAATGGTGTTCTGTTGTTTTATCACAGGCAAGGGGGAAATATCCTTGAGCACCTGTCCGGTTGGTTCTTCCAAATGGTTTAATTTCCTTTATATTTAGACCAGCTTTTAACACATTGGCATAAATACATTTCTGCGTTACTTTAGCGCAGATGTTAACCAATTTGACTGTGGGCACAGCAGGCTAAAATACCAGATTCACTTTTGCAATTTTAATAGTAATTTAGGGAAAACTATTTTGGTACCATGAAAGTTTTAATATCACGATCTGCTTAATATTGTAAGTCATGCTGCCACATAGAGATTAAAGGGACTGTACTTACAAAGTAAACTTTTACCATCTAGTGGTAAGGAGTGATCACTGCATGTATATATTAAACAAGTCAGTCCAGAAAGCACTGGGGTGCCCTCCAATGTTCCTCATCATTCTTTACCAAGTGCACAAAGGCCAGAAAGGTCAGGTCAAGCAGAATGGAGCGCACTCAGACAGCTTCCTATCGCCAATGGTGTTAAGCGAGGGTATGTTCTGGTACTGACTCTTTTCTCTATTTTCTTCAATATGACTCCGAACAGATGGCAGTATCTTCAACCTGTGATGACTACTGGCACATTCCAAAACCACAGAAGAGTTCATTGTGTAGCTTCTCTTTGCTGATGACTGTGCTCTTCTGGCACACATGGAGGCAATGCAGCTCATTGTAAACTGTTTCTCTGAGGCAACAAATGCCTTACAATTAACCTAAAGAAAACAGAAGTGTTGTACCAACCATGGCCCCAAGAAAATTACAATCCACCACAGATCAGCATTGATAGCAGCACCCTCAATGCAGTAGAACAGTTTACCTATCTAGGTGGCATTATCTCAAATAATGCCACTGTCAAGAAGGACATAGAAAATTGACTGTCCAAGGCCACCAGCTCTTTTGGCCGCCTCTCGAAGCATGTCTGGCAAAACCATTCACAACGCATCTCTCCCAAAATTCAAGTATACAGAGCGGTTGTCATCACCACCTTCTTGTATGGGTCAGAATCATGGGTTCTGTACAGAAAACAAACGTAACTGCTGGAGCGCTTCCATCAACACTGTCTTTGATCCATCATGAATATCAAATGGTAGGACTACATCACAAGCAATGAAGGCCTCAACAGAGCCAATTTTCCCAGCAGCGAATACATTCTCTTACAAAGCCAATTGCACTGGGCATGTGTCACGTATAGAGGATTCCAGAATGCCAAAAGTAGTGCGTTAAAGTGAACTATGCTCCAGTAAGCAAGATTGAGGTGCACCTCGCAGCTGGTTTATAGACCAGTTGAAAAGACAGCTCTCTCTGGCTGACATTAACTAATGGGTGTGGGAGCAGGAGGCTGCCAACATATAAAGCTGGCACATAATAACCAGGAAGGCACAGGCCACGGAAGGAGTCTGCTTATACCACAGCCCCTCCAAACCAGGAGCTCCTGTGGCCCAACTGCTCTAGAGTCTGCAGATCAAGAATTGGCCTCTTCCGTTACCAACGATCATGCCAGCTATCAGAGACAAACCCTTCGCCTGTAAAGAATCTGTTATCATCACCAACATCATATTACACAACCCAGCCCAGACTGCACTGTGTGGTTGGAGTGGGAACCCTCTGTTGGAAGAGTAGACTGGAGGGATGGTCTGCACCTTTGGTGTCGACCTGACCTTTTCCCAGGCTCCTGGGTCTTGTAGTGTGTTTGCTTAATTAGTTATTTCTGTTTCCATTTCTACCTGCCTTACCCATCCACCGCCTCAGCTATTTGCACATTCTTGGTGTCTCATGTCTTCAATCTCTCTCATTAGACTCCTATTGTCTTGTGTTAATATCAGTGTAGCCACTTAACCATCTCCTGTCTTCTATTTGAGCACTTTATGGGTCATACTCGTGGGTGTGTCTGTGTGTTTCCATCAATTTAAGAGTTAAAAGCACTACAAGAGTAATTACTTTTGTCTGGACCATATTAAAGCCCCAGGCCTGTATAAGCAAATGGAAAAAGATGCAGAAAAGAAGGAATGAAAAGTGACAAGGATGAAAGAAATGAAAGTAAAATTAGAAAAAAAAAAGTACAGTAAAAGCTTTGTTATCTGGCACTTCAACAACTGAAAATCTCCATCATCTGGAATTTCCGAAATCTCACGAGGCTTATCTCCCAATGCCGAGTTTTCCTGAGCGCAGCTAATTGTTCTGGACATTACTGTAGTTAGCAATGCTGCTGATAGTCATCTTATTGGCGCTGCCGGCAGTCCATCTTGTGTTGCTGTGTTTCTGTCACCTTCTACATCTAGTGCTTTAGCATAATTTATACATTAAATTTACTGTTCAAGAATTCTATGCATCTTTACTGTCTCAAGATTTCTGTATTGCACATTTTCTTGTTCTTTGCATGTAATCATTTCTCTTAAAATTATAACTATTGCATTATATTGCCTTGGTAGTATGACTCTTGATTAACCAGAGCTTTTGATTGCCCAGCACATCTCAGGTCTGGCGCATGCTAGATAGCAAAGTTTTTACTCGATCATTTTGTTCAGCAAGTAGTTTCCTCTGAGGATGCAAGATGTCAGAGGGTGTTACGACCAGGTGAGAAAGAGGACTATGGTTCTATTTCCGCCTTCACCTGGTCTTACTGTAATAGGGTTTAATTTTAAAGACACTGTGTTTTTCGCTCCCCCTGGGTGAATCCTTGTTCACTGCTTTCCAATTTATAAGGCAAAGAAACCAGTACCATCAGGCGTTCTTAGGTTTAAAGAAGAAAAGTTGAAATTTATTAAACTTAAACTCTAATTCGGTTGACTCCTATGGATACACACCGTGCCCCATGCTAGCATGCATACGTGATATACACATACAAACAGAGACAGAAAAGAGCAGAAGAAAAATAAAGTGGAAATGTTTGAGGCACTAGCTGGAGAGTTGTTGTTATGGTTCATCGGGCTCACTGTAGAGTCCTTGATTGTAGGTAGATCTTGCTTTTCGTTGGGGCCCGGTATTCTTCTTAAACCTTGTTCGCTGGAGGAGACTTTTCTCTCTTGGGGTTCATGAGCCTTCAGTGGATTCAGAGGCTTGTGAGAAAGAGATGGGAGCAGACTGTAGAGAGATCTTCAGTCCAGGAGCAAACTGCTTTCTGCCCAAACTGTTTGTACAAATTCAAAAAACTCAGGTTGCCCAGCAGGTTAGTCATGTAACTAGCTGGTTTGACAATGTCTGTTTGTGTATTCGGCCATCTTCGCAGTCAACCTGGAATACGAGCTCCCCCACCTTCAACGTCTGGTGATCATAAGTCCATTGTGGGTTGAATGTCAGGGAATAGCTGCTTTGTCCTTCCAAACACCGTCTATTAATATGCAAATATCTTTTCCAGCCATGGCTGATCTGTTCAACAAGTCCTCCCCTCACTCCACTAACAGTTTAAAATCAATGTTCATGACAAAATTAATGTGCTTTGTTCTTGGCAGGTGGGGGCCTAGCATGACAGAGGGTCAAAATTGGACTCATTACCAGATCCACCTTTCAAACAGATTCAAATTAATTACTGGAGATAGAAAGCATACAACAGTGTACTATTTCAGTTCCGAAGAAGGGTCACTGACCCGAAACGTTAACTCTGCTTCTCTTTCCACAGATGCTGCCAGACCTGCTGAGTGATTCCAGCATTTCTTGTTTTTGTTACTATTTCTTTACCTTTGTAACTCATTCTATGGGACTCATTTAATGGGAGTGATTGTTAATAGGCTCAGATATAGAGGAGTACAGCGGATATAATACATTCAATATAGGGGAGTAAAATAGAGTTAATACACTTGATAATGGTGTCTAATCACTGGGTTCAACTACTCTTTTAGAGTTGCTGGACCATGATTAAAGGGAGATGATGACTCACGTACCTTCTGATTCTTTTTGAAAGGGTTTCCCAATTCACAGATCACGGTGTAACGGTCCATAGTATTGCACCTTACCAATTCCTAAAAGACAGACACAATAGTAAGCTTTCTTCCCCCCACTCCCAGAATGAAGGCATCATATGCAGGAATATTCTTCCATATAAATTGGCAGCTCTCCAGCAATCTGTCCATATGGTCTTTCTTTATGAACCTTGCCAGTGTGTATTCAACAGTGGAGAGCATCAGTGCCAGGGTTGAGCCCAATCCTATTGTTGCACATTGTCTACAATATGCACACTTTTCAGTTGTAGTCACTGGATAGTGATCAGAAGTGAGGACCCTGCTGATTTTTTCTTTGCTCTAATCTATGTCACACTGAAGTTATTTACAGAGCCCCAGTGTAGCATGGCTGAGATCAACTAACTCAGTGTAGATCAGAGAATCAAACGTGGAACATCTCTAGTCTGTACTGGTCGGAAGCATATTAGCAATGCATTTATCAACCTCCAATAATCATAAACATCAAGTGCATGTCTACTTACTGCACGAATACCAACGTAGGTCATCGTATCTGGTAGGGTGATGTTCAGCCTGGCCTGGTGTGCATCCTCGCCATTACTGGCAGTTGTTGGGTAATTTGTAACGATCACTTGCAATACAAGCTTATTGGCGTGTGGGTTGAATTGCGGATTGTACTCCAAGGTTTGCTTGCCATTTATTCTGGTATTGAAGCAACAAGAGAAAGAATTGGTTCCAACTCAGACATTGGTAGAGCTTAAAGTAACAACAACATGGAAAGAATTGCATCCTTCTCAAGTTCTCCCAATAACATTAACATTTTGTTCAGTATTGCAATTTCTATTTTTGCTCATTTTACTGTTTCAGATTTTCATAACTGCTATTTCATATTACGCATACCTCATGTGAGATGGTAAAGCAGTTTGAGCTGAAGACAGTACCATGCTATAATTTACTGCCAAGATGTGCTGGGTAGGACTGGTCCTTCTGGCATCCCCACTCCCTGTCCTGAAAGGAAAGAACTCCACTGCCACAGAGGTGGGGGAAAACAATTCATTGACAGGAAACTAAAGTTTCAACACAAGAAAAACAGAAAAAAGACTGTGGAAGGGTCTTGAACTTAAAACAATGACTTTTGTTTTCCCACAGATGCTGCCTGGCCTGCTCAGTTTTTGCAGCTTTTTCTGCATTTGAAATTTGTTGTGGAGGCTGGGATTTCTGACTTTGCCTTTCCCAGATCTGGGGAGGGGTTGTACTTGTATCTGGGTAGATTTTCTGCTGCCTCACTTGTATTAAAGATTGTTCTCGAGACAATCCCTCTCTGATTCCAATGTTCCAACTCCACTGTCTTTCCGTTGGGGACCCCTTTTTATAAATCCCACTTTGCTGATACCTCACCAAAGACAGTGGCTCTTGGAACTTTGCTCTCTGTTCGCCCTAAGGTCCAAATACATCATTCTACATCATCGTCTTTCTCCTTCCTGCATCCTTGCAGTATTGAAAGCAAGGCTCAGTGACCAAAATCTTATTGTAACTCGTTCTTTTCCAGGATTTCAAAGCTACCAATTAATGCCGTATGTAAGCACTTGAGCCTATGCAGCAATCCTTTCTCCTATAATTTAACAATTATTTCTCCTTTCTACTCCTACCTATCCACTCAAGATCAACTGGCTGTCTGGACCATCACATAACCTGTAGTGGCAGTGGACAAGTGGGGTAAGGTGAAGGACGGGTGAATGTGGGTAGCAGGGGTATGAAGCAAAGCTGGGAAAATGGAGTTGAGGTGGAGATCAGCCATGATCCAATCGAATGGCAACGCAGACCTGAGGGACTGAATATTCTCAATGGTGTTGAGATGCACTGCATCACAGCAGAGCCCAGAAAACATGGCCAGCTGCTATATATCCATATAAGGTTTAGTTTTAGTTTAGTTTAGAGGTACAGCACTGAAACAGGCCCTTCGGCCCACCGAGTCTGTGCCAACCATCAACCACCCATTTTACACTAATCCCATATTCCTACCACATCCCCACCTGTCCCTATATTTCCCTACCACCTACCTATACTAGTGGCAATTTATAATGGCCAATTTACCTACCAACCTGCAAGTCTTTTGGCTTGTGGGAGAAAACCCACGCAGACACAGGGAGAACTTGCAAACTCCACACAGGCAGTACCCAGAATTGAACCCGGGTCACTGGAGCTGTGAGGCTGCGGTGCTAACCACTGCGCCACTGTGTTTTCTAACATTTTTCCATCGACTCTGTTAAAACAATAATTAGCATTTATTTAACTCCTTTAATGTGGAACGTGCTCAAACACATGTCACAGAAATGTTATCAAACAAAATTTGATACCAAGCCACTCAAGGAGATAATAGGACAGGTAACCAAAAGCTTAGTCAAAGAGGTAGGTTGAAGGGACCATCTTAAAATGGAGAGACAAATAGAGAGACAGAGGTCGTTTGAGAAGGAATTCCAAAGCTTGGAGCCTAGGTGGCTGAAGCCAGAGCTGCCAACGATGGGGCAATTAAATGTGGGGATGGACATGAGGCCAGAATTGTAGTAGCACAGAGATCTTGAAGGGTTGTAAAACTGGAGAAGGAGTGAGGTCAGGGAGGGATTTAAAGATAAGAATGAATATTTGAGATTAAGAAATGTACAAAACAAAGATTTGGCGGGGCCCTTTCATGCGTCAGTGAGGAAGCTTTTAAAAAGAAACTAAAACACAACACCAATTTCCTTCTTTTCCCCTTACCTTCTGATGGGATGAAATATGTCATTGTTCCCTAATCTGCCAAACTCGTATGCCATTTGGAGATTGCTCTTGCAGATCCGGTCACTGCCACATTCCTTCTGAATATGTATCTGCAAAAAGTTTTTTTGGTATATATTAAAACAGAAAATTAATCACAAAGTGCAAAACTGATTCTGTGGAAAACACGATTTAGGAATTCAAGCCAATATAGAGAATTATGGATATCTTTGGAAGAGGTTTTGGGCGGCACAGTGGTGCAGTGGTTAGCACCGCAGCCTCACAGCTCCAGCGACCCGGGTTCAATTCCGGTACTGCCTGTGCGGAGTTTGCAAGTTCTCCCTGTGACTGCGTGGGTTTCCGCCGGGTGCTCCGGTTTCCTCCGACAGCCAAAGACTTGCAGGTTGATAGGTAAATTGGCCATTGTAAATTGCCCTTCGTGTAGGTAGGTGGTAGGAGAATTGTGGGGATGTGGTAGGGAATATGGGATTAATGTAGGATTAGTATAAATGGGTGGTTGATGATCGGCACAGACTCGGTAGGCTGAAGGGCCTGTTTCAGTGCTGTTTTTCTCTCTATGACTCTAAGTTCTTTGATGACTTAGGACTACCCAAGATCAGTACATCATTTAAATTGCCAATACTTCACCAGCGTGCCCCCTTACCCCTCCCCTTTCATACCCTGGAGCAGAGGCATCTCCCTGGGTATATTTCTCTTCACTTACCAGCAGCTCACTGAAGTGTCATGAATCACATCCGAGTCTAGATAGGATCTGTAAGCTATTCAACCATATGGGCCATTGTAGCTAAACCTAATCCTGTCCTAAACCAAAATCCACGCATGTGCACTTTTAGCGCAGATTGCTTGATAGAAGAAAGAATGCTGAAAAATGTTGCCCTTTATAACTCAGGAGTACAAAGGCCATCTCCATTGCAGTAAGGTTACATAATCTAGGACAGAGCTGTGGTCAAACGGGAGACTTCTGATCTGTATGGATTAGCTAGTTTCTGGATAAATTTGGAGACTATTTTACAATATCCTCTTAATCAATGTGGTACTATTAACATTGGCTACATAATATAAATTCAAGCGATCACAACCTTCATCAGATTCTCTCTTATATTTGAAGAATATCTTTTCACACCTCCCTTGCATTCCCAATCAAGATGCATGTCATTTGATAAGTGATTCTTGACTCCGTTCCAGACACCGACTTCCTCTTTTGTTCTCTCTCGCTTCCAATGCATCATCCTGCAAATTCCTTCCCCTTTCTGCTTATTGTTTTACAGAAATCACTGAATCGGTGACCATATGTCCCTGTCTTACCTCTTTTGTGCTAGTGTGTGAATCCACTACATTCAAAATGGGATAATCATTCATATCGACCATTCTTTGACCTGGTTCACTTTTCTTGGGAATTATGTAACTCAGAGTGATAGAAATGGGTTGAAGCTTATCCTCCACATTGTCCTGGCAAACACACAATAGATCATTTCAGTGCGGATTAATATCAGGAACTCATCATTGCTTAGAGGCTAATACTACATTAAACTCCTGATGCTCAGTTAAGGACTACAACTTGTAGGTCTGTACTGAGTTGTCCAACCTTAGATGAGCTGAAGCTAAAGGCATTGGAGTTGGCCTCAGCAAAGGGAGGAGAAAAATTAGCCAGAATTTTGTTGACAGGAAGTGCTTGCAGATGTTAAGATTTTTAAGTAATAATGAGAAAATATGCTAATTGCTAGAAGATAAAAGCATATACCATCAAAAATTCTAGATGATTAACAGTAGAATACAATATGATCAAATGGGATGAGGATGTGGTAACAAAGAGGACAAGAAAGTTGAATAAAGGGAAGAATAAAAAGGGCAAATAATTAGACTATGATGGATAGACACAGGAAAAGTTAAAGATGAAGTATGGTAAATGTAGATGAACTGAACAAGAAAATACAGACCAGCACAGAAGACAAGGGACTCGAATGATTGTTGAGATACACCATGTCAATGCCATTTCTTTGTTATCTAGTCTTGTAAATATTGCTTACTAACTCACCAAGGATCTGGCACAGGGAGGATCCAGAGTCTGGCTGGGGGAACTGTAATGGTCCTAGGAGAATTGGGAAAGGGATCCCAGTGTGGAAACAAAGGGAAGGGGGTCATGAATCTGAGTTGCTGGAAGGGAGATCCCAAGGTCAGGGAATAATAAGAGGTGAATGGCAGGATATGGAAAGAGCAGACAGGTCTGGAAGAAAGGGAAAGAGTAAGTGAAGGAGGTACCAGAAATTGGGAGCAGAAGGGGTAGTCACAGGGTATTGGATTACCGAGGAAAGAGATTTTGATATCTGGGGTGGGGGGAATCTGGGCTATTGGGAGTTAGAATTTGGTTGGGTTAGGAAGGGATCTCTTGTACATCCTGCACTTCTTCCACCCCATGACTGGCCTAGGTCCTAAGCTCTGGATTTTCCTCCTCAAAACCTCTTCATATCTCCACCTTTCTCTTCATTAAAGGCACTGCTAAAAACCTACCTCTTTGACCATTTGGTCACCTGTCCAAATGTTCCTTCTTTGGCTTGGTGTCAGTTTTTGTCTGATTACGCTCCAGTGAAGTGCCTTGAAACAATTCACTACATTAAATTTCCTACATTACCATAGGAACTACACTTTAAAAGTACTTAATTGGCTGTAAATGCTTTGGGACATCCTGAGGTCATGAAGGATGCTACATAAATGCAAATTCTTACTGTCCTTTTTTTAAAGGCGCTATATAAATGCAAGCTGTTTTTGTCATCTGGGACTTGGCATTATTTTAGAGGAAAAAGTGCAGGAGAAGGAAGGCTGTGAACCTTCATCAATTACTCCAGATGTTTAGAAGTAGGCATTTCCATGCACAGAGCTGAGAGTTGTGTCTATGTAGTTTCTAGTAGTTTACAGCACTTTATGCAATTATATTCTATTTGATGGCTGCATATTTTAGTAAAGAGCATCAAGTGCAGTCCCAGGGAAAAGAGGGAACAGCATTTTCACGTGCAATATTTTTTGTTGAGAAGCACACTTAGGACAGTGATAACAGTGGAAATAGTTGTCTTATAAGAGAAATATAAATCAAAGCTACACACTATTTTTTGAATCAAAACCCCTCTCTGGCTTTCAGTTTGGATGAATTTCAGTTAGGAGTTGGTTTTCTTTGGAAAGGTTAACAAAGTCTGTACTATAACAAATGTCATTTCTGAAGATATCAGAGCAAGACACTAAATATTCAGTTAAAAGACTACACGGAGGAATTATTAAACAGAAAATGACTTCAAGGCAGGTTCACCTTACCATCAAACCCAGCTGGACATTCTGGCATTTTGTTCCCGGCATTGGGAAAATCCCATTATAAGTGACACTGTTTGTTTTAACAAATTTAACTCGTGGAGAAGAACGCCTCTCTTTTTCAACCTCCAATGTGTACTTAAGAGCTGTGTGAAGAAAAGCAGATCAATGTAATGGCTACAACAACAATTGACATCTCTGTAGAACTCCTCACGTGCAGGAGGTCGTTTCAAAGAACCTAAGGTTGAGTCAAAAAATAACAGCAGGTGACAATGAGGAAGAAAAAATGAAAGGGAGAAGGCTAAGGCAAGGCACGGTCACAGAGAAAGGCTAGGGACAAACACATCGCCAAAGCACTAAATTAGCAATCCGACAATACATTGTCAACAAACTGGAACCCGAGTAACAGATGGAGATGCTCACGATGATAGTAAATGACTGTTCCAATCACCACATGGTGAACATCTGCGAGAATAGGTCGCAGTGCACCTTATGGAAACAGTTACTCAAAGTACTGCTTGTTCCCCTCCAGACTATGTGACTTGGATTGCAAGCATTCTTTTTGGCAAATTACATTTGTATAAGGCCTAACTGGTAACTAGTCCTTTCTTGAAAGCATTTTCACCCCTGATCAAAGAAAACTGAAAATTAATTAAGGGAATTATCTTGAAATTTAGAAACAATCAGCAGAATACTTGGCTGGTTCTGATGAATGGTAGCGAGAAAGATTGGGTCAATATCTTGATTGTCAATGATTTTGAACAGTTCAAATATTTTGATTAGTTTCAACTTTCTGCTGCTCAAAACAATGAAAATGATATTGATCTAATGACCACACCTGATTCCCTCAATGATGCTGTTATTTTACAAGTTTAGATCTATATATTGTGGAAAGGCGGCAGCTCACATAGTGATGATACTTACTGATGTCGCGATTGTACTTTCTATTTCCAGTGCTCACAATGTATGAGAAGCAAACCTTCACTGTGATACTGAATGAAAAAGAATAGAGACAAGATTTTTACAAAAGCGGTTCACTCGTACTGTGAAATGGATCGACTTTCTGTAATTCATATCTTTATGTAATTGTAGCAATGTAACCTGCTTTTTGAAGGTATCTGGTCAACAGGAACAACTTTTGTCCAGAAGGCACTCAATCCATTCCTAATCTAACAGCTCAGATTGTTGCAAGAAGTTACAATAATTGCTGACTCCAAAACAGGTCAGTCTTTGGATTGCATGAATCTTAAACATTTGGCATTAAGAACATTGCCCAACTTCTCTCTTCCCAGAATATCATGTACTTTAGCTACATTTTTTGGCTTCCAACATCTTTCTTATCCCAAGACAGAGATACAGCACGGTGTTTTCCTTGGACTTCTGCATAAAAGAAAAAGAACTCCGGAAGGTGTCTATGGATGGTAAGTGCTAATGACTTCCCAATAGACTAGCTATGGAACATTGTTGGCTCTTTCGCAATGGTGTTGCATGTTCTTACATTTAAGTTATCATTAAACATTAGCATGCAAAATAAATTGTATCAGGAATATAATGGATTTTAGGATTTGAGTTATTGCAGTATAGTACTTAATTTTCTGAAAAATTACTCAGAGGACTACAGTCTCTTGGGCAACACATGGTCTGATCAGGGGTGGATACTCTTAAGCTGCAAAACAGGATTGTTCATTAATACCAGGATGAGGGAGAGATAGTGATCTTTCATCACTTCCCAAAATCATCATATTCACTTGGAGAGCACAATATTCCCATTGACCTTCCATGGATTGGTGAGCCACCAATGTTAGGACCTGAAATTCTTGCAACTACATTCCTTGGATAAAGAGTCTCCTTCTGTCTGTTGCACCCACCCCAGTAGATCTTCCTTCCCTCACTAGTCCTGTAACAGGATCGCTTTCTCTCTCACCACATCTTTATCAACAAGGTCTCCCTTCACATCTGACAGGGCTTAGGGCCAGGGAGGAAGAAAATAAAAATTGGAGAAGGGAGTGGGTCTTGCAGAGTGGTCAGCACAGTGAAGTTTGAAACAACAGTAGAGAGAGGTAAGTGGTGGAGCGGCTGCCTGGGCTGGGAGAGCTTTAAGAAGACCAAGGAGCCCGGTGCTGAAGAGTGGGAGCGTGGTAGAGTCTGGAGTCTTTGCAGAAAAAGAAGGATTGAGCAGGAGAACAAACCAGGAGGAATTTGAAGTCAGAATTGTGCACCAAGCCGAGGAACAAGATGACAGATAATACTTAGCAGGAAGAGTTGAGAAAAGCATATCAAAGAACAATGCAAAGTCATATTTAATGGTTCCGTGCCATTATAGACAAATTACTTCACTCAAGTGGACAGAAACTCATGTTTTGTACAACTAAAACATTAGACAGGAGAGTGGGGCTGTAGTGCAACCATGGCAGCGATGGAAATAGAGTTGTTTATATTTCAGTAATGCCATCTGCAGGTATTTAATTGTACTGCAGCTACACAATGGAATACTAAAGATTGGACTGACACTTCCATCCCAAACACACACCAAACAATAGTGTGATCAATTAAATACACTGCCTTCTTCTACTCCTTCTCTGGATCACATTGCTTGTTGTTCCCAAGTCTTCACAGATTCCCAACTCCATTCCCAGTTACATAATTTATATAATCCACAGATTAAGTTTGTTGCACTCTTAGTGGCAACAGAGAGACAAAAATCTGTGATAAAAGCCTTGTTGCTTCTCAATGGAGTGTAAAATTGGCCTGCTCCATGCAACTGTGAATGAACCTTCTTGTATTAAATCACCTGTCATTCAACTTATACTGTAGATTGGGAAATGGGCTGAGACTGGCCAAAATGCTCACCGTTTGTAGTCACAGGTGCTAACAAAGGGAGAGGAAGTTATCATCCCTTCTGTGCAGGTTATTCAGTTGCTGATTAGATTTTTTAGTGAGGTATTTTCTCTATCTTTCCAACAGTATTTCCTAGTGAGGCCTGTTCCCAGGCATTTGCCAAAGCAGAACTGTAATGAGTTGTTAAGATATACAGGATAATGGTACAGAATGACCCTCCCTGGCTTCTGTTCAGTATCTCCACACAACAGCATGGTTGAAATCTGAAACTCATGAGATTCTCCAATTGGTGTTACTTTAATGTCAGCAATAACCCATTTATAATACAGTAATGCTATTTGGAAAATCTAGGCTATTGTGTGGAGCTCAGCTATATTGTAGCTATAAAATGCTACAGCAATATGGCTCCTTCCTAAAATGTTATTGATGGTTATGAATGAACACATTATCAGTTAACAAGAATAACAAAAAATTTTGGAAAAAGTAACCAAGAATTCAAATACTGACCAGGACTTTATGCTGCAGCTGCTGGGATCGATGGTTTTTGGGCGCACGGTGAAATTTTTAATAATATTAATAACTGGCCGAGACCTGGAAATAGACACATGCCATCAGCTTCAGCAATTTCACCACATTTATTCAATGTGCCACTTGTTGGACTGATTGTCCTGAGCACTGATTTTTTTTGACTTTGGCACAGTTTCCAACATTTTGAGTCTACAATGAGCATAAGCATTGCACTTTTTAAAATCTAAAAAGGAACATGAGCTTGATTTTATTTTAAAAAGATTGTATCTGTGGGAACTTCCAGCAATACTTACTTCCTACTTTCACATTTTTGTCAAATTTTCCTGTCTTTTTTTCCTGTGATAAATTTTGTGTGGCCACATTTATAATGGAAACTGCCTATGTAAACTTGTCATGTTGTAATTACACCATTCTGCCACAGGTGGTGCTACAGTGCCTCAGTTTTGCACCTACCAGCTCCTCAGACAATACTGTAGAGAAACGGTTAGGCTCCAACCAACTCTACTTTTCTGCTTCTCATGCTGCTTCCCGTTTTGCTATTTAACTATAAATAATATAAAATCAACGTGTTGCAGAAAAGTAAAATTGGAATGTATGACTTTAAAATAAGGATTGAACCATGCCTGCATGCCTTGGTCCAATTACCCCTGCCCTCTAAACCCACTGAGTTTAATTCATACAACAATCCTGCTATCCCATCTTACTCTTGTGAAGGTCGTACCTCAGTAAAATGACTCTGTCGGATAATGTTCCGATTAGAATGTCAGGGTATTCATTTCTATCGACGTCAAGCCCTCCATTGATTGAGTAGCCAAACGTCTTGATAGGATTAGTTCTACCCAGGTTTGCTCCATCGATAATCTATAAAATGAAAGTGAACACAGAATTTATTGTTACAGTAAATCATAGTTAATTTTAAAGGATAAGTCCAAAAAATCTCACCCCATGTGAAAACTATTTCACCATCACATGTCTTAATTTTGAATATGATGTCTAAAATTCTACAATATGGCATATTGTATATAGTTGTGGTCTTGGTGCATCAAATAGCTTTTACTTGTCTCAGATATTTTAATATTTATATATTCATTTGGCATAAGGTGACCCTTACGGTCAATAGAAAGAGGAGACTGGGTTGGATTTAATTGATACAAATGCATCACCACCATTTTGTGTGATTGTACACTAAAATATTTTCTTTCCTGATGTCATGAAGGTTCTTCCATTATTAATATTTTTTGAGGACTCGTGTTTAAAAGATTGTGAAAATCGGTTCATTTGAAAGACTGAGGAGATGCCTTGATTTGTTTTCTTTTTAAAAAGGTTACTGGAAGGATACTTCAGATTTCTTTAAAAAAAACACTTACTGGAAGAGACAATGAAGTGCTAAATAAACATAAGGAGCCTTGCTGGCTATTGCAGTTGTTTATAGAGTAGTCACCAAGGTTGGAGGAATGCACTGTCTTTCTCCAGTTCTCCAGGGTAGATATTTATACTTTCATATTTCAAACTGTGTGTTAATAAGCTTTGCATCTTTATTGAATAAGTCTTTTTTTATAATAAATCAACAATTTTGTTGTTGGTCAAAGAAACCTGATTGGCATATTTTTATTCTGAAACTAATATAGATAAAGCATATAATTGGCCGCATCGGTAACTGGGTAAAACATTTAAATATATGTTGTGACCAGTGGAGTAGTGGAATTGGAGAAAGACAGTGCATTCCTCCAACTTCAGTCATAACATTGATGATGTAGCTTCTTGACATGCTAAATTTGGCAGCTGCCTGATCCATCATATCAGCTTACAAAAATAAAAATACTTCATGAAACGCATCCTTAAGGATGGAAGTATTTCAGTGGAAACGTCATCACAGTTTGTGTTGCAGCAGATACAGAATCTGCCACTGACTGAAAATTCACAGATGGTCAACCCAGCAGCAGTGGGATTGATTTTTTCAGAGCAGTGTGTTCTTAACAATTCTGCAACCAAGGGGTTGAAATCCCTTGCTGAATGTTTTCTTGGACACTGCTCATGTCTCTCTGGGAGTAACGTCAAGTGACAAAAATTGCACAAATGGTTAGCTTTGAAATGAGTGATTTCTGAGAATGCAGTTATGTTGGTAGGTCACTAATTACAGAGAAAAACTGGCATTCGCCAGTTCTTGTTAGAAATTTCTTTCCTAAGTTTCCAAAAACCCCATTGATGTACCAATCTGTTAACTACGGCTGGCTCAGTGATAGCTCGCCGATCTATAAATCAGCAGGTCATAGATTCAAATCTCACTCCAGAGACTTAAAACACAAAAAATCAAGGGTGACACTCATTCAGTACTGAACAAGTACTGCATTGTTTGAGGTGCTGTCTTTCATAAAAGAGATTAAACAGAGATCCTGTCTGCCTTCTCATCTGAACATAAAAGATCCCAAGGCACTATTCCAAAGAAGAGCAGGGGAGTTATCATCCCCAGTGTCCTGGCCAACATTTGTCCCTCAATCAGCATCACTGAAAACAGATTATCTGGACTTTATCACATTGCTGTTGGCACAGCTTGTGGTGTGCAAATTGACTGCCATTTCCTACATTATAACAGTGAGTACACTTCAAAAATACCCCCATTGGCTGTAAAGTACTTTAGGATGTCCTAAGATCATAAAAAGCACTGTATAAATGCTTTCTTTCTTTAATCATTAGTATTCATATCCATACCATTCCCTTCTGAAGGCACTGACCCCTGGTTGGGGGGTATGCTTTCACTGGCAGTTATGCCAAGAGGAGGTTTAAAAGGGGTTATGATAGATTTTGATCAGTGGATAGAAAAAGACTATTTCCCTCTGGAGATTGAGCGATTGGTGTAGGATCAATTCAAAATAAACACTACGGGTTAAGAGAAATTTCATTCTGCAGATAGTTCAAATGCATACCCCCATCCAAAAATCTCCATCAGGGAACCAGATGCTTTGGGCAGATACTCAGACAGAATGCTCAAAAAACAAAGATTTCATAAATCAAAGGAACATTATATTGGGGCTAACCTTAGCTTTCAGTGCAGGCAGTGAACGGGCAGGTGCAGATTGGCTGTCCATAATACACCCTGCCCGAGTTTCCTTTCCACTGACTTCACCAGCAAATAAAAGGTAAAACAAAAACCTCCAAAATACTTAAACGAAACTTTTCCTGCCTTTCACTTTCATATGGCCACCAGAGCTTAAAATTCCAGGCTGGTTGTCAACATGCCATCACCATCACCAGGGCTGATAAGTGACAAGTAACATTTGCGCCACACAAGTGCCAGGCAATGACCATCGCAAACAAGAGAGAATTTAACCATCTCCCCTTGATGTGCAATGGCATTACCATCGCTGAATCCCCCACTGTCAACATCCTAGGGGTTACCATTGACCAGAAACTGAACTAGACCAGCCACATAAATACTGTGGCTACAAGAACAGGCCAGAAGCTGGGAATTCTGCGGCAAGTAACTCACCTCCCAACGCCCCAATGCTTGTCCACCATCTACAAGGATCAAGTCAGGAGTGTGATGGAATACTCTCCACTTGCCTGGATGGGTGCAGCTCCAACAACACTCAAGAAGCTCGACACTATCCAGGACAAAGCAGCCCATTTGATTGGCACCCCATCCAACACCTTCAACATTCACTTCCTCCACCACCGATGCACAGCGGCAGCACTGTGTACCATCTACAAGATGCACTGCAGCAACTCACGAAGGCTCCTTTCCCAGCACCTTCCAAACCTGCGACCTCTATCACCGAGAAGGACAAGGGCAGCAGATGCATCGGAACATCACCACCTGCAAGTTCCCTTCCAAGCCACACACAATCCTGACTCAGAACTATATCGCTGTTCCTTTACTGTCGCTGGGTCAAAATCCTGGAACTCTCTTCCCAACAGCACGGTGGGTGTACGTACACCCAAGGACTGCAGCAGTTTAAGAAGGCAGCTCACCACTACCTTCTCAAGGGCAATTAGTGATGGGCAATAAATGCTGGCCTAGCCAGCGATGCCCACATCTCATGAACGAATAAAAAAAATCAAATGATGGCACAAGATCCTGTTGTGCATAGATGACAACTGCCAACCAATAAGTATTCATCTGAATAAATCCAAACATGGGTTCCCTTCTGGTTGTTGTAGATTCACAATCTGGTTCAGAATGTATTCCTGGTTTGAATGTAAATAAACTCGATAATGAATCTAACACCCTGCCTGCAGGAACCATAGGAAGATCTGGACAAGGAAATAAAGAGCAGCCAGGGGACATGGAACCACCTCCTGGTGCAGTTCACCACCTCTGAGAAGGGAAGGGAAGTAACTCTTTTTTTTAAACAAAGTATAAAGAAATCCAAAAGGATTCCTGATGGTAAGATTATGACTCAGCAGAAGGGACTCTAAACCAGAAGGCCAAGCGTTCAAGGGCTCTGTGGTTTATCAACTTCCTGTGTGTGTGTGAGAGAGTCCAGAGACACCACTGTGTCAGCAGAGCTAAAACTAAAATTAAAATTAAACAAAGTACATGGGAAACCAAGAACATGAGCCACTCAAAGACACTCAGTCTGTGACATCCTCATGTTCTTAATAATTTCCTTCAAAGAGAACTCCAAACAACTGGCATCCTGACAAAGAAACCACACATCAAGTAAGATCTGAGGGACTAGACTTAGCCAAGCTTCCAACAAAGCCTCTCAATGCTACAACAATCCAATGTCTTGATTGTAGGAATGGATATTTTCCATTGTCTGGGAATTCAGTTCTATTTACTAAATCACTCCACTTTCCCAGAGTTTCTTGGCTGTGTAATAATTACGTCTGGATTCAGGTTCCAGTCTACCTCCGACAATCAATCAGACACAGTTTATCAGGGATTGGAATGGCGACTAGTCAAGAGGCAAGCAAAAATTGAATCACAGCGCTATAGGGTGCTTGGTTCAAATACAGAGAGAGCTTGAATTTCTGTCACAATTCCTGCCTCTCAACAGGAGAGTGCTAGCAATTATGGAATGTGCTGGGATCAAGAGTACACCACATCAAAGCAACATATAACATGGCCTGGAGGAGGGGAAGGAAAAGCTGATCCAAGCAGTTCTACCCAGTAGTAATCTGCCTGCCTTTGGTAGATCGCAGATAGACTTAATCTTAGAGTAAGAAGGTATGTCTCCCCCATTTGTGGCCCTTAGCAGGCATTCTGGCTCATACATTTAGGCCTCAAGTTAAAGCCATTACTTCTGAGTTGTTGCTGAAGCTGGGGAATGGGGACAAAAGTGTTTAAAATAGTTCAGGTTTTTAAAAATTTCTATTTAAAAATAGTTGCGGTTCTGAAACAAGTCATAGAAAGAAAGAACTAAAGAATTTGTATCTATACAACACCTTTCATGACATCCCAAAACAGTTCATAATCAATGAAATACTTTAGCCACTGTTATAATGTAGGGCAACACAACACTCAATACATAAACAGCCAAGATCCCAAAAACACCAGTGAGATAAATGACCAATTAGAGAAGTCACCTGCCCTTCTTTGAAGAGCAGCATTTTTTATGTCCACCTAAGTAGTTAGATGCGACCTTGGTTAACATCTCATCTGAAAATCAGCACCTCCAACAGGGGAGCACTCTCTCAGTACTGCACTGAAATGGCAATCTCAATGATGTGCTTCAGTCTTTAGAATGGGGCTTGAACCCATAATCTTCTGATTCAAAGGTGAGTGCATTACCACTGGCTGAAACCAAGATTACGCCTCTTAATAAGAAATTAGGAAATATTAGCCTAATCTTTGCTGAGGGAGGAAAAATTATATATATATATAAGTTATGTACTTAAATATACGCATATGCATGCACACACACACGCATTTGAATTTTCACTTCCTAACCATCAATTCTCTTTGGTATTTAAAGGGTCAGGAAGTTTTGTTCATCTAATACTGATAGTAACCAGCAGGTGGTGCTGTTGACCGTTTCAAATCACTGGGAATGTGCACAGCTTATATGTTCAGAAAGAAAGAAATTCCACTCATCTCAAGTTCAGGCACAGCAGTTCTCCTGCTCCTCAGTCAGGTGCAGCAGCAAATGCACTGCTTAACTGACTACGCAATTCGAACAGCTCAGCAGGATACTGAAAACAGGCACCACAGGTCTCTTCAGTATGCCAGACAGTCGAACCGGGCAGAGGCACCCCATTTCAACAGTTGGACAGGCGGCAGACGCTCACTGCATAGCCTCACACGTGCTGAATGGGCACTTCAGCAAGGTACTGGAGGGTGCCCAAGGAAGCACGACAGTACTACATCTTCAGGAGATGAGGACAAGAGGGGAGAAAACTGATGGGAAACAGCTTACTTTTCCTTATCCATTTTTAAACATATAATGGTAATTTTAATATACAGGAATGTGATTAATAACAACATATTTGTGCCAGTTATTTATAATGATTGTAATGTAATTTGTAAAACAATGACAGCCCTCCTGGGGGACACAGTTTTGTGACCAGATGGAAATGTTTCATGATCTGAAATTTTATGTTTTGGTGTCTGAATTTGCAATCCCTCCCAAATTTTGAGTGTAGTATAAGCATTCTAAAGATGCTACCCTCTGTTTTGTCAGCATTATTTTCCTGTCTTTCTAGGTCTTCCTTGGTTACATACCACTGGTGTTTTGCTACCTAGTCCCCTCAAATACCTTTCTAGATCACCTGCAAGCAGGCACATGGGAGTGCCCTAATGATGATTCCCATCCCATTCTGCTTTTTCTGACTTCCATGATCCATGTTCTAATTGCGAGGTGCCTACATCACTGTGACTGAACTGGAGACTGAATCTTTGCTTCTTCACTCCATGGCATTGGTCACCATTTGCTGCAGTTTTAGCTTCTTATTCGGCACAAAGGATGAACTGAGATGGATCAAAAGACCTTCCTTATCTGTGGTTATCTTGTGATCTGCTGGTTTATTCCCTCACTAAAACCCCATATTGCTTCCTGTTTCAAGTCTGAAAATTTGCTGCAGCACTCAGCCCACAGTGTGGCAAAAAATATGTTTGGTTACCACTTTACCACATCTCAGAAACATCCCAAAGCATTTGACATGCAATGATTTCCTTCTGTTGGGTTCAATCATTGCTGTCATGTAGGTAAATGTAGAAGCCATTTGGTACAGAGTAATTTCTAGGAAACTGGTTAATCAAATAAATAACTAGTTAATCTATGTTTGGTAGTGTCAGGTGAGGGAAGAGTGTTGGTTAAGACACCAGATCTCCCTATTCTTCTTAGAAACATGCCACCTGAACCATCAGATAAGACAGTCCAGGCTTCAGTTTAGCATCTCTGGCAATACAGCATGCTCTCAACCATACACCGAAATGTCAGCTGAGACTACATGCTCAGGTTGTGGAGAGCAGTTGGAACCACAACCTTGTTTTTTTTAACAGGCCCTTTGGCCCACCGAGTCTGTGCCGACCAACAAACACCCATTTGTACTAATCCTACATTAATCCCATATTCCCTACCACATCCCCACCATTCTCCTACCACCTACCTACACTAGGGGCAATTTACAATGGCCAATTTACCGATCAACCCGCAAGTCTTTGGCTGTGGGTGGAAACCCATGCAGTCACAGGGAGAACTTACAAACTCTGCGCAGGCAGTACCCAGAACTGAACCCGGGTTGCTGGAGCTGTGAGGCTGCGGTGCTAACCACTGCACCACTGTGCCACCCAGCTGAGCCAAACTAACAGAAGTCCATCAATGGAAAGAATGATACAAATGTTTGGAAATCATAGAATTCTTCATAATATCCCAGCAGCCACCTGGTAGCTCACTGTGCTAGCAGACAATTTCATTGTAGTGAACATCATTCCGGAGCCCAATCTTATCCACTCATGATAGTCACCTCCTCCTGCAGCAGCCACTAGGAAGCAATCAGGAGCAGGAACCCTGGTCAGTTTTTCCCCTCCCTAGTCCATAGGACACCAAAGCCAATGACACCTAACATTGTCCCATCTAACCTAGCTATATCAGTGGAGACTAGTGATAAAATCTGGATCCTAAATGTTCTGCATGGCTCAAAGCCAACATTATATGGGGCGGTTACCCACAAAGCCATCAAGCAGTTACATTATTGTTATTTTTGCAAATCCCTTCCTTCTAACTTCTTTAGCCAGAGAATGGTGAGAATGTGGAACTCGATACCACAGCGTGCAGTCAGACAAATGGGATAGATGCATTTAAGGGGAAGCTAGATAATCATATGAGGGAGAAAGGAATAGAGGGTTATGTTGACTGAGTGAGATGAGGAAGGATGGGAGAAGCTCGAGTGGAGCACAGACACCGTGTATGGCATGCTACTTTTTTCTAAACTCTTTGTAATGCTTTGTAATTTTCAGTTTCCATACCTGGCTAGGTTTAGGATCCAGTCCATTCTTGCTGCCATGGTAAATAAAAACTTTGCCAGAACCATCGTAAGGGGCTCCAATAGCGATATCTGTGGGAAAAAAAACTAACGTATTTGAACAATCCTTTACCCTGCAGTCAAAAATGGGAAAATTCCCATAAATACACATGACTATTAACCAGCCTTGCATTTTAAACATTGCAGGAATTTGAAGTGGTTTCTCCTTTTCCCCTATTGGGTTAATTATCCTCAAAGGATTATATTTATGAACATCTCATCCAGAAGGATGGAGCAGGGCAATTAAGCTATGGCGACTGAGCAAGTCAAATTCAATTTTTATTATGTGGGATTACAGAATTTTTACCATTGTTATGGGGATTATATTCAGCGATTACTCCATTTTTCTGTTCAATTTATGCAAATTGTGGGCTTCAGAAAGGATCATTAGAGGATTTTGAAAGGAGTCTGTAAATGTTAGAGGGATAGATTTATGGATCTGACTTATTTTCTGACTAAAGTACAATGGTTGAGGTAGTTTTGGTCTCCTTATCTGAGGAAGGATGTTCTTGCTATGGAGGGAGTGCAGCGAAGGTTCACCAGACTGATTCCTGGAATGGCAGGACTGACGTATGAAGAGTGATTGGGTTGATTAGGCTTGTATTCACTAGAGTTTAGAAGAATGACAGGGGATCTCATAGAAACCTACAAAATTCTAACAGGACTGGACAGACTAGATGCAGGAATGATGTTCCCAATGGCAGGGGAGTCCAGGACCAGGGGTCACAGTCGAAGGATAAGGGGTAAGCCATCTAGGATTGAGATGAGGAGAGATTTCTTCACCCGGAGAGTGGTGAATCTGTGGAATTCTCTACCAAGGAAAGCAGTTGAGGCCAAATCATTAGAGATATAGTTCTTAGGGCTAAAGGGATCAAGGGATACGGGGAGAAAGTGGGAACAGGGTACTGAGTTTGGCTGATCAGCCATGATCGTATTAAATGGCGGAGCAGGCTCGAAGGGCTGAATGGCCTACTCCTGCTCCTATTTTTCTATGTTTCAATGTTAAGGCAGTTAGCAGCAGTGCCATGCAGATCATAAAGGTCTCAGGTTCAGTCTTTGGGTTGTGCTGTTAAGCTGATCTCTGCCAGATCGATGCTAAAGGCTCTACAATGTTTGGTGGCCATAGGTTAAGGATGGGGAAAATCACCCAGGTATCCTGCTCCTGATCACTATCCAATGACCCCTGATAGAAATCAAGGTGTGTGGATGTCAGGTGAGGACAAGAGCAAAATTTGGGCTCAGCTGTGATGCCTCCTGCTCCCATCAGTTGAATAGCTTAGTACTCACTATCCAGGTCCAGAATGGCCACATGTAGAGAGAGATTGGTGGCTTCCTTTGGAATCATGACCCCACACAGACTCAACACCTTCAGAAAGGAAGGAAGAAAAGTGGGGGGAAAAAGTCATGGAAGCTAGTACAATATTCCTGTCAAAACCAGCTCGAAACCTCTTGCAGTTGCTGTACGCAGAACTGAGTTTGGTCAGTTGGTGCCCAATTCCCATGTTGGGTCCTCCAGATATGAGTCACACACTCTGTACTTCAGTGACTGGAATTTAATGGGCCCATACCATATACCCACACATAAATTTGGTGCTAAACTGCCAACATCACTTAGAAAAGCCACAGGACTGGCTAAAGTGGGAAGCAGAAATGGCTCAGTGGTGCACTGAACTACTCTTCCGAGGTTGAGTCTAAGCTATCATTTTCGGGATATTGTAGAAGGATATTTATCCTGTTAGTTATTATGCTTGCAGTCTTTCTGATGACAAGAATAACCCACCCATCCCTCCTCCTGATAAATACTGGCTTATTTTTTGTCTTAAGACAGGGTGGGTGGCGGGAAGCCCCTTAAATGAGGAGTAACTAATTATTCATTGCATCCAACTCTGTCTTAATGGCTCAGAAATAGGGTTCAATGTAACTATGAACCAAAATATGGCTGTAAAACATAATAGGTAAAGAAAACAAAGTGTTAACAATACAGAGATGGAAGGTAAATGTGTCTCTTGGCAGATCCCAATATTCCTCTAGGTTTCAGATAAGACAACCCTCAGAGGGTGAAACGTAAACAAAGCAGCCAAGTAACCTTGGTCTACAGCATTTGCAAATATCTGGTATATTTCAGCTGCTGCGAGTCGCAATCTTTGGCTTTGAAGCAACCATTGAGCCTTCAGTCTTACTGATACCGTTCTACAAGACACATCCAGAGAGGAAGTGCTTTGACTTCTGCTCATTCCAGTCAATGACTTCCTTCCTGTCGCAGTTGTACTGAGTTCTGGCTAAAATGTATGAATCCACACTGTTGGAATGAGCAGAGCTGACTGGGCAACAGCACATCTGCAAGTTCCCCGCAGAAATTCACCAACCACATTCTTCGAGCAACTGCAGCAGAGAGCAGGTGGTACGACACAGAGCAGCAATGGTCTGAAAAGCAGAGTTATGAGTCCGCTGCCAAGTCATTGTAGTGTCAACCTGGCACAGTGGCATTCAGCACCAGTGCCCAGAGCTGTGGAGTGAGGTCCAGTGAAAGTCTGGTTCAGATTTGGCTAAGCAGCCAACTTGAGCAGTGACCAGAATGCAACCTGCCCGCAGTCACGGTACCAGTCTGTGCCACTTGGTGGTGATGAGCGGCTACTGGCGCATGTGGCGGGGGTGGGGGGGGGGGGGGGGTCCCAAGAGCAGTCGCAGTAGTTTGGTTCATGAGCAGAGATGAAAGATAACGGAATAAACTGTACCAGAGGCAAAATTTAACATGTTGCACCAATATGGCATTTCAGAGATCAGAGGGTGAAATTCCTTCCTACGAAAAATTGGGCATGCCCATGTCACTCCAGAATTCACAACCCACTAAGCAAAGTGTAGGAACACCTGGCTTTGAAAGATGTGATTGTTAGTAGGTCATTAATTACGGAGAAACTTGGACTTCCTCCTGTTTTTCATTAAAAAAGGAATTTCACCTCACCAGATGTTGAGCCAAATCGAAACCTCCAAAATGCAGTATTAACCATGCCAATTGAGGAGATGTTGCTTTGGAAAAGCTGCTGCAGAAACCACAGAAAGCAATACATTGTCGTAACACTTTAATGAAAGCAATTTAAAAATGAAATGCATAGCGACACTTTGAAACATTTAAAGTGACAATGCTCTGAACAACTCCCTCTCTCCCGATTCTTCAATAGATAATGGACGCATTCAGCTGTGTGCCCCCTGGGTGAAAGATCACCAGTTCCTGCAGCAGACAGTAATGCAATCAGCATTTAAAGGAACATTCAGACATCTGAATTGTTACAACACAGTGAGATACTCCAACTGCAGTTGTTAGGCTTGTTAACTGCAGTGAACAGAGCCTGTGTATGAAGCACACCTGTGAACACAAGTGGCAGACTGTGAATTCACTGTTATCTTTTTAATCATTGCCCAACATTAACGGTCTGGATTTTAAGTAAATACAAAACCATTTAAATGCTTACAATGCAGCAATGGTGAAAATGTAAACTTGGGTTCACAGGCCATTAGCTTTAATAAGGAGCCATGCTGGAAGCATGCTCACAATATCGAGGGAAGCTTTTCTCTGTGTGTTCACAACAGCAAAATTGTTAATCAGGCCGTTTACTGGGTTTGCCAGCTCTTATTGGATGAATCCTTGGAAGTTTGATCATGTGACCTCTGACCACATGATGTCCGAAACATGCCCACAGCTTGAAAAGGTTATTTACCTTATAACGATTGGGTTTCTTTGAGTCACTTAAGTTTCATGTCAACAGTTTTCCCCAGCATCCATAGCAACAGAGAAACTGTTCTATCCCTGAAGCTGAAGGGGGCACATGGGCATTCAGGTTAAGATGCTGAAAATAACCATCCCAGGAGAAGTTCTGGACAGATAGAAAGCAAATTGGGAGGGGAAATGTTGCTGATCCCAACTCGGTTTAACGGAGTGAAATTTCCAGCCACAGTAGTGGATGTCACCAGCCAAGCTTTGCTGAATTGGTCAATATTTCTTGCAGTAATGCCCAGGAAATCTAGCCTCAACTCCAGGAGATTCCCAGACAATCCGGAAGGGTTGGCAACCCAAGTGTTTACAAGACTTTCATTTATAGGAGTATCACATGTCAGGCTGGAAGAATCACACTTGGAAGTCTCAGATTTAACTTTAACAAAGATTTAACAAGCTGTTAAGGGAGGATCCTTCTTACTGCTGTTACATGTGCTATCTCACCTTACAACAACCCCAGATCAGGTGACTACCCCACAGCACAGAAAGTTCCTTTCAGTTTCTCTTCCAAGTACTGTATAGTATCTAATAATCAAACACAAACACACACACACACAAAATCAGCCATCATGACATCCCTCCCTTAACATAACAAAACATGTCCATGATTTTCTGCTTGGTATATGTAGCTTAGATTCCATCCCTTACCAAACATACGGTAATAAATTTTGCAAACAAAGTTAACAAATCATAATTTTCTTAACTCACTGAGTAAATGAATTTCTTGAATTACATTTGCTTTCAAGGGCAGTGTTCAGCATACACTCTTTTTTATTTTGAACATAATCACAACAAAGAATCTTCAGATTGCTTTGGTGGTCTCCTCTTGCGCTGTGGTCTGCCCGTTGTCTCAGGAACTCTGGTCACTACGTCAGGAATTGGAAATGTTGTCGGCCCCTCTGGAACAGATGTTTCTCCCTCTGGATAGCAAGCTGTCTGCCTGCCAACAGCAATGCTGCCTTGGACTTCTGAACTGCAGGATGTCAGCTTCGCCTCAGCTCCTACATTTGGTTAATCTGCTGCTTGCTGTGTCTTTGTTACCATGATACTTTTTGACACATGAAGAATTTCTGACTCCTTCTGGCAACTGAATACACTGTTTCCCTTCTTGACAATGACAGTGTATGGCATGGGGTAATATGGTGTATCCATCTTACTCAGATTTTCCCGTTTCAACAAAATACTTCATCACCTGACATCACATCAGACTGTCTAGCTCCCCTTCTGTGGTCTGCATAAAACTTTACAGCACTTTCTCAGCATCATGATCTCGAACCTCCTGATCAAATCTAATGTCCCTCAGCTCTGGTATTGGTATCTTGGTGCGTGTTGTGCGTACCATTGCCCTATGTGTAGTTGCTCTTGTTATGACCAAAGCGGGAGTAATGCACTGTTAATTCAGTTCCAGTACTCCACAGGTCATAGCATATCAAATAAAGTTTCCCACCTACCGAAGAATAGCCAAATTAAACACTATATAGCCCCCACCCCCAGAATGAAGCACACCAAACCAAGTTTCTTTAAACAACAACATTAACTATTTATTAGAAAAGAAATAATAGGTCTCAACTACTAAAGAGATAAATCTATACATGAAAAAACCCTTTTTCCTTAATCATCATGTACACACACAAACATTCAATAAAAAACAGTTAACCGGGGAAAAAGGATTTTTGGTTTACAGTTGTTTCTTAATAACAGAAGGAATAATAAAAAATAATTGAGGTTCACATTCTGGTAGGATGTTTTCAGTAGGGTGAGGTGTCCCAGAATCGAATAGTCGGATGCCACTCAAAGTCTCTCCAGGCGAGGTTGATGAACAGTCTGTGATCGGTAGGCATTCATGGCAATTTAACTGCAGCAGGCATCACATAGGCCTTCCATCATGGTTGTAGCAGTAGGTCTGCTTGGGGTTTTGAAGCAGCAGTCTAGCAGTAAAAGAATTCTTCAGATTTCAGGATTTCTTAGCACACAGGAGGCAGCAGGAATCTCACTGGATGCAGGAATTCTTCAGAGACCAGAGGCAACAGGGATCTGCTATCTTTCAAATGCAGGATTCCTTTTCAAGAGTTGCAAGTCTCCTTTACAGAGAGAGATAACACCTTTCTTGGTCTTTTTTCCCTTGCTCCAGGCAGGCCAAAGTAAGATTTCAAATGCCTCCCTTTGTCCAATTTATAGGCTTTTAAATGGTGCAAGGTGAAAAAAGAATCTTCCTGAACATGGTCACATGTCCAGACACAATATCTCCCCTGGTTCAAAAGCTGCTCTGAAGAAAAGTCAAACCCCTGTGGTTTCCTTGAAATTGCTAGCTTTCTTGTCCTTGTACCAGTTCAACTTCCTCTCAAAACATTGCAGGAATTCCAACTATTTACAGGTGTCTTCCACTGAGTAAAATCCTTTTCTCAGCTTTTAAAACACACAAAGTTCTAAGTTTTCTTTTTAAAAACAAAACACTTGTAACACTCTATACATGGCCAAACATGACAACAACACCTCCTTCCAGTCTTTACCCTCATCCTGAGCAATTCTCATCTGTTTCTCTAAGGCTTGGTTTTGCCTTTCCTCTTCCCCATTTGCCTGTGGCCATTTGGGGGTTATTGTGTGATGATGAATGCCTGTGATTTGCATGTAATCTGCAAAGGTCTGTGAAATGAATTGTGGTCCATTGTCTGAATGCAAAGTGACTGGTAGACTGTGCCTTGCAAATATTTCAGTCAATGCAAACATCATTTTCTCTGGTGTTGTAGACTTCATTACCACATACTCATAATAACGGCATTAATGGTCAATCACTGCTAGTATGAACTCACTTGATGGAAGTAGGCCTAAGAAGTCGACTGCTACATCCTCCCATGGTCCAGCCAGTGTGCTGCGTACTGGTTCTGGTGGATTGGGTCTGCTGACAAGTTAACATGCATGACATGTTTTGACAAACTGCTCCACATCTTTTTCCATCCCTGGCTACCATACTTGGGTTCATAAGTTTTGCTTAGTACCAACCACTCCCAAGTGACCCTCATGGGCTAGCATCACAAATCTAGGCCTAAGCTTTTGTGGCACTACAGTCTGTTGCCTCTGAGAACACACATCCCAGTTGTGCAAAGTTCACCTCGTGTAATGCTGTACGCCTTGAATGGGCAATTCTCCCAATTTCCAGCTAAGATTCTCTGTCTGATGTCATCCAATTCTGGATCTTTGTCTGACTCTCTTTCAATCTTTCTAGTTGTCATTGCTCTTAAATCAGGATGAATCTCCAGCTGGGTGGTATCCCCATTTTAAGTCTAATTTGGAGAATACCTTACTTGTTGACAACTCTTGAAAGACTTTGTCTACAGTGGGAATTGGGTGACATTCTCTCACGACTGCTTCATTCACCTGTCGCATATCAACACAGAGTCTGACATCACCATTTGGTTTAGGCACCATCACAACAGGGGTCACCCATAGTGTTGGTCCTTCAACTGGCTCTATGATGTCTTGGTCAATCAGTTCCTTGACCTTTGCCTCAACTTTCCCCTCTCAGACTAAAAGGTGTTCTGCATACAGGCTGAGCTACAGGCTTCACGGTCGCATTAACGGTTAATCTCACTTGGCAATTGTGAAACTTCACAATTCATGGTAACATTGGCCTAAACTCCTCTCGAAGCTCCACATAGAATTTCATAGAATTCACTTTCAATCCAATGTGTAACAACCCCAAGGCTTGGGCAGTTTCTCTGCTCAGAAGAGGCTCACCATCCTCCTCAAATCACTACGAATTCTGCCTCTACATTTCGATCCCCAGCTCTCACACTCGCAGTGAAGTATCCAACAGTTTGAAGTGGGGTTTTAGATTTGTAAAGATATCGCTTTCTGACACATTTTCAAGATGCACACTTGATTCTCTTTGTCTTCAATTCCTCCCACAGTGCTCTGCTGATGTCATTACAGTTACTGCCCGAATCTACAATAATGCTGATTTCAACACCCCAACAATCACTGGAACTTTCTCATGGTTTCCCGGGTTGACAGAAAACTTGTATCCACAACTACTATTCGTGTCCTCACTCTCTGCAACTTCTTCAACTCGTCTCTCAGTTGTTACAACTTCCATTTCTCTTTCTTTACGTGGTTTTCCAGGCTTCCCACTCTGTTCAGCTTTGCTTCTGCACTTCTTGGCAAAATGGTCTTTGCCCCTACATTTTCTGCATTATCTCTTCTATAGTGTCCATCTGAAACAATCTGTCTCAGACGTTTGATGTTTACACTTGCATGTACCTGGATTCCGTTGTGCCACTCGGTTAACCCCAGATTTAGTTGTGTTGATGGTGGAGGTGGGGCCAAGTTTCATGCTGTGAACTTGTCAATCCACTGCTTCCAATGCAGCCACTATTTTCAAAGTGTCATCCAGCATTAAGTCACCTGCTCTTTCCAGCAGCCTATGCCTCAACTTATCCGACTTGCAATGTTGGACCACCTGATCCATTATCTGGTTATTCAGATTGTCACAACATCTAACGCCTGCTTCAAATGAGTCACAAATTGAGCTACTGCTTTCTCCTTTTACTGTCTCATCTGACGGAAAACATGCCTTGGGAATGTGGCATTTAACGTCACCACATAATGGTCCTTCAAAGCTTTCACTGCATGTTCATAATTTATCCTTTCTCCCGTGTCAGGTAACATCTTAAAAGTCTCCCTCACCAAAGCACCCGTATTGAACAGCAATAAGGCTGTGCTTTCTGAAACTCGGTTGCCCCGTCCAAAAACAAACCGTGACTGTCAGCATACGCTTCAAACTCCTCCAACCACACTTTCCATTTCACACTGACAGGTGACAAAGATTTAATAAGCTTTTAATGGAGTCTCCTTCTTACTGCTGCTACATGTGTTATTTGACCTTACAACAACCCCTCGCCCCAGGTCAGGTGACTCCCCACAGTACAGAGAGTTTCTTTCAGTTTCTCTTCCAAGTACAGTATGGTATCTGATATTCAAGCACACACGTACACACACACACACACAATCAGCCATCATGACAAGAAGGATCTTTTCACCCATTGCTATTAGTTCCCAATTACTTTGGCCAAAACAGAAACCACTCTTATTGCCTTATGTCAGCTTTGGCCATAAACAATCTAATCATACTTTAATAACATTGTGTTGTCACTAGAAACCCTGTGAAGTGTTCTAATAGTCTGTAAAGTTTTGTACTGTATAACTTGAAATGTGAAAGATGCCCAGCAGTACATTTATATATTGCTCTGAAATATACTGCAAAAAGTCCCTGTTGAGAGTTATTTTAATTTATATACTTCTAGAGGGATGTACAGATGGAAATATCTGATTGTGAATTAACAGCATCACACATATATAGGGTTGGATTTTATAGACCACCTCCCCCCCAACCCCCCCGGCCCGCATCAAGGTTTGTGGCAGGAGGGAAGTGGAAAATACCTCCGGGAGAGGGCCGCCATGCACGCCGAAGCTAGGAGGGCCCAGCCCCAGCCCAATATTGCCAGCAGTGGTGAGGCCTCGTGGAGGCCCCCCTGCTGCTTGGTGATGGGACCCCCATTTACATATTTAAATAAATTGTAATGAATGCAATAATTATACTGACGCTGCTGCCTTCCGTCCCACTCCGATCTTCCTGCCGCCGGCCAGCACTCCGGCGCCTTCGGATCCCTCTCCGGGGAAATGAGGTGAATACTTGTAGGGAGGGGAGAGGAGGTAGGTTTCTCAGTGCGGTGGGGGTGGGGGAGCGGGAAACGGGGTCAAAGTTACATCATTGGTTTAGGGGATGGTGGGAAGGGCTTTAGGTTAAAGTTTATGCACTTTGTGGGGGGGTGGGGGAGGTCAGGTGGACACTGCAAGTGTTTTGGGGGGGAGGGTAAGTAATTATTTTAAATGTTATTAGGAGGTGGAGGAAGGGGCAAAATAAATGTATTTAATTTTTTTCATTCATTTTAGCTTTAAATAGTTAAATTTAACGGTAGGGCTCAAAGCCCTTTAAAAATGGCATCAGCACCTGCGCATAGGCAGCTGACGCCATTGCTGAGGACGGACAGTCCGCCCACTCCGCGTGATCGGGGTGGGGGGTGGGTGGGGAGGCGGCTCACCCCGCCTATTTAAATGAGCTGCCGCCCTCACGATGGTGGCAGCTCTACGACGAGCGGCCTGTGTGGGCAGGCCAACATTGTTTTTGCCCGCTGCCAATTTTGGCGGCGCGATTGTAAAATTCAGCTCATAGTGTTTTGATACCAGCATGGTAAATATACCAAGTGTCAACACTGAGCATCGTAGTCATGTTCCAGTCTGCACCCTCTGTTCACTCTGGCCTCCTGTGTAAAATCCCTCCTCCAATCCATTATGGAGAGTCGAGCTTCACAGCCCTACATTGTGGAACCCTCTCCAACAACCCCTCTGCCTTGCTACTTACATAGGAAAGTACAGGATCCAAAAATATTCCATAGTCTATCTGGCTGATCACAAAAACTAACATCTCTCAATTGGACGATTTTTTTTTATTCATTCATGAGATGTGGGTGTTGCTGGCCAGGCCAGCATTTATTGCCCATCCCTAATTGCCCCTGAGAAGGTTGTGTTGAGCCGCCTTCTTGAACCGCTGCAGTGCGTGTGGGTAGGTACACCCACAGTGCTGTTAGGGAGTTCCAGGATTTTGACCCAGCGACAGTGATCTCTCAAATATTGATTACATTGTCTCTTACATTTTTCTCACTGGCAAACACAAATAAAATTGCCAAAAATACACACGCTCTGGATAAGTTCAAACTGGTCTGAAATCAAAGTGACGTCAACAGAATATTTGTAATGTTGACGAGTGTATGCAGACAGACATTCGATTGCTTCCTTTACACAGCTAAATCAAGACAGTGCTTATTCATCGCTGTCCGAGTGGGGAACCTGTGACTGCAACATGTCGGGATATAGGAAAATGGGATTCAAAACAGTTGTGGTGCAGTACACTATCTACCTTGATAGAGATGCGAAATTCCAGTGAGTAATCATCCCAACAAATCATTCCCATTCCAGGATCAACTCCCTGGAATGGCTGCTATGAATACTGTAAAGTTAACAAAATCCAAACAGAATCTTCATATAAGGCACTGCAGAACTAAGAGTGCAGAGTTACCTGTTCATTAATCATAAGCAGAGCTGCACTCATCAGATAACTGCAGATTTCAACAGCTAAACATTGTGGAAGATCATACAGAACTACACAAATAATCTTGGAATAAATTTAAGAGGTTTTATTTTATTAAGTTTGATTTTGGTAATTAAATAATTGCCACTGTAGTGCACAAAGGATTAACTCAGCGACCAACCACCTCCCTTTGTGCAAATGACATCAGCTCACCAACAGGTGGCAGTGTCTCCATTTCTGTGGTTAACGGCACAGAAGGCTAAACTTGGCACAGGCCTCACTATCCACCGTTAAATGATGCCTCCTGCAGATGAAAGGTCTGCTGACCTTCATTGGTTGGGTTCAGACATTAAAAATAGACTCTTGAGCAAGGTGCCAGAGGATGTTTTGCACTTTTACACTTGTATCTCAATGGTTTCAGGAAAGGAGGGCGTGGACAAGAGAAAACTAGCACAAAGGAGAGGATAAAAAAGAAGCTCCTTGTTCAGCATACCCAAGAGATATCAGTGTCTCCATTTCTGCAGTTAAAGACATTGCTTCAATGCAGGTTAAACTTAGCACAAACCTCAATGATGCACTATTGTGGGAGTATCTTCAACACATAACTACAGTGGTTCAAGAAAGTTGCTCCCTGCCACATTTGAGGGTAATTAGGGATGGGAAATAAATGCTGGTCTTGCCAATGACACCCACATCCTGTGAATTTATAAATAAAAAAATAATATGGGCTAGATTCTAGGAGTTGTTTATATTATATATATCACCCCCAACTTTCTGGCCAAAACTTGGATAAATGTACAAATACATAATTCCTTCTTTAGTTGACCATGATTTTCTTTTTAAAATACCTTTTGATGGCAGAAGCAGCTTTATCAAATAGCAAAACATTCAAAGCAGTCAGGCAATGGTTGGGCTGCCCTGTCAGGCACCACAGCTCCCTCAAGTGAGAGCAATTTAATTTAGGCTGCATTTGCTGACATTGCAACCAATAGATAGCGCAGTATTTGCGCAAATGCAGGCTCTTCAACTGGAACGTCAGTGTCTGCGACATTCGGGCAGCTGCCAGGCTTAAAGATGGCGCTGCTCAATTTATCACAGGAAAAGCTTATGGCTAGATCCTTCCAGCAACCTAACCTTATATTAAGTTGGCTGGAAGCCCAGTAATATGCTATGTAATTATAGGATACTAACTGTAACCCTCAGATGCATTTAATATTCCAGTAATCCTATTAAATACAAAAGAAATGTTATGATTATCTTCCAATGGAAATTCAGTGAATTGGCACCCCAATTGATGGAAAAGAAAAAAAGGCAGAGTATAAAATGTGCTGCCAATTCGCTATCATGATTCATTTATATGACTGACCAGGACTGATTTCACCCGAATGCAGCTACTAGCTCCCGCCTCATTGGTCGCTCTCCCCCTCGGAAACTCACTTTCTCCCCCTCCTCCCTACTGGCCACTTCCCCCCCTCAGCCGCTCACTCCAGACCTCGCTGCTCCCCCCATTTCCCTGGCCGATTGTTCCCCACTCGCACCACCCCGCTCTCCGGTCGCTTGCTCGCTCGCTCCCCTTCCAGCCACTAGTTATAGGCCGTTTCACTTTCCTCCTCTCAGCCTGGAGCGAGTTGCCGCTCCACCTTTGATCAGTTTCCACGTGCCGCCCAAAGAAGCAAGGTGGGCCACAAGGGCTGTCAGGGCGACGTGGGAGTGAGTGGCCAAGAGGGAAGTGGCGTAGCCTGGAGCTAGTGGCTGGAGGGGGGCAGCGGGGAGCGAGCAAAGCGAGGAACAATTGGCCAGGGGAGTGGGGAAGAGCAGTGAGGTCTGGAGCGAGCAGCTGAGGGGAGGAAGCGTCGAGGCCTGGAGCGAGTTGCCGAGGGGGGAGAGCGGCCAGTGGGGTGGGAGTGATTGATAGGGATCGAGCTCCAGCCTCAAAGTCTCCCATTCAGCCACTTCCTCCAGCCGAGTCATCCTGCGCATGCGTAACTTAGTTCTGGCAAGATGTAACTGCGCATGTGCGCAGCTTAGTGCACTCTGATGATGTCAGCGGCCACTGCGTTGTCAGGAGTCACTTTGTTTAATTTAATATACTACTCAAGCGGAGTGGGAGATGAGCATTGGAGACAGTAGAAGATATCTATCACTATTCATGCTGCTGTGGTTATGAGTCACTCCTATACACTCTGCACGGGGGAGAGATTGGCTATCGAGTTCAACATGCTGTGGTTTAACATGGAGCCCAACTACAAAAGTCATCAAAGACAGCACTGTAGCTGCGATTCTTGTGTTGCTGTTTCATACCCACATACAAGATGATCCCTCCTACTTCAACTCCCAAAATCCTGGGATAAGTTTCTTAACCTGTACACACGTACACTGTCATGCAGACCCCCACCTGCTAAGAATGAAGCATATTAATTTTGTGATATGAACATTGATTTTAAACTGTTGCTGGAGTGAAGAAATAATTTGTTTGAAGATCATCAGACACTGGGCTGGAAGGACATTTGCATACTAAGAGACACTGCTGTGGAGACAAAGGACTATTCCCTGCTCCAATTAACCCAAATGGATTTTGATCACCAGACATTGAAGGTGTAAGGAAACACATTCCAGAGACTGCTAAAGTAATCCAATCCACAAACCTCGCAGGAGAGACTGTTCCAAATTAGGAGCTGGTCACATGACTAACCTGCTGGGCAACCTGGGGTTTTTTTTTGAATTGTGCCACAGAGAAAGGAACAGAAAGAAGGCAGTTGGCAATTGAAGCTGAAACAAGCAAGCCTCTCTCTTGGTTCTTTCTTGCTTTCTCCTAAGCCACCGGACCCACGGTAGACATGTAAACCTCAAGAGAGAAAAGACTCTGACATTGAGACAAGTTGAAGTGTGAACTGGGCCCTAGTGAACAGCAAGTCTTACCGGCAACCAAAGACTCAACATCAAACTCAAAGGACTGTAACTACCAGATATTGATTCAAACTTTTCCCCTTTATTCCTTCTACTTTTTTTGTCTCTATCTGCGTGTGTGTTCACCGCGTATGCATGCTAGCGTGGTCGCGTTACATATTTGTAGTCATTAACCAGATTAGAATTTAAGATTAATAAACTTCCACCTTTCTTATTTAAATCTAAGGAAACCTGTTTGATTTCTTCGCCTTACAATTGGAGCAGTGAACAAGGATTCAGTAAGGGGGAGCTAAAAACAGTGTTTCTAAAATTAAACCCTATTGACGGTTAAACCAGGCAAAGGCTGAGAGGGAACCCTAGACCTCTTCTCGCCTGGTCAGAACAACGCACACTGTATATGCTGAAATATATATTCTAAAAAAACTAAAGACTGAAAGGTATTGCTGGTCAGCTGTACATAAGAAACAGATAAGACATGTAACTCATTAAATTGCTGAAAGAACTGGGAAGCTTCAACTGTTTTGTGCTGCTGACGTGCAAAGTGGGCAGTGTCCAAAGCACTATAGCATAGGCTGTTAGAAGGCCTGTTAACCTTCTATTTCTCACATGAGGCAGAAGATTCTCTTGCTCCCAGCGCAGAATCTTGCTTAATGGGAAATTGGGCATGGTCTCACCAGGGCCAATTTGTGATGTTTCCCATTTCCTAGCCATTAAAATTAACGCCTGGAAAATTGACGGTGTCATGGATCAGGCAATCTGATCTTTGCAGCTGATTCTCTCCTCATCTCTGCTTGTACTACATGAAACCTAGGCTGCAAGAAACACCTTGCAGCTTTGGGGCTTGTAACAAAACAATGACTCTGTTTATAATAAACAGGTTAACAAGTTAATTATGCATAATACACAAAGGAAATATTCCCACATGGAGCATTAATGCCCCACAGCAAGATGCTGAATAAGCTGGAAAATATGGGAGAGGAAATGGGTAATGCTTCTTTTCCACACCTGCTCAGTGGGAGACCATTACCTATTCCCCACCCCCAACCCCCCATCCCCGCTCTACAGGAGATGATTACCCCCTCACCCCTGGTCTGCATGAGACTATTACCCCTTCATTCCCACACTGCAGGAAACTATTACCCCTTCGCTCCCACACTATAGGAGACTTTCACCCAAACAGCAGCTCCAGTGTAGTGTAGAAGTCAGTCAGTAGCATTTCTTACAGTACCCTGTTAACTGGACAGACTGAACAGTACAACTATGTGGAAAATTACACTTCAAATAATCAAACACCACACACAACATGCACGCACACAAGTGAAGAACAAGCCACCTGACCAAACACACTTCTTCATTAACAATATTGCAATGCAACCAAGTGCAAAGACAGCACTAAACAGACACTAGATGGAGTCATCATGCTGAAAAAAGTTAGATGTACATTTTTAAAGAAGGTAACACTGCAGAAGATATATAAAGAATAAGCGATAGGAAAAGACACTCCTTGAGGCAGTAGGTATGTATTTGCAGACATGGCTACCCAGCCTGTGTCCTCTGTGCAATATTACATGTTTACAGCTGATGTGAGAGTTGCATTTCCCACTAGAAATACTCAGGATAAACAAAGGCAATGCCACCCAGTATTTTAAACAAATGATGCAATTGACAATACATTGGCACTCCAATGCAGTACTGAGGGACTTCCACATTGCCATCCTTTGGCAGATATGTCAAACTAAGGTTCAATCTGCCTGTTCAGGTGGCTTCTGTGAATATTAAGATTGCATGGTACTATTCTTAGAACAGGGAGTTTTCTTGGCCAACATTCTTCCTTAAACCAATAACACCAAAAGAACAAACAGATTAACCAATGAACTTCATTCTTTTCTGTGGGACATTGTTGGTATAGAATAGATGCTACATCTATACAAGAACAGTTATTGAACTTCACCAGTAATTCCTTACATGTGATATGATGTTAGAACATCGCAAAGCCTAAGGCCCTGTATAAAATGATGTGTAATAGTCTCTTCACTTCTTTCAACTTCTAACTCCATTTCCATCTAACTCTTCACAAATGTCACACTTATTTTCATTGTGGTGACCATGTCTCTGTGTCCAACTCTTTCTCCAGGACTCTCAGAGCTGAGGTCCAACATGCTTCTAACCTCAGGATATATTGGCAGGAAAACCCAAGTGTCATGTTTTGTGGTTTTGTAGTAGATATCTGACTATAATTCAGCATCATTGACCACTTCCACAACTGGACCTCATATATCTTTTCTCCCATTATCTAGGTAACTGTTGAGAATAATCAGGATCGAACAGAGAATCCTTGCTACTATATGCTGGCTTACTGGAATGTATCATACATTGCCATGTGATTACTCTCGTCTTTGATAGGCAGACCAAATATTCATTTTATCAGGCCATGAAACAGGATGTAAACCAACTATTTCTCTCTCAACAGACATTGAAAATTATGTTCACTTTATACAACTGCCATGGATTCAAACTGGCCCAGTTTGTCCACTGGTTACAAGTCATAAACTGACTTTTGGACAAGTTCAAATCACCCACCATAAACCTGGAACTGGAAACTGCTGGTCATAGATTCACTTGTGCAAAGGGCTATAACAAATCATTGATCCTGCCTCTACACACAAACCTAAACCAGGTCTTCATTCCAGATACAGGTAGCACCCCATCCACCACCTTCAACATTCACTCCTTCATCACTGACGCACAGTGGCAGCAGTGTGCACCATCTGCAAGATGCACTGCAGCAACTCACCAAGGCTCCTTCGACAGCACCTTCCAAACCCATGGCCTCGACTACCTAGAAGGACAAGGGCAGCAGATGCATGGGAACACCACCACCTGCAAGTTCCCCTCCAAGCCACACACCATCTTGACATGGAACTATATCGCCATTCCTTCACTGTCGCTGGGTCAAAAACCGGGAACTCCCTTCCTCCCAGCACTGTTGGTGTACCTACACCCAAAGGTTCAAGAAGGCAGCCTCACCACCACCTTCTCAAGGGCAATTGGGGATGGGCAATAAATGCTTGCTAGCGACGCCCACATCCCATGAACAAATACAAAAGAAATCACTACCACAGCATGTAAATCATCTGGGATGTTTTGAAACTTAATGAGATGGTTTGTTTTACTGATTTGCACCAAATAGTGGGAGACACGCCCACACTCATATGCTAACTGTAGATACACCAAGGACTTGCACATCATGTGCACAGATGTACATCTCTACCTTGTCCGAAGGTGTTAATTTTAGCCAGACCGCAATGTAAATTCCCTCAGCTCACAGGAAACAGTTAAGAATAACTGATTCTAACCCTGTGTGTGTGTTCTGTAGCCAACAGTAAAGAATCTAAAAATCCCTAGAGAAGGGAGAGGGCCTATGCCAAAGAAAGTTAAGTTTCTTCTGAATAGAGAGAGAGCAAAAAAGGGGAGAGAGACGCAAGGGAACGAGAACAAAAAAGGGGGAAAGAGCAAGAGCGGGGGAGGGGGGGCGGGAAGAAGAGAGCGAGAGAGAGAGAGAGAGAGAGAGAGAGAGTGAGCGAGGTAGGATGAGGATGAGAGAGTGAGCAAGGGGAGGAGAGGGTGAGGGAGGGGGTAGAGAGAGAGTGTGAGGAGGGAGAGAAAAAGAGGCAGGGGAGAAAAAGGGAGGAGGAGAGAGCAAGGGAAGAGAGCAAGGAGGGGAGAAGAGCGCGATGCGGGGGGAGAACATGAGGAGGGGAAGAGAAGGGTAGGAGTGAAGGGGAGCAATAGAAAGAGGGAGCAAGAGAGGAGTGAGAGTGAGAAAGCAAACAAAGAAAGAGAAGGAAAGAGAAAAAAAATGAGGGGAGAGAGAGAGAGAGAGGAGGGGTAGGGGGAGGGGGATCCTCATCATAAATTCATATTCAAAACAAATAGATGCTTATGTGATACAAGGCTGTACTGGCCTCACAATGGGACAGTGTTAACAGGGCTGTACCAGTATCACAATGGGGACAGTGTTAACAGGGCTGTAGCAGTATCACAATGGGGGCGGTGTTAACAGGGCAGTACCGGTATCACAATGGGGGTGGTGTTAACAGGGCTGTACTGGCCTCACAATGGGGGCGGTGTTAACAGGGCAGTACCGGTATCACAATGGGGGTGGTGTTAACAGGGCTGTACTGGCCTCACAATGGGGGCGGTGTTAACAGGGCAGTACCAGTATCACAATGGGGGCGGTGTTAACAGGGCTGTAGCAGTATCACAATGGGGGTGGTGTTAACAGGGCAGTACCGGTATCACAATGGGGGCGGTGTTAACAGGGCAGTACCGGTATCACAATGGGGGCGGTGTTAACAGGGCAGTACCAGTATCACAATGGGGGCGGTGTTAACAGGGCTGTAGCAGTATCACAATGGGGGTGGTGTTAACAGGGCAGTACCGGTATCACAATGGGGGCGGTGTTAACAGGGCAGTACCGGTATCACAATGGGGGCGGTGTTAACCGGGCAGTACCGGTAACACAATGGGGGCGGTGTTAACAGGGCTGTACATATATCACAATGGGGGCTGTGTTAACAGGGCAGTACCGGTAACACAATGGGGGCGGTGTTAACAGGGCCGTACTGGCCTCACAATGGGGGCGGTGTTAACAGGGCAGTACCGGTATCACAATGGGGACGGTGTTAACAGGGCTGTACCGGTATCACAATGGGGGAGGTGTTAACAGGGCTGTACTGGTATCACAACGGGGTCGCTTGTCTTACGGCCCCATTAGTACCAGCGATGTGGCTGGCTCCATTTTGAAAAGGGCCAGGCACCATGTGTCCAAAGCATTCGCCTGTTTCAGGTAATGGGCCCCTTTTAATATGAAAATCAGGGTCCTGTGATGTAAATAGGGCCCCAATTGCCATTTAGGTAAAAATTGGACAGAGCCTGCGTCGTGCGCGTTGCGATCAGTTCCACGAGCGATGAAACCGAAGAGTCCCGTCACAGTGCTGCATGATTTTTGTTGGCCTTGGAGGAGCAGGAGAGCTGGGGCATCAACATCGTGGCAGCTTCTTCACCACGGGAATGGGTGGCCAATCAGCCTGCTCTGCTGGTTGGTCATCCACAAATCAAATTTGACCTCAGTATCTCTATGGAATTGAAGGATTTCACAGGGGAATGTTGATATGCCGCTTATTATAGCATAGGCATAAAGTGGCTGCTACTTCATGCAAAGACTGAACAGATGATTTCAAGGTTCTATGGCTGAAGAGATCAATCAAAATATATATATCTTTTAGTGTCAGGAGCTCGAACCTTGAGAGGTTACAGTCCAAAGCAGGGCATGCGTTGTCAGTCAAGAAGGATGTGGTAAGAGATTAGCCATAAGCTATTAATGGTGATGTGCTGAAAAATCTAGAACATAATCCAATCAGGGTCAACTATTCTTTTCTAGCGAGTGCAATTGTCACTAAATGAGGTAAGACCCTAAAATTCTTGAAGGTCTGCTATCTTGGCACATGTGCAGTGAGTCAAAAAAAGGAAGTCTTTCATGGCCACCAGACACCTCAAAGCACTTTACAGCCAAATAAGTCGTTTTTCAAGTGTGGTCACTGTTGTAATGCAGAAAACACAGCAGTCAGTATACACAAAGCAAACTCCCACAAACAGCACTGTGACAATGACCAGATAATATGTTTTTTTGTGATGTTGATTGAGCAATAAATATTGGTCTGGACACCAGGGTTAAGTCCACTGCTCTTCTTCGAAAAAGTGTCATGGGGATGCCCTGTTAACATCACTCCCATGTAACATCTCAACCAAGAGATGGCGCTGCCAACAGTGCAGTGCTCCCTCAGTATTGCTCTGGAGTGTCAGCCATTGATTTTTGTGCTGAAGCCCAGAAGTGGTACTTGAACTTGGAATCTTGTAGCTCAGAGGTGAGAGTGCTACCACTGAGCCACAGCTGGCACTGTATTGAGAATGGAGCCCTCATCCATCTTCGCCTCAAGATGGAGATCCCGTCCCAAATTTCTGAGAGGCAGGGGCAAGTGCATCAACAGGACCTCAGTTACCACATAGGTAAAAATCAGACAGGGCATGCATCATGCATAGTGCGAACAGTTCCACAAGTGATAAAAATGAAGAGTCCCGTCACAGTGCTGAATTATTTTTGTGGGCCTTGGAGGAGCAAGAGCTGAACCACCAGCCACAATGGAAGAGTGGCGCCATCGCATAGATTGTTTGGAAGGAGACCGGGTGAGGCCTCGTAGAACATTGTCCTCTATGGGCCTTCTGCTCCCAGTGGAGCAAAGGGGAAGCTATGTGAAGGCATAAGTTCTGGTGAAGACTATGAAGGACATCCAGCCTATTCCTTGAATAACCCAGAAACTCCACAGACATGCTGCCTTAACATGGGGACATGGAGATAATCCACAGATATACCCTACTCCACTGGCATTTAAAGGGTCACAGATGGGCGAAACCTTGGCTGAACTAGGATCTGCCACTAAACTCTTGCCCACTCTGCCCAGGTGGAAATGAGGCTTTCTACCCTCTCCAGCTCCAGGAATTCTGCCCCTTTGAGTGTTTGAGACTTCAGAACCTAGCTTGTACAGTTTTAATCCCCAAAACTTTCTGGTGGGATTTGTAAGGACAATAAGTTGCATAAATACTGCAGATGTGGTGCAAGCATTTCATTATGATGTATTTCATTTTTAAATGGCTCATAAATCGTCTAACCTTGAAATCCATCTTGATTAATGTCTCCAATACTGCTGACTGCGTGACCAAACATTGAGCCCATTGAGCCATTTAACACCAGGTTGGGTTCCTCAGAGAACGTTCCCGCCTCATTCATGTAAATATACACAGCCCCACTGATCTCCTTCTTGTGGTGAAAGTAGTGAGGCGCCCCGACAATTAAGTCTTGCCAACTGTTTGGAAAAACAAAGCAAATTACTCCATTAAAAAAAGTTTCTACAAGGTAACATTATTAGATTATCATCTGGATAGGTTACTTATAGTTTAGCCCAGCACGAACAGAGTACAATATGGTCTGTTTATTTAATATGAAATAAATATAAAGTACTATGAGATTTAAATCCTCAATATTTCATTAAAGGGGATTTTACATGCTTATTTTCACTATACAAGTTGCTTGTGCTCAAAGCAGAATTTGACTACCCCAACTAATTTAGTTGGAAATTGAATGTCCTTTGTGAGCCATATAAATCAGAAAGATTCTTGGCTTGATCCCGAGCCTATGCTAACCTCAGCAGAGATGTTTAAAAAATATTCTTTTGTGGAACATGGCCAGCATTTATTGCCCATCTCTAACTACCCTTGAGAACTGAGTAGCTTTCTAGGCCATTTCAGAGGGCAGTTAAGAGTCAACCACATTGCTGTGGGTCTGGAGTCACATGTAGACCAGATCAGGTAAGGATGGCAGATTTCCCTAAAGGACATTAGTGAACCAGATGAGTTTTTTAAAGCAATTGATGATAATTTCATGTCACTATTTGGGCGGCACAGTGGCGCAGTGGTGAGCACCGCAGCCTCACAGCTCCAGTGACCCGGATTCAATTCTGGGTACTGCCTGTGTGGAGTTTGCAAGTTCTCCCTGTGTCTGCGTGGGTTTCCTCTGGGTGCTCCGGTTTCCTCCCACATGCCAAAGACTTGCAGGTTGATAGGTTAATTGGCCATTATAAATTGCCCCTAGTATAGGTAGATGGTAGGGAAATATAGGGACAGGTGGGGATGTGGTAGGAATATAGGATTAGTATAAATGGGTGGTTGATGGTCGGCACAGACTTGGTGGGCCGAAGGGCCTGTTTCAGTGCTGTATCTCTAAACTAAACTAAACTATTACTGACACTAGCTTTCAATTTCAGATTTATTAATTAATTGAATTTAAATTCCACCAGCTGCCATGGTGGGATTTGAACCCGTCCCCAGGGCCATTAGCCTGGGCCTCTAGATTACTAGTTCAGTGACATTACTATTATGCCACTGTCCACACCCCACCCCCTACCAAGAGGATGGCAGTTAGTCTCAAGTCCATGGGCTAAGGAAGGAAAAGTAATTAGCTAGGGTTTCAATTATTAATCACTGTGCAGTAGCCCCTGCTGCAACATAGTGTGTGGAGGGAGGTGTGCATGGGAGGGTTAAGTATGCATTTGGACATCAGACACAAACAGCGTAGAGCTTAGCTGTGGGCTACCTCCCATTGTAAAATCGTTGATGGACGCATTGTTAGTTTCAAACCCATGGAAGCACACACCTGCAAGATTCAGTGTCTTCAAGAATTGCATCTATCATGGCCCTAGGACATTTCAAACTGCTCCACGAGTGGGGAAATACTTTTGAAGAGTAGTCATTGCTACAATGTGGGGAAGGGGGGCAGCCAATTAGCACACAGTTAATGTTTGTGTCTTTTTTTTGTTTATCTCATTTTTTTTTTTGCTTTGTTTTTGGACAGCACCTGTTGAGGGTTCTGCCTATCCCCACTTACACCTCAAGATCCGTTGTTTGTTTATTTATTTATTTGTCCTATTACCATCTCCTTTTGACTTGTGTCATCATCCCTGTTGTCATGTAATCTCTCCTGCCTTCCATCTTATCTCAGACCTTCCCTTTTGCTCTTCCCCTGCACCCTCCACCTTTGCACTTGTTTAAAACCATCAGTTCTGATGTAAGGTCATTAAACCTCAAACGTTAACTCTGTTTCTCTCTCCACAGATGATGCCAGACCTGCTGAGTATTTCCAGCATTTTTTATTTTTGTTGCAGATTTCCAACATCCACAGTATTTTGCTTTTGGATTAGCACTGAGTAAGGTCCCTCAAACAGCGATGAGAAAGGATAGAAGAAAATAGGATAGGAAAAGAAAAAGCAACTCACTGAAGAATCGTCAAACTTTTCTAAAAGGTAAAATCATTATCAGAACCATCAAATGTTATGTACCATCTGATGCTGTGCTAGGAAGAAATCCAGCTACTATTACATTCCATTTACTGAGAATGCATTTTCTGCTGGTTAGTGGGGAAGATAGCAAAGTTACAAGTGTCTCATGCTCTGCTGCTGTACTGTACAACTTGACACAAATTAAGCTCATAAATTTTTTTTCATTCTTTGGAATTTGTTGTAAAAAATAAATTATGAAGTTGTAAGAAGAGCAAACCACTTAAAAAGAAAATGAGCAACAACCAAAATATAAATCAAACATGACTGAACGTGTTTATGAGACTGAGGCAGACACAATAAACAGACGCCAAAGTACAAAGACAGGAGAGTCTATTAGCCTCAACAATGACTTCGTCTGTGCTGCTAAAGTGCACTGAAGGTCAACAGGAATCTCCTCATCAAAGTTGTGAAGAACAATTTAAAGGACCTGATGAAAGGGTTACCTACTAATTGCTGTTATTGTAATAGGTCTTGTGTTTGGTGCAAGGTTTCTGCTCCTTATACAGAGTGCATACAAGAGAAAATTTTCCTCAATGGACATCTGCTGGGCGTCAGGACAGGTGCCGTGCACCCTAAAGTACATTGCGCCTGTAGAAAGGACAGCTGCCTGCATTTTCCAAACCTTGGATTATTTGCATGGCCCTGTTGAACTCCAAACAGAAGCATAGGCCACCCCTAGCTGGGCTCAGCATCTGTACATTGGCAGGGAGCAAACCTGCAAAGCTGCATGCTAGGCTGCCAAGAACAGCAGCAGAAACTAGAAGACCTCAAGTATTTAAAATTGGCCTGACAGAGGGGTCTTTATAGAAACTGTAACACTTGCACTTGCCGCATGTTCTTCAGTCTACCCCCTCCACTCTACTCACCATAGTCCCTCCAGTCTAGAGGGGTCAAGGAGCAGACTATTGCACCAATAATTCTCAAGCACTTGAACGCTGTGATATCCAATGAGCAAAGGTCCAGGAAAATAAAGGAAGCCAGGAATGCCCCCTCGCACCTCAATAATAACAAGGAAATTGTGCCGAATGCAGTTAGAGGCCTGGTTATGCCCATTGAGAAAGGAAATTCAGTGGCAGCATAATTTGCTGAAGATCTGATGTAATAGACCTTGACTCTTTTTCCTCTTCTGCTTTCCAAGGCGCAGGAAAGAGGAAAATCTCTCCTATAAAATGTTATAAAAAGGAATGACGGAGGAAGCATTGCCTTCTTTATTTAGCTGTAATATAAAGGGGCTATTCTGCAAATATTCATGTGTACACAGGACATTCAAATCATTATGAATTTTGGAATGTACAAATCATTGTTCCACATTGTTTCACTGCTGCACAGATTGAGGCAATAATATACTTAGTACAGGAAGCACCAGAACTCCAAATTCTAAAGCAATGCGTGCTCATGCATCCTGTACAAGTTATAAGATCATGACAACTGCGTTGCTCAGCTGCTGAACTTGTTAATTCCTGCAGTCCTCAGAGGTATTGTCTTTAGTTAAGCCCAATGTACAAGTCCAGTCAGAGGAATACATTTGCTCGTTTGGCTGCTGCGCGTAAATCACCAACATGTTGGACACTAACAGATGCTCCTTTGTTGATTGGCAAGCTTAAAATGGGGACAAACCTAATTCCCCCATTAAATCTGTTGTGCAAAATTAATATTTTAGTAGGATTAAACATAGTGCAACTGAGTGATAAAAATCATTAGATCACAGAGTACCTGAGTCTCAATTTCATGCTATTGATATTAAACTCTTACCTGAAATACGTGCACATAATGTGTTAGCCATTTTGAAGACTGCACAGTGAGAAGATTGTCCCTTTTTTCCTTGTTTTCCCAGTTAGGGCAGGAGTCACTTATGTGGCTTTAGCTTCTTCCTGATCTCACTTTTGCCCAGATTAAAATTTCACAGAGGACAAAATATCATGTTGGAGGCTGCCCTCAGATGTACGTGACCCTCTCCCACCCCCAATCTATCTGATCTGCCTACCCCCACCTCCAGCACCACTGCAGATCCATACAGAACAGTTCAGATCACTCCTCTGCTCCAACAGTCTGAAAATCACATTGCTGGTTTTCCTCCCTATGAGTTATTTTCTAATCAAAACTGTTTTTAAACAATATTTTCTTATATCTAACTATAATAAAGGAGCAGGTGCTCCCATTTATAAGCTTGGTGGATAGGTCACTGAATTCACCAATCTCACAGCTCTAGTTTAGTCTGAACTCTCTGATGGAAAGTCAAACGATCCTTGAGGAAATGGGTCAAGAAAGGCCAGCACCACAGGAGATACATTTACAAGGTTTTTCCCAGTGATTAACTGGTTTGGTCCTCTTTCTGCCTACTTCAGGGACATGGATCTGTTCACAGAATTCCCCGAGAAGGAAGAGCATCCCTTCATCACCATTCAAATGGTCATGGTAAAAAAGCTCATACACATGTCCAGCAGGTTTGAAAGCTCCGTGTTACCTACCTGTCATTGTCAAGATCAGCAGCAGCCACTGAACTCCCAAAATACGACCCTGTTTGACTTCCTGTTATAGTGTACTCTATATTCAGATCGTTTTCTTTGCTCTGTCCAAGAAGAAACACCGCTCCCGTGTGATTATAGCGGGGGCCTCCTGCCACGTAGCTGAACTGCTTGTCATGTGTTATCCTCTTTCCAGCAGTGAGTGAGTATCCTATGAGGAAAGTAAAAACTCAAGGTTAGCGATGAGAACATTGAGTAGGGTCTCCTGGCAAAGGCACTGAACAGCTAAACCTTACAGATCAGAAAGATTGCAAGTTCTGTGCCAAGTTAACTGATTTCAGCTGAGGCTTTATAACTAGCCTCAGTGCCTCTAGGGGAAGAAAGCCTACTTCAACAGCCAGGGTGTCGGTTCCCGATTGCTCTCCACCAATCCCTGCTGAAGCGCATGTGTTATGGACATTAGCTGAGCTTGACTGTGATGCTCCTGTAAGTTGAATAGTCTACCATGGCTCATTTTCTAGGGCCACACATGAAGAACAGCTACTTTGGCAAGGTAATGCAGGGCACCCATTAAGGAGGCAAAACATCAGCAGAGGGTAGAGGACAGAAAAATTATCCAAGAAAATGGAGAAGGAAAATGTACAAAACAAATTTTAAAGGATATTTGGATTTTTTCAAGGGAGAAATGCTGGAACTTTTCAAGGAGTTCAGTTTAGTTTAGTTTAGAGATACAGCACTGAAACAGGCCCTTCGGCCCACCGAGTCTGTGCCGACCATCAACCACCCATTTATACTAATCCTACACTAATCCCATATTCCTACCACATCCCCACCTGTCCCTATATTTCCCTACCACCTACCTATACTAGGGGCAATTTATAATGGCCAATTAACCTATCAACCTGCAAGTCTTTGGCATGTGGGAGGAAACCGGAGCACCCGGAGGAAACCCACGCAGACACAGGGAGAACTTGCAAACTCCACACAGGCAGTACCCAGAATTGAACCCGGGTCACTGGAGCTGTGAGGCTGCGGTGCTAACCACTGCGCCACTGTATCATTCAGAAATGATAAGCCATGGAAGAGGACTGAAAGCACAACTACCATGAATGACACAGAATATTCCCGATGGCTGGGGAGTCCAGAACCAGGGGTCACAGTCTCAGGATATGGGGTATGCCATTTAGAACCAAGATGAATAATTTCTTCACTCAGAGGGTGGTGAACCTGTGGAATTCTCTACCACAGAAGGCAGTGGAGGCCAGGTCATTAAATATATTCAAGAAGGAGATAGATATATTTCTTAATGCCAAAGGGATCAAGGGACATGGGGAAAAAGTGGGAACAGGGTACTGAATTAGACGATCAGCCATGGTCTTTTTTGAATGGCGGTGCAGGCCCGAAGGGCTGAATGGCCTACTCCTGCTCCTATTTTCTATGTTTCTAATATGTAACCTAGTTCAGACAGCCAAGGGTCATTTACCTCCTGACATTTTGAGTGGAGTAAACCACAAGTTACTTGATCAGATTTATACACATGTATGGTTTGCAAATTAATTACATTCAAGTTTTAAAAAAAACTTCTTGGACAATGTGCACTGGTTGTGACACTTGGAACCCAAAAGTGGCTAAAGTCCTTTCAATTCACAGGATGCACATACAAAATTGTTTTTGCCAAGGCAGCAGTGTTCGAACACATTGGACAAGCTTTCAGAAGATACATTTCTTCTTTCCTTGGCATAATTGTTTTTTGTGAGGTCAAGTATTGAAGGCTAGACAGACAGTCAACGTCCTTTATAAATGATGAGTGACACCTTCTGAACACAAGAGAGATATATCCTTTAAAAGCTCAGATGTAGTGTTCTCCATATAGTTCAAATACAAAAAAAGTTGTTTATTTTCGTTTTCTGTTCCATCTTTTTTTTTAGAAAAAAAGACAATTTGGGATGTGAAATTTTATCTTGCCACCAGCTGTCTCTTTGCCATAATGGCACTTCCTCTTTTCACTTGCCCTTCCGCACAAGAGCTGGCACACTGCACTTTGTGATCTGGGCAACCTTGGGCCCCAAACTACATTATGTATTCCTCCCAGCACCACAGAGAAAAATAAAAAGGGTTAAAATTGCTGTTCCCTTCTGTCAATTGTTAGCATGAACTACGAAATGTCTTGCAATAAACCCCAGTTCATTTCTTTTTATTGAGAAACCAAAATGATGGGCTAGGCCTTTCATTGGAGGATCCCAGTGTAGAGAAGAGTAAAAGACAATTTGAGGTAAATCAGGAAACATTGATTAGTTGATGGCATGTTCAGAGAAAAAGTCTGCTGATAGGAAGAGGAAGGAAAGACTGAGGAAAGAATTCCACTGTTTTGAGGCCCTGGGAAAGAAAGGTCCAAGTACGAGACTGTGCGATTAGTTTTTAATTCAACAAAGTGAGGATATAAGGAGGGGAGCATGTAATCAATATATTTGGAGTTTAGCAAGATAATCAGTTTAGCAGATGACTATTGATCCTAAAAGAAGTAGTGATAAAGTAGGATGACATTGAGAAAGAGGCAATGTTTAGAAATGAGAACCATAACCTGTATCATAACCAGATTTTTCTTGTAAGCAGCCCAGAGCCTAGAAGTGTGAGAGACATGTTAAGTCAATGACAGTCAAAAAATGTTTAGTGAAAAGAAAGCCTAGCTATAAAAGAGCTTCTTGGAGGCAATTTTAGCAAGAAGATGTGGGAGCTTCATTAGTGGTCAAAAAATAGCAAGGAATCATTCTTAATAGTTGAAAAGAACCAAGGTTGAAAATGGGAGCCTTTGCTTTGTCTTATAGGAGACAAAAACTGATTCAAGCTTTTGGTACAAGGGAAGCTCCTGGCACTTTTCTTTTAACTACAGACATGTAAATAACATCACACTTTAAGAACTGCTGTTTCAATTTGAAGTCGTATCCCTGTACATTATTCTGTGCTGCCCTGCAGGACCTTTTTCTATCTGAAGTGCACGGTGCTTTGCAGAGAAAGTAAAGATAAAATCTGAGCTCCCTCGATAAGTTTACAAGGGAAATGGACTGCTCTGTGAGATACGGACACAGTCACACCAAATTGATCGCCGATCTCTCCAGAGTATGTCCAGGGCAGTTGAATTACATTTGTTCTTCCCTCCACTTTCCTAGCTCAGAATCATTGATGCCAAAAATAGTCATGGTCCCTGTTCCTGATCACTCCCCAGTGGGCCTTGCTGGAATTGACATGCATGTGGCTGTTGGATGATGGCAGGTTAGGCCTACATGTTCCGTTCATCCTGTCTCAGATGAATTGCATGCTAAGACATGGGGAAGGGTCAAAATGGGGAGAGCTGCAGCTTCCTGTTGTACAATATTCCAGTACAAGTCAGTGCCTCCAGCAGAAGACAGATAAAATGGAGAAAAACTTGTGAAAACCATGTTGTACCTATGTAGCTGTGAGCCTTTGATAAATCACGAAGCAGGAAAGGGCCATCTTCCAGTATATTGAGCTCGACAAATGTAATGTTCTTTTGTGCGACTTGGACTGTTCCTAAAAAAGAAAACAAAATGAACATCAGTCAAAACCTGGGGCCTTATTCACATAGCATTTTCTTGTGACAATGCACTGAAAATATCAAACCAAATTCAATAAAGTCATATTGAGTATGATTCGAATAAATGCCTTTACTCAATGACATGAACCATTTAGGTCTCAACTGTAGCACCTCAGGGCAATATCCTCCTTGAATCATATTTATGTCTTCATTTGTTTGAGTGGCTTTAATACTAATTTCATATCTGTGTGCACAAGAAAGATACAATTGATAACTTAGAAAATCAAATAGGAAAAGCTGAGCTCAGCCTGACTGGAGGTATAATGGCTTGGCATCCTGTTATATTGTCCTGTGAAATAGTGTGACAAGTGTTAACTTGGCTCAGTGGTCAAAATATTGCAGGTTCAAGCATCATTTGTAGAACTTGAGTGCATAATCTAAGTTGTGACTTCAGTGTAGTTCTGAGGTACTGCTGTGTTGTTGGAGGTCCTGTCTTTAGGGGAGATGTAAAACAGACTCTGTCTGTCTGTTCAGAGAGCTGTAAAAGATCCCAAGACAGTTATTTTTGGAAAAACAGATAATTCTTATATTGTCAAGGCCAACATTCATCCCTCAACCAACAGCATCTGGTCAGAGTGACATCAGCTGTGGTGTGGGAGCAGGTCATCTACCTGCCCACCTTGTCCAAGGTGCACTGCCTGGCACATTGGAAATTAAGAAGACAGAGAGAGTGACGTTTTCTGAACTAAAAGGACTATCAATTTTAAAAATAAATGTGTATTGACCTCACAAAATAAAACATGAAATGGAACCACAAGGTACATAGATGCCAGCTGGGACTGACTCCAGGTGATAAAAGGGTTTGCATGCAATTTGGATGACGTACACACAGAATAGTTTACAGCAACACTGGAAGGACTTGAGATCGGCAGCGTTGAAAACAATTTCATAATACCATTCTGCGGTTAAGCCAACATGCTTGTTGTGCCATACCAATATTTGCATGCAAACACTTAGGACTGGATTTTATCGGGCCCCCGACATCAGGCTCTGTGGCGGGGTGGGGGGAGGGGCCAGAAGACTGTTCTGGCAGAGGCCTGTCACGGAACCCAATGCCGGGAGGGCCTGGCCCAATCCTCCTGCCGGCAGCGAGGCTCCGTGGCAATGGGACCTCAATTTCAATATTTAAATCAATAAAATGAATTCATTTAAATATACTTACCTTGAATCGTCTGGGCCTGTCATGATGTTCAGTGTGGCTGCCGGCATGTCTGGGGAAAGCAGGCGTGGTAGGGAGGTGTGGGGGGGTGCGGTGGCATGAGTTAAGATTTTCAGTGCGGGCGTGGGGGGACAGGGTCAAATAAATTGAATGAATGTAGGGGATGATGGGAAGGGGTGAACTTTAAACTTTGCGCAATCTTGGGGGGAGGGGGAGGCCAGATTTAAAAGGTGTTTCGGTGGGGGGTAAGGGCAAATAGTTAATGTAATTTTTATTGAGGGGTGGAAAAGGGGTGTTAGAACTTTATTTGATCAATTTTGTGGGGTGGGGTTACAGAGTGTATCTTTAAAAGTTTAGATTTGCCGGTAGGACAGGCTGCCCTTTAAAACTGGCGTCAGCGCCTGCACACAGGCAGCTGATGGCATTGCTGGTGTCAGATAGCCTGCCCCCTCCACATGATTGGTGGGGGGAGACGGGCTGCTGTGGCTATTTAAATAAGCTGCCATGCAGGAGATTGCAGCAGCTCTGTGGCATGTGGCCTGCGCGTGTGGGCCGTCATTTTTTCTGAGAGCGGCAGCGGGCTCTTAAAATCCAGCCCTTAGCATAGTCTTTTGTGCTGGTGGCAGAGGTCTCGATGTCAGGGGAAGCCGATGCCGAGATCCCCGTGTCACCTCTTGCATGGAAGGCCCAAAGAATTTAGTGCCAATCAGGCATTTAACTGGGCAGCAGGGGGCCTTCTGTACGATTTATGACTACGTCACCGGAGCCCCAGCCTTGCAGAGCTGCCGGCTAATCAGAGACTGGCAGCTGTAGTGCCACCGCAGAGGCCCGGCTGCTGCTGTAGCTGCAATGACCAAACACCGAGGAGTGGTGCTGGAACCAAGCTTAAGGTAGGTCAGGGCGTGGGTTGCAGTGGGTGGGGGAGGGGGCCGGCAGCAAGGGGAATGGCCCTCAGTTTTCACAGGCCTTCCCTCTCCGGAGCGAATTGTGGTGGAGGTGGGATGGAGACGGGATGGTGGCGGGGCACACCCCACCTCCCCCACCCACACCAGCATCTCACTCAATTTTATGATCTCCCCACTTCTAAACCTGCCACAAGGAAGAGCACAAAATTCCACCCTTACAAGCAGACTCCATATAGAATTGGATAATCTGTTAGTTTTAGTGAAATAACAAATAAAATGGATAGATGAATGTTATCATATGGAATTGCAGTATTTTACATATATCAGCACAGATAAGAAACCCTTCTAGAGATTTAACAAAACCTGAACCCTACAGGGGTATCAGACCACAATGATCTTAGATCAGGTCCTTGGGAAAATACTCCAGTAGAGATCTGAGCAACCAAAGAATGCACAGGTTGTTGACAGGAATAGAAATGAGAAAGGAAAAGGAAACTGGATAAAATTCTATCCTCACCCTCTTCCAAAGTAAGGGAAACTGGATAAATGGAAAGAATATACCTGAGGCCGTAATCAAAAAGAGAAGCTCGATATCTGTTTGTCTCCATTATCAAGACCACACGGATTTGAAAACCATGACCAAAGGGCCGATTTTGCTCCCAGCTGCCCAGCAGAAACTGGACAAGCGGGCAGTTAAAATTGCCCAGGGGACTGACCCTCTGAGGACCAGTTACCTTCTGAACTTAATCAGCTCCTCTGAGCAGGCGAGAGGGGCAGTCACCAGAAGACATAGGGGAGTCCTTCTTTAAATATGCAGACCGGGTTTCACTGATGTCATTGGGCCCAACTGCAATTTTAACCAGAAGCCTGCACGGGGTAGCTATTGTGGTTCCTCCCCAAGCCAACGAAGCGGGAACAGGAGCCAGAGCCAGAAGAAGTCTGAGAAAGATAAGTGGTTTTCCTTTCATTTTTGAAAAGAATCTTTCTTTGTTGTGCTAAGAGGAGCAAGAGCGCTCTGACATTGTATTCCCGCCGAGACCACAAGCTGCTCAGGCTGAAATGGCTTGTTGTACACCTCGACCAGCCACCACCACTGCACCCGAATTAAAGTAAAGCCATGACCTTCAAGCTTAATATGAATGAAAGCTGAAGAGATTTTTTTTTAAACGCCAGACCTTGCCAGTTCCAGCCGCCAGGTGCCCCGTAATATGCATAGTGATTGGGGTGTGTGAATCCTGCAGACATGCCCTGCTGGCACATAAGCAGTCCCTGATGGTCGCCCCCTACGTTTTCACAGAACTGCACTGGAGAAGTGTCCCAGTCATCATCTGGATTGATGGCGATGTTGTCACTTACGACGAAACAGCGACCCACCAAAATTCTCTTTTCATCCTGGAGGGTCAGTTGTCTCTTCTCATACCGGTGCGCACAAACCTGCCGGGGAAACAAATAGGCCATGTTTGAACAGATGTCTTACCAGTGAAAAGTCTCCCCTCTTGCAGCATAATTTTCCTGTTTCCTTTTGAAGTAAGCAACTTACCTAAATGAATCTAAAACAATAATTACGATTGGTTCAATAAATCTATTTGTAAATTGAAATCAGACTCAAATCACCTGCAAGTTGCAGAAGGAAATTCTTGCCTCAGTGTAGCTTTACCTCATCTAATAGCCACTTCCAAAATAGAAAATAGTGCCTCCTTTGTAGGTGCACGTGAAGCTAGCAGTGGTGATTCCTAGAAACTGTAGTCAATTAACTGAACAATCCTCTCTCTCCACGAGGGTAAACAGAGAATGACTGTACCTTCCATAGTTGTTAAAGACTAAATTTTCGAACAGTCAACTCAAGTCAGGTGATCACACGATACTCAGGAGAATTATTTGGTGCGTGAATTTCTGTTCCGGTCAAGGTAAAGAACAACCTTGCTGGGGAATGAACAGTTTATGGGCATCCAGTACCAGCATCAAGCACAGAATCACAGAAGTGTTACAGCACAGAGGGAAACCATTTGGCCTATGCGTCTGTGCCGCTCTCCGAAACAACAATTTACCTCGTGCCACTCTCCTGCCATTTCCCCATAGCCCTGCACATTCTTCCTTCTCAGATAAAAATCCAATTCCCTCTTGAATGCCTCAATTGAACCTGCCTCCACCACACTCTCAGGCAGTGCATTCCAGATCCTAACCACTCGCTGTGTAAAAAGGTTTTCCTCATGTGACCATTGCTTCTTTTGCCAATTACCTTAAATCTGGACACTCTTGTTCTCAATCCTTCCACCAACAGCAACAGTTTTTCCCCTATCTACTCTGTCCAGACCCCTCATGACTTTGAACACCTCTAATACATCTCTCTGAAACTTCTCTTCCCTAAGGAAAACAGTCCCAACTTCTCCAATCTATCCATGTATCTGAAGTTCCTCATTCCTGGAACCATTCTCATGAATCTTTCTGCACTCTGTCTTATGCCTTCACACCTTTCCTGAAGTGTGGCACCCAGAACTGGATACAATACTCCAACTGAGGCCGAACCAGTGTCCGATACAAGTTTAACATAACTGCCTTTCTTTTGCACTCTATGCCCCTAATAATGAAGCCAAGGATGTCGTATGCTCTATTAACTGTTCTCTCAACCTATCCTGGCTCCTTCAGTGATTTATGCACATATACACTCAGGAAAGGGATGAACAAGCTGCAGAGTAAAGCTCCTTGTACTCTGACCCAGCAGACATTTGTTTCATTTCCAACACTAACTATCCTATGACCCTTATCAAACTGACTACCACTTTCAGTAGCAAAGCTGGCTTATGGGTCATATTTTACCATGGATCCATACAGACTGAGAGCGGGTAAAGACTGCCTTAATAACTTAGGACTCTTGCAGTCAACACTGCACGGAGACGTCATCCCATGATTCTTGGATAGATATATACCAGCTCCTAAAAAGGTGAAAATGGCAACCCACTGCACTGCCTAGTCCATCCCACTGATTCTATTAACCTATACCAGTCAAATCTGACCAACTTTATTTCTCACTCCTTAACTTGCATAAACATGCGGGCTGCTCCCATTACAAATGTACAGGCTGCTATTGTCTATAATGGAGCAGTGTTCCCAGTCATGTCTTCCTGTGTTATTTGCCATTGTTGGGGATAACAGACTTGGCCCAGAAATTTGTCGTGCCCACATTATATGCAGTTGGTCCTCTTTTTCCATCGAGGAGGTGTCCAACCTTTGATCTGCAGCTCCCCGTGGTGGTAAATCTAGAATCTGGGGCATAGTGCAGGGAAAAATTGTGGCACATATCAACAGCTCATCATTCAGCTGCCAGCATGTTTATGCTCCAATCAGACTAACCTGTACAAAAAGCAATTTAAATTGGCCTTACCAGCACTTTCCCACCAGGCCCTTGGCTTGCCACCGTGACTCCGAGCCACTGATCTTCCTTACTTTCTGTTTGTCGATCAGCTGTGGAAACAATTATGTGGTGAAAACAAGAGAATAGTTCATGAAGTGAAACAAAAAAGATTGCTCGGACACCATAGCAAGATACACTTTGAGTGGCCAGTTAAGTGCCCAAATAACAAGCCTCAGCCCTCAAGTAGCCAACATAAATATACAGCATTTTATTTTAAATAGATTAATGCAAATGTTTATATGGGACAAAAACATAAAACAGAATCCAGTACTCATTGCAACACAGGAAACCATGTTCCGATAAATGGCCCCATGAGATCATTGCTATTTAGAACATTTCACAAAGCAAAATTTAGGTTGTGTCTGCCCATCCATTTAAGATGTCCCATCAAGAATAGCCTGAAATCAAACAACACTTGCCCCTTGTAAGCTGGTCCAGTACTTCTGTTATACGGTTTTCTTACAATCTTAGGTGTAGCTGGGCTGGTGTTGGATGTATGATAAAATTATTGGAAAGAGATTAGTCTGGGTATGTACTTCCCTTGGATCTTTTAACTCACTTATCATTTTCACTGCCACAGCGACGCCGGGATTTTTTTATTTTGTTTTTTGAATGGGATCTTATTGTAGCATTGCATTCCGCATCTGGTTGATAAAACTAATTGTCTTGATTTCCTCACAACTAAGTAGCAATCTCGGTACATTTGGAATCTTACTTGGTTTCTCAAATGCGGCACGTTCACAGTCATTGCGAGATACTGTCACAGGGCAGTAGAATAAGGCTCCAGTGCGGTTTGCCAATTGATCCGGGAGACCTGCTGCCTGAGGAGCACCAACCAGCAATCTGGAAAAAAGGTGAAAATGCAGAGATGAGCAAGTGAGTATTGCAGAAGAAAACACCACGAGGACAGCACTGAAAGACAAGACCTACCTGCAGATTTTGAACTGGACAGTACAGGTTCGAATCTGTCCAGCTGACAAATCTTAATTATTGAAAATGAATCACAACTGTTGATTGATAAATAAGGAAGGAAAGCCCCAAAGCGTTTTCCAGACAACAAAGTACTTTTGAAGTGCAGTCACTGTTATGACATAGGATATATGACAGCCAATGCGCACAGCAAGGTCCCATAAACAGAAATTAGATTTAAAAAAAATCTTTTTTCATATATATCAAAATGGTGCTGGTTGAGGGCTAAATATTGAGCAAGACACTGAGAGACCTCCCCTGCTCTTCTCGAACAGGGCCATGAAATCTTTTACATCCGCTTGACAGGACAGACAGAGCCTCAGTTTAACATCTCATCTGAAAGACAGCAGCTGACAGTGCAACACCCCCGCAGTACTGCACTGCAGTGCCAGCCTAGTTAATGTGCTCAGGTCTCAGGAATGAGGTCTGAATCTACAACCTTTTGACTCAGAGGTGAGTGTGCTACCGCAGAGCCAAGGTTGACACATTTTTCTTAAACAAAAATTGCTCTGCGCATGCACAGATTGCAATGTTTAAAATTTGTTCAGCTTCATGGGAGCTTAAACTATTTTCGCTATATGCCATTGCTCAAAGTCCTCTACCTCTAGAGTGTGATGATTTGTCAGTGGAATACCCTATTATTAAGTCCTGCCCATTGCCCCTTCACACCCAGCAATCAGACAACAAGCCCTGTTGACCTCAAAGCTATTGTTAGCCAAAGACAGTTGAGGAAGCAAATATTGTATGCAGTAATACACATGCTGTGATTCTAATCCTCTAAGCAGTTGCTAGGAGGTACATGGTGGCAAAGCCCTCTGTATACAGTTCCCTTTTAAATCAAGTTCTCCTTCAACAATGTCATAAATCAGGAGCGCTGACTGCAACCTATGTTTACATTTAGGTGACAGGACACAAACGTTAAATTGCCATTGGATTCCACATGCAGCCTGAAAGCATAAACATAGAACAAAAGTTTGATTTGATATTTCTCTCCTCTATAACATTTAGAACTGTATTTGTTAGAATACACTCAGCTTTACAAAGAGACCGTTCCATATTGAAAGATAAATGTGGAATGGCTTCCAGATTCTGTACTAATTTGAATGTTGGTCATTCTTGCCTTTTTTGGGTTTCTAGGTCACCAGATGGAGTTTATAGTCCAGAAATTCCCGATGACAATGCCCCACTTCTTTTGGGCCTCCTTATCTCGAGAGACAATGGATACGCGCCTGGAGGTGGTCAGTGGTTTGTGAAGCAGCGCCTGGAGTGGCTATAAAGGCCAATTCTGGAGTGACAGGCTCTTCCACAGGTGCTGCAGAGAAATTTGTTTGTTGGGGCTGTTGCACAGTTGGCATTCTTGCCTTTTTTGGGTTTCTAGGTCACCAGATGGAGTTTATAGTCCAGAAATTCCCGATGACAATGCCCCACTAGAGTAATTAAAATGTACCGTATTTCATGTACCAAACATGCAAGCAAGCCAACCAATACCAAAGCAACACAGAGAGCATTCTGACATCTGAAATTGAAAGGCTCTTATTAACATCTATTACAACACACTACACTAGGCCAACATTAACAAGAGAGATTGTGGAGAGTACCCAAGGTTAGCCATCGACAAAGAGTGTAGTGCTCATAGTTAATGAATATCCTGAAGTGGGAACAATTTTCTTAGGCACAGATTAAGTCCTTGCTGATTTATGTGACGATTTAGCCTATGGGAAGGTGAGGCGGGGGAGGTGTAGTGGAGCTGATGAATTAAAAGGCAGCAATACAACTGAACCATTAATAAATTGCACAAGACAGCCTGCACCACCACATCCACATCACTTCCCCCCCAACCCACCACCACTCCTGAAAAATAAATTATAAAGAAATAAAACCATCGCTGGAAATTGCCTGGAAATGCAGGAAAGGTTAAAAATAGAAACCATTTTTAAAGTTGATATTAGATTAGAAAATGTACACTGGGACTACATGGGTGTTGCAAATCCTGTATACAAAACTCTTACTAAAATGCAGTGTTTAAAATACCTGCCTTTCACATACAATTTATATTGGCAATGACTCAGTGGGCTGGATTTTAAGAGCCCACTGCCAATCTTGGCGGTGAGCTCAAAAAATGGTGGCCTCCCCGCTGGGCTGCACACTAAAGAGCCGCCGCAATCTCAAGCACGGTAGCTCATTTAAATATTTAATTTTCAGGCGGCCTGCACCCCCAATCTTGTGGAGGGGGCGGCTGTCTGTCCCTGGCAATGGCGTCAGCTGCCAGTGCGCAGGCGCTGGCGCCGTTTTTAAAGGGCAGCCAGCCCTGCCGCCCAATTTACATTTTTTAAAGTCCTACCCCTAAAATTAAATAAATAAATGTCTAACGTCCCTTTCCCACCCTCCAATAACAATTACAATAACTATTTGCCCTCTCCCCACAAAACACTTAACCTTTTCATCTTTACCTCTGATACAGAACTGGCTCGGTCATAGAAGACAGAGGGTAGCAGAGGAAGGGTGCTTTTCTGAATGGAGGGATGTGACTCGTGGTGTTCCGCAGGGATCAGTGCTGAGACCTTTGCTGTTTGTAGTATATATAAATGATTTGGAGGAAAATGTAGCTGATCTGATTAGTAAGTTTGCGGACGAGACAAAAGTTGGTGGAGTTACGGATAGTGATGAGGATTGTCAGAGGATACAGCAGGATATCGATCGGTTGGAGACTTGGGCGGAGAAATGGCAGATGGAGTTTAATCCGGACAAATGTGAGGTAATGCATTTTGGAAGGTCTAATGCAGGTGGGAAGTATACAGTGAATGGCAGAACCCTTAGGAGTATCGACAGGCAGAGAGATCTGGGTGTACAGGTCCACAGGTCACTGAAAGTGGCAACGCAGGTGGATAAGGTAGTCAAGAAGGCATACGGCATGCTTGCCTTCATCAGTCGGGGCATAGAGTATAAAAATTGGCAAGTCATGCTGCAGCTGTACAGAAATTTAGTTAGGCCACACTTAGAATATTGCGTGCAATTCTGGTCACCAGACTACCAGAAGGACGTGGAGGCTTTGGAGACGGTACAGAAGAGGTTTACCAGGATGTTGCCTGGTCTGGAGGGCATTAGCTATGAGGAGAGGTTGGATAAACTCGGATTGTTTTCACTGGAACGACGGAGGTGGAGAGGCGACATGATAGAGGTTTACAAAGTTATGAGCGGCACGGACAGAGTGGATAGTCAGAAGCTTTTTCCCAGGGTGGAAGAGTCAGTTACTAGGGGACATAGGTTTAAGGTGCGAGGGGCAAAGTTTAGAGGGGATGTGCGAGGCAAGTTCTTTACACAGAGGGTGGTGAGTGCCTGGAACTTGCTGCCGGGGGAGGTGGTGGAAGCAGGTACGATCGCAACGTTTAAGAGGCATCTTGACAAATACATGAATAGGATTGGAATAGAGGGATACGGTCCCCGGAAGTGCAGAAGGTTTTAGTTTAGGCAGGCATCAAGATCGGCGCAGGCATGGAGGGCCAAATGGCCTGTTCCTGTGCTGTACTGTTCTTTGTTCACCACCTCCCCCAAAACTGCACAAAGTTTAAGGGTCAACCCTTCCCACCATTCCCTACACCCACGACATATATTTGACCCCATCCCCCACCACTGACAAACTTAGCTCCTCCCCCTCCCCACCAGTGTGACGCTGCATTTCCCTGGACAGGGATCTGAAGGTGAGAGTGCCAGCCACCGCACCAAAGATCACAGTGGACCCTCAAGATCGCAGAAAGTTGATTTGCGTATTTAAATTGTAGTCCCGTCGCCCAGTGATGTGGGGGGGGGGGGGTCACCATGGAGACGCGCGGCCACCAGGAGCCACCTTCAGGAACCCCCCCTTCCCCCCCCACCCCCGTCATGGAACCCAATGCCTGGGGAGAACAAAATCCAGCCCAGTGTGTCAACAAGCTGTGCCCCGTATCAATAGGATTCAGGTTTACACTAGTGATTCTTCATAGGGTGAACATTCAGTTCCTTCAGATAACCAGAACAACCTAATAATCTGAATGGTTTCCAGCTTCTGTGCTGTAAAAGTTCATGGTTCGAGTTGAGCTCTGTGTGCATGCACATGGGATCGGGGTGGGTATGAGAAGGCGGAAAGAAGGAAAACGTGCGCCCTGTAAAATCAGAGGGAGAGTCAATGCGCTTTACCACCATGCACCTCCTCATAACTGCTTAGAGGATCAGAATCACAGCATGTGTAATGTTGCAAACAAAGTATACATTTACCTGAGATGCTGAAACACTTCCATAGGGCTAAAAAGTGATTAGCAGTGCAAGATTGACTTATAGAACTTATGTAACGGTCTTTCCCTTAACTTTTGCCTTTATGTACACTATTACTTATTGCGGGTAATTCTAAATTAAGTAATTTCCGGATTGGTCGTGTATCTCTTCAATTTTTTCCACCCTTTGCTTTCAAAAAGTGTTTTTAAAAATGAAAGGTAATTTTGCAAGTTTGCACTGAATGATAAACAAAGCTTTAAAAATACAAACCTATACGACTCATCTTAGCTTCATTTGTGGATACGCAAAAATTGCTATTTGCCCACAATGGAGCATTCATGTCAATCCAAATAGAGCAGCATTTTCTTCCCTGAAATTGAAGCTCAGTTTTGTGCCTGTGAATGCCACTTGTTTACACAGGGAGGGAGGAAAAGGGATATCTCACGGTAAATTTGATCTTTAAAGTATTAAAGTTGCATCAGCAGAAGATTATTAGATTTACTCATTTACTTTAACAAATTGTCAATTTTGCTCATCAAACAGTAAACATTATTCTCAAAACAAAACAAAAAACCATTGTAAAAAAGACTGAAGCTCTTGGACATCTTAACAACAAACACAGACAATTGATCCTCAGAACATTCCAATTAATCTGTCAGATGTTAGCTTTCAACAGTCACCTCAGGGCATCTTTCCCCAATCCCACCATCTTTACAGTGACAACTGTATTAAAACAATGGGCTTAAAATGTGCAGTCTGCAGCCTAATATCTCTTCATCTCCATTACGTATTGTTGCACGAGCAGCTCTCCTTCCCTGGCCTTTCAACTCAGCTTCTCAAAATCAAGTCACTACAAGCGAAACATTTGGGCTGTTTCTCAGGGAATGTGATACGCTGCAATACAAGGCTAAGTCAGTCCTTCTGGGTAAGTTTGGAGACCAGCCGCACTGGGGAATAGTAGAAAGAACTCGCCACCTACTACAATAGCACAGCATGCCAACGCACCCAGACTGTGCCAATCCATGCAAAAGCTCCCATTAATCAACGATGAGTAGTTAATAATGACTAGTTTAGTGAGGGATCCTTCAATATATATTTGATAATATCTCGAGACTCTAAGTGATTTTCATTTGTCAATGCACCATTTTACAAAATATGCAGTTTTCTATCAAAAGCTTGTGGATGCCGAGCTCAATACAAACTCTTCAATGCAGTTTTAAATTTTAAAATAAATGCTTGCACATATGCAAATGATCTTGTAGCTCATGCCATAGCTCACACAATTTATTAACTTACTCTGTACACTTCACAGTTTACATTAGTTTTAAAAGTGCACAGTAGATCTGTATTTATGGCACCCGTGTGGTCTCTGAACTGTGGTCAGATGTTACATTTCTACACAAGGGAAATCAACAGCTGGTTTACTCTTTATTCCAGCCTTTACTAAACAGACACCATGAAATATTCATTATGTTTAAATGAAATCACATTCCCTAAAGGAACAAGACTAGGTTTTGATTTGAGGATTATCTTCGTAGCTGTGATTGCATGGTTAATGATTTTATTCCAACATTTTTGCAGAAGTGTAACAGACACGCCACGACAAGCACTGCTGCTCTTCATCTTTATAGTTATATAAAGCTGACAAAGGAACTTCTCCCAGTCCATTACAATGGTGTCAGCAGGATAGCAACAGCGAGTACCAAATCATTGTAGACTATGGGACTCGTTACTCTTTCTTGCCTCTAGTGCTGAATCTTGTTTGGGTGCAGAACCGGAAAGGCTGAAGTACCACACTCATGTCACCGTTCATCATGTGGGAACATCAACAGTAAGCATTAGCGGGCTATCCAATTGTGGCAAGTAAACAGCCAAGCTCATTTCCACCAAGCAACCACATGAGTACTTTTCCACTGAGCAATTTCAATGATTAGCTGATTCCTTCTGCCCACACCAGGGTGTAAAAGTAGCTTATAGCACTCTCACCATCACTACTGCTGAGATCAGCTAACTCAGTACAGAGCTGCGATTGACTCATGTATCTTTCTGATCTCTGTGGCGCCATACTCTTCTGGGTGGCACATATTCACAGCAAGCCACTGGAAGAAGCAAACGTTTGACTTCAATTCCTCACATCAGTGCAAAAAATAGGTGGTTTGGTCAAGAATGGACTCTCAAAATTCTACTCCTGTTAGAGCTCACTAAGTGTGATTTTTTTTTACACCATTTAAACCAATTCAAACCACATGTAACTGTTAGAAGAATGACTGGACATTCTGGTTATGCTGTTTCTTAATTTCTAATTAGACAATGTCTGATCAGCTTCACTCCTGGAAATAAAGCCATGTAAACACAGGCGTGGCTTCCATTCAACTGTCTACTGGAAGAAATAAAATAACCTCCGGTTCAATTTAAACAATCTTCTAAATATCCAATTAATTCCCTGTCAGCAACCCAGTTTGCTAATATATTGCATGCAGGTCAGGAGGTCACAGTTGGGAGTAAGATTAAATTTGCAGCATCACAGTGTGTCCCTAAAGTATTTTGCTTTTAATACAATTAGTCTGTGTTGTGCGCCTGTTTTAGTCACTGAAAACCTCACTTCTTGATGGGAAACTACAACATTTAACAGAAATGGGACAGTACTAGAAGGATATATTAGTTAAATGCTGCAAGCAAAACTCAGATAACCAGATCAAAGTAAACTATTAAAAAAAGTAAACAGCTAATAGCTAAATAATCTTTAACAGACTTCCACAGGGTGAGTACCGTCAATACGAGTTAAAGCAAATATATCTAGTACTTTGAACAGTGGGTTAGTTCCCTTAGCCATGCCAATCGGTTTCAATTCCCTCCCCAAAGAAATATTGTTTCAGATATCCTTTTTGAAGAGCTGAACCCTGAAAGTGTGAGATGACAAATAAAAAGGAAAAGATGTGTTACAATGATGGCTGAAGACATCATGATGGCGATGCAGTGTTGTCATTAGGTATCTTTAGCATATGCAGTTTTTAAGCTGGAAGTCAGGGTAATTTATCTTTCCAAACAGCGACTGCATGAAGGACTAGGATTTAAATGATCTAGAGAACCCGAATCCTCACCGACAACCCCATAATGGGAACTAAGCAGCAATCAAAATGCTTGCCTTTGCAACATCTATTTATTGTTATTTGCAATGAAGAAAATGAAATAATTATCATTGTGAATCATAATGTCTCTCTAAAACAAGATATGAGCTACAGTTTTCACCTAGAATGAGAGTATTCTTCTGATAACAGTGCTGCATATCAGACAGCTTCATTTTGTACATTGGGAAAAGAATGAAAACAATTCTGGCACAATTAAATACATTCAAAATTGTCTTCTGCCAGATCAAGGCGGGAAAGGAGTGGTAAGTCCCTTACTCCATTTTAATTGCCTCCCTGTCCTCACCTGGTTTCTGACAGGTGGGGAATGATAAAATTGACCTCCAAGTACCAGTGCACAAGTGCCTAGCTGCACACACTCTGTTCAATAAAGGTTCCTTGGACATCAGAGCAGGAAATTGAACACAACCTTTGTTTGCAACTGCTGAGATTGCCAACCACTGCAAAATTAGATAAAACATGAGATAGTAATTTAGTATAATTGGCTCCCCTATACTGAACAGATTTCTAGAAGCCATTTTAATGACATCTCTTGTGTGCATCATTGGAACCTTATCCATTTAAAAGATTAAGAGGCAGGAGAGACCCTGCTAACTCGAGAGTAATAAATAAAAGCCATCTTCCTCTGGTCTTCCTGTCCTGTAAAGTATTGATATTTATTAGAATTGGATATAAAACCTTCATAACCTTAAATATTAAGTTCAGGGGCATAAACATTTCATTTTTCTATAGCCACAGTAAATTTCAATTCTATACCTGCAAGGCTGTCTCGAAGTCTCATCGATCTAGGGGTAGAAAAAACACTCAGGACTAATAAAATTTGTTCAGCTGTTTTAACACACAAATTTCATACATAATACATGGACTGCCTTGTGGAATAGTAAAATATTGCCCCAGATCATAGCTGTTCTTACAAAGAAATGTCAAGGTGGCAATTGGGGTAAGGATGATACACACAGGGTCACCTTAGTAACTTAAATGGCCACATTTCAGCACTTCTAGCTCATAAGCATATATATTTCACAGTTACTTGCCAATACAGTTGGCGCATCATTCAGGAGCACTCAAGAGGTGACTAGTAAGTTGTAACACCTATTTAAGCTTCAAAACTGAACTCCGATAGGACATTTGTTATTCATAATTCTGAAACTATAGGAATTATTGCTATCGTGCAGAAAGTGCTTCTCCAGTAGAATAGCTGCAGAGGTCAGTAATTTACAACTTATTTCAAGATCTTTGTACAATGCGCAACAACATACACTAGGATAATTAAACTAATGTAATGATTAGCTAAATGGATGTGGTGCCCTGAAGGAGGCATATGGCTCAATCGAAATTATTGCTGGTAAGACTCATTGCTAAACAGGAAGGCTGATTATTATCTGAACGCTGATAGATTGGGAAAGGGGGAGGTGCAGCGAGACCTGGGTGTCCTTGTGCACCAGTTTCAGAAAGTAAGCTTGCAGGTGCAGCAGGCAGTTAAGAAGGTAAATGGTATGTTGGCCTTCATAGTGAGAGGATTCGAGTACAGGAGCAGGGATGTCTTGCTGCAATTATACAAGGCCTTGATGAGACCACACTCAAGCATTGTGTGCAGTTTTGGTCCCCTTATCTGAGGAAGGATGTTCTTGCTATGGACGGAGTGCAATGCAGGTTCATTAGACTGATTCCTGGGATGGCAGGACTGACATATGAAAAGAGATTGGGTCGATAAGGCTTGTATTCGCTAGAGTTTAGAAGAATGAGAGGGGAACTCATAGAAACCTACAAAGTTCTAACAGGACTGGACAGGCTAGATACAGGGAGAATGTTCCCGATGGCGGAGAAGTCCAGAACCAGGGGTCACAGTCTAAGGATAAGGGGTAAGCCATTTAGGATTGAGATGAGGAGAGATTTCTTCACCCAGAGAGTGGTGAACCTGTGGAATTCTCTACCACGGAAAGCAGTTGAAGCCAAATCATTAAATATATTCAAGAAAGAGTTAGATATAGTTCTTAGGGCTAAAGGAATCAAGGGATACAGGGAGAAAGCGGGAACAGGTTACTGAGTTTGGATGATCAGCCATGAACATATTGAATGGCGGAGCCGGCTCGAAGGGCCGAATGGCCTGCTCCGATTTTTCTATGTTTCTAAACAAAATTAGAATTTGTAATTGATACATTTTAAGCCAACTGTGGTGCATATGACATATGTGCAGGTATGGAACATAGAATATTGTACATCCATTGATTTATAGAACATCTCTAACCCATTTGTGACTCAAGACTTCAGATAGGTTCGGGTGCCTCATTTGATTTAATACTTCCAGAATACCAACTTTACTGTGGCCAGCCAGAAACCATGGATTTATAACTATTGATTATTCATGATGTGCTGTCACTGCTGAACAAGGTTAAATGTCCTGCACACAGTTAGAGAACATATAGCCTAGTGGTATATACTTTCAACATTACTATTAGAGACAGTGTTCAAAGACCTTTATTGTACCTCTTCAAATTCTTTCAATTCATACTTCCTTTGAGGATGTAACAGTACAGCTTTGTGGGAAATGTGAAACAGTCCAGCACACTCTTCCAGGTTAAAGAATTCTCACAGAGACCAAGGGCTGAAATTTCTTGGTCCTGTCTCCACGGCAGCAGGAGCAAAGTTGGAAAATAGCTCAAAGGGTCAGCTGCTCGATGTATTCCCACCTCGAAGCAATCTCGCCACAGGCGGGGTGAGTGCAGCAGAGGCTACCTGCCCGGCAGCACGGGTAACCAATTAGGCCCATTAATGGACCAATTGGGGGAGAGATGTTGCACATGCTGGGTTCTTCCCGATGGCAGCCGGGCCCCTGCTGAGGTCAGAGCCCGGAAATGAACTGGAGGCAGACCTCTGGCGGAAGGCCACGGGGCCATTGACACCTCCTCCCCATCACCCCAGCCACGGAGCCACTGGGATGCTTTGGCCATATCTGAGGCTGCAGGCCACCCTGTGGAGGGCTGTGGCCATGAGGATTTTTAACTGTTTACAATTCTGCAGAGAACACTTCCATTTTGAGGTGCCCTCACTGTCTCCTGCTTGCCTCAGCAGTGCCCACCTTTCCAGATGGGGCTGCCGGCCAGACATCATAGTGGGCCCTCTCTGATTGGGCCTCCCACTTCACTGGTCTACCCGCCATCATTAGTTGGACAGGGCTTCCAGAGATGGCTTCTTAATTTGCTGCCTCCAAGAAGATTGCGAACGACATCCTGCCACAGCCACTTCCAGGTTCCTGCCCCAGAATTGAGCCTGACGTCGGGGTCCCATCGATCTTTGTAGAATCCAGCAAACCAGGAAGTAAAGAAACAGGAAATAAAGTTATATTTAAATCATTGGAACAGACAGATGGGATTAAAGAAGATAAAGAAAAGCAGAAAAAAAATATTTTTCTTTAAAGTGGGCAATATTAAATTTTCTTTTGCAGGACTGAGACTCCACTCTTGTAAAATTAATTTTGCAAGGCCATAGAAGTTGTTCAGCAGTAATTATCACCCAGTATATCTAATAAAACTCAGTCCAAACTTTTTAATCTGTCTTTAATGCAAGACTAGTGGGCCATTACCTTAAGTTCATACGATTACAGGTGATTTCTGTGCAGATTACATGAGCCATGACTACAACCTTACAGCCTGTGGGTGAGGACGGTATCACTGACAGCAACTTCTGGATTTCTGTGTTTAACTGTGTATGTGTAGATGCCAGAAGTTGCTGTAAGTTTTATCCAGTAAGAACAGCGAATGCAGACATTATTAGTACTGCAAAAACTGGGCCATTATGCGTCAGTGTATTCAAAACAATTAGAATTCAATGGAACCCAATACATCGATCAAAGGTTGGAGGAGCCCATGGCCTTGTTCACGTTTTCTGGACATTAGACAATGTCCTGTGGAAATTCACAGAATAAGTCAAGACCAAGTGCAGCCCTCAAATGAAGTGAGGATAGAGGTCAGGGGATAATTGCAATAGGTGTTGCAAGTGTAGCTTGATCACCATTTTAAAGTCACACTTTTGGCCCTTATTATTATATTTCCATTATTATAAATCCCATGTTCAGATTTATAAAGGGAAACTGCATATGTAAACTTGGCACACTGTAACTTCATGTTCCTGCAACTGGCAATTTGTGGGTTAGCAACAAAGAAATTACCATGAAAGCTGCTGAATTGCTGTAAAAACTCAGCTGGTTCACTAATGTTCTTCATGGAAAAGAAATCGCCAGCCCCGCCGATGTGTGATCTCAGTGACACACAATGTGCTCGACTTAGTTACAATTTACAACAGTCACCCAAATAATGAAGTGAATCACATAGGCCTGGATTTTGCTGTGGTAATGACACCGAAACTGACAGCAACATCTGGGGCTGAATTTTTAGGCCATAATGGAGACGGACATGGAGGCTGTTGGGCAGGTAAGTTTGCACCACCGGCCAGCATGCCATTGTGTTCGCTCCATCCTGCCCCCGGGCCATTTTCCTGAAGATGGAATGGTGGGTAGTGTAGCAGGGCTATAAGCCTGCAAGCAGCAGATAGCCAATTCAGGTTATTAAAGGCCAGTTAAGGCCTATTGTCGGAGGCCAACCGGAATGTCGCCCGAGGCTTTGAGGAACAGTGTCGCTGCCTGGAGGTGGCCTCCTGGTAGCAGACCAGCGGCCAATACACCAGGCAGGCTTAGCGGCCCTCTCCGCCTGTCCGGCTTCAGCTTCTAAGATCTTTTTTATTTTAAATTTGAAAAGGTTGGAGAGAGGACATCTCCATCTTGGGACACCCTCTCTCTGTCACTTACCTGAAAAGGCAGCCTGCTGCTTCTTTAGTGTTGGAGGGCCTCCTATTGTCCCCTCTAACTTTTAGAGCCCACCCGCTGTCCTTAATTAGACAGTGAGTGTGCCCTCAGGCCATTGATTGGCCAATTCAGGGAAAATCACAGCCAAGTGACTGTTCCCCATACAGTATGTGCTTCTGTCCCCCACTTGAGTCTGACAACACAGTTCTGACACACATAGGGAAAATTCTGCCCCTGGAGTCTGCACATACGCAGAATAATATGGAAATCCAGAAGTTGCTGATAATAATTTGACACTTCTCCACAGAGTGCACTGTTGAGCCCCCCACAAATTGCAATCAATGGGAAATTTTATGAATTGATAAGAACTTCTATTCTTATGCTGTTAGTCTCGCTGTAAAAACCCTTGAAAAAGTTACACTTCGTTGAATAAGGTTTAATTGGGTTTTCAATGGCGTACTCACTTCTTTCTTTCTTTCTTTTGGGCCTCCTTATCTCGAGAGACAATGGATACGCGCCTGGAGGTGGTCAGTGGTTTGTGAAGCAGCGCCTGGAGTGGCTATAAAGGCAAATTCTGGAGTGACAGGCTCTTCCACAGGTGCTGCAGAGAAATTTGTTTGTTGGGGCTGTTGCACAGTTGGCTCTCCCCTTGCGCCTCTGTCTTTTTTCCTGCCAACTACTAAGTCTCTTCGACTCGCCACAATTTAGCCCTGTCTTTATGGCTGCCCGCCAGCTCTGGCGAATGCTGGCAACTGACTCCCACGACTTGTGATCAATGTCACACGATTTCATGTCGCGTTTGCAGACGTCTTTATAACGGAGACATGGACGGCCGGTGGGTCTGATACCAGTGGCGAGCTCGTTGTACAATGTGTCTTTGGGGATCCTGCCATCTTCCATGCGGCTCACATGGCCAAGCCATCTCAAGCGCCGCTGACTCAGTAGTGTGTATAAGCTGGGGGTGTTGGCCGCTTCAAGGACTTCTGTGTTGGAGATATAGTCCTGCCACCTGATGCCAAGTATTCTCCGAAGGCAGCGAAGATGGAATGAATTGAGACGTCGCTCTTGGCTGGCATACGTTGTCCAGGCCTCGCTGCCGTAGAGCAAGGTACTGAGGACACAGGCCTGATACACTCGGACTTTTGTGTTCCGTGTCAGTGCGCCATTTTCCCACACTCTCTTGGCCAGTCTGGACATAGCAGTGGAAGCCTTACCCATGCGCTTGTTGATTTCTGCATCTAGAGACAGGTTACTGGTGATAGTTGAGCCTAGGTAGGTGAACTCTTGAACCACTTCCAGAGCGTGGTCGCCAATATTGATGGATGGAGCATTTCTGACATCCTGCCCCATGATGTTCGTTTTCTTGAGGCTGATGGTTAGGCCAAATTCATTGCAGGCAGACGCAAACCTGTCGATGAGACTCTGCAGGCATTCTTCAGTGTGAGATGTTAAAGCAGCATCGTCAGCAAAGAGGAGTTCTCTGATGAGGACTTTCCGTACTTTGGACTTCGCTCTTAGATGGGCAAGGTTGAACAACCTGCCCCCTGATCTTGTGTGGAGGAAAATTCCTTCTTCAGAGGATTTGAACGCATGTGAAAGCAGCAGGGAGAAGAAAATCCCAAAAAGTGTGGGTGCGAGAACACAGCCCTGTTTCACACCACTCAGGATAGGAAAGGGCTCTGATGAGGAGCCACCATGTTGAATTGTGCCTTTCATATTGTCATGGAATGAGGTGATGATACTTAGTAGCTTTGGTGGACATCCGATCTTTTCTAGTAGTCTGAAGAGACCACGTCTGCTGACGAGGTCAAAGGCTTTGGTGAGATCAATGAAAGCAATGTAGAGGGGCATGTGTTGTTCACAGCATTTCTCCTGTATCTGACGAAGGGACTACTCACTTCATAATTACTGCTAAACAGCTCACTGGCCCTGAAAAGCCGAATTTCTACTTGTGGAAAGTCAAATTTCTCCATAATGATAAAAAAAATCCACACATGTAAAAAAACCCAAAAATCTTTATTTCAGCTTCTGTTAATCCAACCGTAATAATTTATTTCATTGTCTTCAAATTTAAGCTAAAAAGTTAGATATTAAGTGTTTTTAACTTCCTGTGTGAATACTTGAATGTGATTGGCTCCTAACCTGCTTGCTGCTGCACGCCAAAACATCCTCTTGACTCGGTGCTTGATTTAAACTGCTGTCGGAAAACGGGAAGACCACACGTCAGAGATCACTGGAGATCAGACAGATCTAATGATTTTTGTGGGCAACTTTCTTCATAGTCAATGGCAAGCGCCTTTGCTTTGCTGCTCACTGCAAAATCCAGGCCACAGTGTTTACTATGAACTTCAGGGTGGTTTAATTCATTTTGGGTCAATAATGCAGACGTTAATGGTCAGCACAGCCAATGTCATTGAATTAGGACAATGAATCATTGCAAGATTAAACAATTGTAATTACTGCACTGCACATAAAGAGAGAAAAAGAACAAACAGTTTGCTGGTGACTAGTGTCAATTAGCTAGTACATATGCTAAATCTTTTGTTGGGAATGCCAATATACAGATGGGCACAATCCCCAAAATTTACTTAAGTCAATGCCATCTATAAAGAAAACTATGCAGGAATTTATCCAACTCAAGATTTTTTCCCACAATTTAAATACAATTCATTTCAGGAGATGGTAAGTAAAAAAAATTCACAATAGAATAATTTGTTTCATAATTTTCTTTTTGCTGCATTCCATCTTATGAAATCACAAGGTCTATTACCTTGTCTTCTTGCCTTACGAGGGTGTTATTTTACATTGGCTGTGTTTTCCTCCCTCCCCTGACCCAAGTGCTCACACATCTGTCGATGGCCATTTTTCAGGGCAAGTTACTACAATACAGGAAGTTAAGGCACACACCTTCACTGCAAAAAAAAAAATGGAGCCCCTGCCAAAGAGGAGTGTCCAAGCAGCAACTATCTACTGCAATGCCACTTGAATGAAGACCCAACAATTAGTGGAATTATCACCTTCAGCCCTGTACAAGCTAAAGCTGTAAGTAGCAAATTAATTTGAAATTCATTCTGGCTCTAAATTAGAGGCACTGTCACTAGGTTATAGTTACTTGCAAGATAGTGTAGCCTTGAAACTCCCAAGATGAACTCAACAGAAAAGGTTGAGCCCATTACAGTATGTTATGAAACTGTCAAAAGAATAAGGATAGGGAAATAAAGAAAGGAGAGGGATATTTTCAAAAAGAGGCTGGGATAAGAAAATAGCAGAAAAGTGAAGCAAACGGAATGAGAAGGAATAGTTACAATCAGTACAAGAGCTACCACAGGAATTGCCCACCATATGTTAGAGGATGCACTGCTTTATAAGGATTGGAACATTGTATTATGCAAGAATGTGTTGTTTTGCTGCATAACTGAGCCTATCCCTTTAAGACCATAAAGTCTAACTGCTGTAAAAAGGAACATCTTGAGCTCAATTACAGACTAAGAACAGTCTGGGGTCATTTAGAGGATAATTGTTTTTCTGTAGTTTGGCAGCTAGTTGTAAATCCCTCACTTCTCCCCAAGGTGAGAGAAACCAGCAGGAACTGCTTGGCTTTTTCTTTCATATTTGTGAAAATATGCAAGTGTGATACCAGAAGTGAGATCTTCAAAATATGTGAGGGTAGATTTTAACCATTGGGCTACTGACTGACACAGTGTGCCAGCAGCCTTGTCCTCTGGCTGCCAAATGGGTGGCCTGCTGTAGCTCACTGGCTCCAGGGGGAACACAATATCAGACAGCCTGAGGAACAACCTAGCCAGCAGGAAGGTGCGGCCTTGAACTCCAATTTGCATGTGAAAAGGGCCTAGTGCCCACAACAGGTGGGTGCTTCAGTTGCCCAGCGGAAGGTCCCTTTGATGTTCGCAGCCTCCAGATCACGGGTGTAAATGGAGAGTTGAGCCATTTTCAAACTGCTACATCTCCATTTGCCCTGGCCGGCTAAGTTAAAGTCTACTCCATGTAGTTGAAATTTTAGGCATCATAGGTATGTGTCAACATGTACACCACCCAATACCAAGAAATTAAAGAAATAGTAGAACTGTCTATACTTGAAATGTTTGCATTCATGTGCACATAGGGATACCAATTGCAACAAAAACAAGAAACGTCTGATTAAGATATAGATTTATATTTTCAGTAACTGCCAAGGTCATTAGAAAGCTATGTACTGCACCACAAGGCCTTCGTAAGTCAGGTCACTCAGTTTGAGACGGTCTAAAATAATCAAAGTGCATTTCCATCGTCTGCAGAATGGAGTTTACCAATATATGAGGTAATCCATCAGTCACAGATTTAATACATACAAATGGAGCATGACGGCTCTGCTATCTGAGAGAGTAATGAATTGCGGCTGCTGTGATGCTCTCATTGAACCTTAATTTCTTCCCTGATCCATGCTCGAGGTAATAAAAACAGGATGCCAGAGATTTCCTTTACAGTGCGTATTCTAAGACATAGAGCGGAACTGACCTTTTCTACAAAATACAGTTTTATAAATGACCCACTGTCTCTCACATAGGATTTATTAGCAGCAGAATCGCTAAAATAAATTGTCACCTTCTAGTAATATGAAAGCTTTACATGCATATCTATTTTAAAAGTACAAAATTAGCTAGAAATTTGGAGCCAAAATAAGTAGGAGGGAAATGAAGCAGTAAAGCAGACACAGAAACATCCATCTCCTGATCTGAGACCAATGGTACAGGGGCCAAGTGATAGAACTGCAACACGTATGTCCCCACACATGATTTGTTTAGGTGAATTTGCTGCTTTTCAAGAATGAAATATTTCTGACTTTTTCAATCAATGATAGATACATCATGAGTTTAGTGTGGGATAAAGCTCCTTCTACACCACCCTAGCAATGTGTCTGATCCTAACTATATTCCAATAATGGTTTCTGTCTATGTTCAACTCGCCTGAGGTAGTTTTGTAACAAAAGGTTAAAAAGAAGTCACCATGTTAAAATGTAACAGTGATATACAGTTTACATTTGTAACATAATACAACTAATAACAATTAAATCAAGATGATCTTTTAGATCCTTAATGTGCCCTCAGTCCTCAGAACAGGTCAAATGTCAATATTAACACCGCAATTAGCAACAAGAGTGATGAGTCTCAGGTGAAAATCTAATACTATTTTACAGTTTTTAAATTGCGTCCTTTGCACACTAATGCATGCAGTAATCTATTTGGCAAGTTGAGGTGGGTGGAGGATTGGGGGAGCAGAGAGGGAAATGAAAACTGTAGCCTTCAACTTGGTGTGAATATTTTTTTTACCCCTTCTCGGGAATAAAGCTGCATTAAACTCAGAACCTCCCTATGTTCAATTCTTCAGTACCTGATACAATTTGGCAGGGTGTATGCTGCTATATGCAAAATGCTACAAAAACTTTCAGACAGTAGATGATCTTTCCATTTTGCATTTATACATTTGTTCCTGTGTTTCAAAATTAAGAAGTTGGGTGTCCAGTTGTATTATGTAGTTATATATATATTTTTAAGATGTCAGCTATGGCTCAGTGGTAATGATCCCATGTAACAAAGCCATGTGACAAAAAAGATGTTTAGAATTCCTTAAGCATCTTAGCTGTGGCCCAGCGGTAGCACTCTTGGCTCACTCCAGAGATGTAAGCACAAAATCTAGACTGACACGTCACAATCTGAAGGTGCTCTTTCAGATGAGATGTTAGATTGAGGCTCCATCTGCCCTTGCAGGTAACACGCAAAAGACCCCATGGAGTTACTTAGCCAACATTCATCTTTCAACCAGCATCACCAAAACAGATTATCTTGCTATTTATCTTGTTGTTGATTATTAGACGTTGCTGTGCACTAGCTCGTTTCCGACATTACAAACGTGACTACACTTCACAAGGAATTTGTTGGCTGTAAAAACCTTTGGGGCATTCTGAGATTGCGAGACGATGTAAATGCAATTTTTTCTTTCTCACTTTGTGTAACAGGATATCCTTATCTGAGGAAGGATGTTCTTGCTATAGAGGGAGTGCAGCAAAGGTTCACCAGACTGATTCCTGGGATGGCAGGACTCATGTATGAAGAGAGATTAGGTCAATTAGGCTTGTTTAGAAGAATGACAGGGGATCTCATAGAAACCTGCAAAATTCTAAAAAGGACTGGACAGACTAGATGCAGGAAGGATGTTCCCGATGGCGGGGGAGTCCAGGACCAGCGGTCACAGTCTAAGGATAAGGGGTAAGCCATTTAGGACTGAGATGAGGAGAGATTTCTTCACCCAGAGAGTGGTGAACCTGTGGAATTCTCTACCACAGAAAGCAGTTGAGGCCAAATCATTAAATATATTCAAGAAAGAGTTAGATATAGTTTACTTTTAGTTTAGTTTAGAGATACAGCACTGAAACAGGCCCTTCGGCCCACCGAGTCTGTGCCGACCATCAACCACCCATTTATACTAATCCTACGCTAATTCCATATTCCTACCACATCGCCACCTGTCCCTATATTTCCCTACCACCTACCTATACTAGGGGCAATTTATAATGGCCAAATTACCTATCAACCTGCAAGTCTTTGGCATGTGGGAGGAAGCCGGAGCACCCGGAGGAAACCCACGCAGACACAGGGAGAATTGCAAACTCCACACAGTTCTTAGGGCTAATGGATCAAGGGATACAGGGAGAAAGCGGGACCAGGTTACTGAGTTCGGATGATCAGCCATGATCGTATTGAAAGGTGGAGCAAGCTCGAAGGGCCGAATGGCCGACTCCTGCTCCTTTTTTTCTATGTTTCTATGTTAAACAACATGTAAAAAGGATGGTACGGTGCAAATTGAATATTTTCTTCCAGATGGCCCAAAGTAGAGGTGTTGAGCATTGGCCAAGAATGGTGGTGGAATTAAACAGCGGGTGTGGGTTCGAAGGTACATCATCAAAAACTTGCAGCTGGCTCACAATACCATTTGTTATTGGAAATAAATGGATCTGCAGTGCTTATACTACATGTGTGCTTGTAACAACTAGTGTGATCGCCCCAACAAGATTTATAATGGCCATAAGATTAATTCAGTTTTGTACATTATTTCTTATATTGCTAGTTCTGCAGATTGCATTTTCTTCATTTACAACCCTCCAGTCCAATACTCCTGCCAAGGTTTAACTTACTGAAAACAATAAGATTAAATGAGGTTTGCTGCAGTTCACTATCCAGTCCATATTGCAATAGTGTCCAAAGACCCAGGTACTTCCAAAAATGAAAACCAGCACTGGGAGCAGCGTGCTGAAATAACTTTGTCCCCCATCCATGCAAGAGATTAAAATATTTTAGACGCTAAAATGCATTTAATCTATTATGAATGTTGGCAGACTGCAGCTATTGTCAGCTCTGAAGTTGGTGGCATGCCAGCAATATAAACATTGTCATGCCAATGCTGCTGGAGGCTGTTCGTAACAGAGGTGCACCTACACATAAGGAAGTGAAAGGTATATTAAAGGCAATTTTGGGACATAGGGGGGAAATTTTATGCTCTGTCCCGCGGCGGGTTTGGAGGTGGGGAGAGCATAAAATCGGGTGGGATGGTGGCCGGTGGGGTGGGGGGACCCCACCACCTTCCCGCCTTTGCCAAAAGTAAACCCAGAGCGGGAAGGCCTCGCCCCTTTTTTTTATATGCTTTCATGGGATGTGGGCGTCGCTGTCTAGGTCAGCATTTATTGCCCATCCCTTATCGCCCTTGAGAAGGTGGTGGTGAGCTGCCTTCTAGAACTGCTGCAGTCCATATGAGGTAGGTACACCCACAGTGCTGTTAGAAAGGGAGTTCCAGGATTTTGACCCAGTGACAGTGAAGGAACGGCGATATAGTTCCAAGTCAGGATGGTGTGTGACTTGGAGGGAAACTTGCAGGTGGTGGTGTCCCCATGCATTTGCTGCCCTTGTCCTTCTAGTTGGTAGAGGTCATGGGTTTGGAAGGTGCTGTCACCACCAATTGAGGCCTTTAACTGGGCAATTTAATGCCCAATTAAGGACATCTTCCCACCATCGCCGCAATTAGCCAAGCGGTGGGCGGGCCTGTCACCACATGGGAAGCACAGCACGAAAAAGCATGTAGACTGTTTCCAGCTCCAGGGGATAGAGGTTCCTTGTTAAGAGGCACTTTGTGCTTGAACAAGGGACCCGGCATCAGGAAAGGGGGGCCCGCTGAGAACCACCCTCTGCTCTTGCTTCCCGACCGCACTACACCCCCTCCCCTGTGACCCCCCCACCCCGCGAGCCCCCTCCCACCCTGACCTACCTGTGGCCTGGGTCCAATGCCACTCCTGGGCGTCAACAAAAGAACAAAGAACAGTACAGCACAGGAACAGGCCATTCGGCCCTCCAAGCCTGCGCCAATCTTGATGCCTGCCTAAACTAACACCTTCTGCACTTCCGGGGCCCATATCCCTCTATTCCCTTCCTATTCATATATTTGTCAAGATGTCTCTTAAACGTTGCTATCGTATCTGCTTCCACCACCTCCCCTGGCAGCAAGTTCCAGGCACTCACCAACCTCTGTGTAAAAAACATGCCTCGCACATCCCCTCTAAACTTTGCCCCTCACACCTTAAACCTATGTCCCCTAGTAACTGACTGTTCCACCCTGGGAAAAAGCTTCTGACTATCCACTCTGTCCGTGCCGCTCATAACTTTGTAAACCTCTATCATGTCGCCCCTCCACCTCCGTCGTTCCAGTGAAAACAATCCGAGTTTTTCCAACCTCTCCTCATAGCTAATGCCCTCCAGACCAGGCAACATCCTGGTAAACCTCCTCTGTCCCCTCTCCAAAGCCTCCACGTCCTTCTGGTAGTGTGGCGACCAGAATTGCACGCAATATCCTAAGTGTGGCCTAACTAAGGTTCTGTACAGCTGCAACATGACTTGCCAATTTTTATACTCTATGCCCTGACCGATGAAGGCAAGCATGCCGTATGCCTTCTTGACTACCTTATCCACCTGCGTTGCCACTTTCAGTGACCTGTGGACCTATACGCCCAGATCTCTCTGCTTGTCAATACTCCGAAGGGTTCTGCCATTTACTGTATACCTCCCACCTGCATTAGACCTTCCAAAATGCATTACCTCACATTTGTCCGGATTAAACTCCGTCTGCCATTTCTCCGCCCAAGTCTCCAACCGATCGATATCCTGCTGTATCCTCTGACAATCCTCATCATTATCCGCAATTCCACCAACCTTTGTGTCGTCCGCAAACTTATCAGACCAGCTACATTTTCCTCCAAATCATTTATATATACTACAAACAGCAAAGGTCCCAGCACTGATCCCTGCGGAACACCACTAGTCACATCCCTCCATTCAGGAAAACACCCATCCACTGATACCCGCTGTCATCTATGACCGAGCCAGTTCTGTATCCATCTTGCCAGCTCACCTCTGATCCTGTGTGACTTCACCTTTTGTACCAGTCTGCCATGTGGGACCTTGTCAAAGGCTTTACTAAAGTCCATATAGATAACATCCACTGCCCTTCCTTCATCAATCATCGTTGTCACTTCCTCAAAAAACTCAATCAAATTAGTAAGACACGACCTCCCCTTCACAAAACGATGCTGTCTCTCGCTAATAAGTTCGTTTGTTTCCAAATGGGAGTAAATCCTGTCCTGAATAATCCTCTCAAATAGTTTCCCTACCACTGACTTAAGGCTCACCGGCCAATAATTTCCTGGATTATCCTTGTCACCCTTCTTAAACAAAGGAACAACATTGGCTATTCTCCAGTCCTCCAGGACCTCACCTGTAGCCAATGAGGATGCAAAGATTTCTGTCAAGGCCCCAGCAATTTCCTCCCTTGCCTCTCTCAGTATTCTAGGGTAGATCCCATCAGGCCCTGGGGACATATCTACCTTAATGCTTTGCAAGACACCCAACAACTCCTCCTTTTTGATAATGAGATGACTGAGACAATCTGCACTCCCTTCCCTAGGCTCATCATCCACCAAGTCCTTCTCTTTGGTGAATACTGATGCAAAGTACTCACTTAGCAGCTCGCCCATTTCCTCTGGCTCCACACATAGATTCCCATCTCTGTCCTTGAGTGGGCCAACCCTTTCCCTGGTTACCCTCTTGCTCTTTATGTATGTTTAAAAAGCCTTGGGATTTTCCTTAATCCTGTTTGCCAATGACTTTTCATGACCCCTTTTAGCCCTCCTAACTCCTTGCTTAAGTTCCTTCCTACTGTCTTTATATTCCTCAAGTGCTTCGTCTGTTCCTAGCCTTCCAGCCCTTACAAATGCTTCCTTTTTCTTTTTGACTAGGCTCACAATATCCCGCGTTATCCAAGCTTCCCGAAACGTGCCAAACTTGTCTTTCTTCCTCACAGGAACATGCTGGTCCTGGATTCTAATCAGCTGGAAGCAGTCACTGCCTCAGCTGATTGGCTGTAAGCTCTCCAAGGGCTGTATACACCAAATATGGGTTTGCTGTAAAATGTACATGGCATGTAAAATGGAATGGAAGGGTTGTGAGGCAACTCACTCCTGTATAGAAGAAAACTGATTTCCTTTGCACCTTTTGGAATGTCAACTTGGTACTGTTTTGAACTGTTTTGTGATGCATTTTTTACACATTTTTATGAATAAAGTATATTTTTGGGGAAAAAAAGTCAGCTCTCCAAGGGCGGGACTTCTGTCACCAGATCCTTGATCCCATGGAAGGCCCGCCACAGTCCACTTAAGTGTCTAACTGGCACTAGATTCAACGGGCCTCCCACAGAAGAGGCGATGCAGGGTTTTCGGTGTCAGTTTTTCTGGACGTTGAGACCCCTGTTGCCAGGATAAAATCCTGGCCATTGAGCGGACAAGAGCAGGGGAGGGGCGCCCATGCTCAAAATTTAAAAAATATTCGGGGTAGGTTCATGAATAACAACAACTTGCTCTTATATAACGCCTTCAACATAAGAAAACATGAGAAGGCACTTTACGAACCTAATCAATAAAAATGTATAACACTAAGCCACATAAGGAGATATTAAGGCAAATGACCAAATTCATGGTCAAGGAAATAGGTTTTAAGGAGTATCATATAAAGGAGGAGAGACTTAAGGAAGGAATTCCAGAGCTTAGGATCTTGCTAGCTGAAGGCACAGCCGCCAATGATGGAGCAATTAAAATCAGGAATGCTCAAGAGGCGAGAATTAGCAAGTGCAGAGATCTCGGAGGGTTGTGAAGCTGGAGGAGATTACAGAGAAAGGGAGGGGTGCCACCATGGAGGATCTGAAAATAAAGATCAGAATTTTAAACTCGAGGCAGTGCTTAACTGGGAGCTAATGTAGATCAGTGAGCACAGGGGAGACGGGTGAGCAGGATTTGGTGCAAATTAGGATATCGGCGGCAGAATTTTGAATGACCTTAAGTTCGTTGAGGGTAGAACTAGGGAGACCAGCCAGGAATGCGTTGGAATAGTCAAGTTAGGAGGTAATGAAGGCATGGGTGAGGGTTTCAGCAGCTGATAAGCTGAGGCAGGGGTGCAGTCAGGCAACATTATGGAGGTGGAAATAGATAGTCTTAATGATGATGCGGATATGTCTACGAAGCTTATCTCGGGCTCCAACATAACGGTAAAGTTGCTAACAGTCTGGTTCAACCTCAGACAGATGCCAGGGAGAAGGATGGAGTTGGTAAGGGAACGGAGCTTGTGGCGGTGACCAAAGGCAATGGCTTCTGCTTTCCCAATATTTAGTTGGAGGAACTTTCTGCTCATCCAGTACTGGACATTGGACAAGCAGATTGACAATTTAGAGACAGTGAGCGATCAAGTGAGATGGAGGTGAGGCAGAGCTGGGTGTTGTCAAAGTAAGTGTAGAAACGGATGCTGTGTTACCAGAATGGTTCCAGTGATGAGGGATTTTACCTATGCTGTTGTTCCTGCCCTTGGAGCAAAAGAATATTGAAGGGAGATTTGATAGAAGTGTACAAGATTATGACAGATTTAGATATGGTAGACAGAGAAAAGCTATTCCCATTAGCTGATGATACAAGGTCTAGGAAACACAGATTTCAAGTTTTGGGCAAGAGATGCGGGGGGAGGGGATGTGAGGAAGAACGTTTTTATATAGTGAGCAGTAATGATCTGGAATTCTCTGCCTAATAGTGTGATGGAAGCAGAGACGATCAATGATTTCAAAAGGAAATTGGATAGGCACCTTGCAGGGCTATGGAGATAGAGCGGAGGAATGGGACTGATTGGATTGCTCTGCAGAGAGCCAGAAAGGACTTGATGGGTCACATGGCCTCCTTCTGTACTGAAATGATTCTATGCCGCCAAGGGCAGCTTGTAGCTGAGAAATTGGAAGGCCAAGGATAGATCCTTGGGGGTGCCAGAGGTAACAGTGTGGGAGCAGGAAGAGAAGCCATTGCAGGTGATTCTCAGGCTGTGACTGTGGCGCAGTGGTTAGCACCGCAGCCTCACAGCTCCAGTGACCCGGGTTCAATTCTGGGTACTGCCTGTGTGGAGTTTGCAAGTTCTCCCTGTGTCTGCGTGGGTTTCCTCCGGGTGCTCCGGTTTCCTCCCACATGCCAAAGACTTGCAGGTTGATAGGTTAATTGGCCATTATAAATTGTCCCTAGTATAGGTAGGTGGTAGGGACAGGTGGGGATGTGGTAGGAATATGGGATTAGTGTAGGATTAGTGTAAATGGGTGGTTGATGGTCGGCACAGACTTGGTGGGCCGAAGGGCCTGTTTCAGTGCTGTATCTCTAAACTAAACTAAACAGAACTAGGTGAGTGCAGTCCCACCCACTCAGAATAGGTACTCATCAGCTGGTTGCTCCCATGGTCTTCACTGCCCTAAGAAATGGCTTTGCCCTATATTCTCCAACAGCAGTGCCATCGCTGAAAGGCAACAAAAATCAAAACTGTTGGACATCGAAGGCAGAGACAGCCTTTTTTTGATGCTTGTACACCAAGCAGTTGTAGGTCTTACACGGCCTCTGTACAGATAAGTAAAAAGCCATTACTTCCACGTGCCTCCCCCAGACAGTGGCCAAGCTTCTGGTTGTAGGAAGCCATTGCTTCTTTATAGCAGCTATGCAGGTGCAGTTGTTTTAATGATGATCTAGCTGCTGTAGAAACCAGATGCCAATATTAATGAACCAGTTTCTACAGCAACAGGAGCTGCAGATTGCAGAACTGCTTCAGGAAATGATTCTGCAATATAAATGAATCATAAATCTCCCTGCTGTTCAGGGGAACCTTCCGTCACCTTTTAGAGCTGAACAGAGACGTCCTACAAAGAGAAGACAGTTTGTGTGTGTATTACACAAAGAACTAACTGGCGAGAAGTCTAGGAGATCCAGTTACCAGGTGACATATTTGAAAGATCATATTAGAAATTCCGCTAAAGGGGATGTTCTCATGGGAAATTCTTCCCGCCTCAGAGCAAATTCTCATCTGAGAATCCACTGACATCTTCCAGACACTTAGACAGTTGATGATGTCTAAGGCTGTCATGGTAATGAAATGGCCTGATCTCCTTTACCTGAATTATCATACTCAATTGAATTTTGATAGGAGTTCCATTTTCCAGCCTATTGTCTATTTACACCCAAGGTTATCTGTGAATAAAGCTGAAAAATAAATAATGCAGGAAATGGGAACACATGGCCTTCATGCTATTATAAATTCACTGCCACAATATTGCAGATATACTTGGTGAAATCTTGCTCATTCTGGGCAAAATGGAGTAAAAATATTCCTGCGATTTCTCTTATGTATTTTCTGATGCTGCAGACAACTCTGTAACAGTTGAGGGAAGTGGTGAAGCAAAGCTGGGTACTGTCACCACATGTAAAAGTCGAAAATACGCTTATGGATAACGTCACCCCATGTAGATATAGATGAGGGCTAGGAGGCAGCCAACAATGACTGAGGCAATGGCAGCAGGAGTCTGTAGAATCATAGAATCTTACAGTACAGAAAGAGTCCATTTGACCCATTTATCATGTGCTGGCTCTTTAAAAGAGCTTTCCAATTGGTCCCACTCCCCTGTTCAGTCCCCGTAGCCTTGCAAATTTTTCTTTTTCAAACGTATATCCAATTCACTTTTGAAAATTACTATTCAATCTGCTTCCATCACCCCATCAGGCAGTGCATTCCTGATCATCACTAAACACGAAAAACATTTCCTCATCCCACCTTTGGTTCTTTTGTCTTCTTGTTATCGAGGCTCCTGCCAGTGGAATCAATGGATTTTATCTGGGCGAGGGGTGTCTCGGCCACCGACAGTGCCAGCAAGAGCCCTGCGTCGCGTCCTCTGGGGAAACCTGCCGCATTTCTTGCCAATTAGATACAAGTGGACAGAGGCAGGCTTTCCCCAGGATTAAGGAACCCGGCAACGGAAGTCCTGCCTGTTGAGAGCTGTCGGCCAATCAGAGGCCAGCAGCTCTTTAACTGAGCAGTGCCACCACAGAAGCAGTGGCTGCTGCCAGCACTGGACTCACCAGAGGCGCTGGACCCAGGCCACAGGTGAGTCAGGGCTGGAGGGGTTCTGTGGAGTGGGGGTAGAGGGAGAGGTAGGTGTAGGGCGGGTCAGCAGCGAGGGCAGGGGGGGTGGCTCTCAGCGGGCCATCCCTTCCCGATGCCGGGTCCCTCGATCAGGCACTAAGTGCCTTTTAATGAGGGATCACCTCTGCACCTGCCCCCCACCCCCCGGAGCCACCAAGCAACCCACAAGAGATGACTTGGTGTGCTCCCTGCGTGGGGACAGGCCCGCCCATCGCTGGGCTAATACCAGCAGCAGGATGAGACCCTCAATTGGGCATTAATTGCTCACTTAAGGGCCTTAATCGGTGACAGGGTGGGAAGGCCATCCATGGGCCTTCCCGCCCCAGACTTAATTTGGGTGGAGGTAGGATGTTGGCGGGGTCCCCCCCCTCCAGCACCATCCTGCCCAATTATATGCTCTCCCCACCTCCAAACCCGACGCAGGGGAGAGCATAAAATTCCCCCCAATTTCTCCCAACTGCTCAATCAAGACCCTTAATCATTTTGAAAATCTTCTCTGCTCTAAAGAGAACCATCCCAGCTTTTTTAGGAGATGTACTGTCTATAGAGGACAGGCAACTGTGAAACTAAGCAAGGGTGGTACCATGGAGAAACGATAACACAAGAGGATAATATTGCAATCCACGTGGAATACTGCAGAAAGATTGAGTTGGAATCATGCCAAAACATCACATTCACATAGAATGCAATTGGTGACTTTGACTTGGAGAGACTCAGTGTTGTAGCAAGGACTGAAGAAAGTCAAAAACTACAAGATGTGGGCAAAGAGCTTGAAAGGGCAGTGGAAGCAGAGTCTTTGAATATTTTTAAGGCAGAGGTAGATAGATTCTTGATAAACAAGGGGGTGAAACGTTATTGGGGGTAGGCGGGAATGTGGAGTCAAGGTTACAATCATGATCTTATTGAATGGCGGAGTAGCCTGCTCCCAATTCGTATGTTCGTATTTGGTTGGCAGTGCAAGAGTTTGGGATTTTCTTTTATTTGTCTCCAAAAGGAGTTTCTATTCTCACCATTACGCCAACTTGAACAAATGACTGTCTGACAATTAATCACCATATTGTGAATGAAGTTTCTATCTGCACAATACATACCTTGAACAATTATTTTCATAGAAAAAGGTAAGAAAATATAACTTGGATTTAATTACAACTTTTTGTAACTACCTTGATTAAGCCAGGGACGTTTCACCACAGATTAATTTTACGTTTCCTTTCAGGTTTGCTGTGTTGTCAAATGGACACTGCAAGCAAAGTCCCTTTTAATCAATATGAGTACTGAAGAAGTTATTAGCAGTTATTTGACAAGAGGATTGAGAAGATCAAAAGATAAACAAAAGCAGAATTAAGAGTGCCTGGCTGTGTCAGATCAATGTCATACTCAGCCAGGATCTTGCTGAGACAGTTTGCTAACCTTAGCGTCTACAAGTGCTGTGCCGTTAAGCACAATCAATTGTTATATATCAGCCACTGGAACACACTGCATAGAAATAGCTTGCATCCTCGGCCAGTGGGGAAAAACTGATAGGACGTATCCTGTGATGACATGTACTGGCAGTTCCCAGCTCTTAATTACCAAAGAAACATAACTGAATATCTTTATTTTTCAGAATTTTGCCTTAGTTTATATGTTGGTGCAGTGTTGTACAATTTGCTTACATGGCATTTGCAGCAGTATTCAGTTATTCAATAAACCTATTGATCCAGCTTTATATACAGTACACGTCAGAATCCTTGACATCAGAAAACCAAGCACCGTCTAGTGAGCATGTCCTTCACCGACTTCTGAAAGAGTGCATGCCCTTTATACTGCCCCTGGAGGCAGGCACAGAGGCAGGGGGCAAGCAAAATGGCAGGAGGCACCGTTCCTGACTTTGCTTCGGCCCCCTGCTATTTTGTCCGGGATGAGGAAGCCTTCCCATCCTAGGTTAATTGAGGCCCTTACGTGGCCTCAATGGGAAGGCAGTACACCGCACCCCCCCCCCACCCAAAGCCTCACCAACCACACCCCCCCACCCCCAGCCCGTCACTGAGGCCTAACTGAATGGCCCCAGTGACCCTGACCCCACTCACCTGTCCCGGGGTCTCCATTTTCTTCAATGCTGCAGGGCCTTCTGCAGTATTGGCAGTGGCCACTACTCCCAGTGGCACTACCAGTACTGCAGAGCTGCCAGCCTTCCGATTGGCTAGCAGCTCTGGAGGCAAGACATTGCCCCTTAAAGGGACGGCATCCCCGATGGCAGGAAGTTAATTGCTTGCCTGTTGTGGAATGGCTTCGGGGGTCTGACGGAGAGCCAAGATGGGGTCTACCCCCGCCTTCCGGACTCCCACCGGAATCCATGTCGCAAGAATAAAATTCTGCCCTCGGTCCATTGAGATTCAGATTCTAGCAACAAGGACTTGCATTTATATAATGCCTTGAACAATAGTTTAATGGTCCAAGTTGCTTAACTAGAACGTTATCAAACAAAATTTGACACAGCCACAATGAGATATTCGGACTAGTGACCAAAGCTTGGTTAGAAAGTTTAAAGGAGCATCTTAAAGGAAACGTGCAGTAGAGAGACGGAGAGGTTTGGGGGGGGGAACTCCTGAACTTAGGGCCTAGGCAGCTGAAGACATATGGTGAAGCAATAAAAATCAGCTTAACACAGGAGGCCATAATTGGAGGAGCGCAGGGACCTTGTCGAGACTGTAGGGCAACAGGAAATGTAGAGAGAAAAGCACTTGGGCTTGATGGGCTCCCAAATCAATTCTATAAACTCAGACTCTCTGAACGAACAGTATTGCTGAAACTTTTCTGCCACAATTGTATTATACATTCCCTCCTGGATACCTTCAGAATGGCCATAGTCACACTGACATCTCACTTATGTTCAACAGTTGCCTTTGATAATGGCGAGAGTGCCATCACAAGCAAAACTTTAATGTAAAGATGAACCAGGGCCATCAGAAACCCCTAAACCCAACTCTTAGGATTTTTTCTGGGTTTAATAACAAAAGCTCCCTTCTGTCTCTAGTAGTACAGGAGCAATCTCAAAAGACTCAAAATTTCAAAAAATTGGAGCGTTTTGGCCAATCACAATTTTCTTCTGCAAAAAAAAATCATTAAAACTGAATAGTAATTCGGTGCTGGGTCGGGGGTGGGGGGGGGAGGGAGGAGGAAGTAAGTTAGAAACTGAAAACAAAGAACCACTCAGGTGACCAAACATTGCCCCTGCTGCTCCCTGCTTCATATTTTATCTTTGTGACAGGACTTTCATTATGCCCCCCGTGGTCATCGCATTTTCACACGGGAACGATAATTCCAATATAAAGAACATACAAATTTTTCATTAAAGTGATGCAAGGTTCCTCATGGGAGGAGGGCAGAATGCTTCTCAAATTCACAGTTGGGATGTTGTCCCATCAGCAGTATTCCACTGCGGTGGGGAAACAGCAATCTGTTATCCTGCCAGTTCAATTTCCCACACATATGGTACAAATCACATGCAAACATGATGTACCATGTAATATGTAAACCAGACTTGGCTTAAAATTTACCTCTCCAAATGTCAGAAACCAGACCGGCTTGTAAAGTTTGAAGTGTGTTTTATTTTAAAAGAAAATAAATGCCTCCATAAATTCACCTGTCAATTGTCACATTGATTTTAGTGTTAGATTTTCTGACAGCAGCAAAATGATTTTTTTTTAAAAACATGCTTCCGAGAATTGTAAAATATTGTAGTGGCAAAGTATCGTACAGATAGCAGGGAATGTAAAGGTAAAAGCTTGCAAAATATCTGTTGTTCAATTATTTCTTGTGTTATAACACAATCTCCACTTAAATGGGGAAGTATTGTGCATGCAATGTCAAGTCAGGGCAGCACAAGGCCCACTTGTGAGGACCACAGCAAAATGCTCATAAACAGAGAAATAAAAATGTTATATAAAACTGAAAGATGATTTAGCTCCACAGTCTTTCCTCTCTGCACCTTCTTGATGATGAAAAAAGAGCTAAGAATTCCATCACTAACATGGGAATGTTGAAATCCTGACTGATCAAGTGGAGAAAAGAGTGGAAGAGGAGTTGGAACTTGATCTCTTTTCATAGACATCACTTCACCTTTTTAAAATACCCTTTCATACTTAATGTAAAGAAAAGTCATAACTTTCTTTTCACAACTACACGAGAAAAATCATAGGAACTAGCCTATTTTTGAAAGATGGGTACACATTTATTTCTCAATGTTTGATGAACATTATTACAGATAATTTAGGGTGGGGGAGGGAGGAAGAATCTATTTAATTTTTTCACAGATGTTGCCAGATCTAGATTGCTTCTACTGCAAAATGTTTGCAATTCCAAAGTTCCAAAAATGTAGCAGCAAATGTACTGAATAAAATCACTGTTAAAACAGCAGGACTGGCTGAAGCTGGTGCTCAGAACTGGTGACCCTATTGACTTTCTAGCCAGGCCACAATTGTGCTATACTGATAAGGTTAACCAACCAGCAATTAGACTGGAGAGTTCAAGTTGTGCCAGCAGATGCACATTGTGCTATTGACAGTAATCATAGAAGTGTGGATTGATATAGCACAGAAGGAGACCATTTGGCCCATTGTGCTTGGGGGGGAATTTTATGCTTTGCCCCCGCATCAGGTTTGGAGGCGAGGAGAGCATATAATCGGGCAGGACCCTGCCACCTTCCTGCTGGCAGCTCTCAGTAGGCGGGACTTCTGTCGCCGCAGTCCTTGACCATGGGGAAGGCTGACTGCTGTCCACTTAAGTGCCTAATTCTGGTCTACTCCTGCTCCTAATTCGTATGTATGTTCGTATATATGTTGGTAATTGGCACTTGATCCAGCGGGCCTTCCCCAGAGGAGGCAACGAGGGGCTCTCGCCGGCGCTTTTGCCGGTGGTTGAGATCCCTATTGCCGGATAAAATCCCAGCACTTATGTCTTCTTTGGTAGAGGTATCGAATTAGTCCCACTCCTGATGTGGAATTACCCTGTACTGTGACTGATGCAGAGATTTAGATGATGACGGAATGGACTAGACCAGCAAAATGGCCTTTCCACATTCAGATACTTCCTATGTTTCCCACAGAGGAACTCATGATCTCCTGCGTAAAGAGAGGTGTAATGGGAGGAGGAAGACATTTATATACAGACCATCTCTAACTGAACAACATTATACCCTTTGAAGAAAATAAATGGCTACAGTGTCTGAACATATCACTGCAGTGCAAAACATTCTGGCATATGGCTCCATGCCTACAGTTCCCCACACAATGACCACATGATCAAGTCAACAGAGGCGAGATGGTTTCTTGGTGAAGGAAGAGGGCAGAAAAAGAATTCAAGAACCTTCCAGTAAGCAGAGTTAATTTGGCAGAGGCATGGAAACAGCTCATCTACTCACAGTTATTTGGCAAGCGAATGAGTAATATGGCTCTGTGGGGAAGGGGACAAGAGAAGGAGGAGGAGGAGTCAGGAAATAAAATTAAAATAAAAGAATAGTTCAGTGTTACATGTAATCAATAAATCTTCAGATGTGATATTTATTAGAAAGGACAAAGCTGAATAATGACATGATCTCCATCTCCTTTTTATAAAAACAGCTAACTTGCAGTTGTTTTAAAAGTTTAATTAATATACTTGACATGTTTTTAAAACTCTCTGCAATGTAGCTGGCCTTCCAAAATGGACTGGCATTTTCTTGGCCTCTCTGATGCTTCGCACAGAAACATCACTACTGAACCTAAGCTCCAACCTTCTTCATGACTCAAACCCCTCCCAGCACTGCTTCCAACAAGAGAAGAATGGGTAGCAGTGGCTGCTGGGAATCAATAAGGGTCAACAAAATGTCAGACCCGGATACAATAAAAAGGATAATAATTCCCGCAGGGAGGCCACCGTACATGGTTTTGCTTTTTTAAATAAAAATAAATTTTATCACAAAATATATCCAGAGGCTCAACAGTGATATTGTACAGGTTTATCCTGAAATATAACTTCTAACAGTTTCAGTTCTTTTCTGCCCATTTCTTTAAAATGCTGAAAATATCCCGTTCTGTTCAAATCTCCATGCAGTCAGTGTGTCAAGGACACTGCTGACATGACTTCACTTAATGCAGCATAGAAGCTTTACTATGGATGACACTTTTACTAGGACTAAAGTCAAAAGGAGTTGGAAGACTTGGTGTAATACTATAGTCAGGCTGGTTCATGCCATTTCTCAATCTCAACATTGTTCCTGTTCAATCAGATGTAACGGTTGCTGGTCAAGCAGCAGATTTCAAATCACCCATCCAAATCCACTGTGTCAATACACCAGCACACATCAATGTCATTGGTTACAAAGTATTAGAGCGAGCAGCCTACAGGGCTCTCTCTCTCAAGCACCTTCTTCAACATTGTCAAATCAGACTGAAAAAAATTGCACTGAACAAGACTAAACTAGCTGATTCCGCAGGTCTAGATAAATGTTCCCACCTCCATGAACAAAGGAACCTCCTAATTTGACACCGGCAAGAAAAATGATGAAGAGAATTCCTTTACCCACAAATATTTCTTTCTGTACATGGCATAAATGTACAACAGAACATTGCTGAAACCTTTTAGCCACATGATTAACTGAAGAGAGGCTCTTTCCAGCAATGAGATTTGCTTTGTTTCCATTGTAACAAGCGCAGTTGTATACCAACAACAGTAGCAGGCTAGTGTGCTGTGCCTTGAAAAAGGCTTTTAGTTCTACAGATGTAATAAGGTTTGGGCTGCAGATATAGTAAATGCTGTACTTGTGTGAATGTTTGTAGAGGCTTTAGAAAAAAAGTTTTACAAATATTCAACTTGAACTTCATACCTTAACATTTCCTTTTTGATATTTAGTGGCTGAACCAGTCAGATATGAACAAATCTCTCACAAATTCCAACTGGATATTTACACTCAGCACCAACAGCGTGAGGGTGTTTCACACACATAAAACTGAAGAATTTCTCCCCTTAAGGTATGTAATTAGAGATTCTTTAAAGAATGAAGAATTTAAAATACTGCCTTCACCATTTGTCTTAAGCTGTAAAGTGATGCTTTCATTAGAAGCAGTAATAGCTTACAATCATGAGCTTACCTTTGGGGCCCCACAGTCCATTATGAGGTCAAAAATGGTTCACAACACAGTCTCACGTGGATTATAGGTAAACACTCGTTTAAAAAATCAACGTAATTGATTTGTCAGACATACGCTATTCCATTTTTCTATATGTGAGGCAGTATTTTTCCTTTTGTCAGACCTTCCAATGTTTTTGATGATCCACTTATCTCCATGAGAGGAGAATTTCCCAAATGGAAAGTGATGGTAGGTTAGAATTTAGGTCTAAGATTTAGCTCAAATGTCTCAAGTGCCTTCACTTGCACTGATTTCCAGTTGCAGGTACAAGACTGGTTGATAGTGGTCAACTCTTTATTACTAATCCTGTTCATTTGTCAGGGAACATGTGGCCTATGTTAACCACAATGACAGGAAAATAAATCATGTTGAGCAAGCACAAAAAAAAGAGCAAATACCACATAATTGGTGATTGTGTTCAGTAAGCCCACACATTCTGGTTGCATGGTAGCACGAGTACCAATACGTGGCAGATTAGAAGGATTCATGCTCTGTGTTGACACCTGGCTGGGTACTTCCCCGACCTCAGCCATTTCTTAGCACAGAATCACCAAATATAACCGGCAGGAGCAGGGCACCAAGCAGAACTCACTACCTTGTGTGAACTGGAGAAGTGCGTGTGCCTGCCACAGATGGCTTTACGCAAAAATGAATGGATACCCAATAAACTAGACAGATAGAACCCCTGAACTGAATTCTCTCTTCATTCAAATGAAAAGCATAATGGAAATTATTTATTACCACATTAAGCTCTAAAGTCTCAGTCTAGTTCAAATGGTATGCAGCTTGGCTTTGACTAACCAAATCGAAGTAACAATTTACTTCAGTGCATACTGAGCGAGTGCTGCATTCTCAGAAATGCCTCCCTACAGATGAGATTAAATTAAAGCCTCTTCTGCTTCTTTCAATGGTTCAAGTGGATGTCAAGAATCTCATGGCTTTGTGAAGAAAAACAGGCAATTTTCTTAGTGCCCTGGCCAATATGTTTCCCTCAACCAACAATCAAAATAGTTTAAATGGACATTCATCTTACCTCTATTTGAAGAATCCTTCTGTGCATAAAATGGCTTCCCTGTTTGCCTACCCAACAGCAGTAACTGTACTTCAAAAATATCCATTGTACATGAACCGCTGCGAGATGCTTCTGAGAGACATAGCCTAATTAGACACCACGCAAAACAACCTTCCTTTCTCAATCTCTAAGATTGCACATGCTGCCCAGCGCTTTGTCCAATGCCAAAAAAAGTAAATTCTTCCAAGTGCAATTTTGCCCTAATTCTTCCCCACACATTTCCTTCGAATCTAAAAGCTGCTGCAAAAAGCATTTGCATTTCAGCAGTTCCAAACCAATTCCAAACTCAAGCAATTCACTGGGTTATTAGAAACTCCAATTTACATCACATCATTTTCAAAATTCCACTGGCATTACTAACACGGTCACAGAGATGCCAGGAATGGATGTTTACAGTCTAGAAAACAAAATTATCAGTTTCAAAAGATGGAATGCCATAATATTGTGGGACAGTTCCATAGGATGTTTCATTAGAGACGAAGTAATCCTTTTGAATATGTGTAACTAATCACAGTATTACAACAGTAATTGCACTACAAAAGTACTTAATTGGGTGTAAGGCAGTTCGGGACGTCCTGAGGTCATGAAAAATGCAAGCTTTTCTATTAACGTCATACTGGGAAAGTGCTGCACCAATCATTCAACCTTCTTGCCTGTGACAGGAGCTTTGTAGCAATTGTTTTTGTGCCACCTGCCCGCAGCCATCCTGTCATGTGACACAAAAACTACCCACTTTGGGGAAGGCTTTCCACTCGTCATTCAATTGACTGTGCTCTCATGGTTTTGGTTAGGGGTCTGCAACCTGTGGCTCCGGAGCCGTACGCATCTCTTTAGCATCTCATTTCCAGTTGGATCATATTAACATGAAAAAAAGTCTAAAAAAAAATAAAGTCAAGAAAAGTAGGAGCCATGTATTTATAGTGGGGATAAAAAGTATTAGGTTGCACTTTACGGTTTCAAATGATAATGTCATGCTAGGCCCCCACCTGCCAAGAATGAGGCACATTAATTTTGTCATGAACACTGATTTTAAACTGTTACTGGAGTGAAGAAAGGACTTGTTAAACAGATCCGCCGTGGCTGGAAAATACATTTGCATATTAACAGACAGTGATTGGAAGGACAAAGGACCATTCTCTGACACATTCAACGCACAATGGACCTTGATCACCAGGTGTTGTGTGTAAGAGGAGCATTCCAGAGACTGCTAATGTGATACAATCCAAGATGTGGTCAGACCAGTTAGTCACATGACTAACCTGCTTGGCAACCTGGGTTTCTCCGAATTGTACAAACAGTTTGAACTCAAAAAGACTGTTTGCTCCTGGATTGAGAAGATCTCTCCTGTCTGCTCCCATCTCTTTCTCACAAGCCTCTGAATCCATTGAAGACACATGAACCTCAAGAGAGAAAAGTCTCCTACAGTGAACAAGGTTTAAGAAGAATACTGGGTCCCAACGAAAAGCAAGAACTACCTACAATCAAGGACACTACAGTGAGCTCAAAGAACCGTAACAAAAACTCTTCAGACATTGCCTCAAACTTTTCAATTTATTTTTTTCTTCCGCTCTTTTCTGTCTCTATTTGCATGTGTATATCGCGTATGCATACCAGCATGGCCGCATCGTGTATCCGCAGGCGTTAACCAAATTAGAGTTTAAGTTTAATAAATTTCAACTTTTCTTCTTTAAACCTAAGAAATCCTGTTTGTGCTGGTTTCTTTGCCTTATAATTGGAAACTGGTGAACAAGGATTCACCAAGGGGGAGCTAAAAACATGGTGTGTTTAAAATTAAACCCTATTATGGTAAGACCAGGTGAAGGCTGAGAGGGACCCCTTGACCTCTTTCTTACCTGGTTGTAACAATTATTTTAATGAAAAGCATCATCATGCTCTAAATAAACCTGTTCAAATGGTACAGCTTTTTGTCTAGAAATGTCAAAATTTCATCTTCCAGCTCCCAATAGTTTTTAGCTTTGGCAATTTTTTTTTTTTTAAGTTCTTCAGGTTTAAAAAAAGGGTTGATGACCCCTGGTTTAGGTTATTGTGCATGGATTATCTTTCAATTCAACTATTCAATACCTCCCTCATCTAGGCTATAATAGAAAGCCCTCAGAAAATAAAATTTAAGCAATATTTTCCCATTGAAAATTTACATTATTTCAAAATAAATAATGATCAAATCAATTATTATTTCCAAATGTGCTGGCCTGGTGTGAAATGAGAAGTAAAAGATAACAGCAGTAAAAAGACAGGAATAGAGCAGCAAGCGATTTGAGCAGCAGGTTAAGCTGACATTTTATTATTGACTGGGACCTAAAGTCATTTCAGACTGAAACCTGCTCCACGGAGAATCACACTGACAATGCTCTAGAATTGAGCAACTTGGATCCTTAATTGTGGCGAAGGAAAGCCAAAGCTCAGGACAAATCTGAATTGCTTCTTCTGCAATAATCAAGTATTTAGGAGACAGAAGCAGTTCTTGTAGATTGACTAAAATTGTTAAATGAAAACCAAACTTAAAGGCTGGAATTTTTCCCTCAGCGGATGGGAGCCATCCACCAACTGAAAAGTCAGTGGTGAACCCGCCTCCGCCTGGCTTGGGGATCCGGACTGCATTTTGCGGTCCAAAGGCATTTAACTGGTCTGAGGCGGGACTTCCACCTCACTGAGGCAATAAGTCCTGCCTAATAGAGCTGCCAACCAATCAGCACGTCAGCAGTTCTTAGTCCCAGCAGCGCCACCAGGAGCGGTGGCCACTGCTGGAACTGCAACCCAGCCATCGGAAAGAAAATGTTGGGGAGCCCTGGAACAAAAGTAAGTTTTTGGTGCCTCGCGGGGGGTGATCAGTCGGGCCCCGGCGAGACAACAGTGGTCGATTGGGGTGATGAGGGGAGTGTTGGGGGTGGTTGGGGCAGTGGGGATGGCCTTAGTCAGGCACAGGGTGCCTGATCATGGGGGCCCCCCGCCCAGGCCGTCAGAAAGTCAGGCGGTTTCTCTCGGGTCTGGGCTGCCCGACCAGCCACGAGTAAAATCTCCATGGATGTAGGCGGAGGCCCTTAAGTGGCTGTTAAGTGGCCACTTAAGGGTCCTGATTGGCTTGGGGCGTGCAGACCGTTTTTCACCACTGCCGCCCTGTGTAAAGTGGCGGCGGAGGCGGGAGCGGGTTGGGATGGGCCCCCTGAGCTTCCGGCCCTATTTTACGCCCCCTCCCCCTCCCCCCCGCCATTTCCTGCACTTTGGGGGGGGGTAGGGGGGGTTAAATTCTGGCCAAACTTTATTTTATTTTTCTGCACTGTATATCATAACTTTTAATTTCTCATTTAGGGCCAGCATATTTTGTACGATAAAAGCCCAAGGAGAGAAATGCATTGCTCACCTTAGCTTTCATGAAGCTTCAAAAGACGTTCAAAAGCTAAGTCTGAAGAAGCTAAGTATGAAGAAGCCAAGTCTGAAGAGACAATTATTATAAAACAGACCAACAATAGTGTCACACTCCTTTGAGATATTAATATGAAGAATAAGATCTTTCTGTTCACTCTTTTTTCCCCATGTGGGAGATTCGACTTACCTCTCCACACATTGTATTGATGGAATAAGAGCTGAAAAGGTATGCAAGGGATTTTAAATTCTTCAAGGGCAACACAGAGCTTTTCATTTGATAAATGTTGAAAAGTATCATCAGTTGTAGTCAGAGATAGAGACTCCTCAACACCTCTGAAACCTAATTTGCTTGAAGATCAGTCATTGCAAGAATTGACTTACAGCAGATCAACTTTGATTAATTGTGAGCAATATTAATATCAAACCTTATTGGTTACAAATTGCATTTCAATGAGTTGCAATGTATATAATACGGTGGAGGAGGGGGTGGTCGTGGTTCTTTATCGAAACTTCAAGACTTCAAGGATAAGCTGGCACCACTGGAACACTCCAGGAGTATTACATTTCACAGAAACCTTCACAGAAGAACTCATCCAGTTAAGAGAAGTTTTGAGACATTTATAATTTTGAATCAGTTTTATAGTACAGTTTATAGCTCAAGAGTGTTTTCCCTGCCTGTTAATCAAAGAAATCAAGACTTTACTATAATAATCCATATTATGTCTACACTTCAGTTGGGAGTGAACCTTTGGTTTAGTGGCAGCATTCCAGCTTCAAAAAGGTGAAGGTTTCGAGTTCCACTCCAGACAGCCCCAGCAAGTGGACAACAGAAGAAGTTCTCTAAATACTGGATGGACATCCAGCGGGACACTCATTTGGATAGAATGACCACTGGTTCAGTTGTTGTGTTCTTGCCCCGGATTCAGAAATATTAGTTTCAGGGTTTAGGTCAGACAGCCCCAGCGAGCAGAGACCAGAGCACAAGATCTGAATGCTGGCTTGACATCCAGTGCAGAGTACTTGTGTCTGATGAGTATCGCAAAGAGTAGGTGGATATCTTTAGCTTTTGTTGCAGCCCATCTGGACAGTATATCAAGATAAAACTATGAAAGCAGCAACAGGAAACCACCTCAGCCACAGCAAGTGACTTAAGAATTTAATGTGTGAGACTTCGGACCTCCCCTAGGTCAGAGCACACAATGGATGGGATGGACCTGTATAGAGGTTCATTGTTCACACTAGAATCCATTATCCCAGATTACTTCTTGTATAAGGTCATGTTCTGATTTATAGGTAGCATGGAATTACCTGTGGATACTTGTATTGGACAAGAGAAAAAGTACCTGGAGTGTTGTCAAATTCTAAAAATCCTGTCTGTTTGTAGTAATTACATGTGGGCTCTTTGGAAGCAGATTCAGAAATAGAGACATACATGTAAGGGGCATCAAACTTCATGTCATGCTGACATAATAATATGCTTATATTTCTTAAAACAATGCATCACTTATAATTTATTCATTCAGGGGATGTGGGCACTGCTGGTACGGTCAGCATTTATTCCCCGCCCCTAATTGCCCTGGAGGTATAACGGAGTGGCCTCCTTGGCCATTTTAGAGTCATAGAAACATAGAAAAATAGGACCAGGAGTAGGCCATTCGGCCCTTCGGGCCTGCTCCGCCATTCAAAATAGATCATAGCTGATAGTCTAATTCAGTACCCTGTTCCTGCTTTCTCCCCATATCCCTTGATCCCTTTGGCATTAAGAAATATATCTATCTCCTTCTTGATATATTTAATGACTTGGCCTCCACTGCCTTATGCGGTAGAGAATTCCACAGGTTCACCACCCTCTGAGTGAAGAAATTTCTCCTCATCTCAGTTCTGAATGGCATACCCCGTATCCTGAGACTGTTACCCCTAGTTCTGGACTCCCCAGCCATCAGAACATCCTCCCTGCATCTAGCCTGTCTAGCCCTTTTAGAATTCTATAGGTTTCTATGAGATCCCCTCTCATTCTTCTGAACGCTAGTGAATATAGGCCTAGTCGACCCAATCTCTCCTCATACGTCAATCCTGCCATCTCAGGAATCAGACTAGTAAATCTTCTTTGCACTTCCTCCATGGCAATAACATCCTTCCTCAGATAAGTCGACCACATTGCTGTGTGTCTGGAGTCACATATAGGGCCAGAACAGTTAAGGATGGAAGATTTCCTTCCTTAAAGGACATTAGTATGCCAGATGGGTTTTTACGACAATCAATAGCTGCATGGTCACCATGACTGATGTGAGCTGTTTTAATTCCAGATTTATTTAATTAACTAAGTTCAGCTGCCAGCTCCAGCTGCCGTGGAGGGATTTGAATTCATGTCTCCCGATTATTAGTCTGGGCCTCTGGGTTACTAGTCCAGTCACACAACCACTATGCTACTGCACCCATTCTAAAGTATCCAAAGCTGTTGCCTTATTTATATGCCGAGAGCACATGTGAGTGAGTGTTTCAAGAGAGAACCAAGTCAGTGTGGAGGGTGGGGACCACCCTTGAGCATGGTGATGAACTGCTGTTATGCTGACCCACGTTAATGTATTTTACAGACCACAAGGAGAGCCGTTGATCTGTCAGCTGAACGCAAAGCTCATGAACATCAGAGGTCTATGTTGCCATTGGATCTTCAAGATCAGATCATTCACTTTCAAAATCATCGCTAACGGGGAGGCACACAACTTTAGCAACTGATAATACCAAGGCAAAACAAAACTCCTTTTGGTCTAGCTTTGCACCAAGGGGCAAGGCCATGGAAAGATTTGAAAACAAGGCTGAGAATTTTAAAATCAAAGTGTTACTTAACTGGGAGTCAATGTACATCAGCAAGCACAAGAGTGATGGGTGAATGGGACTTGGCGAGAGTTAGGATACTGGCAGCAGAATTTTGGATGACTCTCCTCACCAATGTCAGTTTCGGAAGGATAAAGTTTCAAGCCCCACTCAAGGGTCTGAGCACATGGTGCAAACGACACTACAATATGGTATTGACAAAGTGCTGCATTATCAGACTGCCTGTATGGCATGGGATGGGATGTTGAGCTGAGGCCCCGAGTGTTTGTACGGGTGGGTGTTGAAGATTCCACAATACTTTTCAAAGAACTGCATGGCATTCTTCCACTGCCTTGGTCAACTGCCCTCCCTCAGCCAACTCTATTGAAACAGATGGATTAACTAATCAATCATCATTTTCCTGCACACAAAAGGCTCTCAGATTTGTTAACATAACAATGAGCTGTACTTCAAAATAACTAATTTTTGGTGGAGCACTAGTAAACCCAATAGGGAATTCAAGAGAAACCTCTTTGCCCTGAGAAAGTGGTGAGAATGTGGAACTCATGCCTACAAGGAGTAGTTGATCTGAATAACAGATGCATTTAAAGGGAATCACCAAGCCATTGTGAACATATGATGCACCTACCCCCAACAGATATGGGAAGGATTAATTTTACATCTATAATTCACACTCTCTTACAAAGCAAATCCACATGATGTGTACAAAGTTTTAATTTCAAATGAAGGACAGCAAAAGTAGCCAAGAATGATCAAGGGTAGGAGGGAATGATCTGATATTATAAATAGGTTCTGCAGAGGTTTCATCTGGATAGTTGGCGATTACTGATGTATTTGCAATTTAATTGTACTGTTGTGTCAGACACTCATTATTCACTCAGTGGACACAGAAAATTGTTTTTATGCTGATTCTTCTCTTGCTTTAAGTAGTTGAGCAACAACCTTGAACTTTTGGGACATAATATTCCACTAAATGCAAAGGCACATGAAAGCTTGTTACTCAACACCAATGTCTTCAAGCCCTACTTCAAAGTAACATGAGTAAGTACATGGGCATGACAAGCTACAACAGAATAGACGAATAAGATTTGGTTGTAAATACATTTGTCAATAATGTTTATATGGAGATAATAAATATTTGTGAGTGTATGGGAGCACCACCACCTGCAAGTTTCCCTCCAAGCCACACACCATCCTGACTTGGAACTATATCACCGTTCCTTCACTGTCACTGGGTCAAAATCTTGGAACTCCCTTCCTAACTTCACTGTGGGAATACCCACACTAGACGGACTGCAGCAGTTCAAGGCGACGGCTCACCACAACCTTCTCAAGGGCAATTAGAGATGGGCATCAAATGCTGGCCTTGCCAGCGATGCTCACATCCCATGAAAGAATAAAATAAATTACAGCGCAGTAATCTAATCAAGGGGTTCCAATAAAAGTAGAAAGAGCAAGGGAAAAGCTTGAATAATTTCTAATTATTATAACCAATGTATCTGTGTATTTACTATTTGTTCATAAAATTCTATACAAGACTTTTCCATTTTGGGTCCATCATTGTGTTGATGCCAACTATCAGTGCCCTGCAGAACAATGCTCTGTGAAGGTGTGTGTAGAAGACAATTACCAATTGAAACCTTTAGTGCATATTTTGTGTGCTAACATGCAAGTCGACACAATGATTTTACATGCCATTTAACCACAAAAAAAAATACACAAACCATTATTTAAGTCTAGGGTCTTAGTGTAGAAAAGTCAAAGAAGATAGGGGTGTAGATGATCTCAAAAGGTTCATCTCCTTTGAGAAAATGGACTGGATTCGCCTTTTAGATGGAGGACATCAAGGCATTCTCAAGATTCGAGAGTTATTAGATTTATGTACAGTGGGCTCCCGATGGGATTCCTACTGCCAATTGGGACCCTACCAATGTCCAGCTGCAAATTTTCAGGTGGTGCTGTGTTGGAGAATCAGAAGAGGAGTCTGGACATTTCAGGTGGCAGCTAAGCTCCAGATATTTAGGGAAATGCAGCCCCATTGGCATCAGGAGAGATCAAAGCCTACAAAGGTAGATGAACAGGAGCCTCTGTGGAGGGAAAAAAGGTGTGCACTTGGCCCTGTCCTTCCTTTCCGCCATGATGGCTCCAAGACACTGTGGTAACTTGAGCCGATGGGAGGTAAATGAGCGAAGCAGCGTAGTCCTGCACTTCCCGCCCACATGCCCCATGGATATTTTCATGTGGCAGGTGGGAAAGGGATGGCCAGTGGAGGTCCTAGCGGGAAGTGGGAAATTGAGTTTGGGATGGTCAAGCATGGTAGGACTCATGGCTCGATTTTGTTTAATTTGTTAATCATAAAACATTTGGGGAAAATTTGGAGAATCCAGCTCCTAGAAAAGCTGTTTGCTGCTTTGGATGACAATGATATGCCAAGTTCCACCACAATACGTATGGGGTGTGGTTATCCAACTATTACAGCAGGATTGGTGCTAGCCCAACAAAAAGGTAGAGGTCCAAGATTACACTTGTCATTGTGGCTGCTTTATTAATCATTACCCATGACTAATTGAAATCAGCAGGGAAAGTGAAACCTTTGGCCTTCATTATCGTAGGCAGAGAATTTCGCAGAAAAAGAGACATACAGTTGGACAACAGAATTTAGCCCCAAGACAAATACTTAAGAATTTATCAGAACCTTAAGTTTAGAGCATTAAGGTCTATGCTTTCACTAAAACTCTCCGCTGGATAGAGTGACGCATCGGAACCAAGAGTTTAAGGTTAGATCAGTTAAAGTAATGAGAGACGATTACATTTGTCAGAGTTGTTTCATCAGAAGCAGATCCTTGGTGAATTTATTCAACAATTCACACTCAGCAGGAGGAACACACAACTACAGTCTGCTCATGGGTAGATCATGCTCCTGTAGGGCATGGGAAACTGCTTGAAATAAAAGTTGTATTATATATATATTCTTAAAAATATTTTTAGATTGGGGCTTCCCCAACGGCTCAGCCATTATGTGCAATGTTGTGGAACTGGACAGTCTGTCTTGGGCCTGTGCCAATTTGGCTGAGGTGGGGTGGGGAGGAAGAGGGAAGGAAAGAGAGAGACAGAGACAAAGAATTTATAAAGCGTCTTTCATGACCTCGGGCCAGCCAAACTGCTTCACAGCCAATGAAGTACTTTTGAATGTAGTCATTGTCGTAATGGAAACGCAGCAGCCAGTTAACATATAGTTCCCACAAACAGCAATTGACTAGATAATCGGTGTTGTTGGTTGTGAGGTACATATTGGCCAGGACACATAAGGGGCACTAGAGTTGGTCTCAGCACCAGAATCAGAGAAGTTAAAAAAAAAGAGCATGAGTTAACAGTCCCTGCTGCTGATCTCAATGCAGTAACCACCCTTGGTCACTTCTGCCTCTGTAGACATTAGTTGGACAGAGGATCAGGCACAACTGTGATGCTTTACACGTGGTAGATCAGCAATATTTGTGACCCTATCACCATTTTAAAAAAGACTGCTGCTTTCATAAGCAACACATCTTCATAATGAATTAGAATGGTGTTTCCAGAATACGGTCCACCTGCTCGTAGCAGTCTCTAAACAGATGATATCAGCCAGCAGCACACTACTGAGAAATGGACTGATCCATCAGACCAACGCTTTGCCTATCTCCCCCCCATTCTTCTCTTTTCACTGTCTCCCTCCAAGATAGCAGATGAATTGCTGAACTACATTGAGCCTGCTTAGCATGTTAATTAAAGGACAAAATGAAGTCATGAATTGTACAATGCAAATATTTCACTTGCCATGTATAATTTCACAATTTCAACACGAGGTGGTTGGAGGAGGAACTAGATAAAGGTATTTTGAAAAAGTGGTCACTGTCTCCGTTTAAGTAGGAATTTAGAAGTGTAAAACCACTTATCTTGTGCTGAATTTACTCCATGGCTTAATGACCTGTTATTAATGGAACAGAAAACCTTCCATCATTCTCAGAAATGTGGAGGGCTGCATATTTTATCTGAGACTGCTGGAGAACACCCGCTGGCATAATTTTAATCTCACATGGGAGCCTGTGACCACAAAATAAATCCAGCTGAGCTTGTGTGTCATGTCAGTCCAGAATGACAGAGAAATAAAATTACCAAAACTATCAAAATAGAACAGATGCTTGATTTGCAGAACACACGTCCGCTCTCCTGGTGGCTCAATTGAGAAATGCACCAACTGGCATGCTACTCGGCCGCATAAACAAGATCAATCTCAAGTTTGCAAGCTTAGTTTGTGCTGAGTTAGCTAATGTTAGCACTGCATTTGGCTTCAATGAGGAGGAGATCAGCTCTATCCTGATCACCATCTCAGTGATCTCTGTAGACAGAATGCATACGTGGATAAGATGGGTTTAAACGATTTCTCCCCCCAACGACTCAAATAAATGTAAAGACTGACACACTCTGCCCCACCTCATACTCGAGGAATGGTCCCTTCCTGTGTAATGAACAACTGCTCCCCGGTATCAGTGTCTTTAGAAGAGGGAGAGGGGGAAATAAAAGCACGCACATCAGGGGCTCAAGGGTCTTTTTGGCTGTCATATTATTTCAGAGAAAACCTATAACTATCTTTGTGAAGGAAAGTTTTAAATTTTCAATTAACATTTAGTGTATTGAAATCAAAACTCATGTGAATTCCCCAGGGTTTTCAGTGAAGATGGTGAAGTAGTCACCGACAGAAGTAAACAGATGTTCCGCTGGGCTGAACACTACTGTGAGCTGTACTCCTGTGAGTCGGACATCTCCCAGTCTGTGCTTGACGCTCCTCTGCAACTTCCTGTCATGGATGAGTTAGATGAAGAACCTTATCACTGGAGCTCAAGAAGGCCATAGACTGCCTAGCGAACAGAGGGGCACCTGGCAAGGACAGAATCGCAGCTGAACTGCTCATGCACGAAAAGTCCCATCTATTGCCACACTTTTATGACCTCTCCTTCTCTGTTGGAAAGTAGGCTCTGTTCCACAGGAGATGCGTGACACAAAAATCATCACAATATACAAAAACAAAGGGAACAGAGAAGACTGCAACAGCTACAGGGGCAGCTTATGCCTTAACGTCATGGGGAAGGCCTTTGCTAGGGTGTTACGACCAGGTGAGGAACTTGTCCAGGGGTCTTTTGCTGTCTTTACCTGGTCTTATTGTAACACGGTTTAATTTTAAAACACACTGTGCTTTGAGCTCCCCCTTTGTGAATCCTTGTTCACAACTTTCCAATTATAAGGCAAAGAAATGAGTACAAACAGGCTTTCTTTGGTTTAAAGAAGAAAGATGAAATTTATTAAACCTTTAACTTAAACTCTAATACGGTTCACGCCTACGGATATACGACAGGCCCACACTAGCATGCACAAACGTTAAAAAATGCAGATAGGGACAGAAAAGAGAAGAAAAGATAAGTAAAACAGTTTGAGGCAATATCTTGTTACTGTTTCTCAAGGTCGCTGTAGTCCTTGATTGAAGATACGGTCTTACGTTTTGTTGGGGCCCAGTAGTCTTCTTAAAACATTGTTCATGTAGGAAACCTTTCTCTCTTTGAATTTCACCTGTTTTCACAAGACTCAGTTCCATGGGAAGAGATGACGGTAGGCAGACAGGAGAGGAGATGTTCTCAGTCCACGAGCACATGGCGTTCTGTTCAAATCCTTTGTTGAAAGTTCAAATTCTCTGCAACAGCCAGTTAGTCATGTGACTAAAACTGGTCTGACTACTTCTGTGTATTGGGGAAGCAATTGTTGGGTCAACATTGTCTGGTACTATGCAAATGTCCTTCCAGTCAGGGCTTGAAATTTTAAGCTTTTGATCATGTGGCAAAATAATATGTGCCTCAGTCTTGGCAGATGGGGGTTTACCTGACATAGGGTCATACTTAAAAGATTCCATCTACCTGTAGACTGAGTATACCTGGAAGCACAGATCTACTGTGGATATGATCTTCTCCATATGCCAGCTACAAGAGAAGTGTAGGGAACAGAGTGTTCCCCTTGACCTTGTTTTTGTAAATCTCACTAAGGCATTCAACACCATCAGCACAGCAGGGCTCTACAAGATTTTCGGAAAAACTGGCTGTCCACTGAAGCTCCTCAGTCTTAACCGCTCCTTCCATGACAACATGCACTGCACTGTACAGTTTGATGACTCCACTTCTGACCGTTTCGGAGTGAAAAATGGAGTTAAACAGGGTTGTGTCCTAGTCCCCACTCTGTTTAGCATCTTCTTCTTCATGCTCCTGACCTTCGCCTTCCCTGCAAATATGGAAGGAGTCTACTTGCACACTAGCAAGTTTGACAGTCTGTCAAGGCTGAAAGCGAAGACAAAAACACATCACATCCTGATTGAAGAACTCCTCGACACTGATGATGCTGAGCCAGTGGCTCACACGGAAATTTAGCTACAAAATCTCATAGACTGTCTCTCTTGTGCCTGTAACTTGTTCTCCTTGACTATAAGCATCAAGAAAACTGTGGTCATGGAACAAGGTGTTGCATCTCCTCCCCTGATCACATTAAATAACACCTCACTGGAAGTGGTTAGCAAATTCTGCTACCTTGGGTCCATGGTGACAGACAATCTGTCGCTTGATGCCGAGCTCGATACACGCATAGGGAAAGCTGCTACCACTTTTGACCGACTTGCAAAATGCACATGGGATAACATCAAGCTAACCCTTAGGATCAAGCTGATGGTTTATAAGGACTGTATTCTCAGGACCTTACAGTATGGCTGTGAAACATGGACAACTTACAGCTACCAGGAAAAGAAGCTCAATAATTTCCATCTTCACTATCTGCAGTGCATTATGAGTATATCCTGGCAGGATAAAATCAGAAATGCGGCAGTCCTCTCAAAGGCCAAGCTCCCTAGTGTGTTGGCACTAATCCAACAGATGCGGCTTCAGTGGATCGAGCAAGTTCACAGGATGGAAGATGGTCGTATACCCAAGGACCTTCTGTATGGTGATGTAACCAGGGCCAGATAACAAGTGGGGCACCAAAGCTCCACTTCCAGGCTGCTTGCAAGCATGACATGAAGGCCCTAAACATCGACTATCGCACCTGGGAGTCACTAACTGGTGAAAGAGGGAAATGGCGACACATCCTGTGGACTGGTGTGCACTACCACGACGACCAGTGGCTACAGCAGCTTGGCAACAGATGTCAGTGCTGAAAACAGCAACTCACAGCGTCACTTGGCAGGTTCACCCATGGTGCTTGTGGCAGAAGCTGCCTCTCAAGGATTGGCCTCCATCAGCAAAGGTGCACCAAGAGAAGACACCCCACCTAAACGGATTGCTTGCTGCGTGTCCATCATCTTTTGTAGATGGAAGGATGCGAACAAATTTCAGTTTCAGTAGCTGAATATGATTATAGATTGAGGGATTATCTCTGGCAATTAGTGCCACATGGCTTGATGGTGAAAGGAACAGGAAATGTTTCTTAACGACCAAATGAATAACAACCAGCAGGCATGGAATGACACAGCCTGACTGATCATGTATAGCATGTGACTTGCCTTGTCAGGTTGAAGCTGAGGGGACTGAATTTTAGTATTAGAAGATCTATACAACACTAACCTCGTTTGTTTGTACTGCATGACATAACTGCACAATCAGTACTTAAAAGCCCTTTTTAAATTGTATTTTGTCTGAGGAGGAGCAAGGTCTAACTCCATGATCCATTTACATTATTCTTTTCATAGGCCAATTCAGAATATGGAGATCTGCAAATTAGGACTGGTTTCATCAGTTTTATAGGCATAAAACAGATGCTACAAGGGTTGACTCTGGAATCAAAAAACACTGAACAGATACTGAGTCGGGCCATTTTTCAGGCAGTCATCAATAAAGCAGGTATCAGGTCCCTTAAGCATGCAAATGATGGGCTCAATGTCTGTTTTAGACCCCGTGCCAGAAATTGCTTTGGGATGAGCAGAGCAGGAGCTCAAGACCACTTCCTACAAGATAGGCAACCTGAAATTAGCAAAATATCAAATTACCTTGCATGATAATATTGTTCTAATGGTCAATTTGTTCATTTCCAAAAGTTTTGTTGCAGGTCAGCGGGGTGGGGGGGGGGGGGGCAGGGGGGTGCTGCTGAGGGTGGGATTGGAAATAGCGGGAAGCCAGATGAATACATAACAAAGCAAGACCACAGTGAGTGACAATGTCCACGAGCTTTAAATTTTAGACCCTTGTTTGAGATATTCACATTCTCTCTCACCCTACCAGCACTATGCAAATTTCAAACCTCATGCAATTCAGCATCAGGTGGTGTGAGCAAAAGACTTCTCACCGAGCCAAAGACATCTCCTGTAACGTCTTCCTTTCTTGCTTCTTTAAACTACATAGTCCGGATAAAGATACAGAAAAGATACATATGGAAAATATCTTGTTGGCTTCCCAATGTCACACCAACTTGTCAATTGTACTTCTCAATATGGCATTATTTTCCATATTTTTTATTTTATTTTTATTTTTATTTAGAGATACAGCACTGAAACAGGCCCTTCGGCCCACCGAGTCTGTGCCGACCAAGAACCACCCATTTATACTAACCCTAACCCTTTCACAGCTCTCAGATCATTTTAATAATTCTAACATGTCTTTGTGTGGTCTACTTAATTTCAAATTAGTTATGTGGATAACAGGCATGACCAGAAGTCAAAAATGAGTTGCTCAGCATTACTTTTTGGTTTAAAAATTAAAATAAAAAATAACCAACATTCATGCCATCCATGTGAAGTCATTCTGATTGCTGCTCTGTATTCAATAACACACCACTGCTCCCGAGACACTATTTCTCCGAGCTTTTAAATAACAGGGACAAAAAAGCTTGTTGAACAGCTTCATTGACGGTTGTGGTTGCTTCACTTAATAACTGCTGCAAAAAGACGTTAAAAGAAAAATTCTGTCGGGAATTTTTTGACTTGCCAATGAGAAATTCCTGAAGACAACTCAAATTGATTGTAAACAAAGCTTCAGTGTATCCTAAAAAAAAAATTGGCATTTGTTTAAATCCTTAGAAAGGTCATAACCCAGCCAGTATTCATTACAAAAATCATGGACCAAATTGGATCAAGGAGAGCTCTTAACACTCAGTGTTGATTCATAATTCATAGAATCAACACACCACAGCTACAACAGCAACAAACTTGGGACTCTCGTTATACACAAGACACATGCTTTATGCTAGATAAACAGCCAAGCTACAGTGAATGAACACAAGGTTGCAGGCAGAAGTGTTTACTAGTGCTCAGGAGTTCATTGCAGCACAATAGTGGATAGAGTTCATTACAGCACACTAGTGGATAGTGGTTGAGGCACCATTTTAGCATACGTGTGTGGCTTGAATAGTGTGGCCCATTGCCTGTTTGTCTCAGCTGACATCAACGAACAAAGTACAGACCAAGGGTTGAACCAGGAACTATCCCTAGTCCCCATGGTTCAGTATCGCACTACCTGGTGCACTTACCTCATCGTGCCATCGGGAGAAACCTCAAGATCACATTTCAAATTGAGTATTCCAATAAAGGGGTCAATTTTGGAAATCTGATTTTCAAATGCACCTATCTAGTTAAGAAATTACCTCATACAATGAGACAGAATGCTGCCAAACTGCTCAGACCTCATGCTTTGTGAACCTTCAGGGTCAGTCAGAGGCTAGAAGCACATGACAACATTGATACATGTTGAACATCATTTCTGTAACGAGAAACAGCAGATGGTTCAACCAAGAATTTCAATGAGACCAAGAAACAACTTGGTGCTATAATTTTAAAAGACAGGAACATGCTTTCATGTTTAGTGCTGCCTATAGTCTGTAATCTTCATTAACAGTAAATAATATTTTGATATATACTCTGTTGCCAATTGTTCTGACCGTCATCAGTCCATGTGACTTTGCCTGAGATAGTTGTGATCCATTCAACTCAAGTTCCACTGCTGCTTAAGACATGCCTCAGCAGAAATGTTTGGTTTTCAGAGCTCCAGCACTTGTCTCTCCACCTACAATTATTGAGATAACAATCCCTAATCAATCCCAACAGTCAGTCCAAGTCTTCTGGGGGCTCTATGCCAGACAGCCTGAACATATTCCCTGTAGTGTTACACCACCCAGGAACCAGGTGACACTATTCATCAATATCTATTGAATGTGTACATTGGTTTAGTTAATGAATCAAATAACCCAGAAGGCACATTTTCCACATTTCTACAGGTATGATTAAACAATTGCAAGGAGTGGAACCATCTTTCAACCAGTATGCCAGCAACTGACCCTACTCTCACCTATAATGTTTTCCACCTCAAAATATATCTGGATAGCAAAAGACTGCATCATCGTCCATAGTTAACTAAATTTCTCAAGTAACTCCTCGATATTCTGAAAATTTATAAGTTCAAGACTGCAGGATGGTGATCTGAAAAACAGCAGGCACTCACTGCACCAATTCCACACCTCAGTGACTTTGCACAGGTGGCTTAGTATTCATTATAAACAATCTCTGTAAATGATTCCATCACTTAATGCACTAAAATAGAAATTTGAGGACTGTTTACTTGACTCATTTAATTTTATCCTTAATTGGGCATTGCAAAACTGACATGGAAAATATTAGAAACATAAAAAGAGCAGAGTATAAACTGAAGAAAACCAGCTTTCTTCTTAAAGCCAGAAGATTCCAATCTTCTTAATTTGCTGGTGCTGTCTTTCACTAGACCAGGTGCAGCATTCAGACATAAAATATCAATGGATTTAGATTAATTATCCTCAGGGAAGTATCAGATCCCTGTGTGGCTGACGCACCCAAGATAAAAGCTATAATTTATATTCAAGACAGTTCCTCTGCAGTCTAAATGTATTATATGCATATTGATCACCTTGGAGTGCTACAGTGTAAAAGATTGAGTCCTTGCCATTTATTGTACTCCCTAAGCCACTTCTGTAGGCCAAAGGGCACCAGCTTACCAATTACAGCCTGAAGACTGCAGTCAATGTGGCATTTATGTTATTATTCCCATGAGCTGCAATGGTTTTAAAAGTTGGGACTGTTGTCTGTGCTTTGTGATATTCAATAGTCTTGTCCTGTTGGCCACTGACAGTCAGTCGGTATAGTCTATGCCTTGCTGATATTAATTAGCTGGTAACTGGCAGCCCAGTGGATTGCACAGTTAATGTACCAACTAATTGTGTCACAGAAAGTTTGCCTTCTGGTAATGTTCTATGCAGGCCATTCTTAATCTCAACCTGGTTATTTGGAGGGGGCCCCAGTGAAGTATTTTTTAAAAAATACACCAATAGGCAGGGCAAGATAAGCATCTTGCTGGGGCCTGGTTATTCATCAGAAAAAACACCTGTACATCACATCCATTCATCTGAATCATTTCAGGAATAAGTAATGTAGCCAGAAATGCTAGAAATGTCCTGCAAGTGGGCTAGCATCTGAAAGAAAGATACGTTAATGTGGAGTGTGACTCTTCAACAGTTCTTTATAGCTCATTTTAATTTTATTTGTTCTCGGGATATGAGTGACCTTGGCATGACTGCTTTTTTGCCCTCCTGGCTGCCCAGAGTTGGTGGTGGAAGGTCTTCTTGAATGATTACAGTCCTTATGCTGATGCTGCTCCCACAATGTCTTAGGTGAGGAATTCTAGGATATGGATTCAGTCATGAAGGAATGGTGCTGGATTTCCAAGTGGATGTTGTGTAGCATGACATTGCTGCTCTTATACTGTTAAGTGTTAGAGGTCCCGGGGATCAAAGCGTTACTGAAATAACCTTGGTGAGTTGTCGTAGTGCATCCTGCAACTCATAGATATTGGAACCACACTGAACCAGTGATGGAGGGGTTGGATATTGAGTCCAGTGGCATGGGTATCAAATCAAGCTGCTGAAACAACACTCAAGGAGGATGGTGTTCAGCTTCTTCCATGTTGTTGAGTAACAACCATCCAGGTAAATGGCAAGTATTCCATCATACTCCAGACTTGAGTCTTGTAAATAGTGAAAATATGAAAGGGAAGGAGCTAAAATATTCATGTCACAGTATCCAGCCTCTGGCCTGCCCTCTTAGCTACAGGACTGGATTTTTCACGGCGGCGGACTTGTACAATGGTAGTCCACCTGCGTGGACCGCAGGTCGTGGAGCCGCTGCAATATTAAACGTGGCGACTCATTTAAACGGCCGGGGACAGACCTCCCCCCGCGCCCCCGGCAAAGACGTGGAGGGGGTGGGCAGTCCGTCCCTGGAAATGGCGTCAGGCGTCACTGCGCAGGCACCGATGCCATTTTTAAAGGGCTTCGAGCCATACATTGCAATATAAATTTTTCAAGGAGTAATGATACTGAAAAATGAAATAAAGTGATCCTGACCCTCTCCCACCCACCACCCCCCCACAATAAGCATAGAAGTAATTACCTGCCCTCTCCCCCACAAAAACACTTACCTTGTGCTCCCGACCTTCTCCCCCCAAAGTTCGTCAACTTTAAACTTTACCCCTTCCCACCAACCCCTAGACCAATGAACTTAGTTTGACCCCACTCCCCCCACTCCCGCACTGAAAAACTTACCTGCTCCCCACTCCCCACCAGTGTTCTGCCTCAGATACCCAGACAGGGAGTGCTGACCACCAGCACCAATATCGCCCCTGAATGGATGGCGGGAGTGGGTAATTAATTAATTTTAATACATTAACATTTAAATTTTGGTCCCATCGCCGAGCAGCCGGGGTGTGGGGGGGGGGGGGGGGACACCACCACAGCAGCTGGCATCAACTTGCCTTCGGATCCCTGTCCGGGCAAACGAGGCGTGATTCCTGTGGGGAGGGGGGAGGAGGTACTTTTCTCAGTGCGGGAGGGGGGAGCAAGGTCAAACACTTTGGATTGGTTGGGGAGATGGTAGGAAAGGGTTGAGGGTGAGACTTTATGAACTTTGGGAGGGGTAAGGTCACGTAGACAAGGTAAGTATTTTGGGGGGGGGGGGGGTGAGTGGGCAAGGAATTAAATGCAAAGTTATTGGGGGGGGGTGGAAGATTTTAAAAATAATTTTTAACACTTTTAAATGCAATGGTCCTTTAAGATTTGAAACAGTCATTTGGGGCTCTAAGCCCTTTAGAAATGGAGCCAGCACTGGATGCCGTTGCCGGGGATGGCTTGCCTGCTCTCTCCACATCATTGGGCGGGGGACACGGGAGACGGGGCATGTTAATGAGCAGCTGAGTTTAGGATCGCGGTGGCTCCGCGATGTGTGCCCTGAGTGGGCGGGCATATAGAATCCAGCTCATTATGTCAGATGACCAAAAGCTTGGTCACAGATGTACATTTTAAAGGAGTGTTTCAAAGGAGGAAAGAGAGGTAGAGAGGTGGAGAGGTGCAAGGAGGGAATTTCAGACTTAGAGCCTAGTCAACTGAATGCATGGCCGCCAGTAGTAGAGCGATTAAGATCGAGGATGCTCAAGTGGCCAGAATTAATGAGCGCAGATGTCTCAGAGGATTGTGGGGCTGGAGGAGATTGCAGAGATAGGAAGAGGTGAGGCAATGGAGGGATTTGAAAACAAGGATGAGAATTTAAAAATCAAGATATTGCTTGAGCAGGAGCCAATGTAGGTCAGTGAAAACTGAGGCGATAAGTGAACAGGACTTGGTGCGTTAAGACATGGACAGCAGAGTTTTGGATGATCTCAAGTTTACGGAGTGCAGAATAGTGAAGTCTAGAGGTAACAAAGGCATCAGGTTTTAGCAGCAGATGAGCTGAGACAGGGGTGAAGTTATGGAGGTGGAAATAGGCAATCTCAGTGATGGCGCAAAATATGGTTGGAAGCTCATCTTGGGGTCAAATGTGACACCAAGGTTGCAAACAGTCTGGCTTAATCTCAGATATAAAAACAAGAAATGCTGGAATCACTCAGCAGGTCTGGCAGCATCTGTGGAAAGAGAAGCAGAGTTAACGTTTCGGGTCAGTGACCCTTCATCGGAACTCAGACTGTTGCCAGGACAGGGATGGAGTCAGTAGCTGGGGAACAGACTTTGGAGCAGGGACTGAAAACAATGGCTTCAGTCTTCCCAATATTTAATTGGAGGAAATTTCTGCATATCCAGAACTGGATGTTAGATAAACAGGGTGATAATTTAGCAACAGTGGAGGAGTCGAGAGAGATGGAGATGATGCTGTCAGCGAACATGTGAAAAATAATGCTGGGCTTTCAGATGTCGTCGCCAAGTGGTTTAGATGAGAGATAGGAGGGGGAGGTCAAAGATAGATCCTTGGGGGACACCAGAGGTAATGGTGCGGCAGCAGGAAGAAAAGCCATTGCAAGTGACATTCTGGCTATGATTAGATAGATAAGAATGGAACTAGGCGAGAGTAGTCCCCCTCAGCTGGATGACAGTGGAGAAGCGTTGGAGCAGGATGGTGTGGTCAATCGTGTCAACAGCTGCAGACAGGTCAAGAAAGCTGAGGAGGGAAAGTTTACCTTTCTCAAAGTCACATAGGATGTCGTTTGTGACTTTGAGAAGAGCTGTTTTGTAACTGTGTCAGAGGCGGAAACCTGATTGAAGGGATTCAAACATGGAGTTTTGGGAAAGATGGGCACAGATTTGGGAGAAGACAACACATTCAAGGACTTTGGAGAGGAAAGGGAGGTTGGAGATGGGACAGTAGTTTGCAAGGACAGTAGAGTCAAGAGTTGGGTTTTGAGGAAAGGAGTGATGATGGCAGATTTAAAAGGAGAGAAGGTATAGTTTGAAATCACTATTGATGGGTCTTCCCATTATTTTGCTGCTTGGAAGAGGCGTATAGAATAGGGTGGATTTGTCTTTTTCTGTGACCTGTTGAATCTTCCATATTGTTGAGTAGATGCTAGTGTTGCAGCCGTACTGGAACAACTTTGATTTGTGCTAATCTAAAATTTCCTAAAGAAACTGATGAATAGTTTTAATAATCAAGACTTTCTATAATTGTATATTGATATGAGGTAACTTATTTAAATAACGAAGGATACCATAAAGTATGAATTTTGCATAGGCAGAAGTTAAACATACAGGAATTTGCCAATCCCTGATAGGCGATAAAGCAATTCGGGGCATCGTGAAAGTACTATATAAATGCAAGCCCTTCTTTTATGCACCAAATTGTCTCACTATATCAAGGACTGATCTCTGCATGCCACAATGTTAACTGGGTGAGGGAACAAAGATGGGCAGTCACATGTAATGTCCACTGTATTGTACACACTCCAAACATGATTGTCAGGCAGTGTCCTGCATGTGGTTTCAGATATTAGTCTGAGTGGTGTAGGTTAGCTGCTTCAGTTACTGTAATTGCTACACCGCAAATTAGATTCTAGCAAGACAAGACAAAATTGTACCTGAAGTAATGTTCAGAATGTGATTTATCTGAAAAATGCACATACTGCACCCTATAATTACATGGGTCAGACATGCATCATCTGAAAATATAGACAGTGACCTTTATCTGAAATCCATTCAATATGCAACTCAAGGGATTTGATACTCTGATAGATTTTTGATGTAATTTATTCAATGACATCCTCCTCATTTGTAAGAACGGATACTGGTCATTCCATAAAGGACACAGCCACATGTGATTTTTTTTCCACAAAGAGGATACACTCTGTTTTGTACCTGAGAAATTCTTGTATGTAAACCTCAGCCAATACAGAGAAATTGTTCATTTTTAAATAATGAAATGACTTACATAAAGTTACATAATATAAATTATCCAGAAAAGTATTAAAATATTTATGAAATCCAAATTGAATATGTAACTGTATCTCAGCCTAATATGGTACCAGTATGGAAGGACTGGTAAACTTTTCAAATTGAAGAGCCTATAATCTGGTCAGTTCCTGCAAAATGTCATCAGCATGACCAAGTCTATACATAGTTGTGACAGAGAAAGGGTTGAAATGAGCCCAGAAACACAATGCTGACATTTGCTGGAGATGTTCCCACCATGGAAAACCAGCAGGGCATCATTGTGTTTCTGGGCTCATTTGAGTTATATCATGCAGGTACAACGGAATGACTTAAGCCAGCAGTTTCATTTCAGACTGGTTACGTGTCTGGGTGATGTAATGGCGATCAGCATGCCTCACTCACCAAGGACCAAGAGGCAGCCACCAGGTCACACCTCAAGTAGGAACGTACAAATGTGTAACCTGCAGCTATGTTGAAGTACTCTATCAGAGAATTAAATGAATGACAACTCTTTTCAAACAGCAAACTATAAATTTTCATCTCCTTAACACATTGAAGTTGCTATGTAGGTCACCACATCTTTGGCATTCAGCCTTGTGGTTCATTTGCTAAAAAAAAAGGGATTGTATTTTCTGGATGCAGAATGAAATTACAACACATACTACATATAGCACAAACCATAATTACAGCAAATAGGAGCTCATGGTGTCAACCCCCAATGTGCAAACCTGGAGTAAGTGTAGCTGGGAATGTTGTGGGAGGTGAGAAATGCTCACCAGTAGGGTAGTGAGCTGGTATGGTTAGATACAACACATGAAACTCATTCAAAAACATTCCCAAGGTTGCTTGGTGCTTGCACAGACAGTGAAGGCTACAAGAGGGAAGGAAAGAATGATAGGCAAGAACACAAGGGTATGAATCCAACAAACAGGCACAAACTGGAGGCTATGGACAAATGGTGGAGACGTCTTTATTGACTGACCAATTAAATATAGGACTGGATTTTATTGGGTGCCCGCTTGCAGCGACGCCCTTTAAACTCGGTGGGGTTCCCACATTCAGCAGCTGCCGCAGAGCCCCCGTGATATTTTGCGTGGGGGCTCATTTAAATAGTGGGGCAGAGCACCCGCCCCTGATGACGTGTAGCAGCGGCGTCTGCGTCCCTGGCAACGACGTCCGGCATCACCACGCTAGCACTGGCGCCATTTTAAAGGGTTTTAAGCCCTGAGAATTACATCAAATTTTTTAAACGGGCAGCAGTATGAAATTTTTATTAAACAATAAAAAGTATGTGGAAGGCCCTTCCCCAACCCCCTAATGGTTACTTCAATGCCCCAAATGACCAACACATTCCTTTTTCCCTACCTGAACTTTACCCCCTAAACTTATAACATTTGGCCTATAACCCCTTCCTTCCCACCAGCCCTACATCCAAGTAAAATTGATTTCTTCGCTCCTCCACCCCTCCTGCCCTGAAATTTTTATTACTTCCCCCCTCCCCACCAGGTTCTCGCCTCGGAAGTCTATGCAGAGTTCCAAAGGCACGCAAAGGCCAATCGGAGCCCGTAACATCTGCGTGGGATGGCAGATAAGTTAATTTGAATATAATTACTGTTGATTTAAATATGCAGATGAATGGCCCGCTGCACCAAGGCCCCCCCCCCCCCCCCGCCTCCGCCGCCGGTAATATGCGGTAGGCCCTTCTCAACGTTGCAGGTCGAGGCGGGCCTTGTCATGTAACATTTTATCGGCACCCACGCCATGACCCGCGGCGTTGAGGGGCTGGTAAAATTCAGCCCATAGTATGTGTAAGCAGTGCACTTTACCTGGAAGGAGGTCAAATGTTGCTGGACTTACTTGTTCAACATTTACTACTTACCTAAGCTAAGCCTTCGTTTAACAGCACTTACATTGTAGCTCATGCATACTCACACTGCAACATCTTGCCATAGTCACCTCTTCCAAGAGGCCACTCTTGTGAGTACGCAATAGTGGTCAGTAATTGACAAACAGGTTGGTTTGGGCATGTGGAGCCTGTAATTTAGTAAATACAGGAATGCAATAGTTTTAGGTAGTTGTGCCATATTATTTACTGGAAAAGCAAGAAGGAAATCTGGATGAGCTTCCCAATGTACTGTATGATTTAAGTGTGCACATTGCATTAGCTGATATTGTACTACCATTCAGGACTAGCCCAGTGATATCATAGTTGAGGGAAGTGATAATCTTGCAATCTGGAGTTTGCTGCTGTTAAGGGATAGACACTCATAGAGTGCAACAGGCCACAGAGTTGAAGCCTGGTGGGAAACAGATGCTGCTCTCCCAATTCTGCGATCCCACACACCCATTACATATCTACACTCCTTGCAATAAGTTCTGGCAAATGAATCAGCAACTTACATCTATATCATGGCTTTAACATAGAAAAAAATATTCCAATGCTCTTCACAGAAAAGCAAAGAAAAATAAACACTGAGCCAAAGTAAGAGATATTAGATGGGTTAACTAAAAGCTTGGCCAAGAGCTGTGTTTTAAGGAGGGTCTTTAAAGGAGGTGAGGGAGGTGGAGAGGTCGAGGGATTTAGGGAGGGAATTCCTGAGCACAGGGCTGATGCAACTGAAGGCATAGCTGTCAATCTAGGGGCATGAGGTCAGAGCATTGGAGGGTTCAGGTGAGGGACTTGAATGCCAGGAGGAGGCTATAGAGATAAGAAGGGAGGAAGGAATTTAAACACGAGGATGAGAATTTAAAAATTTGACGCAAAGAGGCACCGGGAACTTGTGTACATCAGTGAAGTCAGGAGCGGTGGGTGAGAGAACTTGCTGCGGGATATCCTGTGATTAATTCAGATTCACTCAAACTGTAAACATCACATATTTAGGAAGATTAATGAAATCCAGCAAAAGAAAAAAAAAGGGTTTTAATTCATCCAGGTTTTACATATAACCCTAATTGGAAACCCTCTTGATGAATTTGTAAGAACACAAAAACAGGATCAGTGGAATTGATTCATTCCCTGGCTAATATTTTGCTGGTATTCTTTGGAGTGTCCCAGTTCCTGGGCTATGACACTGCCCTGCAGTGTATCGAAGTAGTTTCATAAATCAGCAGTTGATGACTCAGTCTTCAGTGCTGAATTCAGGGTCTAGCATAGAGCACTTTACAAATAACCTGCTCAAGTCTGAACAACAAAGTGGCATGAAACAATGATTGAATGTTACTGCGTCATGCCACAATGTTAAGAAGTTGGATCACAAAATACCGATTTTGTTAAAACTTGCAAATTAAAACCTTTAAGAGACCAGGCAACTTTAAAATACAAATGCAGCCTCGCTCAATACTGCTTAGAAAGCATCCGTGAAATAACAGAGAGCGAGGGGAGTTACCTCCTCAGTGCCAGCAACATTCTTCTATTTGGAATTACTCACCGCTGGGTGATTAAGATTTTAAATCAAAATGAACTTACCTCAGTAAACTGCCTACCCATAGCAGTAACGGGTACTTTAGTCAGAGGAAATGAATCAGAAAAAGGAATTTATTAGCACACTTTTAAACTAGATTAGTCAGTCAGGTTCATAAAAGTTGCCACAGGCTGCAATTCATCAAGATGCATGAAAAAAAGCAATGAAAGAACAGAGATGAGGAAGGAAGGTAAATTGCTTGTGAATTGCTGAGCTGGCTCCATTATCACCTCATCCAAAGCTGAGGAGTCATTTTGCTCTGGGCAGCAAGATTTTCCAGCCCTGTTGATGTTCCCAAAGCTTTGTTCCAGACATAGGGGCCAGGATTTTCTGCTGGTGTACAGGGGCTGGTAGGGGTGGGAGCAGCCATATTCCATTGTATACCAGGAGTGCGAAGTGGGAAGTTCTATCGTTTATCACATCAGTCAGCTCTTCCAATTCCGTTCGCTTGAGTGCAGACATTTCCCAAAAGGTGTCCCCATTCTTCCAATTAGCTGTATTGCATTTAAACAGTGTCTTAAAGCTGATTGTTAATGTGTAGCAGCCACAGATCATATAAGTGGCATTATGGAGCACAAGAAGATTTCAACAAGTGACATCCAAAAGGCAAAACACCAAATAAAGTACTCATTTCGAAACTCTTAATTTATACTGAATCCCAGCGTCATGAACTAAACTCAATATCCTCAGATAAAATGGTCTCATTCATACCACAGGCTCACAGTAGGGCACTTCACACTCTTGTTTCTATTAAAACAAAAACATGCCTGGCATACAAAGGCATTATGGCTGTGTATATGTAAAAACATTAAAATATTAGAATTTTACACAGACAATTTGCAAGCTTGTACATGACACAGTAATTTCAAGATTGGCAGAGCAGACTATACCTAGGCCAGCGGAGGAATGGTGAGTGCACCCAGGTACAAATTCAGAGAATGCAATCTAAGTTTCCAAATTGATCTGAAAATTCAGCTGAACTGAGCAACAATAGTTTGTGAACCCATAAAGAAATCAGAACACACAACTTCTGCGGTTGCAAATCAAATTCAGTTTTCAATATCTAATACGATCAGACTTTACGGCCAGTGTTGACATAAAAGGAACATTGCCCCAGTTAACAGACTGATAGGATGGGCTGCTGTTTTCACAAGTACAGCAGAAGCAGATAAAAATAAACTCACTCTTAAAATCTGTGTGGTTGATTTCCACATCACTGTCTATATGTGGAATCTTTGTAAAATATTGACCAAAACTAAGTGTGGTTGAACTACTAATTAAAAAACAAGCGCCAAATTATTTAGCTCCAGATTTAGTAATCCCACATCCTCAATCTCATTTAGCAGTGCAGCTCTCATATACACTCAATGAAGGGAATTTTAATCCCCCCCCAAAAAAGTGAGTTTGGGTTGAGTGGGATGTAAATATTATTGGGGGAACTTTATGGAGGTAATGGGGGTCTCAGCCATCAGGTGAAGAGCTGGTGAGAGACCCACGTTGCCTCCTTTGGGGAAGGCCCACCATATCATGGACCAATCTGGCACTCTAGGCCACCGGCGAACCTTCCTCGGGATCAGGACCCCAAGGACAGGAAGCCCCGTCTGCCAAGAGCTGCCAGCCAATCAAAGGCCGCCAGCTCTTTTGCTCAGTAGCACCACCAGGGGGGCAGTGGCTGTTTCTGGTACGGCACCCAGTAGAGGCCCAGGATCATGGAGCGACCCAGGCCACAGGTAAATGATGGCAGGAGGGGTTTTGTAGGGTTGGGTTCACTGGGGGAGGGGGTGGTTGGTAGAGGTGTAGGGGAGTGCGCAGCAAGGGCAGGGGTGGCTGTCAATGGTCCTTCCTGCCATGGAATTAATCAGGATGGAGTCAGGAAAGTGGCACGGTCCCCACCCCCCATCATCCTGCCCAATTAAATGCCATCACTTCCTCCAAACTCACCATGGGGGAAAAGCATAAAATACTGCTGTATAAAAATGCCAAATCTGAACAGAACACACTTCAAACTGGCCCTCTTCTGTTTTTAACAGGCAGACAAGGATTGGACTACCAGCCTGCTCACAAGACACGGGCTGCTCATTTGAATATTTTAATGAGGATGAGTGCCTCACATTTTAACTCCAGTTTAAATGTAACCCTGGTCAGCCAGGTTTCCCAGACCTCAGGAAACTCAGCAGCTAAAGGGAAGCGAGGACTGCCATGTGGAATAGCGGTGCTTCCTCCCAGCCCTCCAAGTTAACCTGCTTTCCTCCTAACATTCAGAACCCAATGCTGATGTCCTCTCATCCCCCATCTCGACCCCCGATCTGTCTCCAATCTCTTGCAATTATCAACCCCCCCCCACTCCCCCACAATCTCCCCCACAACCTCCTGCGTTGTCTACCACAGCAGCCTACCTGCTCCTGGCCTGTGCCTCTGCTGCAGCATTCCTCACCCAACAGGGAGCCAAGCCTAGGTTCTGGGTGGGAAACCCATTAAGTGGTGAAAAAAACAACATTGTGGAGTTAAGCTCCACAGCATTCAGGAACCCTATGGGAATTCCTCCCTCCCTGCTTGGAAATGCCACCTAGTAAAGATCAGGGCCAATGTGTGGCATGCAGGTTAGAGGATAGCAAACAGACTAATGATACCTTATTTTCACAATTTTTGGTAAGCTCACATAACAAGTTTGAACACCACGATAGTGAAACCATACTAAATTGGTCTGCTGTTTTGTGAACCAATAGGAGAGCTTAAATTCAGACATAGCAGTGGCTGTTATAGAGAGACATGAAAAGGCAGTTCAGAAGCCATTCTTTTCAGTAATTTGTATTCTGTTGATAAAATTATAAGTATTTCTTTGTGCAAAAATATAGCCAAATTACCACCAAAGGCCATTTCAAAACCTTTTAAAACTACTATTGATTTTCAATAGTTATTGTTCACAGGTAGTCTGGGGTCCAAAGCTTGGTTATTATGTTTAATTGTTGAGATAAGGCTGTGTTTAACCTGACCTGTCTGTTTAAGGTCATTGCTGAGATACTCCCAATGGGGAGTTAGCTGAGCAGTGATCTAATTGGCACATCATAAGCGACATTTCATCTAAGCTGTACTGCATAGGCTGCTCACAAGCTGTCCCCTTTAAGGTGCCACACATGTGCGGCTGCCCAAAAAATTTAAAGGTACCGTGCATTGAAATAAACAGGCCGCACACAAAGAAAGTTGAGACTGTTATGAGCGCTGGACTTTGTAACATGATTATGCTTTAAAAACTGTGATTTTTAAAAAGTTTAAGATAGAGTCGGAGAAGTCAGGTGACCCCACATCCACGCTGCTTAAGGACAAAACAGAAATCTTGGTTACCGGGACAACAGCAAACACAGATCAAAGATTTTTTTTGAAAAGCAGAAACTGTAGGGGTATAACACCTGAAGAACAATGGGGTTTACCCTCCCAGACATTCGGATCGTAATCAAGGAGTCAGTGATTCTGAGGATGAAAATGTCCATGGCAGCTTTTAACACCTGGGAACAATGGAAAGCCCAGGTGGCTCTGTGAGACCAAACTTCTGGACTTTGCATATTGGATAAGGACAATGAGCTTTGACGTTTGAGTCCAGATAAACGTATCAGATTTTCTGAAGGCACAACACGCTGAAAGGGAGTAAACCGGCAGTGGCAGCCTCAGAGCAGCTGTAAGAAAGTAAGTCAACCAGAGGTAGCAGCCTCAAGGGAGAGGGAGGCAACACCTGCTCTTAGAGAATACTGATACAGCAAAATGCTGCAAAAACTTGAACCTGTTTTGAAAGTTGAGGTTTGCAGAGAAGTAAAAGTCCAGCATGATCACCAGGAATTACCTGATTCACAGACATCCGGGTGATGTGAGGGAAAAGGACATTGACTTTGAGAAAGGCCTGGGAGATCAAACTCATTGCAACTGGGAGGAGTTTGGGACTTTTAACCATAAAGATTTCACGATCAAAGAGCACTGTGTAATGTATAAGTATGATGTGAGGTTTTCAAGTATTTTACTAAGAAAATACCTTTTTTTTTGTAATTTGGGGTATCAGCTACTTACAAAGTACTATTTAGTTAATGGGGATTTCTTTTAGTTCAGTTGTTAGAATAAAAGTCTTCATATGTGAAATCTTGTTACGTCATTCTTTAAATTGGTCTGAGGGTTCATATCTCGTATTTTAACATTAACACTGTCACTGAGATTGTAACAACAGGAATACTTGATCATATGGACAGTTTTAATAAATTGGCAGCTGCTTGTAAATCCCCAAAGTCTGGTGATCGAGTCAGAAAACCAGTAAGACTGGCTGACTTGCTTTTTCTTATTTCAAAAAATATATTGTAACAAAATGTGACACTTTGAAGTGCAATTGATGGACAGATAATCTCCTTTTGAAAACTTGCACCATCATTCAAAGACTCTGTTCTGGCTGGAATGCCCAACGGTGACTGAAAGAGGTGCTTCAGTTTTGTAGATTTTGAGACATATTCTCTCCACCCCCAGGTTAGTTTTACTTCCTACGGTTCATAACTCAATATGCAAATTGAAGCATTCCGCAAATCCCATCGCAGTTCTATGTAACATGTCGGAAAAGTTACACATTAAAAGGTTCAGTGCCTTGACTTGTTCACAGACTTAAACAAAGTTTGATTTAATTCAATAGGGTGCAGGATGTCAAGGGGAATAATACAGTCAAATATTTAGTTTGGCAAATTGCAATACGAAGTGCTGGCAATGGAAAATGCAATTAGTAAATGATGGAGATCCTGGTAAATCCCATTGGGTGTTACACATTACATAGTGAATCAGGACAGATAGAGACATCTGCACTCCTGCTCTACTGACTTGCATCGAGTGTAGAAATAGCACAAAGTCACAATGTACCTTTTAAAAATAGACAAGAGTACACTGGAAGCAAGTTATTGTATAAAACAGCAGCATTTGCTAACAACAAATCTTGAAGTGACCTCGTGCAGAAGACAGAGACTATACAATTCCTGATAGACCAAAGGAAGAATCCATAGATTAGAAAATGTTGACTGAAATCAGTCAGCATTGTTATAGATCTGGAGGATTAAGCTCAAATTGTTAACTTCCTGAACAGCCCCCTTAGTGATTAAGGTCCTATGTCACTGATTATCGCTTTCTAGATAGTTATCCATGCGTGTATTTATACTTTCAACATTGCTGCAAAGCAGTTAGTGCTTTGGACTGATAAAGATTATGGGCTGAATTTTACAGACCGCCTCCCCCGATTTCGGGGGTCGTGGTGGGGGTGGGGGCAAGGGGCTGAAAATGCTTGTGCCAGAGGCCTGCCACGGGCCTCGATGCCGGGAAGGCCCGGCCCAATATTGCTGGCAGCGGTGAGGTCTTGTGGCAGCTCCCCTTCCGCTCAGCGACGGGAGCCAAATTTGAATATGTTAATTAATTAAAATAAAGGAATATATTACCTTCTCGCTCCTGCCGTCTGTCCCGGAGCAATATTGGTGCCGGTGGCTGGCACTTCCATGCCTTTGGATCCCTGTTTGGGTATCCAAGGCAGAACACTGGTGGGGAGGGGGAAGCAGGTAAGTTTTTTGGCACGGGGCGGGGGGCGGGGGGTGGTTGGGGGTTGAGGCGTGGGGTCAAACTCATCTGATTGGTGTAGGAGATGGTGGGAAGGATTGTAGTGCACAGTTTATGAACTTTGGTGGAGGGGTCAGGTCAGGTGGGCAGGGGAAGTGTTTTGGGGGGCGGAAAGAGGTCAAGTAATCAATAAGTTTATGGTTATTGGAGGGGTGGGAAAGGGACAATTTAAATGGATCTAAATTTTTTTTATTGCATTTACCTTTAAAGATTTAAATTGAGTGGAAGGGCTCGAAGCCCTTTAAATATGGCATCAGCGCCTGCGCAAAGGCTGCTGGTGCCACTGCTGGGGATGGACAGCCAGTCCCCTCCATGTCATCGGAGTGGGTGGTCCGCCTCAGTCATTTAAATGAGCTGCCGCACTGAATACCGCAGCGGCTCCGCAACGTGCGGTCCTTGTTTACATCTGCCGCCATTTATGGCAGTAGCACCATAAATTTCAGCCCTATAACTGTAAATTAGGAATGGGACCTAATTTGCAGCGATATGGTGTAAGTTTCCTTTTCAGGGAGGAACAGAAGTTGTCTCACATCCCTTCAGTGTTACTCTAGTGTAGTGTCAAACAGTGTTGAAAAAGTGCCCACAACAACTTTGTAGATACTTAAACCTGTAGTTAATGCAAATATTCACAGTGCAGACTCTGCTGCTTGCATTCTCTAAACATTTAGATTTTACTAGTTGGGACAGCTGTCCCCCAGTGTATAACTGTATACTTGCAGTGCTCTATCATGGCATAAGACTTGAGGCCCAGGTTTTGTAGTCAAGGCGAAGTGACAGCACTCACACTGACCCTGAAGAAAGCTGCCCACAAAGAGCTAGTGCTCTGTGGTGTGGATTTTCCCTTTCCTGGCATTGTTTGAAACTGGCACCGATTCAAGGGGATCCCTAGCTGCTGATCAACATCAACATCTGTAACACAGAAGTCTGTGCTCTACGGGCTATTCCCAGGGACACACACCGAGACAAACATCAACTGCTGCTGGAGGACTATCAATTTGGTGAAAGACGCCCTTTGGTCTGCCCGAAACTTGCTGGTCTTCCAGCGCAAAGAATTGTCCACGACCGAATGTTGCAGACTGGCACATTCCAAGGTCCAGGACTACGTGCTGAGGGACGCACTAAAGCTTGGGGCAGCCGCAACAAAGGCTCAATGGGGAAAGACCACAGTGTAAGGTCCCTCCACCAAGCTGAACTGAGGGGCTGGATCCATGGGAAACCCCTCGAACTGCATTGGAAATTTTTCGTTTGCTGTAAAATGTAAAAATGAACCTGGCACAACAAATGAAATGGAAGGGTTGTGAGGCAACTCATGAATGTATTGAAGGAAACTGATCTCCCTTCCAATGTTTGTATTTTTTGACTTGGTGCTGTTTGAAACAGTTTGGTCATGTATTTTTTTTTACAGATTTTTATGAATAAAGTATATTTTGGAAATAAAAAAAATCCCTCGATGTTGATCAACAGTGATGCCATCAGGCAGGGTAAGCACCGGTCACATTAAAGCATTCTTACTGACAGCAAACCAAGAAGTAAAGGGCATTCAGTATTCTTCACTTTTTTTTTACAAAGGTGAATTAAATGATTGGGACATACCCATTGAATTGATGCAGGAGCTGAAATATCAAACAAAAAAATATTAAAAATGTGGAATTAACATAATGGAGAAATTTGACATGCACAAATATAATATTAGTTTTTCAGGGCCAGAGAGGTTTTTCAGGAGTGATTATGCACTACTATGCTGTTAAAAACCAAGTAGCACTTCACAAAACAAGGCGCAACCTTTTCAAGAATTTTTACAGTGTTGCTAGTTGCATAAAAAGGGCAAGTTCCCATCAGCTCAGTGATTTCTAATTAATTTCAGTCTGTGGAGACTTCAACAGTGCACCCTATGGAGAAGCATAGATTCACTGACAGCATTTTATGGATTTCAACATTTGACAGCGTATTTGGGTACTCCAAAAGTTGCTGTCAGCTTCAGGGGAATAATGATGGTGAATGCTGACAGTTTCACCAATGTTGTTACTACAAATTCCAGGTCTTGGAGTTCCAGCCAGTGTAAATAGGCAAGTGCAATGACCTGTCTTGAGTATAACTGCAGCAGATGACTGCATTAATTTGTGATCTTTCTTAATTAAGGATTTGTAATTATAATTTTCACTGGAATACAAACTGTACTGTCTTTCCTTTCCCCTTCCAAAGTGATGGCGAATCATGGCAGAAATTTCATTATATATAAAAAGTGGACACTTATACTGATGTACACCAGGGTGAGGGATGTTGATACAAATGAAACATTTTTCCATGTCACTGGATGATGCGCCATTTCTGACTTGCTACTCTGCCTCAACAATCTGCCTCAGTCCCCAACCTCAGGAAGACCACCAGCTACACTAGCCAAAATGTTCTAGCTCTTACACAGTATTCCTATACAAGCTGAATCATTAGCAGGTTTTTGGTTGAGAACCAAACACATCAGAAACTGGCTTAAGACTCCAGAAACTCATTTCACTTTGGATCCTAACAGACAGCAAAGAGGGAAAGTTGATGTCCCATCACTCTGGGTTGCATCTGACTTGAGAACCCTGATTTGACAATTTTAACCCATTGCACCAGTGCTCAGAAGGGGATATTGCGAGACAGAAATGTGAAAAAATTGCCTCTATGTGGATGCTGAGTACTCATTGTGAAAGTACACCTTTTATAATGCTTGTGTCACTCTGCAATTATATAGCTATCATGCTTAAACAGTACAAATTTAAATTTAGGCTCCTGATACTAAATATTACCTGGTCTGATTTGCTGCCATGTGCCACCTGACCGTTCATGGACTAGCTTTTCTTTTGTAGATGTGCAGCTGAACATCTGGTAGTACTTAGTTTGGTACATTAAACACTAACTGTAGCACATTGATGATCTGTGTTTTATCTTGTTCTATCTCGTTGTCTTACTATGTTGTGTCTGCAATGTAACTCTGGGCAAAAATTCACTGCAACTAAAATTTCCAGACTAGCTTGAACATTGTGCATTTGAAAATAACAACAGGATAACCAAAACAGAACAAACAGTCCTACAGTGCTTCAAATTATATAATATATATAGAAATGTAGCAGTACAAAATAGGACATATTGAACTAAAGTGTACACTTGACTAACACTAGTAACGATTCTAATTTCCATACAAATTTCAATCTACTATGGGCTCTACAGTAATGTTGAAGTAAACACACTGCCTCCCTGAATGCCCAGCCTCAAAATGGAAGCCTTTTGTGAGTGCAGGACTAGGAATTGCCTGGGAGTCTCCAGGAATTGAAGATTAATCTCTTGGACACTGTGAGTGGAGAAAAAAAATTCATAGGGACATTAAAAAAATTGTTTCTCCTATTTTCTTTGAATACTTAGGTTTGTTAGTTATAAAAAATAACAGATGGGAAAAGATGCTATTCAGGCAGGGTGGTTGGAGATGGTGGGGGGGGGGGGGTCATGTGATGAAAACTCCAGGACCACATATCACGAGAGTTGACAAACCTAAACAGGAATATTTAATCCATTTACATGATGTAAAAGTTTTTTTTCAAATATGTAAAATTAAGCAGATTAATGGTAGTAGAATAATATATTGACAATTCAGCCAACAATATGAAAGATATGGCATCCAAGTACTATACACAATTTGCAACCAAATTCTCTCAATTCAAATCGCCCTGAAGTACATTCTATTTCGTTATGTCCTCCGAGATCAGAACAAAAGAATAAAAATTTTACCTGTAAATTATACTGTTATAATTATCAAAATCTATGGAAAAAAAGACACTGAAAATTATTGGACATTTTTATGTCAGATTTGTTAGGATATTTGCTATTGTTTAAACTTTAGGCACAGACAAGAGGAGTACGAGAACCCACCCTGGAGCCATATGTTTTATACCTGTACATCTGATACCTGTATTCTGGCAGTCAGAATGCAGACGAGGTCTGACACCAGAGAACACGCCTTTCATCTTTTTGCATGTGTCTACATGTAACAAAGAAGGCCCGTGTGAGGACTCAAAGCCACCAACCCTGGCAGCCTGGCTCTCTGCCTGCTCCATTGCATTTGAAAGGTTTGAGGTTTCCAGAAATGTAAACACCACAGATTTGTAACCAGAATGAGCCTGCGGAATCACTCCAGGTACCAGTGCGTCCGCTGTGTTTTTTACCTTTTTATAAAAGGCTGCTATGTTTCACTTAAATGTCGAGGATAATTGAAGAAGAAAGGGGCAAAAAAGATTGGGGTTATTCAAAATATATTTTGATGCCACAATGGGAGAGTTTAAATACTAAAAAGAATTAGCTTCTTTCTCAACTTTGATTTTTTTAATGTTGTGATCTAATAGTTTTGTGATTAACTATTATTTTGTCTCACTAAAACGTTTGGCAGGTCTTGACAGGTGCCAAGGACAGCTACAGCGGAAGAACAAATGTTTGAAGAGAAGTCTGGCACCGACACCTGCTTTCTAACCACTAGTTAATAGTTTCTGGGCTTTCACGATCCACTGATCAAGCTTTCCATGGTTTGAACCCCCTCTTCCCCCCCCCGCCCCGTCCCTCACCATTGTAAGTAGCTCCTACAATTGCTCCTTCTCTAGAGTGGACTCCCATCTATCCAGGTGGAAAACAGGTATGAACATTGATCAGAAGTCAGCACAACTGCTGTGTGCATGGGCTGGGCCCCATCTGTATCCTCAGGCCAATGAGTGAGACAGCTATTTCCCTATGGCTGGCTGATTTGAAAGTAAAGACAAGCTATAGGCTTCTTTGAAGGCCCCTTAAAAAAACTAGGCAAACGGATATCTTATCATTCAAGCGATTTAAGAAAAACGGCGATACATAGAGGCAGAAATACTAAAATTTGTTACAGAACACAATGGTTCTGTGCCTGTCATGGACCTTGCATACTTCCACTGTGGAATGTAAACAGATCAGGTTAACTGTACCGTAACGTTGCATTTAAGATCCATGTTGCCTTTTGAGCAGCAGTGAAGCATTCCACAAACTTTCCCTCTTGTTTACCTTTGATGAATCAAGAGATGAAATAAATTACAACAATTCTACAAAACTGCAAATGGTACTTGCCCCAGTAGAGAGAGTTTGATGGACTCCTTCTTCTTAGGCAGTCTCTCGGGAGCAAGGTGACTTTCTTCCACTCCAGGGTTGTGGATCCTTAGGTGACTGAATCGTCCAATCCTGATACTCCAGGTCCTGCAGTTCAATTTGAGGGGATGGAAGATGCCTGTGCGTGGCTTCGTTTAATGTGGTGTGGCCGTTGCACACTGACTATCACACGGTCCGAGCGAAGCAAGGTCTTTGTCCAATGACAGGGATGGCCAAGATGATTGGACTCCAGGCTCCGCTACATGGACTAATGCCCTTTACACATTCTGCATTTCAGGGTTTCACACATTTGGAAACAGTAAAATCCTTTATAATGAGCTGTATTAAAATGTTTTACTGGACAACTAAATGTAAATACATTTGCAGTTTCAATATTTTTCTTTACAAAGATTATGTAATTTCAGCTATAAAACGATATATCTATTTGTAGTTATACAAGTGAAATGATATTATACTAATATGCTTGTGCTAAATCCATCCACAGCCTCGCCCCTCCTCTGCTTTAACATCTTCCAGACCAATACCCCTCCATAACTCTCCGTTCCTCTGAATCTGCCTCTCATGCATCCTCGTCTCCCATTGCACCTCAATATGCCTTCAGTCATCTCTAGGCCTCATACTCTGGAATTTTCTCCCTCTTCTCCTTTAAGACTCTTCTTAAAACTTTTAACCAAGTTTTTGGTCACCTTCTATCTCCATCTTGGTTCAAAATCTATTTTTTGTCTGATTCTAACACTGAGGTGCACAAAACCTGAAATGAAACACTTCTGTAAGTGTTTTTGCTTTATGTCTCTGTCTCACCACCCTCCCCATAACAAAAATAATCTGAACAGTGTGTTCTTGGCTATAGAAGATCTTGAAGTAGATCAGTTTAAGATGAGACATGAAAATGGAAAAGCAATGATGCCAAGGTTCACTCACATAAGGGGTATAAAAATGACAAAATGATCTCCTGCCCAACATCTAACTCCATGCTGATCTTACCATGTGAGCCAGTTGCTTACCTTCCAAATCCATGCTTAATGGTTTGTTCAGAATATACTTCCTTTTAAATCTCCCAGCTATGATCAGGCTCATTTTTAAATTTCAAAGCAAGGGGGAAGATGGTGCGGATCAAATGTAATGTGACTACTATTGATTGGAATGCCATCTCCCACCTACTGTTTACATTACAACTTAACCTAAACCCAACCACAAACCAGAATATCAAATGGCATCTTGACACATGTGCTGGCAAGTACCTTGAGGCAGGAGCCAAATGGCGAGTTGAATGAGACAGTTTACACCAGCCCCATCCACTTTAGTAAAAGCAAAATACTGCGGATGCTGGAAATCTGAAACAAAAACAAGAAATGCTGGATTCACTCAGCAGGTCTGGCAGCATCTGTGGAAAGAGAAGCAGAGTTAACGTTTCGGGTCAGTGACCCATCCACTTTAGTTTAGTTTAGAGATACAGCACTGAAACAGGCCCTTCAGCCCACCGAGTCTGTGCCGACCATCAACCACCCATTTATTCTAATCCTACACTAATCCCATATCCCTACTACGTCCCCATCTGTCCCTATATTTCCCTACCACCTACCTATACTAGGGGCAATTTATAATGGCCAATTAACCTATCAACCTGCAAGTCTTTGGCATGTGGGAGGAAACCGGAGCACCTGGAGGAAACCCACGCAGACACAGGGAGAACTTGCAAACTCCACACAGGCAGTACCCAGAATTGAACCCGGGTCGCTGGAGCTGTGAGGCTGCGGTGCTAACCACTGCGCCACTGTGCCGCCTTAAAACAGATGCAAACACAGGAGATTTTAAACTCAGAAAAACTGGATTAGGTCAACATGTATCTCAGGTGTGTTTAGAAATGGCCAGCTACAAATTTGAAATCCAGCAGTAATGTAACACAAGATGGGCTTGAAGAAAATACAAAGAGCAAAAAGGATAAAGCCACCAAATGGAGGCCAAAATTCAGAAGCAGTTACTGCCTTGTTTAGCAAGTTGATATAAAATTCATTGAGCCATTCTGAAATGACCAGTAGTCACTATGTTAGGTAATATAAACTGAACAGAACTTTAAAAATGGTGACTACAGAATATAATATTGAAAATCTGAAATTACAGGCAATAACTGTAGTATGAGAGTGTTACATTGCCAGCACAGAATTAAGAGCTTTGGATAATAAAATGCAAGCTCACGTGATTTATGACTTCATCAGAACCTCAAGATACACACTGGGAAACAGCTGTTACTCTGCAGGTTTATGGCTCCCTCTGCAATACAAGCATCATATAAAAGACCCCTTCATATATCAAAAGTTATTTTAACCCCTCTAGGGATGTCTGCTGCACGTGGTTTTATAGTCTTGAATTTATTATTGTCTCTTTATTTGAACTAATAAACTGTTAATACAACCTGAGAAGTAATTTGAAACATGCAAAAGTTGGTTATCTTCTGTCGAGCTGCAGTCTTGCGAGTCAAGCTAAATCTCCAACAGACTAAATATTAAAACTTTTGTGAAGTAAACTATGTTGAATCTCAAGAAGGGTCCGAAGAAGGGTCACTGACCCGAAACGTTAACTCTGCTTCTCTTTTCACAGATGCTGCCAGACCTGCTGAGTGGTTCCAGCATTTCTTGTTTTTATTTCAGATTTCCAGCATCCGCAGTATTTTGCTTTTATTATTATGTTGAATCTCATTCATTTCACTGTGTTTCCAAGATTATGGACCTTTTAGAAAGGGGGCACCGACTGCTCCTTAGATTGACTTGGAAACAATTTAATGCAGCAATATATAGAAATATAGTGATGTCAGACACAGGATAACATCACTGTATTGATGATCACATACACACTGACCCCCAAGATAGAGTCTACAAAACTGAATCTGAACAATCTGCTCTAACATTTGGGCTACAGCAGATCACAGGGTCTAATGCAATGCAAGCTTAATAAAACAACATGAATCCAGTTCATCTGAAGATGTCTTCAGCCTGATAACGTTCACACCAATTAGAATGAAAAATAAACAGAGCCAAGCAGCCACTGCCCTGAAGAATGGAGTGGACAGTTAATTCTAGTTCCTGCAACAGGTGGGAACATACTTGCATTTTATCAGTTGCTTTAAAAAGTCCTTTTTTCAGTAGATTTTTGAAGTATCATGAAAGAACACAATATGGTTTCTGTTAACTGTAAGGAAACAGGGAGATTAAAGATGGATTCTCTGCCCATTTAAAGTTCCTACATTTTTGAGCTCAAATTGAGGGGTACAAACGTTGAGGAATGCAATACTTGCCCAGTTCAGGCAGTCAGCACCTACAGGTCAAGTACAGCACGTGTTAAAGAAGAATAAAGCTCATATTACTGTCTCTTAAAATAATGCCTTAAAAACAACATTGACTTCAAGAGCTGAAAAAACTACAGAACATTTTCATTACAACTTCACTGCCATGTGCATTTGATGTATTTTCTTATGCAATTTGTGTAATTGCATTGTATGCTTATAAACAGGAGAAGGTTTGCCAGTCAATCCATTTTTCAAATGCCTTTAACATGAACCTGAGCAGATCAAGACTTAGAGCAATTAGAAGTGATATTTTCTTTGGCATTTTAGCATCCTGAATTTTTATACATAGCAGTCACAAAACAAATTCCAGCAGAGGCCCAGAATAACAGGTGCTCATGATAAAAAAAATCAAAGTGCTTGATCTCAGAATTGCAGTCCATGACTCTATGACTCTAAATGTTATCATTTTTTTCCAATTTTCTCCTTTCCTCCCCTAAAGTGAGGGTCGCAATTTGCACTGCAGTTCCCTGGGTGCCAGCTATTCATCCTTCATGGATAAGTTTAAGGAGTGGCAGTCATCAAGGAAGTTATTACAAAGTCTGATTCTGTCCATATATGTCTACTTTCCAGCAGGGACATTCGTGATCAGAAGTGGGAACTTCTGATTTGTTTTCCCCTTCTGTGTGCGAGGATGGTAAATACAATTTTAGTACCTCCATTCCTACCCTAATTGAGATCAGCCATCTCATCACAGACAATGGAAACCACAACAATTTGTATTTATGTAGTGCCTTTAACGTAATAAAACATCCCAAGGTGCTTCATAGAGGCATTATAAAATAAAATAAGTCACCAAGTCACATAAGGAGATATTAGGGAAGATGACCAAAAGCTTGGTCAAAGAGATAGGTTTTAAGGGGTGTCGTAAAGGAGAAAAGTGAGATCAAGAGGTGGAGAGGTTTAGGGAGGAATTGCCAGAGCTTAAGGTCTAGGCAGCTGAAGCACAATCACCAAAGGTGGAGCAATTAACATCCCGGATGCTCAAGAAGCTGGAATTAGAGAAGCGCAAGTATCTCAGAGGGTTGTAGAGCTGCAGGAGATTACAGGGAGGTGTGAGGCTACGGAAGGATTTGAAAACAAGGATGAGAATTTTAAAATCGAGGCATTGTTTAACTGGGAGTCAATGTCGGTCATCCAGCACAGTGGTGATAGGTGAATGGAATTTGGTGCGAGTTAGGACATGGGCAGCAGAGTTTTCGATGACAAGTTTATGGAAGGTGGTATGTGGGAGGCCAGCCAGGTGTGCATTAGAATAGTCAAGTCTGGAGGTAACAATGAGGGTTTCAGCAGCAGAAGAGCTGAGGCAGGGACAGAATTGGGTAATGTTACAGAGGTGGAAATAAGCGGTCTTCATGACAGCACGGATGTGTAATTGAAAGCTTATCTTGGAGTCAAATATGATACTGACTAGACCTAGAACTTGTTCAACTTGTGTTAAATTGCACGCTTAGCAACCTAAAAATTGTCACAAGGCGCTTCTCAGAGGTGTAATCAGACAACAACGGAGACCCAAGACAAAGACAGAGCTATTCGGAAGAATGATCAAAACCTTGGTCAAAAACATATAATTCCATACTAGGTAATTTAATTGTCATCACAGCCACTGGAGGAGATTACCCCAAGTTTAACCCAAAGTGTACAGTGTCAATGGAGCTGGCTGCCTAAACAGCTTGAAATAACTACCCACCCAGGGAATGGAAAACTGTTTGAAAAAGTATTGCACAGAGTTGTGATGATGTATTTCCCCCAACAGGGTCCTGGCCAGGCAGGCAGACAGACAGATGAGTATTTATTTCAAGCTGTGTGGTGTATTACAAATTTACAATAAAGTATAAGGTGTCAGTGGACTAGCATACAAAACATGGCTTGAAATAACTACCATTGCTGAGACGAGCACCAGAAAAGGTTATGATTATTTGCTGTCAACTGGAAAAAGCACATCAGACTGAATGATGAGCTACACTGTGTAGATTACCTGGAGGTTTTATCTAACTGGAGAAAAATTATAGCACAAGTAGAAGAGTGTATATTTTAACTTGTTTACTGCATAAAGATGACGCCATTTATAATGATGGTAAATGTCTCCCAGTAGCCTCAAACAAGAACAGAAAAAAAACTGGAAACACTCAACAAGGTCAGTCAGCATCTGTGGAGAGAAGAGATGAATTAACAGTTCAGCAAGAATGGGGACATATTAAAAAAGGTGGACAGCACTTAAAATGGAACTGAACATAAGGAAAGGGGAAGGGAAGAGACAGACAGGCGAGAGACAAAACGAGTAACGTTTGTTTAAATATTAATATTGTCACGTTCACGAGAAGTGCAGTGATGAAACTACAGAACTAAACTGAAGAGTTATAAAAAAGTGATTTTTCCTTAAAATAGTGGGCAATGCACTGCAAAATGGCCACTGAAGGTTGGCTGACTTGGCCTGTATATTAAACTGTCTCACTGTTTGTTAAAGATAAGAGAATACATTCCAGGCTAGGAGGTGTCAATTACACCCATCCTGAAACCATCAAGAGACATTCCTGAATTGAATGGGTTCTTCAGAAACCAAGGAGGTGTGAAATCACCACATCTTCGTCCATTGAGTGGTCACAACAGGGAGGGGGTCATCTGTCTCCTAACAGAGGCTAATGTGATAGATTTTTACCTTAAAAGGTAAATCTCTGGAGAGAGAGGGGACAGATCATGAGAACATCACAGAAAAGCAGTCCAGCTGAGGGCTGTGAAAAGAAGTCCAGCAAAAACAAAGAAGGAGCCCTGCTGCGAATTCTACACTTTAACCTGGTGCAGCGGAAAACTAAAAGTGATCACCACCTCTAGTCTGAAGTCTTAACCACCAGAAAAGTACAAATACCCAGGCCTACAACTTTAAAAGAAACTGCCCTCACTTCAAACCACTTACCCTTTGTCTCTCTAGCTATCTATTCTTGTGTGTGTGTGAGTGTGTGTGTGAGTGTGTGAGAGAGAGAGAACGTGTGCGTGAGTGCAGTTGCGATCATTTTGGGAATGGTGTAAAAATAGTTATCTTTTGTTTAACCTACGAGAAAACCTATCACTGTCTGTTTATTTGGCAAGTAAAACACTCAGGGGTTAACTCATCATTTTAAACAAAACATGACAGCGGTCAGTTGGGAGGTGAACAATGGGAACCACTCACACACCTTACCACCTGGCCAGAACAATATCTTCCTGTTTGGGCATCAGTCCTCAGTCACAAACTCAGTGCCCATGTGAATGTTTCACCATTTTTTGTTTCAGATTTTCAGCATCTACAATTCTTTTGCTTTTTAGAATGGCCTGGTTTTGTCTGTACATTTGGCCCAAGCCGATGTTCATGCTTCACATGAGCCTTCACCCATCGCGCTTCATCTAACCCTATCAGTATATCATTCTATTCAGTTCTCTCTCATGTGTTTATCTAGCTTTCCTTTGAAAGCATCAATGCTATTTGCTTCAACCACTCCATGTGGTAGCAAGTTCCACATTCGAACCGCGCTCTGGGAAAAGACATTCCTACTTGTTCCCAATAAACTCATTTGGCTTCATAGTTTTGCAAAGTTATCAAATCTTCAGAAATTGTTCCGATCGGAACAACTGCAACTGCTGTGTATTATCATCCATGTAATCAAGGAGCAGATGTGAATAATAGCATCAGGAACTATCTGACCCAAATGTGATTAGCTGATGTGATCATTCCATAAAGAACAGCTGAAATTAGCAAATAATTCAGAACTCTGGAACTCAACTTCCATGAAATCATATGTGTCTGTGCATCAAACATCCCAGCTATATAATGGGATGAACTGGACTTAACTAGGAACTGTTCTGAGGGCAGAACTACCTCAAATAGTTTATCATTTTGAAAGATTCTGACTTTTGAAATAGGAGGTTGACAGTACCATCATATGCATACTGCTAGAACATCATTTACATTGCACTATGAATTTATTTTGTATTGCTTTGAAGGAAAATCCAGCAATATGAAACTGCACAAGATCAATTCAAGAAGTACTCAAGATGGCAACATTCGTGAGTTCACTATAAGTTTTGTATGATTTACGTTCAGCTTTGTTTCACAGATATGATCTGTTGGAAAGCTACTACATAACTGGTTTGAAGTTTCCATTATACACATTGCTGTTATTTGCCATCCTGAACTACACCAACATTTTCAAATGGACAAAGCCTTGTACAAGATTCTTTTTTTTGCATGGCTTTGAGAATTTTTATTCCATCTCCTAGGTCACTGATTTTCACTTTTAAAAAAAAGACAGCATTGTGGAAAATGATCCAGACATTAGCAAAATCCTGATAAATCAGTGCATCTGATTATAAATGGTCAGAATTGTAACATGAAACCCCAAAATAGCAGTACAACTTGAAGAATTCCATGTAATAAAAATGGAATTTCACTTAACAACTCACTGTAGAGCAGTTCCCTTTTCATCTCCTTGATGAAAAATACTTGTTCTGTTCTACGCATTGTACTTTAGTGTTTGCAAGATCAAAATTTGGAGACTCTCGATAGACCACCACTATTAATTATCCATGAATGGGAACCTTCCATTATGAAAGGTAATGGAGACTTCACATTACTGAGTTTACAGCAGAATGCTGAATTGCCCCCATAAAGAAAAGAAGGATTTGTGTTTACAGAGTGCCATTCACAACCTCAGTGCATCCCAAAGTGATTTACAATCAATGGAAGATATATCTGCACGTTGCACAAAACACAAACTGTATTGGGCGAATGATGCAGTCCATTTAATTACAAAGACTGACCACAAACAAGGTTCACATACTTCCTACACGTTATGTACTTTTCTCAGCTAAACAGGCAGCACACAGTCAATGGTGTAATTGTTCAAGACTCTTCAAGCAGTTACCTTTGACAGCAAATGCACACAAAATAACACCTATTTATAATTTCAACCACTTAGAGATCACCACATTCAGTCAGAAGTGAAAGTGACCACCCCATTTCCACCCTCCCCCCACCGTACCCCCCAGGTCCATACAGAATGGTGTCCCAAATTAGTCAGACACTGGGGGTATTAGCTGACCTGTCTGACCTAGCTGAAAGCTAAAGGAATGTGCATCAGTTGTTTGTTGTGGCTAGCTCAGAATCTCCTCCTCTGTAGCACCAGCTTCAAAATCCAAATGAAATAAATGTGCAGTTTTTATACCTTATCAGCAGCTTGCACTGTGTTGCAAACTTCTACCTCATGTGAATTACTGATACTAAGATAAAGGAAGACTGCAGAGTTTGGTGGAACAGTTTACATTTATTTAATGCCTTTACCATAGTAAAATATCCCAATGCACTTCACAGGAGCGTTATCAGATAAAATTTGACACTGAGCCACAGATGGAGGTATTAGGACAGGTGACCAAAAGGTTGGCCAAAGATTTATGCTTTAAGAACATCTTAAAGGAGGAGAAAGAGTTGGAGAGACAGTGAGGTTTAGGGAAGGGATTCCAGAGTTAGGGCTGAGGCAGCTGAAGGCATGGCCACCAATGGTGGAGAGATTAAAACTGGGGATGGTCAAGAGGCCTGAATTGAAGGAGCACCAAGATTTCTGGAGGATTGTAGAGCTACAGGAGGTTACACAAATAGGAAAAGGCACTACCATTGAGGGAACTGTACACAAGGAGGAGAATTTAAAAAACAATGGAGACATTGTTGGACTGGTCAGCGAGCATAGGGGTGATGGATGAATAGGACAGGGTGTGAGTTTTGCATGAGCTCAGGTTTACAGAGGATATAAGGTGATAGGCTGGCCAGGAGAGCATTGGATTAGAGGCAACAAAGGCATGGATAAGGGCTTCAGCAGATGAACTGAGACAGGGGAAGAGACAGACAATGTTCCAGAGGTGGAAGTAGGAGCCCTTGGTGAGGAACAGGACAGGAGGTTGGAAGCTCAGCTCAGAGTCAAATAGGATGCCAAGATTGCAGAGCAATGGTCACAGATTAGTACCAGTAGACACTCTGGGCTCTCCTGATCCCAGCAGTACATACAGTCAGTGGAAGCCAACTGTAAGTGCGCACATGTGTGTAATAAAATTTAAATATGCATAAACACACTTCTGCATCTCCTTATGGCTTCAACAGGAAATGCCACTGATTTGCTTGGGAGCAATTCTTATCACCATTTGGACACTCATGTTGGAAAGTACACATGCAAGGATGTCAGATGAGGGCAACATCATATTTGAGTGTGATGTCTTCCACTATCAAATAACGTGCTGCTATTCCCTGTTTCAAATCACATATGAAGAATGGCCAGTTGCTTGAAGAAGTGGCCGGCTGCCAGCAGCAAGTAACCAGATCCCATCATGAGTCACTGCCCACAGGAGAGGAGAAAATTGGAGATGGGAGTGGGAATCATTTTCACTCATATATCTACCTGCCACATTCAGTAAAGATACACATCTAAGTTGTTTCACTAAGCCAGGTAGACACAGCAGAAATAATTATGCAGAAAAACAGTTGAATTGTAGTCCAGTAGAATTTTTTGAGCAACTAAATCAATTTGCATTGGTATATTTCTATTTTGAATGCAGCACATAGTTTTCCAATTAAAAATATATTTTGGGGCTCGCAGTGGCTCGGCAAGATTATCCACTGAGTATCTGAGCCAGGCAGACAGGGTGCGTCCAAGGGTAAATTTCTGATCTGTGCCGAGTTCCCCACTCTCATTCTGCTGGGATGGCAAAATGAATGCAATTCGCCTCAGGGTCTCCAATTTAGAAAAGGGAAAATAGACTTGATTTCCATTCCTTCATTTTCCATCACAGAATTCACAGAATTGTTGCAGAAGGAGGCCATTCGGCCCATCGTGTCTGCATGGCTCTCTGAAGGAACAATCCACTTAGTGCCACTCCCCCACCTTCTCCCCGTAACCCTGCACATTCTTCATTTTCATCTAACAGTCTAATTCCCTTTTGAATGCTTCAATTAAACCTGCTCCACCACACTCTCAGGCAGCGCTTTCCAGACCTTAACCACTCGCTGCATGAAAATGTTTTCCTCATGTCGCGTTTGCTTCTCTTACCCATTCCTTTAAATCTGTGACCTCTTGTTCTCGATCCTTTCATGGAACACTTTCTCCCTATCTACTCTGTCCAGACCCCTCGTGATTTTGAATACCTCTAAGAAATCACCTCTTAGCTTTCTCTTCTCCAAGGAAAACAGTCCCAACTTCTCCAATCTATCTTCATAACTGAAGTTCCTCATCCCTGGAACCATTCTCATGAATCTTTTGTGTACTCTCTCCAATGCCCTCACATATTTCCTAAAGTGCGATACCCAGAACTGGATGCAATACTCCAGCTGAGGCTGAACTAATGGCTTATATAAGTTCAACATAACTTCCTTGCTCTCGTATTCTATGCCCTACTAAAGTCCAGGATACTGTATGCTTTATTAACCATTCTCTCAACCTGTCCTATCACCTTCAATGACGTATGCACATATACACCCAGCTCCCTCTGCTCCTGCACCCCCTTTAGAATTGTACCCTTTATTTTATATTGTCTCTCCATGTTCTTCCTACTAAAATGAATCACTTCATATTTCTCTGCATTGAACTTCATTTGCCACCTATCCGTCCATTCCGCCAACTGGGGTTATGTCCTTTTGCAGTTCTACACTATCCTCCTCACAGTTCACAGTGCTTCCAAGTTTCGTATCATCCACAAACTTTGAAATTGTGCCCTGTACACCAAGATCTAGGTCATTAATATATATCAGGAAAAGCAAGGGTCCCAACACTGACCCCTGGGGAGCTCCACTATAAACCTTCCTCCAGCCCGAGAAACATCCATTAACCACTACTCTCTGTTTCCTGTCACTGAGCCAATTTTGCATTCATGTTGCTACCGTCCCTTTTATTCCATGAGCTACAAGTTTTCTCACATGTCTGTTGTGTGGCACTGTATCAAATGCCTTTTGAAAGTCCATGTACACCACATCAACTGCGTTGCCCTCATCAACCTTCTCTGTTACTTCCTCAAAAAAATACAGTACATAAGTCAAACAGGATTTTCCCTTAGGAAATCCATGCTGGCTTTCTCTAATTAACCCGCATTTGTCCATGTGACTTAATTTTGTCCCAAATTATTTTTTCTAGAAGTTTTCCCACCACCGAAGTTAAACTGACTGGCCTGTAGTTGCTGGGCTTATCTTTACACCCTTTTTTGAACAAGGATATAACGTTTGCAATTCTCCAATCCTCTGGCACCACCCCAGAGTCTAAGGAAGACTGAAAAATTATGGCCAGTGCCTCCACAACTTCCACCATCACTTCCCTCAGTATCCTTGGATGCATTTCATCCGGTCCTGGTGCTTTATCCACTTTAAGTACAGACAGCCTGTCTAATAACATCCTCCTTATCAATTTAAATTACTTAGTGTCTAAATTACCTCTTCTTTCACCATTGCCTGGGTTGCATCTTCTTCCTTGGTAAAGACAAATGCAAAATATTCACTTTATACTTCAGCTATGCCCTCTGCCTCCATGCATAAATCCCTTTTATGGTCCCTAATCGGCCCAACTCCTCCTTTTACCACCCTTTTACTATTTATATGTCTGTAGAAAATTTTGCGTCCCTTTAATGTTAGCTGCCAGTCTCTTTTCATGCTCTCTCTTATTTGCTTTTTCACTTCCCTTTTAACTTCCTATATTTAGCCTGGTTCTCAATAATATTTTCTACCTGGCATCTGTCATAAGCACACTTTTTCTTCTTTATCTTATTCTCTACCTGTTTTGTACCTGTGGAGATATTGGGTGAAAGAAGGATCGAGGTCAACTGTGATACCCTCATGGTTGACTACCCTGTCACCCCTCATTGTCTAAGTACAGCCCCTTGAATGAGATACCAGGTGGCACTTGGCACTGTGGAACACAACTTACCAGACTCCACACCTTCAGAAAATGAAGGAAAAAACCCGTTAAGGAGAGAAAGAAGGTCGATCTTAAGTACAGAAGATACAGAAAGGATGTCCTGCGAAGCACCTTGGGATGCTTCACTGGGTTGGAGGCACTATATAAATGCAAGTCCTTGTAGTAAAAGACGTTCCTGTCGAGATTTGAGTGAATGATTTACTGAGCAAATTAAATCAACATATTTTTCAGATGGGAAGGGGGGGGGGGGGTGGAGACGGGAGAAGTAACAGTCTGATGTGCAACATATAATTCAAATCGCACAGAATAAAAGCTTACACTTTGCTAAATTTACCTGTGCCAAAAAATGGAAGCAAACCCTTCCAAAAGGTCCCAAATATTTCTTTATAAGCATCAGGTAGATCAGTGAAAGGGGAATAAGAAAACATGAGTTCTGAGTTTGACAACTAGCGCCTGGAGAGAGAAATATGCAGCACTACCCTCCCCCACCCAAAAAAATCCACAGCAGAATTCCTTGCTGATAAGACCTTTATCCTTCTATTAAAGCACGGCACAGCTTAGGCAAACAAGCAGCTCTTCGCGAAGCTTTACGTTCCCAGTCACATGGGGGAGTCAAACTAATGGGGCTTGGCGCTGGTCTGGCCCAATGCCCAGCACAGCTACAAAGCAAATTCGCCTTTCGGTTACAGGTGTCTTATGTACAGCTCGCTTCCTGAGAAAACACATTATCATTCGCCTACACCCCTAAATAGTGCGGGGGGAAACTTAATCAAAGCTCCGGAGATCACACAAACAACTCCTTCCACTTCTCTACCAGAGTTGGAGCTGACTCGTTAACTACTTCACAGCTTCTGCAACTCAAACACACTTCACTGTCTTCACAAAAGAGGCAAGAGGATAGATCAGCGATGTCGGGGTATCAGAAACTGGAAGCTCTGGGGTTTAAGTGATCACGATGAAAATGATGCATATTAAAGCCATTCCCTTCATTCACAGACAGTCCCCTCTGCTCGTGATTCCGAAGGACAGAGACTTTCCTCCACATTCTGTTTCGGAAAACCCGTGTCTTAAATGCCAGTTTGCTCACTGATCGTGGCTCCTAACTGCAATACAAAATCGAACAGAACCAGACAATCCAGGTTTCCCCACAAAACAATGACCGCACTGAAATTGTTCCGCGGTCAGTCCAGCGACCTGGGACATCCCGAGGACCTAATACAAGGTGTGATATTTGGAAGTTGCTTATAAATAAAAGTTTTAAAAAAGAACACTCAATAATGAAAAGTCCACGGTCTGAGCAACCCCCTCGCCCCCGTGTCAGAACTGCGCGGCGGCGCCTCAATCGGGTTGAAGTTTAAATCTCTAAATTGTACATTTCTAAAACGAAACAGGATTCCATTCCGCTTCAATGGAAACTGTTGCAAAGAAGCATTTGGATGTGGAACACGTTCTTTCACAATTAAAGTGCAAACAAGTCAAGGTGATTCAGCCCGCAGGCAATAAAATTATTCTTTTCCAAAAAAAAAGCGTAAATGGATAGCTCATGGGTTCTGCACATCGATGCCGTTTTAGCAACATTTCACATGCTGTTAAAACAACTATTCCCTCTGGTAGCAGCCATAAGCAAATCTGTTCTTTTACTGCCCCTGTGTCACTCCTGATCCCCACAATGTACTTACAGGTAACGATCCTGATCTTTCAGCTGTCGGTGCAAAGCCACCGAATATCCGAAGTAGCTGCCGCGTGGTCCCTCTTTAATAATTGGATACTTTACATCGATGTTAAAAGCAGAAGAGACTGCCACAACAGCTGATAGGAGAAGGTGAAACCCGGGCTCAAACTGATGAGCTGCAAAAGGCGCCATGTCGATTTCAAAGGCAGAGTGAGTTGTTGCAGTTTCACGGTGATACTGCAAGTGCCTCCAGCTCCTCCACACCCTGTACTACTGTACAAGCCTGCCCTTCCAAACCTGCGCATACATCAGGCTTTCCCTTCCGGACACAATCACAGACACTCAGCACTTCACAGATCTTAAAACGGCTATGCCGCACCGAATCTCCGCTGCGAATGTTATCCAGCTTTTTCTTCAGGAAATTCACGAAAGGGTCAAAGAATGCACGTGATTGCGTCTATTGTCAAGTTTCTTGAGCAGTCACTATTTTAAATTCTATCTGTGGGTCCCACCAGTTCATGAATCTGTTGACAATTTGATGCCATTAGCGAAGGATAATTAAACTAATGAAAAATATAACCTCACCCTCAGGGGAGACATAAAGTGCATGCACAGGTAGTGCAGTGATTTTGAGTGGAGTTGAGATTGCTGAATACTTTCTAATGCAGGGACTCCGATTTTTTGATGTGTTACAGCAACGAAAACACTCCAGGAGAAAATCGATGTTTTTTTTTAGGCAGGAGGAAAGGATCACTAAATTAAAACAATTCACTAAAGCTGCTGAAGAATAATCGGGATCTACCTGAACATCAAACACGCACAAGCCCCCCTTGTATTGGTGTTCATTTGTTTTGGGCTGCTGAAGCGCAGCATCTGTGCGGAGGGTCCCCACGGCCCACATTCACCTTGCTGATACCTTCTCCTTTATTCTGACAGCAGAATCAATGACTTACAGACATGTTTGGTCCTGAACTTGCTCTGCTGACTAATTCACTCCAAACCAATTGCTTTTTTTAAACGTTTATTAGCCGATCTCCTGTAATATTTGTCATGGGCAAAAAAATTACACAATTTAGAAATAATAAGCAGGATATATAAAATCCATTGTTACCCACTACTTATTTATATTTTGTTTGGTCTCTATATCTTTTCCTGCTTTAATATTCAGCTTGCACTCCTTAGTTTTAGATCCCTTCTATTCCTTTAAATATGATCTTGCAAAATTAAATTTTTCTTTGTATTCAACAAGCAGCATGTGAGTTTTCAAATAATGTAATGGAGTTGTAATAAGATTTATGATTACATCCATTGCATTTTAAAAAGGGAGGGAACTTGCCAAGGTGGGGAATGAGTCAAGGATAGCCATTGAGAGTGGAGGAGAGTCTGGAGCGATAGCAGCAAGCAGGGAACTCAGTCAGGAGGGAAAACAGTGGTGGGAAGCCTTTTGTTGGGATCTGCAAATTGGGAGTTGAGGCATGGAAGCAGGAGACAGCTAGTTTGGGGTTCAGGAAAGTCGAAGAAGCATGAAAGCCAGCAGCTTTGGTCTATGAAAAGGAAGTGCTATATCAGACTCATGATAGCCTCTGATATGTCTTCCTTTTTACGCAACCGAGGATTCCCCCACAATGTGGTTGACAGGCCCTTCAACCATGTCCGACCTATTTCCCGCACTTCTGCCTTCACGCTCTCCCCTCCCTCCCAGACCCGCGACAGGGTTCCCCTTGTCCTCACTTTTCACCCCACCAGGCTCCACATCCAGAGGATCATCCTCCGCCATTTCCGCCACCTCCAGCGTGATGCCACCACCAAACACATCTTCCTCTCCCCTCCCCTGTCAGCATTCCGAAGGGATTGTTCCCTCCGCGACACCCTGGTCCACTCTTCCATTACCCCCGACACCTCGTCCCCTTCCCACGGCACCTTTCCATGCAATCACAGGAGGTGTAATACCTGCCCTTTTACCTCCTCTCCCCTCACTATCCAAGGCCCCAAACACTCCTTTCAGGTGAAGCAGTGATTTACTTGTACTTCTTTCAATTTAGTATACTGTATTCCATGCTCGCAATGCAGTCTCCTCTACATTGGGGAGACCAAAAGCAGATTGGGTGACTACTTTGCTGAACACCTCTGCTCAGTCTGAAAGCATGACCACCAGCTTCCAGTTGCTTGCCATTTCAACACTCCCCCCTACTCTCATGCCAACATTTGTGTCTTTGGCCTGCTCCAGTGCTCCAATGAACATCAATGCAAGCTCAAGGAGCAACACCTGATCTTTCGATTAGGCACTCTACAGCCTTGCGGACTGAACATTGAGTTCAATAACTTCAGAGCATGACTGGCCTTTTTATTAATATTTTATTTTTTGACCATTTGCCTGTTTTTCATGAAGTCAGAGCTGCTCATTATTCCACTATTAACACTCTCTCTGGACTAATGCTTTGTCTTTCACCACAAGCATTAACACACGCTTTGCCTTTGTCCCAGGACAGCTTTGTTATTTAATCTCCCTCTGCCCTATCAAACACATTCCCCTTTGTTCTCTCCCCCACTCCCCTCCCCTTCACTTGCTTAAAACCTAATTCTTTTCTAACCTTTGCCAGTTCTGATGAAAGATCACAGACCTGAAATGTTAATTTTGCTTCTCTCTCCAGATGCTGCTAGATCTGCTGAGTATTTCCAGCACTTTTTGTTTTGTTTCATGACAGGAGTCCTTGTGCATGCATTGTGTCAGAAGGTGGGTTGTTTAGTCTTAACAATGTTGTGGTGTGATTATTTAGTTCAGAATATCAAGAGGGCAATGACTTGCAGGATGTGTCAGGCCATGCATGGGAAGGGGGAAAAGTCATTGGAGCAATTGGAAAATGGGATGGGTAGGTTTCAGATTTATTTTCTGAAATTTTTTTTTCTGAATTTATTTTTTTTAAAGCATTTATCATAGGTGCAGTCTGCAGAGTCCAAAATTAATTGGCAGGAAGAAGTCGGTAAAGGCGATAAGGGAATGGAGTCCCTACAATGTGAACAGGACTTCATTCTAAACCAGCATGTAAGAAGCCCAGCAAGGGAGTATTCTGCACTGGATCTAGTAATAGGGAATAAACATGAGCAGATGAGGGAAATAAAAGTAGGGGGACATCTAGGGGGAGGCGGTGGCGTAGTTGTAATGTCACGGACTGGTAGCCCAGAGGCCCAGGCTAATACTCTGGGGACGTGGATTCGAATCCCACCATGGCAGATGGTGAAATTTGAATTCAATTAACAAATCTTGGAATTTAAAAAAAAGCTGAGACCATGAAACCATTGTCGATTGTTGTAAAAACCCATCTGGTTCACTAATGTCCTTTAGAGAAGGAAATCTGCTGCCCTTACCTGGTCTGGCTACATGTGACTCCAGATCCACAGCAATGTGGTTGACTCTTAAAATGCCCTCTGAAATGGCCACTCAGTTCAAGGGCAATTAGGGATGGACAATAAATGCTGGCCTAACCAGTGATGCCCACATCCCATAAACAAATTTTAAAAATCTAGGCAATAGTGGCCATATTATAATACACTTTAAAATAATAATTAAAAAGGACATAAGCATGCTGAAGATTAGGGCAATAGATTGGAGAAAAGACTTATCTTGAGGGGTTGAGAATAGAACTGGGGATAATAAAATGGACAACAATATTGGCAAAAAAATGTAGAACAGCAATGGAAAACATTTAAAATGATGTTCAACAGAGTTCAGGAAAAATATATTCCACTAATAAACACCATGGATGAATATAGACATCAGGGAAATGTTGAAGGTAAGGAAAGAGACAGTCACTTAGTACATGGACAACAGGGGAAAGCATGACAATGCAGAATATGAAGATAATTATGCGAGAAGTGGAAAAAAAACTAGGAAGGCAATGAGGAACCATCAAATTAAATTACCAAGGAACATAAGACAAGATAGCAAAATATTCTACAAGCACATAAATACAAAAAGGAAAGTTAGCATAGGAATAGGGCCACTAAGGAATGGACAAGATAAAATCACAGGCAAAATGGCTGAAATATTAAAATAATTAGTTTGCTTCAGTATTTACTGCAGAAATGGATCAGATGGGCCTGACATCACAAGCTTAGATTAGAAATTATGTAACGGCATTTAAAATAAAAAGAGAAATATTAAATAAACTAATCAAACTCAAAGAGGATAAAACCCCTGGTGCGGATAGATTGCATCTGTGCATTTTAAAAGAATCTAGTGAAGATATAGCAGAGGCTCCGTTACACATACTTTATAATCCATTAGGAAAAGGTCTGCTGGCAAAGGACTGATGGATAGTGAACATTATACCTATATTTAAGAAGGGACATAGAACATGTCCGGGGAACTATACACTAGTCAGCTTGACATCATTGATGGGAAAATCCCTACTAAAGGAGAAAATATAAATATATTAAGAAACCAAAAATGTAATAATGGTCAACACAGATTTCAAAAAAGAAAGTCCTACTCGAACAACCGCATTGAATTCTTTGAAGAGGTAACAGAGATTAAATAAAAATAATTCAGTAAATGTAATTTATCTGGATCTCCAAAAGGGCTTCAATAAGGTGCCACAATATAGACTAATAAATCAGGTCAGTGGATGGGGTGTCAGGGGAAAAGTAGCAGAATGCATAGCTAGTTGTCTACAAGACAGAAAGCAGGGAATAGGGGTAAAGGGTAGCGATTCAGCAGATGGTGGAAAGTTTGATCCCACAAGGATCAGTGCTGAGAACGCTGTTCACAATTTATATTTATGATTTAAACTTTAGAAGCAAAAGCACACAAATTTACGGATGACACCAATTTGCAGGTGATGGGTGGGAATAGTCAGTACTGAGGAGGGCTGCAACAAATTACGGGAAAACGTTATAATTGTCAAATGAATTTTAACACATAAATATGAGGTTTCACATTTTAGTAAGAAAAATGAGGTCACAGATTACTTGGAAAGTAAGAACCTAAATGGGGGTAGAGGAGCAAAGGGATCTGGGAGTACTACTACACAAATCACTAAAAGTAGTGACACAGGTTAATAAGGCCATAAAAATGAAAAACAAGCAGCAGGGTTTATTTCTAGAGGGATAGTATTGAAAGTAGAGAATGTATTCTAAACCTGCGTCGAACCTTGGTTAGGTGACACTTGGAGTACTGTGTACAGTTCTGGTTGCCATGTTATAAAAAGAATATAGAGGCACTGGAGAGAGTACAAAAAGATTTACAAGGATGATATCAGAACAGTGAGGTTATACCTATCAGGAAACGATGTACAGTCTGAGTCTCTTTTCTCTTGAAAAGAGTAAGCTAAGGTGTGACCTAATAGAGGTCTTAAAAACTATGACTGGTTTTGATACAGAGAAAATGTTTCCATTTGTGAGGAAGAGCACAACTAGAAGTCATTAATATAAGATAGTCACAAAAAATCAAATAGGAAATTCAGAAAAATCTTCTTTACCCATGGAGCAGTGCAAATGTGGAACATGCTACCACAGGGAGGGTTTTTTTTATTATTCATTCATGGGATGTGGGTGTCAATGGCTAGGCCAGCATTTATTGCCCATCCCTAATTGCCCTTGAGAAGGTGGTGTGAGCTGCCTTCTTGAACCGCTGCAGTCCATGTGAGGTAGGTACGCCCACAGTGCTGTTAGGAAAGGAGTTCTGGGATTTTGACCCAGTGACAGTAAAGGAACGGCAATATAGTTCCAGGTCAGGATGGTGTGTGACTTGGAGGGGAACTTGCAGGTGGTGCTGTTCCCATGCATTTGTTGCCCTTGTCCTTCTAGTTGGTAGAGTTCGCGGGTTTGGAAGCAATTAGTACAGATGCATTTAAGGTGAAGAAGAAAAATAACAACCAGACACAGAAGATAAGTAAAATGGTGATATTGGATGGGCTGCTGTTAATACAGCTTGACCCATTTTCTTATTCGATGAATTCAATGGAAAGGAAACTGGGCAGGGTGTATATTGGCCAATCTATCCAATGTCGACAGTTTTACACTATTAACGAAAATTAAAATGACCCCCTTGGTGCTTCATATATGTTTATTTAGTTGATTTCTCTCTTCATTCCTTCTACTGTCTCATGCTACTATTTGGTCTGCTATTTAATCATATCCTCTTACCTGCTTAAGAACGTTATAGGTCATTCTGCGTGTGGTTTTTTTATTTCTCTGTTTCCTCTCCCCCTTACTATTCAAATGGTGTTCATCTGTAATATCTTCTAGTTCTGAAGAAAGTTCCAAGCAAACAGATTTTCTATACACTCCACACACGGCGCAACAATACAAGAGTAAACTAGCCTGCTTAACCATGGTCTGAACTCCAACTCATGTTCCCTTTAGCTGTGACAGCAAATCAATGTCTGGTGAATTCTGTTTCACAATGGTAGGATGATCAAAAAAACAATCAATCAGTCACAACTAGTTCTCCCTCTGATAAATGTCCTGATACCTCATCTTTAAAACCAAAACATCAGAAAGATTATGAGGATCCATATTTGAAATCTGTAACCACACTGAAAATCAAATTCCAGCTTTTATTCAATGGTAACTTAACTGTCAATACCATATTGATCCCAGAAATGATCTGGACAACCAATGTGTTTTCTTCAAAGCATCAATACAATTCAATATATAACACTATTCAATCAAATCAATATTTTGAGAAAAGCCACCATTTAATTGACAATGTATGCTGTTATTGCAAAGCTCATACAAAGAGATTTTAAATTAACAATTTATTTAAAAAGCACCTACAGAAATTTGACTTGAACATGCTAAATCGCTAAAAATAGTTCAGAGGAACTGTGACCACAGAGTATATGTAAGTACAGTTATCTGTCTGAACAGCAAGAGGAATGCACATGAAATGCACACAAACGTACTTTGTTTTAGCCAGTATTTCAAGTCCTTGTTACATCTGCTAATTTTCTCACCACATGACTAAACTCAATCTTGAACAAGCGCACCTCGTTGAACGCTATATTATTCATTTCACATACTACATCTAACGTTGAATTTGAATGATAAAATCATCCTTTATTTACTGCTACTGCTTATCACCAGTTCTAAATGGTTATAAATGGATTCAATTTTATATCATGACCATATTGAAATTATAATTGGCTTACTAACTGATGACATAAATGAGAACAAAATATACTGTGATTATTGGGCATGGCATGTAACTGGTATGATGAATATGTAACTGCCTGTAATACCAGTATACCTCAGATGGCAATTAATTACAAATTCATAATGACAGTTCAAGGGGGCAAAATTAAAAAGCCCTCAAAACAGGCATGGGGATCATGATGCACAATTAACCTGTGCCTGTTCCTTCCAATACAGGCAGTACGCTAATTTTGTGCTGCCTGCTAACTTAAATGATAGTAACATTAAGCCCAGTGCTAAACATGCTGATGAGTGGCTGCATACCTCACCAGGGGGTCCACATTTGTGCAAGGCTAGCACCACTTGAAGCTAGCCTTTACCTCTTAAAGGGAGGTGCATACTGGCTGGAATAGGTGCTGGGAATGGCTTGGGAAGACATTCTGAGCAAGAAGAACACTGACTAAATCATGCTACAGGGTGGAGAGCACCAAGACATAGCTTGGCAGGTGGTGAGAAAGCCCGCCCTGTCAGATCCTTCATGCACACCCAAAGTCCCAGTGCCACCGTACGCTGTCCTCAAGGCAGCTGCAGTGGGGAAGAGAACATCACCCACCTCCTTTTGGAATGTGCCTTTGCAAAAAACATCTGGAAAAAGATGCCCTTTTTTTTTTGTTGCGGTTCATCCCGAGCAGCTTCATAACGCAGGACTCTGTGCTCTATGGGCTGTTCTCAGGGTCGCACACAGAGATAAACATCAACTGCTGCTGGAGGACCATGAACTCGGGGAAAGACACTCTTTGAAACTGATGAGTGGCTGCATACCTGAAACTTGCTGGTCTTCAAGTGCAAAGAGCTGCCCACAACCGAATGTTGCAGACCAGCATATTCCAAGGTCCAGGACTACGTGCTGAGGGACAGATTAAAACTTGGGACCACAGTCTAAGGGCCTCCTGCCGAAGTACACCAAGTGGCTGGAACCCAAGTAAAACCCCTCCTGCTTTATGCACCAGAGAATGTTTGACATGAAATATAAATGTAAATTGTAAATATAACCTATACTTGTAAGTATAGTGAGGTACCACAAAGTACCATGTACTGTATTGAAATAAATTGAACTGTATTGCACTTTGTGTAATGTCACATTTGAATTGTTGTTGGAATGTACTTTTACAGACTTTTACAAATAAAGCATCTTCTTGAAAAAAAAAGGACAGAGTGTTTCAGGGTTCTCAGGTGCAGCACTTAGAGGCCTTGGTGCAGGAGGTGGACAGGAGGAAACATGCTCTCCATCCACAGGGGGCCAAGCGGCCTTCCAGACAAACCCTGAGAATACAACGGGAGCAGACAGAAGTCAATGCAAACATTGTAGCCCCGCGGTCCTGAATGCAGTGTCGCAAGAAGTTTAATGACCTGACACGAGTGGACAAGGTCAGTGAACTCATCTTCAAATGCCATATCCTTACAACTAAACCACTAGCCTCAGACACTTGTTACAACCAGGTGAGGCAGGGGTCGAGGGTTCTCCTATCAGCCTTTTCCTGGTTTAGCCGCAACAGGGTTTAACTTTAAAAACACTCTGTTTTAGCTTCCCTCTCAGTGATTCCTTTCTCACTGCTCTTTAATGGTAATGGCAAAGAAATCAACCAGACAGGTTTTCTCAGATTTAAACAAGAAAAGTGTAAGTTGATGAACCTTAAAACTCTAACTTAGTTAAAACTACTAAGAATACTCAACGCGACCATGCTAGCATGCATATGCGATAAACACACACACAAATAGAGACAGAGGAGGAGAAAGAAAGGGGAAAGGTTTGAAGTAATAGCTGGAGTTCAGTTACTGGCTTTGGGTTTGATGTTTAGTCTTTGATTGAAGATAAGTCTTGCAGTTCTCATTGGGGCCCAGTGCACACTTTCAAACTTGTTTCGCTGGTCTTCTGTCTTGAGGTTTAAGTTACTTCTATGGATCCCTGGAACTTTGCTTGAGAGAGAGACCTTCCTTCTCTTTTCCTTCAAATTGTCGTCTGTTTCTTTCTGTGTGGCACAATTCAAACAACCCCTAGGTTGGCCAGCAGGTTAGTCATGCGGGGCGGGGGGGCGGTGGGGGGAGGGAATCAAAATCCATCTGGCTAATTGAATCAGGTAGGCACTCCCTGATTCTTCTTCATGCAACTGTCTTTTAGAATGCAAATGTGCAGCCATGTTTTCAGCCACTGTTGTGGTCTTTTTAAACAAGTTATTTCAAGTCCAATAACAGTTCAAAAATAATGTTACATATAACAAAATTAATATGTCTCATTTTGGCAGGTGTGGTTTCCATCACACACTGCTCACTTCATCTCCCCTGCTTCATTCACCTACCAACAATCTCTATCACGATTATACCTAGCATTCATAGCTTCACCTCACCCTCAACACACTTAGCACTGCTACAAGCCTCACACCCACATCTCACAGCTTTCACACACTGCCAGCTATTCAACCATGACAGGTACATCATCCAAACACATTGCACCACACTCACTGACACACTTCCCTATCTCTGGCAGGATAACTGGAGATAGCAGCACCTAATCGGTGGGGGACAGGCACAGCTGCATGTCTGCATCCCAATGGAAAAGACAGTGCTCACACTTGTTCGAGCGGAAAGGACTGAGGTTGTGGCCAGCAGCAGGGCTGAAACAATCAAAGATGATGGTATCCTCATACCGAATTCTCCTTCTTACATCCCACTTCCATCTATCCCACAATCGCGTCTGATTTACAAGCTGAAAATGGTGTAAGCGAGTACCTCTTGCTCCATCTTTCCCCCACCACACCATCCCCTTATGCATTTCTCCTTTCAAAAACCTAAGAACTACCACCTGACCAGGCAATGGTGGAAGAGAAACAGGTGTAAGAGTGGAAAGACAGTGACAAAGAATAAGCAACATCACTCACCCTCTCAATCGTTACCACCAGCTCAGATCCTGAAACTGTGTGTACTTTAGAGGGCAGTTTAGAGGTGGGATCTGCATGTAGTGAAACACAGAACATGAGTGGCCTGCAGCCAGGACAGGGGACAAATGATGTGCAAGTGCCAGCTCGCTGGAGAGCAAGGTCTCACATGAGTTCTGCTGCAGAGGATTCAGATAGGGTGGCCTACCGAAAAAGGCTGAAGGGTATGCACAATGAAATGTTTGGTGCTTTGGTAAGCCTCCCAGAGAGCCTGCTGTCAATATCAAGGAGCCTGGAGGAGCCCACCACCAATCTGGCGCAGGGCGTTGCACAGAATTTGGAGCCCATCCTTTTCAGCATGGAAATGGTGTCCAACTCCATGACAGCCCTTGCAGACCCAACCATAATGCAGCGTCTAATGGCTGATGTCTCAGCTTCCATTGCAGCATAAGCAGAAGTCACCCAACATCTGGCTGCTGCAGTGGAAGCAGACTGAAGTCATGCAAGCTTAGCTTGTTGTTACACAAGCTTAGACTGCTGCTGTCAGAACTGTGAATATTAGTGTGAAAAGGGAGTTTGGAGAGTGTCATGGCAGTCCATCAATCTGTCCTCCAACAGATTGCTAGGGTTGCTCAGGTGCAGCCCTGGTGGAGTGGCAGTGGCACTATGGAGCACGGATCTGCTGTGCTCGCTCAGGATGACAGCATTCGTACTCTCCCACTGTCACTCTGCCAGTGCCCTTGTTGTCAGCCAGCCAGCCCAGACTGCTGCTTTCCATGCCAAGAGGTGCAGTCCGAAGCCGGGCCTTCTAGAGCCAGAGTTAGTTCTCATCCTGCAAGGCCATTTGTAGGCTGCACCACTGAAAGTCAGCAGGCTTCCATCAGCCATGCTGCAGCCACTGGGGTAGCACTGTGTAATATCACTAGGACAGGCAAGGCACATGGAAGACAGGCACTAGGGGAATGCACAAAGTGATTCGTCGACATTTGTATGGAACATCGGATAGTTTGAACTTACAAATTTGGTTTGGAATGTTTGTTTTGTGGTAGCTTTAATTTTCACATTATGGCCATGTGGACATTGCAGTGGTCAGTAGCAGAGGGAAGGTTATGTGTGAGACTGCTGGTGAATGGAGAATTGAGGTTGTGTTCTCTGGTACCACAGTCAGATGAGTTGATCATGGACCATCGAGCCAGAAAGGGGATATGATGGTTGCCTTCTCCCTTCTTCCTCCACCTCATCATCCTCATCATCATCCTCCTCGTCACCCTCTTCCTCTTCAGCTGGTCACTGTAACCCTGGTGGCAAGGACTGTGCCCTCATAATGTAGTACAGAATGCAACAGACCATCATGAATCTTGACACGCGCTCTGTCAAGTACTGCAGGGCACCACTGGAGCAATCCATGCAGCGGAAGCATTGTTTCAGTATCCCAATGATCTGCTCTATCACATGCTTAGGTTGCGCACTAAAGTCATGAGCAATGTGGCCAGCACTTGTTGCCTCTGAGCCACCCTCTGGTTTGTCGTGGTGGTTCGAATTCTGATGGTACAACAGACTGCCACAGAATGAAGGCCTCTTGACTGCTGCCAGGATGCTGGGCATTGACCTGCGTGATGTGTCCCATTTGGCCACACAACAGCTGGAAATTGAGGGAGTGGACCTCTTCCAGTTGCAGTACATCTTAGAGTTCACATGCAGAGCCTGCAAAGCAACCTGGGTGCAATCAATGGCACTCTGTACCCTGGGGAAGCCGGGAAGCCTGCAATCCTTGCAAAGCCATGTGCTCACTCTATCTGCCCCTCTTTGGTCAGAGAAAATGAAATGTATTCACCGGCCTTTGCATACAGAGCCTCAGTGACCTTCCTTATGCAACACTGGACAGCAAACTAGGAGATGTTGCAAATATTACCTGCTCCAGTCTGGAAGGATTCAGAAGCATAAAAGTTCATGGCCATGGTCATCTTCATAGCTACTGGCAATGCTGTCCTTGCCCTGCTCTGGGGCTGCAGCAGGTGACAGATTTCAGTGAGCACCTCCTTAATGAAGCTCAGACATCTGACCCACTGCTTATCACTGATGCTCAGGTAGGAGAATTGCTCCCTGAAGACCCTGGGCAGAAATGGCCTCCTGCTGAGATCCCTCTTCCCGCTCCTTCCTCCTCCCTCTTCCAGCAGCTTGTCCTGTTTGGTGTTGCTTCTGCTCCTTCATTATGTTATGCTGTAGTCCAAGGGGAATGCAAACTACTGTTCCTATGTCTGGGAGCAAATGTTTTGTCCAGAATATTTGAAGTTAGGACCAAAGCCTTCAACACCTGCCACAGCATTCTCTGTAGATTTTTGTAACTTTAAACAATAGAAAGCACCAATCACTTGTAGAATCAAAGCAACAGCCAGAAGACATCAACCACCATAAGTATTAGATGATCCCTTTAAATAGCACTGGTGGGCGGTCCTTCCTGCTGCTGAATGCATGTTCCACTGTGAGAGGTAAGGGAGGGCATTAGTGCGAGTGCTGAGCTCCAAAATGACACTGCTGATGTCAAAACAAATATGTAGATTTTGAGTTACATCATGATCTGCCTACTCTGCATATTTTTGGCACATGCTCCTTGTGCCCGAGCTAATAACCTACCAAGAGAGCACTTGGCGCAGGCCGCATCAGAAGTCTGCACATGTTGCAGACACCATTTTGTAACAACAGCACCTGTAATGCTGAAAAAACAGACACTGCATAACTGAATTTTGTGGCCAGAATTTAACCAACTGTTACTGCTAAGCCATCATAACAGGGCATTACATCTGTTTAACAAAGTTACAATAGCTAAACCATGCTATTTTAAAGCAAGAACTATTGAGCATTGAATGGATGTCATCAAATTTACGTGATTCAAAATCAAATAAATCAAGTACCAGTTCTGAATAAGCTGGCTATTATTTCCTAAAATTATTGATGAACACTGAATAAATGACTGATTTAGCCACAAACATTTATCCTACAGTATGGATATCTTTACAACTCAGTTGCCTTGAGTCAGTGCATTAGCTTTCAACGTCCTTGTGCTGACTAAACCAGAAAACTACTCCACAAACACAAAGGCTCTGAAATTCCAGTCAAACCAAAGATTGCCTATTTGAGGCCAGAATTTGCTACAGCCCAGTTCTACTGGGATTTTGCTCTGTTTGTTCACTGCAGCCATTTTCCAGTAAAGGAGATGTGGCAGATTTTCTCCTCTGACTATGTCAGGGAGGCATGTTGGAGAAGATCACAAAGTTTTACAAGTTAAAAGTTCCACATATTAATAACTAGGTGTTTCACTTGCAGTAAGACCTTGATCCAACACTATAACCTCATGGAAAAATGTAGCTGTCAAAATGGGGGAATGGACGGAAGGGAAAAACATCATTCAAATAGATTGGGGGAAACGATAAACCATATAACTGTAAAAATGATTACTTGCGTATGTTCAAGACTAAGAGAACAAAACTGTTTAGAGCTAGTGTACACATTTGGCCACATTTATGAAATTGCGTTCTCAATGGGGAAGCTTATCCTTCAGAAGAGCATATTGGGAAGTTGTGAGCAGAAAATTGTGGGGGGCCCACCCATCATTGCTTGATCTCTTGAAAGCACATGTTTGCACAAATGGCCCTGCTCAGCGTTGGTTGAAGTGTACTCATTTTGTGGATTGCAGTATTGCATGGTGCATTCACTTTTCCCTCTCTTTTGGAATTCTTCTTTTGATGAAAGGGCTGTTGCACAAAACCTGGCATTGACCATGCTTTGCAGGTCTGGCAGCATCTGTGGAAAGAGAAGCAGAGTTAACGTTTCGGGTCAGTGACCCTTCTTCGGAACTTCGGGTCACTGACCTGAAATGTTAACTCTGCTTCTCTTTCCACAGATGCTGCCAGACCTGCTGAGTGATTCCAGCATTTCTTGTTTTTGTTTCAGATTTCCAGCATCCGCAGTATTTTGCTTTTATTTTATTGACCATGCTTTGCTTGTTAAGTGCTGGTGAAGCAGTAATTAAGAAGGTTCCGACAACTTTCTACAGCCTTGACTTCATATGGAAAAGCGGTTTGTTATGTCTGCTCAATAGCTGGCTTTACAGCAGAGGAAGGATTGGCAAGGTGCATAAAGGACGGTGGAAGAAATTGAAACATATGGCGTGGGAAGGAGCAGGTTGTCCTGAGGGAATGTGCACCACATGCTGATAACAACCCAATGTAGTTGCCTCAGGAATGTGATACTATTAATGTGAAGTATAGCACTTAACTACGTGCGATACAGCAAATCTTCACTTGAGGAAGAAGTGCTGAAGGCTAGTACAAAATTCAATGTTAATAGAGTATAATGACTGATTATAAACACAGGGTCAGCATGCTACTAAAATGATGCTGTACCTTAAGATATTTATCGGCATCTATCAGCATCACATGATTGAATTTTACTTTCTTGTATAATGCAGAGTTCAAATTGCGCAAAAAAAACCGAAGCCTAAGTATCATAGATTGAGTTCCGAAGAAGGGTCACTGACCCGAAACGTTAACTCTGCTTCTCTTTCCACAGATGCTGCCAGACCTGCTGAGTGATTCCAGCATTTCTTGTTTTTATATCATAGATTGCAATGCATTCAAATGTTTTTCCTGAACTGGTCACAGGAGTGTGTGTTTATACCATTGTAAATTCAAAATACTTGCATGTTTTGTCACTTTTTCATTACTTACGCAGGCTTCCATCTCACTTTGATTTCGAGGGTGACACAATCATTTTCATCAATTGTCTAGATTTCATGATATAGATACAGACATCTAATTTAGCTCGCTTGCTGGGTTTTTTTTGGCATAAACAGAATAAATGAAAGTTTATGGTAATCTTCTGCCCTCAGTCAGTCTGGCTACATCACATGTCTTTAGTAGTTAGCTTCATCTCCGTGCTCATATAATACTCCATTGGGTTGGAAGGTCTACTTATTGTGTAAAATAATGAGTTCAGCAATATCATAATTATGTACTCAAACATATGATATGTGACAAGCACCACTTGATCACTATTTTCTGTGTATGATGCTGTGCTCTAAGGCCTTGTCAAGTCTTGTTTTGAAAGAGGATATTTACTTGTGGCAATATTTTCTTGCAACTGATACTACATAGGCAAAAGTGGAACCAGGCAAGGGTAGTCCCATTCAGCTGGACAATGGAGGAGAGGTGTTGGAGGATGACGGTTTGGTTAGCCATGTCAAAGGCTGCAAAGAGATTGAGAAGAATGAGAATGGATGGTGCACCATGGTCGTAGTCACAGAGGTTGCAATTTATGACTTTGATTAGGGTTGCTTGCACTCATCAGGGCAAGTCGCAAGAATACCAATGTAAGGGAAGCAACAAATTTATACTGTATGACAAGAGAGTGCTGATTGGTTGGCAAGTGGACTCTGATTGGTCGAGGCTTTGTCATGGAGAATGCATCAGTTTATGGTGACTGACATTATTTGAAATTTAAACCAGGCAGCTTGACTCTGATTGGTTATTGCCCTGAGGAATGAACCAGCAAATGGCTGTCACCTATTTTCTTTAGCTGAAACAGGCAATGTTCTTTCTGTCTACAAAGAACATGGCCCTGTGTATTAATATATGTAGTTTCCAGTAAGCACAAATGCACCACACTGCGAGCCCGGCTGATAATCTTAAATCGGTTTCAGCAGTCTCTTCTCATACAATATAAATTTGATGCTTCCCTTACATTGGTATTCTTTCCAGTTGTCCTGATGAGTGCAAGACGCAAAGCTTCGACAAATTGTCTCTATTTTCAGCAATACCCAAGTTGTAGAAGAGTTGGATATGAATTTGGGAGACAACAACATATACAAGGACTTTGGGAAGGAAAGGAAGCATGGAGTTAGGGCTATAGTTTACAAGGACAGGAGGGTCAAGGGTGCTTTTGCTGCGGTGGGGCAGGATTATGATAGAAGATGTGAACGTAAGGGAGACATTAGCTGAAGAGAAGGAACTGTTCACAATATCAGTTATCATGGGGGCCACGAACAGAAGCTGGGTAGTCAGTAGTTTATTTGGAATATGGTTGAGAGAGCAGGAGATGGTTCTCATGAACAAGGTGAGCTCAGAAACAGTATCAAGAGAGATAGGAGAGAAACTAGAGAAAGAAGCAACTTCAGGGCTCGAGTAGCAAGGAAAAGGGTCAGGTGGATGGATGTTCTCAATCTTCTTCTTCTTCTTCTTCGGCCTCCTTGTCGCGAGAGACAATGGGTAAGCGCCTGGAGGTGGTCAGTGGTTTGTGAAGCAGCGCCTGGAGTGGCTATAAAGGCCAATTCTAGAGTGACAGACTCTTCAACAGGTGCTGCAGATAAAATTGGTTGTCGGGGCTGTTACACAGTTGGCTCTCTCCTTGCGCTTCTGTTTTTTTCCCTGCCAACTGCTAAGTCTCTTCGACTTGCCACGCTTTAGCCCCGCCTTTATGGTTGCCCGCCAGCTCTGGCGATAACTGGCAACTGACTCCCACAACTTGTGATCAATGTCACAGGGCTTCATGTTGCGTTTGCAGATGTCTTTAAAGTGGAGATATGGACGACCAGTGGGTCTGATACCAGTGACGAGCTCGCTGTACAATATGTCCTTGGGGATCCTGCCATCTTCCATGCGGCTCACATGGCCAAGCCATCTCAGGCGCCACTGGCTTAGGAGGGTGTATATGCTGGCGATGTTGGCCGCCTCGAGGACCTCTGTGTTGGAGATACGGTCCTGCCATCTGATGCCAAGGATTCTCCGGAGGCAGCGAAGATGGAATGAATTGAGACGTTGCTCTTGGCTGACGTACGCTGTCCAGGCCTTGCTGCCATAGAGCAAGGTACTGAGGACACAGGCTTGATACACTTGGACTTTTGTGTTCTGTAGGGTAGAGAGATTTAAGGAGGTAGTTGGTAGTGGATAAAAGAAGCCAGGGGTTATCTTTGGATTCCAGGATAATCCTGGAGCAGTGAACAGTTTTAGAGTGCAGGGCCCAGTAGTGCTTGATATAGTCCAACAGGATCTGGCAATGAAAGGCTAAACCAGTTGTGCACTATATGCGTTCAAGTCTGTAATCTTTGAACTTAAGGAATTGAAGTTGGTAACATACCAGGGTGGGAGAATGTAAGGGCTTTTACTGGGTTGTTCTGTTGTACTTTCGTATAATGCATCAAACTTTCAGAAAGTGTGTTGAATACATTCAGCAAAGGTTGGAAACATTAACTCCCATTAAATGACCACAAGAATAATTTAGGGGCCTTACTGTTCCAATGTCTCCATCAACCACTTCACTATTGGTCTCTGTTCTCAGTTCTGTCACATTTTCTGAATCTCTCAATTGTGTTACAGCCCTGCTAACCTCTGTGTAATACATTGACAAACATTTCTTATTCTCGATCTAACAACTAGCTGCAAATAATACTTTGAGGTCGTTGCAGCTTTGATAAAATAACTTGTAAATGATCATTCTTTCTATAGTTTTCAAATATCATATGAATAAACCTTGCAGTTTTTTGAGGTGTATTCATGAATCACGTTGAAAACATTGGCAACCGTATTCTGTTACCTTCCCGAGGAGAATATCTGGAACTGCCAAGTCTGTAGTCATATAACAGATTTAAAAATAATCAGTATGTTCTCAACTCTGATCACAAAGCTGGAGCAATGCTGAAACAATAAGGAGTTTGCTACTTTACAGTATTCTTGTCAGCACATTGAGGAGTGTCACACAAATTAACTTCCTGGAACAAATTGTTCTGCGAACTCCTCCCAAAATCTGCCATGTTTACCACAGCAGTGAGTTCCCTCCGGAGCAAACACAATATTTGTTGCAATATGAATTTTCCCACTGGAGTCGGAAAAAAATTCAAAATGAAACTTTAGTTTTTCAGCAGTATACATATTTTTTGAGATAATATATCACCACAGGATCAGAAATCATTGTCTACTGGTTTGTTTGCAGACAAGGTAAAGAGACTTAGAATCGCCAGAGAACAGACCCATTCAAATACTTCTCTTCTCGGCATTGACTTTTTTTTCTTCTTCTATGGTTGAATAATGATAGGTATTAGGTTTCTGGAATAAAATCTATGAGTTTTGCTAAAATATATCAGGATCAACTTCAAAATAAAACTTTTGCCATCCTTCCATAATGAGGTAGGCCTGGCAGAGTCTTAAGTGCCTGAGATTGAATGTCAGTCAGAATTCAAGGATTAGCTTCCCATGCCAATGGCATGTGATCAATCCTAATCTGCTTTTTGCTTGACTACCTTTCTTTGTTCATATTGAAGGGAACTTGATTTTCTCCCACATGCGTCGGAACTCAACTTCCCTCCCTGAGATAATCAAACAAAATTTTCAATGACCTCAAGGTCAAAGCCACCCATCCACCAAAACAAATTAACTTAAAACAACAATACTGAATGCCGATGAATTGTTGCCATCAGCTCCTTTCTGTTTCTTACAAGTGTTTTGTATTGAGCTTAATGAGCAAACGTGCTGAACATAATGGCCACCAATGAATATTCCACATACCGTAAAATCTGGTGTATGAGTTGCACTTGGGTATACGTCCTAGCTTTTTTCTCCTTACTTTTTTCTTCCTTCCCATCTCCTCTCCTGAAGGATTCATTCTGGGATTCAAAACAGAAAATGCTGGAAACACTCAAAAGGGCAGGTGCCCTTTTACCTCCTCCATTCCTTGAGCCAACCATTCCTTCCCGGTCAAACAGTAATTTACGTATACTTCTTTCAGCATACTGTATTTGGTGTTCACAATGTGGTCTCCTCTACATTAGGGAGGCCAAACACAGATTGGATGATTGCTCTGTGGAACACCTCCGTTCAGTCCGCAAGTGTGACCCTGAGCTTCCAGTTGGCTGTCACTTTAATTCTCCTCCCCACTCCCATTGTGACATCTCTGTTTCAAGGAAGCTGAATGTAAACTTGTGGAACAGCATTTCATCTTTTGTTTGGGCACTTTACAGTCTTACGGACTCAAGATTGAGTTCAACAATTTTAGATCATAACCATTGCCCCCATTTTTTCAGACAGCAGCTGTTGATGATGACTTTGCTATTGCCATTTCCACCTCCTCTAGACCCATCTTTTGTTTCTTTACTCGCCCCTTTTCCATCCCCTTTTTGCCATTTAATCTCTCCTGCCTGCCATCCTAGCACAGACCTTCGCTTTTGTTCTTTTCTCCTCTCCTAAGTCTTCAATTTTGATGGTTTGCATATAAATATCTAATAATATAGCATAATCTGTTTTAAACAGAAAACATACCTGCTGGAAAAAGTGGGTGCAGTATCTAGCAGTCCATAGCAGATTCTGCTCTGAGGGTGTCATCTTTCCTGCAGCCTCTGATATTTTATGCTGGAGGAGAACACAGAATAGGTGCATTGCAGATCCTGGAAACTACAATTTGTGCATTATAATAAATGTCAACTATTTTAATGGAGTATTTTAATGGAGCTATTAATCCATTCAAAATAAATTTAATAACTCATTTATTTGTTAAAATTACTGATGGAATATGCAGATGTCTAGGCAAAAACAAATCTTCAGCAAAAATCTTTTTTTTTAGGAGGTTTTAACAATGGAGGAGATATTTGATCTCAGTGGTGATAAGTGAGCCAAGGAGATTGTTCTCATGAACACTGCACAAATAAAATCAAGGTTTACATATTTACAGCAAATCTATTCAGCAAAGTGGCACAGCTAATATTTCTGCATAATGAAGAGTATGAATAATGAATAATAAATGACAATTTAGCTGCAACATCCTAATAGTAACAATCAGGGTAATTTTGACACTGTTAAGATGGATGAAGTGACTAATCTGCGAATCACCATTTCTTCTTTTCACGGCAATAGTCCTTGGGTCAAAGAAACATAATGCATCATATCTGCTTCTATTGATAGCTTTTGACAACACAGAAACTGAACTAGTGGCAATGTAATCATTTTATAACCCTAAAAAACTTCAAATTTACTGGGCCAGGTTAAGGCTGAAAAACACAGACTGGAATAAATTTTTTAAAGTAGCTTTTGTCAGGGATTTAGAAATGTTGTGATTTTTAATAATTAAGCCCCTATTCAATTCATCAGAACATTCCAGGTACTGTGTTCATTATATAACTCAGGCCAGATGACATCTTCCAAGAGCAATAAATATACTAAGAGAACTACTAATAATTATACAAAATCATTGGACACCACATTTTGTTACAGCTTGTTGATTGCCAAGGCACCCTATGTTCTCAATCACTAACTACTAAAGAGATTGGTTGAATGATAAGGCTTCTAAAATGCCCTCAATATACCTGGGCTGGGAAAGGGCAAAGAATCAGCCAGATATCTTGCCCCTAATTACTTTCCAATGACTTGCTGAAAGAATATATACATCGTATATATATGTATATATAAATTCTGAGTTGATAGGATTGACTGTAAAACCCTCACGGCTGAATGGCCTGCCAATACGCACCGTTTAGGGTTATAGACAAGGAATTGAACTGGAAAATGGCCAGTGCTTGTAGAAGCATAACTTCAAGAGGCAGAAGAAAAGGCTGCTTTCAGAGAACAGGGTTTTCTTTCTGAACCTTTACTCTAAATAAAGCAGGAGCCAATGTTTGTTGGGCATATTTCTTCATGCAACAAGATAAAAGAAGAAGAGAGTACATCTTTATCATTGACTCACTGACGCATTGCAGCAAACTCCAATAGCACAGTGAACCTTTTCTTCATTATTGATTAGATTTCTTACAAGCCTGTCAAACTGACAGTCCAGCTATTCATCTTCCCCTTTAGAGTTGGCACTTCAGATAATGTCATCAGATCACTAAGAACACAGTCTGAAATTCATGTTTGTGGGAACAACAATAACGTGCATTCATATAGCACCTTGAACGTAGTAAAATGTCCCAAGGAGCATCATCGGATAAAAAAAAGAACTGACAATTTTTGGAAGTAATTCTTCAAAATTTTTAAGTCCAGGAAAGAAAAGATTTTATCAGACTGATTTCCTCCTTGACAACTGCCATAATGTTTCTGCACCAAAGTTAAAAGTTCACGCTGAATGTTTTGTATGCTGTGGAGTTGAGACAATGCCAACAATTCGGTTCTGTCGATGATGTTGCTAATTTAGTTCTGTACATTTTTGCTGCCCTTAACTTAGATCTAAACTGCCCCACATTCACAATGCACAAGATGGATCAAATCAAGGAAATTATTGAGCATGGAGATGAAGGAAGTAGACAATACACATTTGAAGTTAAGAAGTGCTTGTTAAAATATCACATAAGAATCTAGTTGAAAGGATTGAGGCCCATGTATTTAAAGGTAACCAAGGGACAGAATAAATGGATGTGTTGGATTGGCAACAAAATGCTAATAGAGTGCCAGAGCATCAACCATGGCTGAGTTGGTGGACTCATGTGCACTGAGTCAGAGATTGTGGGTTCAAGTCCCACTTCAGGACTTGAGCACAAAAAGCTGACACTTCAGTGCAGTACTGAGACAGTGCTGTGCTGTCTGAGGTGCCAGCTTTTGGATCAGACTTTAAAACCAAGGCCCCGTCTGCCCTCACAGGTGGTTGTAAAAGATCCCGTGGCACTATTTCGAAGAACAGGTGAGCTAGTCCCGGTGACCTGGACAATGTTTTTTCCTCAATCAACATCACTAAAACAGGTTATCTGTTCATTATCATATTGCTATTTGTAGGAGCTTGCTGTGTGTGAATTGGCTGCTGCATTTTCGACATTACAACAGTGACTACACTTCAAAAAGTATCTCATTGGTTGTAAAGCACTTTGGACGTCCTATGGTCATGAAAGGCTCCATATAAATGCAAATCTTTCCTTTTGATGTATATGCATAAACGATCTAGAATTGAGTGTGACGTAGTTTGGACTTGCTTTGGTTCAATAGCTGTCTCTTTAAATCAGGCACATGGCGGTTTAAAAAAGTTACCTTCACCGCCTACGTTATTACATAAGTTGCAAACTTTGTCCTTATTGTCTTCCTGGAAACAGATCTGAGAGGGAGTCAGCAAAATGATATCAAATGTACACAGCTTTTATGATTGGTTCAGGTATAAATATGACTTTTATTGATTGAAGGCAGCAGTCATGAACTTTTAGTGATCCTGAGAGGTAGAAAACAAGTGAACTGAGAATTTCCCTTGGGATCGGGCAAATCAAAGTTTTCACAGAAAGTCAGGTTTCATAGCTTGCAAAGAAAAAATATTTGTAGAGAAATAGGTTAGCACGTTGATTCATTTTATTGTTTTCCCTTTCAAGGAGATAAATAACAAATTTTCTACTTGAAATAAATATACACTTAGTTACATACTTGATCGTTCATTTTTTTTCCTGTTGGTTATTTTGGGCATATTACAGAATGTTTACTGAGATAGCAAGGTCAGTAAAGACACTCAAAAAGACACAGGGAGCTGGAACTTACTGATAAGTATGATCTAAAATATGAGCTAAAAAATCTATGGTAAAGAAGGGTACCAATGAACCAAAAATGTAATCGTGGTCAGAGAGAGGATAATATCAAATTTTTTTGACAGTACCAAATTAGAAACCATTGCAAACTGAAGATGAATGAGGGACATGGCAGGAGCACATAGACAGGTCAGGGGAATAACCATATAAGTGGCAAATACAATTCAATGTGGAGAAATACAATATACTATATTTTTGGGAAAGAAATAGAGAATGACAATATATGGGCTGGTTATTTGACTGTCTTATTATAGTGCTGGCAGGACCATTATACATCATGTGCAATTCACACATGTATTTACATAGCACCTTTAATGGAATAAAACATCCCGAAGTGCTTCACAGGAGCAATATCAAACAAAAATCTGACACCAAGCATCATAAAGAAATATTAGGACAGGTGACTAAAAGCTTGGACAAAGAGAAGGAGCATCTTAAAGGTAGAGTAAGAGGTAGAGAGAGTTTTTGGGCCAACCATCAAGAAGATTGCCCCCCTCAAATCTAAATCAGGGGACACAATCATTGACCAACGCAAGCAAATGAACCGCTGGGTTGAGCACTACCTGGAACTGTACTCCAAGGAAAATGTTGTCACGGAGACTGCCCTCAATGCAGTCCAGTCTCTGCCAGTCATGGATAAGCTGGACGTACAGCCATCAAAATCGGAACTCAGTGATGCCATTGATTCTCTAGCCAGCGGAAAAGCCCCTGGGAAGGACGGCATTACCCCTGAAATAATCAAGAGTGCCAAGCCTGCTATACTTTCAGCACTGTACGAACTGCTTTGCCTCTGCTGGGACAAGGGAGCAATACCACAGGACATGCGCGATGCCAATATCATCACCCTCTATAAGAACAAAGGTGACCGCGGTGACTGCAACAACTACCGTGGAATCTCCCTGCTCAGCATAGTGGGGAAAGTCTTCGCTCAAGTCACTTTAAACAGGCTCCAGAAGCTGGATGAGCATGTCTACCCTGAGGCACAGTGTGGCTTTCGAGCAGAGAGATCCACCATTGACATGCTGTTCTCCCTTCGCCAGCTACAGCAGAAATGCAGCGAACAACAGATGCCCCTCTACGTTGTTTTCATTGATCTCACCAAAGCCTTTGACCTCGTCAGCAGACGTGGTCTCTTCAGACTACGAGAAAATATTGGATGTCCACCAAAGCTACTAAGTATCATCGCCTCATTCCATGACAATATGAAAGGCACAATTCAGCATAGCAGTGCCTCATCAGACCCCTTTCCTATCCTGAGTGGCGTGAAACAGGGCTGTGTTCTCGCACCGACACTGTTTGGGATTTTCTTCTCCCTGCTGCTCTCACATGTGTTCAAGTCTTCAGAAGAAGGAATTTTCCTCCACACAAGATCAGGGGGCAGGTTGTTCAACCTTGCCCATCTAAGAGCGAAGACCAAAATACGGAAAGTCCTCATCAGGGAACTCCTCTTTGCTGATGATGCTGCATTAACATCCCACACAGAAGTGTGTCTGCAGAGACTCATTGACAGGATTGCGACCTGCAACGAATTTGGCCTAACCATCAGCCTCAAGAAAACGAACATCATGGCACAGGACGTCAGAAATGCTCCATCAATCAATATCGGCGACCACGCTCTGGAAGTGGTTCAAGAGTTCACCAACCTTGGCTCAACTATCACCAGTAACCTGTCTCTCGATGCAGAAATCAACAAGCGCATGGGAAAGGCTTCCACTGCTATGTCCAGACTGGCCAAGAGAGTGTGGGAAAATGGCGCACTGACACGGAACACAAAAGTCCGAGTGTACCAGGCCTGTGTCCTCAGTACCTTGCTCTACGGCAGCGAGGCCTGGACAACGTATGTCAGCCAAGAGCGAATTCTCAATTCATTCCATCTTCGCTGCCTCCGGAGAATACTTGGCATCAGGTGGCAGGACCGTATCTCCAACACAGAAGTCCTCGAGATGGCCAACATCCCCAGCTTATACACCCTACTGAGCCAGTGGCACTTGAGATGGCTTGGCCATGTGAGCCGCATGGAAGATGGCAGGATCCCCAAGGACACATTGTACAGCAAGCTCGTCACTGGTATCAGACCCACCGGCCGTCCATGTCTCCATTATCAAGACGTCTGCAAACGCGACATGAAGTCCTGTGACATTGATCACAAGCCATGGGAGTCAGTTGCCAGTGATCGCCAGAGCTGGCGGGCAGCCATAAAGGCAGGGCTAATGTGTGGCGAGTCGAAGAGACTTCGCAGTTGGCAGGGAAAAAAACAGAAGCGCAAGTGGAGAGCCAACTGTGTAACAGTTCCAACAACCAATTTTATCTGTAGCACCTGTGGAAGAGTCTGTCACTCTAAAATTGGCCTTTCTAGCCATTCCAGATGCTGCTTCACAATCCACTCACCACCTCCAGGCGCATACCCGTTGTCACGCGAGACAAGGAGGCCAAAGAAGAAGAGGTAGAGAGGTTTAAGGAGGGAATTCCAAAGTTTAGAGCATAGGTATCTGAAATCACAGTCACCAATGGTGGGGGGACAGAAATTGGGAATGTGCAAGAGAAGAGAATTGAAGAAGCACAGAGATCGGACGGTTATCGAGCTGGAGGAGGTTACAGAGATAGGAAGTGGCAAGTTTGGAGGTAACAAAGGCAGGGGCGAGTTTTGAAAATATTATGTAGGTGGCACCTGATATTGGGGATTTAGTCTCTGTGTTGATAGTAAGACAAGTCTTTAAACAGAGATTACATGGCACAATATTTTCTATTATTTTGCGTGATGCAGTACATGTCTATTTGCCAGTGAATGAATGAATGTGTTAGAGGATAAGGGAAAAGGAATAATAAACAAATTATGATACACCTCAGATCTATGCTCCCCAAATTCTTCCATGGCCTCCAGCATCAAAATTTGGAGAGCAGTTTCTTCTATGTTAGTCAATAGGTGATAGTTTGGAGGGCCCCCTCAGAGTGCCTCGCATACAGCCTCAGTGATGCTACACCAAGCTGAGAGTTAATCCTTCCCAGGGTCAGATGCTAAAGGCTCAATTTTCAGGCTCCCCTGAAGTTGGGAATATAGGCCTGAAAATACTGGTGCTGGCCGTTGTGTCAATTTCAGGATGCTGTTCCAGGCGCCAACAATGTCAACCAAGGTGGGGAAAGGTCAGGACACTCCCCTCCCTATTTAGGCCAATTAAAGTAGCTTGAAAGCTTGTGAAGAGCTTGTTAGAGGGGGAGGTTAGAATTTTGAAGGGAGCGCACGGGTCTCATAGTCATAGTCATTTACTGCACAAAGGAGGCCATTCAGCCCATTGAGTCCATGCTGGCTCTCCATGGAGCTACCCAATATGTCCCATTCCCCTGGTCGGTACCTGTAGCCCTGAAAGTCTATTTCCTTTCTTCAAGTGGCCATCCAATTTCCTCTTGAAGTCACATATTGTCTCCACTTTCACCACCCTTGTGGGCAGCAATTTCCAGCTCATTACTACCCACTGCGTAAAAAGGTTCTTCCTCATATTCCCCTGCATCTCTTACCCAAAACTTTAAATCTGTGTCTCTAGTCCTAGTACCATTAATTAATGGGTTCAGTTTTTCCTATGAGCCTGTCATAATCTTGTACATTTCTATTAAATCTCCCCTCAATCTCCTTTGTTGAGAACAAACCCAGCTTTTCCAACCTAACCTTCGAATTAAAATCCTCTATCCCGGGAACTATACTGGTAAATCTCCTCTGCACCCTCTCAAGGGGTGCATCCTTCCGGAAGTGTGGTGACCAGAACTGGACGCAATACTCCAGCTGGGGCCTAACCAGAACTTTATAAAGGTTCAGCATAACTTCCCTGCTTTTGTACTCAATGCCTCTGTTTATGAAGCCCAAGTTCTCATATGCTTTATTAACCATTAACAGGTCCCTCTGTTCCTGCACACTCTTTAGAACTGTGCCATTAAGTATATATTGCCTCTCCTTATTCCTTCTTCCAAAATGCATCACCTCACACCTGTCAGTATTAAATTCCATCTGCCACCTGTCTGCGTACTCCTAGCCTATCTATTTCCTGTATCAGGCCATTCATATCATCCTCACTGTTTGCCACAGCTCCACGTTTGGTGTCATTGGCAAATTTTGAGATTCTACTCTGTATTCCAAGATCCAAGTCATTTATAAATAGCAAAAAAAGCAGTCAGGAGGTGTCTGGTGCAATCAGCTGAACAGATCCAGGTACAGAGTGGGCAACAGTCATGGCTCCCCCAGGCAATCACCCCAGCCCCAAAACAGTGTCAGCAGGGCAAAGGGGGACTCAGCACTGGGTAAGGAGGTGCTGCTGGCACTGCACAGGTGGCAGGGAGAGTGGGAATTCAGCGCTCGGGCATTGAACAGGGTCCTCACCCCATCCCCCCGGCATCGTAGAGGCAGAAGAGCGGGGGCATGGCTGCCAAGTACTACTGGGCAGCCGCCTGTTCAGGAGGAAGGCTGCAGCTGGCAATGGGCACATGACTCTCGGATATTGGGTCCAGTGTGATGAGAAGCAACACCCACCACAGGAGGGGCTGAACTTCCAGCAGCAAGAGGGCAGGGGAGGGAAAAGAGGGATAGGAAGGACAGAGGTCAGACCCTCAACACAGGATCTGCCACTGAAGATGGAGCTACCTGGAGATGACCGAGACGCAGTTCCGCAGGAGACTGTGACTCTCCAGACAGATGGTCACAGGATCTTTGAGCTCGTCGCCAAAGACCTCGCACCTCATAGCATTGGTCGCCATGCCCTGCCAGTAGCTGTCAAAGTCACTGTGGCCTTAAACATCTTCACTTCTGTCTCCTTCCAAGGATCAGCTGCAGACCTATCTATCCTCCTCAAGCCCTAGAACCCTCCGAGATATCTGCGCTCCTTCAATTCTGGCCTCTTGCGCATCCCCAATTCTAATTGTCCTCATCACTGCTAGTCATGCCATCAATTACCGAAGCCCAAAACTCTGGAATCCCCTCTCTAAACCCCGCACCTCTCTTTTCTTCTTTAAGATGCTCCTTAAAACCCATCTCTTTGCCCAAGCTTTTGGTCATCTGTCCTAAAAAATCCTTATCCAGCTCTGTGCCAAATTTTGTTTGATAATGTTCCTGTGAAGTGCCTTGGGATGTTTTACGATGCTGAAGATGCTATATTAATGCAAGTTGTTGTTGGTCAAGTAGGATGCATTTCCACAATGCCTTGTATGTGTGCGTGTGTAGTCCCGCTCTGGTGAGGAAGCAACCATGCTGCTTTGACTAAAACAATTTTGATTTCAATTGCTTCCACAGTGGTGCTTATTAGCACAAACCTTTGGATAAAAAGACAAAAATCACAAATGTTGGATTTTTGAAATAAAAACTGTGACAAATACACACATAGGTCCACCGCGGTCTGAAGAGAAAAAAGAAAAGTTAATGTTTCTGGAAGGAGTCACATTTGTGTTACGACCGAGGCCGGAGGAGTGCACTGTCTTTCTCTAGTTCCACTTCTCCACGGGTCACAACATATATTTAAATGTTTACCCAGGTATCGATACGGCCAATTACATACTCTATTTTTATTTCGGAATGAAATCCACTAACCAGGTTTCTTTAATGCACAACACAATTTATTATGAAACAAGACTTATTCAGTAAAGATGCAAAGCATTAAGACACAGATTGAAATATGAAAATTCCCTTCTAAATTAGCCCAACACACACACACAGACACAGAAGTGAAAGAAAAAAAAATAAAGAAGTTTTCTCTGCAGAGATCTCTTTACAAAAAAGGCAACAAAAAAAACTTTGGCCAAATACTTGTTAATTCTTGAAGGAAAAGGAGAAGATATGGAATATCAGTTCTCCCTTTATTCTGGCACCCCAAATATGCATAGATGGCTGTCAGTGGGATCTTTTTGGAGCAGTTCTCTTCAGATGACATCGAGGTTTAGTCCAGCAGGCTTTCCAGGTGAAATGCGGCATCAGGGGTTTTGGCTGTTGCACTGGACTCGCAGTTTCTCAAAGAGGTGGGAAAAGGATGAGCTGGTTGCTTCTCTCTGGGCAGGCTTACCCCAACTGACTCAAACTAATATCCAAAACGAAACCAACTCTTGACCACCATAAAACTTGACATGTCTCTTTTCTGTAAACAACTCCCCGTAGTCGCCAAGGCCCCTGCTGTTTATTTAGCTTAAGACATGTGACATCCAGTAAGGGTTGTTTTTAAACAAAAATCTTAAGTCCTTCCAGTAACCATTTTTTTAAAAAAAGTCCAGCATCTATGGAATCTCTTCATTTCTCCAAATGAATCTATTTCCACAATTTTAAAACACGAGTCCTCAAAATATATTTTAAAAATGGAAGCACTTTCATAGCACATTGCATCTTAATCGTTAGAAACTTTTACTTTGGTTCTGCAAAAGAACTTCATACAAGCCTGTTGGGTAACTCAGAACAAGGCTAACTTCTTGCATAAGAAGTACACCACTGGGAATTAGGGAATAATGAGATGTTTTTGGCATTATAAAGAGTGAAAGAGTGTACTGAGTAGTGAATTTTCATGGTTAATACACAGACAGTACTGTAAAAGAATAAGATATTTCAGATTATCCGTTGTGCTTTTATCTTTTATGGTGTGTAGTATATGCAATCTACAGAAATAGTGCAGAAACTACAGTTAAAAAAAAGAATCACTTTATCACAGTAAATTCTAAAATCTATCTTGTGACAACCTTTTATAAGTCACATGATTTCACAAACAGCTAACGTAGCACTAAGAAATACTGTTGACCAGGAGCTGACAGTTCATTTCATCATAAATTACAATAAAGTGGGATAGGAAATAACATACATGGAAGTCGAGTTAATAATCCAATATCCAGGTTCAGATAACATTCATAAAATGCACTTGGGTTGGAAACTGCCTCAGCAATAGCGTATGATAACTTGTCAAGAATGGACGGGGCTTTTTCTGGAATGAGGGTGCTGCGCTGAAGCATTACAGAGATTGTCAGGAGCCCTGCTTTTAATAGTATGTGCAGGGTATGTCTTATAATATCACATAAAATGCTCATGACACTATGTTATGTGGCCAGGTGGCCAGTACAGAGGAAAGTGAGAGAATTCAAAAGGATCATAACAAATTAAGTGGATAAAAAGCATACAGTGCTACAAGAAACATTCAAAATGAGTGTCTTCATTCACAAAGATTGAGAGAAGAATGGTATTGGATGTGACCGCTCCCCAGTTAATGTGAAGCTGCCAGCAACAAGACACATTAAAGACTAGGCTGGGCATTCAAGAGCACTTAGTTGTGAGATAAAACAAATTATTTTAACCATGTCTAGCCTCATTAGAAAAACCAACTTGGAATAATGCGTGCACTTTTACATACCCTGACCGCATAATTGGGCTCTCTAGCGCCCATAGTCTTGGTGCTATGGATGCTGTTTTGGTACCAAAATGGCATCTGGGTCACACGCGCACAAACACGTCAGTCACATTGCGTGTTGAATGCCATCTTGGTGAGGACATTAGTGTGGGTGTCAGGATCATGCGCCAGAAGTATGCAGGGTAGACAGATCATGACGTCAGTCAGCATGTAATGCTGATTTGATGCCAGCGCTGCCATTTTTAACATTGCCACTCCAGCTAAGGCCTTCTCAAACATGCACAACTGAACATGCATTCAGCAGTAGGAGGGAAAACCCCCCACCAATGCTATTTAGAGAGATCATCAACAACTCTCAAGTTAGTTGCTGATTAATTTCTACTAGCTCTGTCCAGGTTTATAAAAACAGATGAATAAATTTATGGAGAAGAATGGAACTGAAGATTAATAAGCAAACCTAATAGTACATAATCAAATACAATGTGTAACGCTTTGGTATTCTGGAGACCAGAGAGATATCATCTGGAGCACATACCAGCCCAAAGTTGAATAATTAGTTTCCGATGCTCGACACATCTCTTGGTGAATCACTAAATTAATGTAGGGAGTTCACTGAGTTTTACATTCTTTGAAATTATGAGCTATTTGATCTTCACTCTTATTCACTCAGTTTATGACACAATTTAAAGCTCATGGTGAGTTTGCTGACTTGTATGTATTACAATCTCTGTTACTATTCTCTGTATTATAAACACATAACTATTAAGTCCCCCAACAATTTTCCTCCAAAATTGTAGCATTATTTCTTTAACCTTGCTTTAGAATTAATAAACAGTCCCCATGAAGCACATGACATTATTCCAATTCACATCATTTATTCACAGCAATTACAGTTCTCAGTCCTCTAATCTTATTCAGATCACAATTTAATGCAAACAGGCTGTGATATTCCCCCGTAACACTCAGCAAACTAATTTCTAAATCACTGCAATCCAAATCACACAGTACAAGAGCACTATTTGAAAGCGTTGAGCTGATGGTGGGAAGTGCTGTTAGCCAAGATGCTTCAGCCAGCAGAAATAAATTGCAAAGGAAAAACCACAAAGGTAATTACCTTGAAGCTTGGAGTTGAGCTGACATTACAAAACTGCAAGAGCCTCACTCGCGAGTAGCAGATAACAGAGTGTGGCCACTCTCTTTGTTTTGCTGTCACAGTTTCCAGAAACCATTCATGAGGGGTTTTGATAGTATAGATGGGGTGACACATTTTACATTAGCAGGTGTAGTTGGTAACAAGGGGACACAGATTTACAATAACTGGCAAAACAATCCAGGGGGTGGGGGAATGAGGAGAATATTGTTTTAAACGTAGCCAGTTGTTATGATCTGGAACCACCTGAAAAGGTGGTGGAAGTAGGTTCAATAGTAACTTTCAAAAGGAGAAATTTGCAGGGCCATTGGCAGAGAGCAGAGGAGTGGAACTAATTGGATCACTCTTTCAAAGAGCTGGCACAGACATGATGGGTCAAATGGCCTCCTTCTGTGCTGTATGATTCTATGATTTGCTAATCTCTATTATATTATTTGTTGACAGTTTGATGCTTTCTTCACGTTGAACTGGCAGTTAATGTATAGGAGTGCCTTTCAAATATTTCTGCATAGGGCACCTGCTCCAGGTATTGATATGATCCTGGGAAGCCCCGTCCTAACTTGTAAAAGATAGCAGCAGGTATTCAAAGCAAATAATTTAATCACTGCACTGATTAGCAGCATACTGCTACTGAAATATCAGCCTGGAATTTGTGGGGTTTTTGATGGCGAATTGTCAGCAATTTCAGGATTTAGTGCAAGTGCAGATCAATGTGGAAATCCTGAAGTTGTGTCTGTCATTCACTGCCCAACCACAGGCTACGCAATGGACACCCCTCCCCTTCCCCCCACCTCCCCAGACCTGGCAATCAGCAAATTCAGTTGATCTGGCAAGAATCTCCCCTTTTCCACTCTCAAACCACTGTTAAAAACCCCAGGAAAACCTTGTTCAGAAGTGTAACTGGATTTTTAACACCACTTTGAATAATAACTACTGGTGAACAATTTATCTGGCCCTGAAAAATATGTGGAATGTTGTGAAATGCTTCCATTATTATTAATTACTAGACTTTTGTAAACTAGTTTTTTTAAATAATTAAAAATAAAAATTTTAAAGTTTAAAAAAAAGGTTTTTCATGATATTTCAGCTTCTATCTTAATCTGTTTCACACTGTGCTAAAATTTAAAGGGCGATTTGAGTATTATTGCTTTTCATTTCCTGGTTGGCTGTGTGTGAGAAGTCTTTAATGTTATTGGTTGCTTGGACAGCTTGGTGACATCACTGCAGCTTGACGCTGGGAATCCGTTAAAGCTCCCACCACAGCAAGACTTTCTTCAAGGTCAGTAGCAAGTGCCCTTGCTTCATTACTGATTGCAAAATTTGGACCATTATCCTAGCAAGTCAACAAATACTTAAAGATACAGAAAGATATCAAGAATATAATGACCTTAGAGAACCCTAGGATCACTTCAAAAATTCATGGAGTCCAGAAATCCCAATTTGAAAACCTGTGGTGTACATTATGTTAAATGATAGAGGGAATCAGGTTGTAAATTACTGTAGTGATTCACTGATGTTCTCTCATTCTCTTTGATATCATCACAACCACAGCCACTGAAGTATAGCCTTGTAATTCAGCCCACATTGCTCAATATTCTATATTATTCAATAATTAAGCAATGAATATGGAAATAATCTTAAGAGTGCGGGGCATCCAATAATTCATAAGTGTAACAGGATTAAATGAGTTACCTAGGTTCCGCTGATAAGTGTAACACATCCTATGTTTGGCTACTTCTCCTCAAATATTCTGTGCAGATTGCAAGTGTGGGACAAAACTGAAACAGATGAAAGTTGATTGTGGTTCTCACTTAGAGACGCCATTGAATAGAGTGTGGGCTGTGGAAGACTGACACTGCAGCTCTTCTCACCTTGGGTTTCAGTCGTATGGGGCGGGGGAACGCTGTCTGTGCAGTATGTGAAACAAATCTCAAATATGTTCTTTGTAGATGGGTTTCCTAGTGCATTATACACAGCGCACATAGGGAATCTTGCCCACTGTTGCAACAAAAGATATGTGCTTTATGCTACAGCTGGCTGTGCTATGTCTGACCTGGGAGCATGAGGGTGAAGATATGTGACAATGTTCAATTCTCCACCACTGTTTTAAAAACGACTGAGTGGGATAATCTTGACGTAGTGCTCCATCCATCAATATCGGCGACCATGTTCTGGAAGTGGTTCAAGAGTTCACCTACCCAGCCTCAGCTATCACCAGTAATCTGTCTCTCAATGCAGAAATCAACAAGTGCATGGGAAAGGCGTTCGCTACTATGTCCAGACTGGCCAAGAGGGTGTGGGAAAATGGCGCACTGACACGGAACACAAAAGTCCGAGTGTTTCAAGCCTGTGCCCTCAGTACCTTGCTCTGCGGCAGCGAGGCCTGGACAATGTATGTCAGCCAAGAGCGACGTCTCAATTCATTCCATCTTTGCTGCCTCCGAAGAATCCTTGGCATCAGGTGGCAGGACCGTATCTCTAACACAAAAGTTCTCGAGGCGGCCAACATCCCCAGCATATACACCCTACTGAGCCAGCATGCTTGAGATGGCTTGGCCATGTGAGCCGCATGGAAGATGGCAGGATCCCCAAGGACACATTGTACAGCGAGCTCGTCACTGGTATCAGACCCACCGGCCGTCCATGTCTCCGCTTTAAAGACATCTGCAAACATGACATGTAGTCCTGTGACATTGACCACAAGTCATGGGAGTCAGTTGCCAGTGATCGCCAGAGCTGGCGGGCAGCCATAAAGGCAGGGCTAAAGAGTGGCGAGTCGAAGAGACTTAGCAGTTGGCAGGAAAAAAGACAGAAGTGCAAGGGGAGAGCCAACTGTGTAACAGCCCCAACAACCAATTTTATCTGCAGCACCTGTGGAAGAGTCTGTCACTCTAGAATTGGCCTTTATAGCCACTCCAGGCACTGCTCCACAAACCACTGACCACCTCCAGGCGCTTACCCATTGTCTCTCGAGACAAGGAGGCCAAAGAACAAGAAGAAGAAGAAGAAGTGCGATAGTGCAAAACAGGTGATAGCAAGTTGCCAGCCCATTTTACACCTCTTCAGGTTTCTAATTAAATTGTCAATGGAAATAAAAATCAGGAGAGATGTAAAACAAGCTGCCAACTCGCAATTGCCCATTTTACATTGTTGCACAACATCAAGATCTGGCCCAGTGAGTTTAAAGTTTCTGCTAGTCTTTGGCCTCTGTTGGCTTTCATAAATTGTTCAAATGCCATCCAAGCCCCCTTTCAACTGATTTAAGGGCTTACAGCTTAACCCCAGTCATCTATTATCTTAGGCATCATTAAATGGTGGCTTATCTCTAGTCTTCAAAGTTGACATTGATGGGTGTGATGAAAATAAAATCCAGTAGAGAAGTCAAATATTAACCAGCTGTAACTGAGGGCTGAATTTTTGGGTCCTGCCAAGGGTGGAAATGGAGGTGGACAGGGCCCAAAAATACCAGTGCCGGCCGACATGCTAATTTCCCGACTGGGTTTACGGCGTTGGACATTTTTACCGAGGTGGCTTTGGGGTCTCCGTAAGGCAGGTAGTCAATTAAGCTCATTAAGCCCATTTAAAAGGAGGCCGACAGGAATTGTCCTGTCGGCCTCCAGTTTCCCAACCAGATGGTGGACAGTTTAACTGCCTGGATGTGGGCACCCAGTACAGGCCAGGTGGGGCCAATGCTCCAGGTGGGTCGAGAGGCTCTCCCTGCCTGCCAGTGGTGGCCTGGCTGCTGTATCTTTTTTTATTTAAAGTTTTAATAAAGTTGGCAAGAGGGCACCTCCATGTTGAAGTGCCCTCTCATTTACTTACCATTCATTGCAGGCTGCTGCTCCTCTCAAACTCTGATTGGCCCTCCAGTTTCGAGAGTGCGCCTACTGATCTTAACCAGACAGGGAACCTGTCTCCATGCCAATTAAGGGGGTGCCTCTATATAAATCCCAAAGATTGACTGCTTTCCCCTACCAGGGGTGGGTTTGGAACTCAGAAACAGTCCCAATTCCTGTTTCCCACTCCCAGAGGGAAAATCCAGCTGTAAAAATAATAATCGTTAGCTATTAAATGGTAATTTCTGATGAATTTTGACACTGTTCCAGACAGAATAAAAAAAATACTTTCCATTGTGCTTTGTTTTTCCTCCCTGTCAATTATTCTCTTTTCTCCTCCTCAAAATGCTGACTCCTTGTTTGAGTACTGCTTCACTGACACCAGTCACCTTCTGATACCTTGCCTAAGCTCCCAGTTCTCATGTGTGAGCCGAGTCAATCAATATCAGTTGATTATTCTACTGCTGATGAAATTACAATCAAGCAACTCAGGTTTCTTCAACAGCATCTTTCAAACCCACAGGAATGATGTTTCCCCTGGCTGGGGCGGTGGTGGTGAGGTGGGTGGGGGGAGTGGGGGGAGAGTGTCTACAACAAGGGGACACAGTCTCAGAATAAGAGGTAGCCCATTTAGGACTGAGGTGAGGAGCAATTTCTTCAATCAGAAGTTGGTGAATCTTTGGCGTTCTCTACTCCAGAGGACTTTGGAGGCTCAGTCATTGAGTATAGTCGAGACAGAGATTGATAAATTTCTAGATATTAAAGATATCAAGGGATACGGGGATAGTGCGGGAAAATGCATTGAGGTAGAAGATCAGCCATGATCTAGTTGATTGACGGAGCTGGCTTGAGGGCCGAATGGCCTACTCCTGCTCCTATTTCCTATGTTCCTACGTTCCACGTCCTTCACTGCATGGGAACACCACCACCTCAAGTTCCCCACCAAGTCACATACCATCCTGACTTGGAAAGATATCACCATCCCTTCATGGCCACAGGGTCAAAATCTTGGAACTCCCAACCTAACAGCACTGTGGGTGTACCTATACCGCATGGACTGCAGCAGTTCAAGAAGGTGGTTCACCACCACCTTCTCAAGAGCAATTAGGGATGGGCAATAAATACTGGCCTTGCCAGCGACGCTCACACCCCATGAATGAATAAAGAAAATCCCTATCTGCACTCAATATCTATATATGCGGACTTCTAGCAGGGATCACCAGATAACAATGCATAAGGGAAAACCTGGTTCATTTGTTCTCCTCCCTAACCTTGGCCGCTGTGGCTACTTTCAGTCTTTCTACCACTGCTCACAACAGTTAACTCAGCATGGACCAGGAATTGATGCTGGTCTATATGGCTTAGCTATGCATTGCCTTAACCAGGTGACCCAACAGGAGAGTAGGGCCCTTCTTTTATAACAGACTATTTAAATGACACTGATGCTGCTCCTGACTATTGAAGAGCCTATAACATGCTCCAGATATACTGCATATGGGACAGCACAGAATAATCATCTTCTAGCTTTACTAATAACAAATGTGGGCTATAAATGCTGATTTCACAGGAACTGGTAGTTGACAATGTAAAAAAATGTGTTAATCAGACTGACTTGAAATGGGTTGATGCAATACTGCTAATCAGTTTCTTTATAGTGTTGTAATGTTAGCTTTTAGCCTTCATTTGTTATTCTTAAATTGTGAATAAATTAATTCTAAGGTCACTATCTTCTTAATGAGAAAAAGTTAACACAAGACCTGGGTAAGTAAGGGTGATTACCATAAGCAGCACAGACACAGGACAGGTAGAAAATCTCCATTTGTACTAAAGAAAGATTTCATTCATTAGATGGGAGGCCTTGTCACATCTGACATTCAATGCTCTGAAGCCTACTAAGTTAAGGAGGAAACTATAAGTAAGAACACATCCATTTACCCCTTCTCTAACAATATCAATAGCAAGGCCATCTTGAAGAGGTGTTCATTAAGCTCTAGAACAGCAAACTCACCTCAGTATAACTGCAGCTGGTACACAGATAACTTCCCAATTTTAACATGACAAAAATTAAATCACATATGCTGCGAAATGCCTTTGAATTTTTTTACAATAGAAAAGAGCTGACCATCTCATTCACTTTTTTAAACATTTAAAAGTTACTGGAATTTCAATGCTATGACCAGAGTTCCATGTATCTGTTTAAGTAGATCTGGAAGGAACAAGTAAACCATCCCAAGCCAAGAAAATGGGGCCAATATCCAAGCTTTGGAGCTCAAATCAGTTGTCTCTTGCTTTGGAGTTATGTGTTTCTGGACCATTCCTAATCAAGAGTTAAAAGTAAAATACAAGATCTTGCGATGTGTATTTTTACCCTGCGCCAACATTTCTTCCCCTGCTTCTCTCTTGTAATTGTTGATTCTTTGCGAGGATATGGTTTCACAAGCAACTTTCTGAAGTGGCCATGAGCCTTTCAAGCCTCCATGGTGAAGCCGTGGGAGCACCACAGCCAAGATCAATGCTGTCTTCAATCAGCATCCACATACATAGGTACTTCTAGCTGGGGGAGGGTTAGGATCTCTTGATTGTAATCAGAAGTGCAAGCTCTGGCCAGTTTTCTCCTCACCAACTCAAGGGCCTTGGGGTTAATTGCAACACAACACTTCAGACTAGATACTTCAGTGCAAATAGGGATTAAAGCAGGAGTCTTCCTGGCTTAGTTAGTTGTTCACTGGATAAATGGGTTCCGTTATCAAGGAATAGTTGTGTATTCTCAATCAGTGGAGATAAACAAGCTACTTGCACCCTTGGCAGCAGCGGTTCAGCCAGAGACATCAGGGCTATTTTAACTTCACTCACCTGCCGAGAAACCAATAGGATCAGGTACATCGTTGGTTTTACATCCTGAACGATTTTACTTTCCTGATTCCATTGGTTTCCTCTCAAGCAACTTTAGTGGAAATATTTCCAAATCAGAAATAATAGTGACTAATTACATGCCATGGAATAAGCACTGATGCTAGGTTGCATGCTCCACTACAGTTATTACAGTTTTTCTGACTGTCTGATTGGGAGTTCAACTACAGAACTCAGCCAAGGGCAGTCAAAAGAACATAGTCAGAAAAAGGCAGGAGGACTATTTCAAAGCTGGCCACTTCAGCTTATATCCTGTCTCTAGTGTAAACATTCTGCAAAACGATGTCCATAAATAACTACACTGAGCCGAAACATAGGAATTAATCTACTGATAAACTTTAAAAAATCTAAAAAGTCCTTCAAAACCTCGTAATTTGTTATTCAAGATTTGCAAAGTGAACACAGACCTGCTTCTTCTTTAAAGTTATATTTATTGATAAAATGTGCTCATTCCTTTTCAATTGACCTTCAGACACTGAACTATGTCATTGAAAAACCTATTGCCGCGCAATCCTCGCTAGTCCAAATAGAGTAACAAGTGATGATTAACGATGGCAAAAAGGAGGGAGGAACTTAAAACAATCACTATCACTGGAGAAAAAGTGGTAGGAAAAGTAATGGGACGAAAGGCTGACAAGTCTCCTAGACCTTATGGCCTGCATCCTATGGTCTTAAAAGATGTGGCTGCAGAGATAGTGGATGCATTGGTTGTAGTTTTCCAAAATTCCCTAGATTATGGAAATGTCCCAGCAGATTGGAAAACTGCAAATGTAATACCCCGATTCAAGAAAGGGGGCTGACAGAAGCAGGAGACTATAGGCCAGTTAGCCTATCATTTGTCATTTGGAAAATGCTAGAATCCATTATTAAGGAAGTAGTAGCAGGACATTTAGAAAATCAAAATGCAATCAGACAAGGTCCACATGGTTTTATGAAAGGGAAATCGTGTTTGACAAATTTATTAGAGTTCTTTGAGGATATAACAAGCAGCGAGGATAAAGGGGAACCAGTAACTGTAGTATGTTTGGATTTCCAAAAGGCATTCGATTAGGTGCCACATAAAAGGTTACTACACAAGAGCTCATGGTGTTGGGGGTGATATATCAGTATGGATAGAGGATTGGCTAACTAACAGGAAACAGTGAGTCAGGATGAATGGGAGATTTTCAGCTTGGCAAACTGTAACTAGTGGAGTGCCACAGGGATCAGTGCTGGGGCCTCAACTACTTACGATCTATATTAATGACTTGGATGAAGGGACCGAGTGTATTGTAGCCGAATTTGCTGACAATACAAAGGTAGGTAGGAAAGCAAGTTGTAATGAGGACACAAAGGGCTGGATTTTAACAAGCCCACAATGTCGGGCTCTGCATTTGGACGGGGGGGGCTGGAAGATGGTAGCGGCAAAAGCCCGCCACGGACGCCGACGCCTGGAGGGCCCGGCCCGATCCTCCTGGCAGTGTTGAGGCTCGGTGGCAGCACCCCCTGTCGCTGGGCGACGGAACCTGGATTTAAATATTTAAATTAATGAGATGAATAAATTTAAATCAACTTACCTTGAATCTTCCGGGCCCTCAGCGATCTTCAATGTGGCGGCTGGCACCTTCAATTCCCTGTCTGTGGAAAGCAGATGTGACACTGGTGGGGAGGGGGGAGGAGCTAAGATTTTTACAGTGGGGTGGGGGGGGGGGAAACGGGGCCAAATAAAGAGTGTAGGGGATGGAGGGAAGGGGTGCACTTTCAACTTTGTGCAGTCTGGAGGGGGAAGGTCAGAGTTCAAAGGTAAGCGTTTTTTGTGGGAGCAGGGCAAAAACTTACTGTAATTTTTATTGGGAGGTTGGAAAGGGTCGTTACAATTTTATTTTGTAAATTTTGGCAGAGGGTCACTTCAAAAAATCAAATTTGCCAGCAGGGCTGGCTGCCCTTTAAAAATGGCACCAACATTTGCACACAGGCAGCTGACACCATTGCTGGCGATGGACAGCCTGCCCCTCCACTTGATTAAAGGAGACACCACACGGCCATTTTCTGAGCTCGCTGCTGGGAGTGACAGCTGGCTCTTAAAATCCAGCCCAAAGAATCTGCAAAGAGATATAGATAGTTTAAGTGAGTGGGCAAAAATTTGGCAGTGGGCATATAATGTGGGAAAATTTAAGGTTGTCCACTTTCGCAGGAAGAATAGAAAAGCAAAATATTATTTACATGGAGAGAAACTGCAGAATGTTGCGGTACAGAGGGATATGGGTGTCCTTGTACATGAATCACAAAAAGTTAGCATGCAGGTACAGAAAGTAATTAGGGAGATAAATGAATGTTGGCATTTATTGCAAGGGCAATGGAGTATAAAAGTAGTGAAGTCTTGCTACAACTGTACAGGGCATTGGTGAGACCACATCTAGAGTACTGCATTTTGGTCTTCTTACTTAAGGAAGGCTAGACTTGCATTGGAAGCAGTTTAGAAAAGTTTCACTAGGCTGATTCCTGGGATGAAGGGTGTTGTCTTATGAGGAAAGGTTCAGCAGGTTGGGCCTATAATAATTGGAGTTTAGTAGAATGAGAGGTGATTGTATAGAAACATAAAAGATTTTGTGGGGGCTTGACAGGGTAGATGCTGAGAGAATGTTTTGCCTCGTGGGGGAAATCTAGAACTAGGGGGCATAGTTTCAAAATAAAGTGTCTCCCTTTAAAGATGGAGATGAAGGAGGAATTTCTTCTCTCAGAGAGTTGTTAATCTTTGGAATTTTCTTCCCCAGACAGCAGTGGGGGTTGGGTCATTGAAATATATTCAAGGCTGAGTGAGACAGATGTTTGATCTACAAGGGAGTTAAGGGTTATGGGGGGGGGGGGGCAGGAAAGTGGAGTTAAGGCCACAATCAGATCATTATTGAATGGGAGAGCAGGCTTGTGGGGCCGAATGGCCTACTCCTGCTCCTATTTCCGTTATGTTCTTATGTTCTTTGAAACTACACACCATGTAAATGTCTATATTTTGGCATGAGCTTTGCCCCATCCACCTGGCAGAAACCAAGCAAGATGGGCAGTTTACATCGCCTAGGTTACTTGCCAACCCTGGATTTTAACTTGCTCTCCCAAGCAGACGATAAGGACACTCACTCAAAGACAGTGGATTCTATTTTGACATATGCACATCAGGTTCCAATGACGCCATTGGGACCAGACTGCAATTTCATCTTGGCGGCCTGAGCAGGAAGTGGCTGTGCTTTCTATATATGAATACTAGTGCATTAATTTTGATTTCATAAATTTCTATAAAATAATTCCTGCATAGGAGCAATAATCAGGGTCGTAGTGAAACATAAATAACTCAGTACTATTTTCTACTCTGAAGCATCTCTGGTTACATGAATTTATATTTTGCTAAAAATTAACAGAGACTAAATAATTGGCCAATCATCAGCATCCCCTGCTGTCTATGTAAAATGATATTAAAAAGTTCTGTCAAGTTTCTGGTTGTGTTTAATGAGTGATGATGACAGCACTCATAATTACTGCTGTGTTTGCCTCCCTTTGGTTTTCCTCAGGAGCTGTGTTGCATTGTTAAATGTTTTTTTTCTAAAGCATGGTGAAGGACAAGGGTATAACTGTGTACTTTTTCAAATAGTTATTGCAGCAGTGCCAAAATAAATATTGTAACTGGAGAATTCATTTTTTTCCTGAAAAGTTATTATCCATCAGTTTGAACAGAAAGTTAGTGAAAATTTGAACTCAAAATGATGACAGGACTGTGAGAAACATTGCTTAACCTGGCATTTCATGTGATTCTGTTCTATTCTATGTGGTTCTATTCTGGAAGAAAATGAGTAAGAAAAACATAAATATAGAATTAAAGCAAATTCATCAATTATCAGAAATGTGTTTGTGTCTGTTACTGTTTAATGAAATGGAAAAACACAAGATAGCTATGTCACTGGATGCAAAAAGGCCCTGTAATAAATATCAAGGACCCTGACTGGAATCTGCAAGGTTGATAAGGATCAATAGTGATTGCTGAGCAGCAATCTCTGAGTAATTGCTTGTTTGTGAATGATATTACAACCCAACATACTTTAATCAAAGTGTTAACCTAGCAGCAGATGTTGTAAAAATGACAATGTTATCAGACCCTTAAAGAAGGAGTGTTGTTATCAGGATCCTGGTTAACCCTAAAGTGACTGATTGGGTTGTTTGGACCACGAATATGTTTACTTGTCTGCTAACAGCCCTTCCTAGTTGTTGACTTAGTTATGTCTATGGCACGAACCATCTACCTCATTAATTAAGACTGCATGTTGCTGGCTAAGATTTGGAAAGGACTTTGTACTCACCTGGATGAGATGGAATTTATCTAAACCAGACCCCAATGGCCACCACCTTCAGATTCTTCCATTTTAGTGGCATATCTATCTTCCAGTGTGCTTTGACTTTCCTTGCCCGGCCAAAAATTGTAGTAATGGTGTTTCTGGCGGTGAACAACGTTAATTGTAATTTTAGGCTCATCATTGACATTGCATTTTATCATTACGCCACATGATGTTGTACATTCAAGTAAATCTTCTGGAGGTAAATTCAAGGTAAGTACACCATTGCTTATCAGTATAACAGGAGTATTCTATCAGCTCCACTATATTTTGGGAGAGTATCCAGACAAGCTGTTCTCCTTTTCTGTGTATTAAGTGCAGTCTAGGAACTTTGACCATAGCACACTCTGGCACTAAGGAGGTTCTATAGAACCATTAATTTACCAGTTTTTCTTGTATAATGATTGTATTTTGCTATTGTTACAAGGATTTTTTTTTTGTATTAAAACTTAGGATTCTGTGTTTTTAAAAACTGGAAAAGGATTTCAGTGGACATTGAGACACCTGAAAATAGTTGAACTTTATGGATGTTTTGAAAGGAAGTTCAGCCAATGCTGAACTGGTAAACAAGGACTGGAATGCAACTAATTTCAAGGAAACCAGCAGGAGGTTGATCTCAGAGCTACCCTCTGTTATGACAAGAAAGAATTTATGACTGGACATGTGACCTGTTTCAGGAAGGTCTTTTTTCAGGTTGGACCTTTAAAAAGCCAGTGAGTTTGGACATAAAGCGCAGGCATTTGAAATTTGATTTTGACCTGCCTGGAGATTAGAAGAAGATCCAGAAAAAGTATTGCCTCTCTTGAGAAGAAACCCTGTATTTCAAATGTGGTAGATTCCTATTGCCTCCCGTCTCTGAAGAATCCCTGCATCAAGCAGTACTGTTGCCTCCTGGAAATCTTGAATATTAGAAGAAACCATTTACTGCTATACTGCTGTTGTAAGACCTAAGATGATCCTTGTTGCTGTACACCTGATGGAAGACTTTATGTGAAGCCTTCTACTGTTGAAGTTCTTTGAATGCCTACCCATCACAGACTGTTTATCAACCTCACCTGGAAAGACTTCGAGTGGCATCCAACTATTTGACTTTGGGTCACCTCACCAAACTGAAGAAATTCCTTCCAGATCAGGACAGAATAAGTGTTTTTATTCCTTTCATTCCTATGAAACAGCTGTAAACAAAAATCCTTTTTTCCCAGTTAAATAGTTTTTAGATATATATGCGTGTGCATGAGGGCAAGGGAAAATAAGGAGCTTTCATATCTCAATTCGTATAAAGATTTACTTCATTATTAGTTGAGACTTGGTTTTATAATAAATGATCAACCAGGTCTCAACAACAAAGTTAGTGTGCTTCACTGAGGGACAAATGAGTATCTAATTAGTTGTTTCAGTAAGAGGGGAAATTTATTGATATGCTGTGACCTGTGAAGAAGTGGGACTGAATTAACAGTGCACTCTTTCCACCTTGGTCATAACACTATGCTTGACCAACATTATTCTTCATTAAATACTTTTGAAAGATTACAGAAATACATTGTACAAGTTGACAGAGAATAGTCAAAGACTATCTTACCACTTATGACTGCTTTTTTTTTATACAGTGTGAAAACCTTTTTCTTTTGATAACCTGCGAATAAAGAAAGTATACCTTTTAAATTAACAATAAATCAGTACAAATGACTGTCCTATACGTTAAATTTGTTAAAGTACACAGAATTAGATCTGTGCAGGTGTTGATTGCTACTTCTTTCACCATATGATGAATATTATTGGCTGTGATGAACATTCTGCTCAATTAAGTTGCATGTGATGAATGATTCTGCTCAGGGCATTTATCTTTTTTTCTGTTTAGTGACTGGAAAGACTTGATCAGTCTAAGGGTTGCTCTAGGGCAGCGAGGCCTGGACAACGTACGTCAGCCAAGAGCGACGTCTCAATTCATTCCATTTTCGCTGCCTCCAGAGAATCCTTGGCATCAGGTGGCAGGACCATATCTCCAACACAGAAGTCCCCGAGGTGGCCAACATCCCCAGCATATACACCCTACTGAGCCAGCGGCACTTGAGATGGCTTGGCCATGTGAGCCGCATGGAAGATGGCAGGATCCCCAAGGACACATTGTACAGCAAGCTCCTCACTGGTATCAGACCCACCGGCTGTCCATGTCTCCGCTTTAAAGACGTCTGCAAATGTGACATGGAGTCCTGTGACATTGATCACAAGTCATGGAAGTCAGTTGCCAGTGATCGCCAGAGCTGGCGGGCAGCCACAAAGGCGGGGCTAAAGTGTGGCGAGTCGAAGAGACTGAGCAGTTGGCAGGAAAAAAGACAGAAGCGCAAGGGGAGAGCCAACTGTGTAACAGCCCCAACAACCAATTTTATCCGCAGCACCTATGGAAGAGTCTGTCATTCTAGAATTGGCCTTTATAGCCACTCCAGGCGCTGCTTCACAATCCACTGACCACCTCCAGGCGCTTACCCATTGTCTCTCGAGACAAGGAGGCCAAAGAAGAAGAAGATGAATGATTCTGCTCAGGGCATTTATTTTTTTTGTTCAGTGACTGGAAAGACTTGATCAATCTAAGGGTTGACTAGTTCCTATTACATTCAGTTTGGAGAAGTTGTTTACAAAGCCCTTCATTTTAACTGATTAAACTTTACTCAATAATAATGGAGGAAGAGATTCCTGCTTTTGTAAATGATTCAATTGAAAAAAATACTTCACGAAATGTGACCACTTTGTACAGTATGTGGAGAACTTTGTTTTAAATTAGCACATTTACGAACTCCAGGATTGAAAGAACATACAGCCTTAAAATTACCAGATGCCATTATATTTAAAGAGGGCTTAGACATGCCAGACTGAAGATGCAAAAAGACAAAATAGTTTATATGCAACTTAATCCTTACCATTCTATACTCAGAACAATAAACTCTCATTCAGTTCTAAATTTCCCACTGCAAACATTGACATTTAAAAACTCATTCAGAAATTAACAATGTCCATCAAGAATTATGATACAACTCAAGGGATTTTGTAGACTGAGAATGGACATCATTCAAGTCTTTAAAAGGTGAAGGATATGGGTAGTGGAGATGCAAGCCAGCTGCTTTTCTTGAAACTGTGATTTTAAAATGTGAATACATGAGGACAGGATTAATGAGATTTAAGTAAGTCTAAGGTTAATTGATGGAGGGTGGGGATGGTGGCGACTGAGAGGGGTGAGATTAATAATAAGTTAGAGAAAATAAACTTCAGGCAATACTTTCAGATACACCAGCATTGCAGGACAGGAAAGGACAAGTTCATGGTTACGAAGCAGAAGTTTTGAAGAAAACTTTACAAACCATTTTTTTTTTACACAGAGACTGATGAACAACTCGAACAAGATCAAAATCAAGAGACTGAATTCATTTAAGAGAAAGCAAGATGCTGTAATGGAAAGATCGTAGGATCAGGTTACAACATTGGTGGGTTAAACATCAAGAAGCTGAGGTAGGCAGATGACACAGCTCTGATTGCAGAGTCAGAAAAGGCATAACAGGAAATTGTGAACAAAGTGAATGTAAGGAGTTTCGAACATGGATTATGAATGAATGTGAAGAAGACCAAGACATTGGTGATAGTAGAGCCCTACTACCAAAATTGAAAATTGAAAACTCCTGGAACAAGTGAAAAGGTTCACATGCCTTGGGCAGATTATCACAGACAATGGGAAATGTGATTGTGACATCCAAAGGAAAATTGAGATAGCCAAAACCAGCTTTGTCAGAATGAAGAACATGTTAACATCAAAGAAACTGAACCTGAATCTTAGGAAAAGAATGCTGAGGTGTTACATTTTGTCATCTATGTTATACGCCTCAAAGACTTAGACAATAAAGAGAATCTTGATAAGCTAAATGCATTTAAGATGTGGACATATAGGAGGATATTCCGTATATCCTGCTGTTAGGGTCAAGTGAGGAGGGGATCAAAGGGCTTCCCTCTTTTTCCTCTCCTTGTTTGACCATAAGAGGTTTAATTCTTTCTTAAAGTGGATGTACTGGCCAATTCAGTAGGTGTTTGATTACTTACTTGCTATGATCAAAACAAGAACCAATTGGACTCAAGTTAGCAAAGAAAGAGGTTAACTTTCTTGTACCTAAACCGAACTAATAATAATAAACAATGCGCCAACTTACACACACACACACACACACACACACACACACACACACACACACACACACACACACACACACACACACACACACACACACACACACACACACACACACACACACACACACACACACACACACACGGTAGATTGGTGGAGTTAGAGTCCCTAAAACAAAAGGTTGTACAGTCTGTGGGGTTTGGTGATATGACTGGCTTCTAGCTGAATTCAATGGTCCTGAGGCTTTTAGTTTGAAGAGGTAGATGACTGGTTTGGACGGTTTCTTGGAAACAGCAATGTGGATGATTTCCTCCAATGGAGTTTCTGATTGTAGCTGGAGTATACAAAGATGGTCAGGCAAAGGCAGGATTTGAAAGCTTTCAAGCTAGACTGGAGAGAGGGACCCCCACATAGGGTCTGCTCATGTCCGAGTCCAGTTTCTTTTGCTCTGCTGCAGAGAAAACACCATCTTAAAAAACCACAGATGTGGAGGGGCTTGTCACATGATAGTCACTCAGTGATTCAAACATAACAGCGGTATTTCTCTGCTTGCTAAAAAGACCAGGTCTCCCTCCTCACTGGCCTTTACAATGTAGGATATAGCATTGCAAACTAGGTGATCATCTTAAGCTGTCAGCAGTCATCCTGTTTTAAATGTTCTTCTGAACAGGGAGACAGATGAGGGGGAAACGCGGATAGAAATGAAAGACAAAGGTAAGAAGCAAAAGTGGAAGGCAGAGAAAACAAGGTCGAGAAACAAATAGGGACATAGTACAAAATAAAGCTAAGACTACTAACAATGTTAAAAAGACAAGTCTAAAGGCATTGTGTCTTAATGCGCGGAGCATTCGCAATAAGGTAGATGAATTAACAGCGCAAATAGATATAAATGGTTATGATATAGTTGCGATTACGGAGACATGGCTGCAGGGTGACCAAGGATGGGAACTGAACATCCAGGGGTATTCAGTATTTAGGAAGGACAGGCAAAAAGGGAGAGGATGTGGGGTAGCGTTGTTAGTAAAGGAGGAAATCAATGCAATAATGACGAAGGATATTGGCTTGGAAAATCATGATGTTGAATCTGTATGGGTGGAGCTAAGAAACACTAAGGGGCAGAAAACGTTGGTGGGGGTTGTCTATAGGCCCCCAAACCGTAGTGGAGATGTAAAGGATGGCATTAATCAGGAAATTAGAGATGCATGCAATAAGGGTACAACTGTAGTCATGGGTGAGTTTAATCTACATATAGATTGGTCAAACCAAATTAGCAATAATACTGTGGAGGAAGATATCCTGCAGTGTGTATGTGATGGTTTTTTAGACCAATACGTTGAGGAACCAACTAGAGAACAGGCTATCCTAGACAGGGTATTGTGCAATGAGAAACGATTAATTAACAATCCTTGTTGTGTGGGGTCCCTTGGGTAGGAGCGAACATAACATGATAGAATTCTTCATTAAAATGGAGAGTGAAGTAGTTGAATCTGAAATTAGGGTTCTGAATCTAAAATAAAGGAAATGACAAAGGTATGAGACACGTGTTGGCTATGGTAGATTGGGGAACTTTAATAAAAGGGTTGATGCTGGATAGGCAATGGATAATATTTAAAGAACATGTGCATGAATTACAACAATTATTCATTCCTGTCTGGCGCAAAAATAAAACCGGAAAGGTGGCTCAACGGTGGCTTACAAAAGAAATTAGGGATAGTATTAGATCCAAAGGGGAGGCATATAAAATTGCCAGAAAGAGCAGCAAGTCTGAGGATTGGGAGCAGTTTAGAATTCAGCAAAGGAGGACAAAGAGGTTGATTAAGCTGGGGGGAAATAGAATATGAGAGTAAGCTTGCAGGGAACATAAAAACTGACTGTAAAAGCTTCTATAAATATGTGAAGAGAAAAAGATTAGTGAAGACAAATGTAGGTCCCATACAGTCAGAAACGGGGGAAATTATAAAGGGGAACAAAGAAATGGCAGAACAATTAAACATATACTTCGGTTCTACTTCACAAAGAAGGACACAAATAACCTCCCAGAAATGTTAGGGAACCAAGGGTCTAATGAGAGGGAGGAACTGAAGGTAATCAGTCTTAGTAAAAAAAATAGTGCCAGGGAAATTAATGGGGTTAATGGCTGACAAATCCCCAGGGCCTGATAATCTACATTCCAGAGTACTAAAGTAAGTGGCCCTGGAAATAATGGATGCATTGATGGTCATCTTCCAAAATTCTATAGACTCTGGAGCAGTTCCTACAGATTCGAGGGTGGCAAATGTAACCCCACTATTTAAAAAAGGAGGGAGAGAAAAAACGGAATTACAGACCAGTGAGCCTTAAATCATTAGTGGGGAAAATGCTGGAGTCTATTATATAAAAGGATGTGATAGCAGAACACCTGAAAAGCATAAACTGGATTGGACAAAGTCAGCATGGGTTTACGAAAGGGAAATCATGCTTAACAAATCTACTGGAGTTTTTTGAGGATGTAACTAGTAGAATAGATAAGGGAGAACCAGTGGATGTGGTGTATTTGGATTTTCAGAAGGCTTTTGATAAGGTCCGACATAAGAGGTTAGGGTGCAAAATTAAAGCACATGCGATTGGGGGTAATCTACTGGCATGGATTGAGAATTGGTTGACAGGCAGGAAACAGAGAGTAGGAATAAACGGGTCTTTTTCCCGGTGGCAGGCAGTGACTAGTGGGGTACCACAGGACTCAATGCTTGGGCCCCAACTATTCACAATATATATATTAATGACTTGGGTAAGGGAACTAAATGTAACATTTCCAAGTTTGCAGACACAAAACTGGGGGGGAATGTGAGCTGTGAGGAGGATGCAAAGAGGCTCCAATGTGATTTGGACAAGTTGGGTAAGTGGGCAAATGCATGGCAGATGCAGTATAACATGGATAAATGTGAGGTTATCCACTTTGGTTGTAAAAACAGAAAGGCAAATTATTATCTGAACGATGATAGATTGGGAAAGGGGGAGGTGCAGTGAGACCTGGGTGTCCTTGTACACCAGTTGTTGAAAGCAAGCATTCAGGTGCAGCAGTTAGGAAGGCGAATGGTATGTTGGCCTTCATTGCAAGAGGATTTGAGTGCTGGAGCAAGGACGTTTTACTGCAGTTATACAGGGCCTTGGTGAGAGCACGTCTGGAGTATTGTGTGCAGTTTTGGTCTCCTTATCTGAAGAAGGATGTTCTTGCCATGGAGGGAGTGCAAAGAAGATTTACTAGACTGATTCCTGGGATGGCAGGATTGACATATGAGAGGATATTGGGTCGACTAGGCCTATAATCACTAGAGTTTAGAAGAATGAGAGGGGATCTCATAGAAACCTAAACAGTTCTAATAGGACTAGACAGGCTAGATGCATGGAGGATGTTCCCAATGGCTGGGGAGTCCAGATCCAGGGGTCACAATCTCAAATGGGGTATGCCATTTAGAACTGAGATGAGGAGAAATTTCTTGAGGTGAACCTGTGGAATTCTCTACTGCAGAAGGTAGTGGAGGCCAAGTCATTAAATATATTCAAGAAGGAGATAGATATATTTCTTAATGCCAAAGGGATCAAGGGATATGGGGAGAAAACGGGAACAGGGTACTGAATTAGACGATCAGCCATGATCTTTTTTGAATGGCGGAGCAGGCCAAAGGGCCGAATGGCCTACTCCTGCTTCTATTTTCTATGTTTCTATGTAAAAAGGTTTGGATCCAAACCTTTTTTTAGCAGTAAATCAGCATGGGTAAGTGAGTGCATGAGAGAGAGTGAAATAGACTGTAACACTTTTGTGCAGCCAGGAGAAGCACTTCTACTCTTACCGATTTTACAAAAAAAAGAAAGAAAAAATTAGGTTCCTTTTGTAGAGTGGCCAACAACAGCCACTTTAAGGACTGTTGTTTGGGCCCCTCACCACCTGGTACAAATTTGTGATTTTTATTAACGACTTGGATGAGGAAGTCGAAGGGTGGGTCAGTAAATTTGCAGATGATACAAAGGTTGGTGGAGTTGTGGATACCGAGGAGGGCTATTGTCGTCTGCAAAGGGACTTGGATAGGTTGCAGTGCTGGGCTGAAAAGTGGCAGATGGAGTTTAACCCTGAAAAGTGTGAGGTCGTCCATTTTGGAAGGACAAACACGAATGCAAAATACTGGGTTAACGGTAGGGTTCTTGGGCATGTGGAGGAGCAGAGAGACCTTGGGGTCTATGTGCATAGATCGTTGAAAGTTGCAACTCAAGTGGATAGGGCTGTGAAGAAGGCATATGGGGTGTTAGCGTTCATTAGCAGAGGGATTGAATTTAAGAGCCGTGAGGTGATGATGCAGCTGTACAGGACCTTGGTAAGGCCTCATTTGGAGTACTGTGTGCAGTTCTGGTCGCCTCATTTTAGGAAGGATGTGGAAGCCTTGGAGAGGGTGCAGAGGAGATTTACCAGGATGTTGCCTGGAATGGAGAATAAGTCTTACGAGGAAAGGCTGAACATTCTAGGCCTCTTCTCATTAGAACGGAGAAGGATGAGGGGTGACATGATAGAGGTTTATAAGATGATCAGGGGAATAGATAGGGTAGACAGTCAGAAACTTTTTCCCCGGGTGGAGCAAAGCGTTACAAGGGGTCATAAATTTAAGGTGAAGGGTGGGAGATATAAGGGGGATGTCAGGGGAAGGTTCTTTACCCAGAGAGTGGTCGGGGCATGGAATGCCTTGCCTGGGGAAGTTGTTGAGTCAGAAACTTTAGGGACTTTCAAACGGCTTTTAGATAGGTATATGGATAAAGGAGAATGATGGGGTATAGATTAAATTGTCCTTGACAGAGGACAAAGGATCGGCACAACATCGTGGGCCGAAGGGCCTGTTCTGTGCTGTATTTTCTATGTTATGTTCTATGTTAAATGGGCAGAACATGCACTGCACATGTTCTTCCCATTTGCACTTCAAGTCAGGTTCCTACAATGATACAGAACCTTAGCTGACATATTTGAACAGCTTCCCATCTGAAACAGATGGGGTTATTCTTTGTCATTTACAGGGCCACCTTGAAAGCTGCATCAGTTGGACCTTGTGTGTCCGAGGGGATGCCTATGTTCCCCTCCGCCCCATGGTTTTCAACTGCTGCCTGCCCTTTAAGTGAGAAACAAGAAGGCAGCAGTTGAAAATTGCCCCAGTACTTTGGACAACGCCGCACTCCCTCGGTATTGCATTGAAAAGTTAGTGTCGTTTACATGTTCAGAAATTCTGAGCTGCAGTTGATCTACCTGTCTCAGAGGGTGCAATCAGCTGTTTCTCAAAACTGTACCAAGTAAGCACAGGATGTTCAGTTTCAGTTTGACAGAATCACAAATCTCAAAAGCTTTTTAATATTTACATTTTAAATTTTTAAGAAAGCTATAATGTTCCATTTTTTCAGGATTTGTCTGTACACTCTTGGCCTGATTTAGATTTTCCTATTGATGTATATCATTGTTGTCACATGCTGATTCACAAAACCTACCATTGAGAGATTCCTTCAGGCTGAGGACACAGGGACAAAAGGCTATTGCCAACACTCGGCTGTACACTAACGGTCACATGTAGGTTTTGTGAATCAACTTTCTGATATATTTGTTCAAATATTGTTGGGATGAATGGCTTAATTATTTAATTAACTCATTCAAGTGAGAGCTAGACCGGTTTCCAGCTAGGGTGAAGCTCTCCTTGTACAAGAGTTAGGTACCTGGCAATATTAACCAGGGCCAAATTAGTCTCTTGGATTTGTTTTTGATTGTCTAAAGGCGTTGGAAAGGTGCTCGCTCTTTTCTACCCCCCACCCTATGTATTTATTTTATTTGTTTCTCTGCATCTCCCAGGAGATTACATGGTTTCCAAGTTGGATGGGGTGTGTACATGTCATGATACACAAGACATCACAACTATATGGGACTGGTGGATGGACTAGTAGGTCTTTTCTTATCACATGTATTTTTATGTTATATACTCAATTCTATTGTGCTGAGGATAAATAATACTCTGGCTTTTGCAAAACAAAATGAGGTATTGTTTTGTCTTGCCCCTCTGCCCTCCACCTAGCCTCTAACTTTCATCTATGAATTCTATTCCCAGTTTCAAAAATTGCAATATAAAATATTTACATACAAGATCAAATTTCTATATGTAAAAAAAAAAAATTCTTCCATCTAGAGTGTCTGTCACACTGAAAATCATCACAGATGCAAAATATGTGCCATATATGCACCTGAGATTGATCAGAGAGCAGAAACAAATCAGAACTTAATTGATCAGGAAGCTATCAACAAACAAGTTGCAACATAAAAAGGGTTAAACAAAGAGAAATATTAACAGTTATTTCCTATTATTTTATATTGATGATTTGGCCTCTCCCCAAAGCAAGGAGCCAGGGATTTGCAAGTAGCTGCCAATCTATAGACAAACGTCACGCAGCAACATTTTTAGCCTTGAATTACATATTTACAATGATACTCTGCTGCCTTAAAAAGTCAATCCAATTTATACATAGCAGCAGACTATATTCTTAAAGACAGTCTTTTTACATCTATTAAGCTTCAATATGTAAACATTAATCTTATTATAAAATAATACCATTGTCTTGTATAAAACTGCTGTCATCATAAAACTGTGTGCTTTTACTGTGAACAGTGCCATAGAAGGTCTACGAGTATATTCTGTTGTTATATTTTCCCCCTTGGCTTTCTCCCCTCCCCCAACCCGTCTCATAACTCTCACATCACATGTTGAAGAGGCGACCTGTTCCAGGCCCTCCATATCCCTGTGAGGCAGCCATTTATTATTTATTTAGCAAATGCAAATCCCTGGAGCCAAGCGACAGCCTCCTTATTTGCTGAATTTAAGGTGATTAGTCCGCCACTTAGTCCATAGAGGGGACACTCCTCGGTAATGTGCAGCATTGTTTGTGTCTCTCCACAAATGTATGAGGGGTTTGTACTGAGGCTCCAGTCGTGGAGGTTGACTGCTCAGGGATCCTGACTTGTCCTGAACCTGTTTAGCAAGGACCACTCTTGCCATGGTAGTTCAAAGCCTGCCATTCGACAGATGGGGTTTGTCACAAGGGAGTTGTTTGTGACTTCCCGTGTTTCTCATTCCTTGATCCAAAGGATGTCTGCTGGTCAATCTTGCTCAGGAAGCTTGCTCCATATGGGGCGCTGAGATGGAAGGCAGGCAGTAAATGGATTGAACATGCCATTATGGAGTGGTAAGTGAGGTGCAGCATGGATGGTTTCAACCAGTTTGTGGGTTTTCATCAGTTGGCAGATGCGTGGGGGAGTGATGTTTGCAAGAATTGAAAAGATGATACTCTAGTTAAAATTGAAGAAGAGTAGGAAAGGAGAGAAGGGAAGTAAGGAAGAAAGAATTTACAAATGGTGTGGGGAGTAAGAAGCACAATGGAAGTGTTGCAGCAACAATGGAATAACTGCTTGAAATGATGTCAATGCAGCTGGACAGTGAAGTTGAGAAGAACTTGGTTTGGTGGACTTGGTTAAGCAGTGACTGCGGCTGATCAAGAGGTTGGTTGGGAAACTTAGCTGATTGCTGTCTTATTGATGCCACGACAGCAATGCAATAGGTTTTGTGTTATATATAATGTAAGATCTTGATATTTTGCACTATGTTTCATCTACTTGCTTGCGCAAGCATGACCCTGAGCATCTGGTTGCTTGCCATTTCAATTCACCACCCTGCTCCCATGCCCACATTTCTGTCCTTGGCTTGCTGCAGTGTTCCAGTGAACATCAATGCAAGCTCGAAGAACAGCACCTCATTTTCTGATTAGGTATTCTACAGCCTTCCGGACTCAATATTGAGTTCAATAATTTCAGAGCATGACTGGCCTTTTTTTAAATTATTATTTTTTTAAACCATGTGCTTGCCTCAAACGTGGTTTTTCATGTTTGTGGTTTTGGACAGAGTTGTTCATTAACATTCCTTAACACTCTCTCTGGACTAATGCTTTGTCTTTCACCACACCAATAGCACTCTCTTTGCCTTTGTCCCATGACATATTTGTCATTTAATCCCTCCTGCCCTATCACCCACCTTCCCTTTGTTCTCTTCCCCCCACCCCCACTTCACTTGCTTAAAACCTATTACATTTCTAACCTTTGCCAGTTCTGATGAAAGGTTGCAAATCTGAAACATTAACTCTGCCTCTCTCTCCACAGATGCAGCCAGACCTACTGAGTATTTCCAGCACTTTATGTTTTTATTTCAGATTTCCAGCATCCACAGTAATTTCCTTTTATTTTAGAGTCAAATCAGTTAGTTCAGCATTTTCCTACTTATCTGCTATTCCCCTGACTTGATGCTACACTCTTCAGCCAAACTCATCTTTTTAAAGGTTGCATTCTAATTTTTATGCATCCCCCGAGCAGTATTCCTGTTTTAGACTAGATCAACATTCACTCCATTCCCAAATTCATGCCAATCGTGCTCTCATTTGAGTTTGCTGATATTAACGTCCACTAAGTCAATAAGTTCACAAATACATGAATTGAACTTTTCTTTTATAGGCTGTTACATTAACTCAGGAACAGTACGCCAGCAGAAAATACTATTGATTTCACATGGAAAACATTACCAAGCCTGAAAAATGGGAACATTTATGCTTCGAGAACCAGAAGCATGAATCAGATAGAAAAACAGCCTGCAAAACTCACCATCAGTGACATGTTAACCTGATGGGCATAAACCATATTTATTGGTGATTGTTTTGAGCCTCTGTAGGACAAATAGTAATAAAGAATGGTGGGCTTTGTGGAACTGAACAAGATTGTCTGTCCATATCTCATGTGAGACAGCAAAGTAAAAAAGAATGCAAATGCTGAGAATACACAACAGGCTGAGCAACATCTGAAAAGAGGAAAGGTGGATTATCGTTTCAAGTTAAGACTCTTCATCAGGACGCAGGGATAGACCTTCATTGAAACCCATTCTGATGAAGGATCTCTAGCCAAAATATTAGGTTTTTTTTCAGCTGCCAACAGGCCTGTTGTGTATTTCTTGTGTCTGCAGTTATTTTTCTCTACCTCAGCTGAGATACAGATGGATAATCTTCTTCCATTCCACAAAAGTTATTGTTGTTAGGGTAGTTCGAGCATTGTTTACAGATATCTCGAAGTCTTTCAATGACTAAATAGTAACTCATTTATTTTATATATGTAACTATTAACACTCTCATTAAGCATGTCCAACTATCACCTCTCATGATGCTTCTAGCTTCTTCCAAGCCTAATAGCCATGTGACAATTACATCATCATCACTACAGTGGGAGGGGTTACTCACACTGTCTCAAGTAGTAATCCTTTCAGAATGTTGGCAATTTCTTCTTTGTCATTCATTCCGGCACATTGTCTTGACCTTGGATAAAGTCCAAGTGAAATGAAGAGCAAAGTAAGCAGCTCATGCCTTTCAGCACAGACATATACCCATAATTTTTTTGCACCCAACAAACACAGGCAATATCATGCATGTCTTCTGACCACTTGTAGCAACACTGATGAAAGAACTAGATTTATTTGAATGATGAGTTGTTTTATGCCCACGTTTGGCAAGCTACAGCAGGGTGAAGGGAAGCAAACAGAATAACAGTGAAGATCTGTTTTCTCAAGTCAACGTACCTAATCAGCTTTATGAATGTGCTGAAACTGCAGTTATTATCTAAACATTTCCTAGTCTAAGCTTGGTCCCATCACCCTAATTTATCACTTTTGGAATTTTCATTTCCCTATTCAATTGTCTTTTTCAGCAATGAAGCTTAAAAGGTCAGAACATTATAGAGTCATATACGCATAGAAGGAGGCCATTTGGCCCAACAAATTCATGCTGGCTCTCCATGGAGCAATTCAGTCAGTCCCATTCCCCCGTTCCATCCCAAAAGCCCTGCAAATTTATTTCTTTCAAGTACCCATACAGTTTCCTTCTGACATCAACGATGGTCTCCGCTTCCACCAGCCTCGTGGGCAGCGGGTTCCAGGTCATTACCACTCGCTTTGTAAAAAATTTCTTCCCCTCAGTACCCCTGCATCTCCTGCCCAAAACCTTTAATCTGTGTCCCCTAGCTCTGTACCATCAGTTAATGGGAACAGTTTTTCCTTGTCTAACTTATCTAAACCTGTCTTAATCTTGTACACCTCTGTCAAATCTCCCCAGCTTTTTCAACCTAATCTTGTAACTAAAATCCCCATTCCTGGAACTATTCTAGTAAATCTCCTCTGCACCTTCTCAAAGACCCTCACATCTTCCCTAAAGTGTGATGACCAGAACTGGACGTAATGCTCTAGTTGAAGCCTAACCAGAGCCTTATAAAGGTTCAGCATAACTCTCCTGCTTTTGTAATCTATGCCTCTTTTTATGAAGCCCAATTTTTTTTCCACTAGAAATTGTGGTAAAATCTGTTGTATATTGCTGTCAGCATGTTAGAAGCTTGGTTGGTCTGGTATGCGTAGTTTTCTGAGGCTTTGGTTGGTTTAAACAATAACTCATTTATTACATTACAGGAATTATATACACTTTCACTTAAGCATGTCTAACCCTCTGCTGACACGATGCTTCTTCTCTCTCTTGAGTCACTTACACATGTGATCTCTGACATCATCGCAGTGTGAGGTGTTACTCACACTGTCCCAAACATTATCCCTTTCAATCCCTTATACCACAAAATCAGCAGCTTATTTTTTTAGTACTTAATTCCCACATTTCTGCTTCTTTTAATGTCAACCTCTATGCTGCCAGTTGCAAAAATATCTTGAAATTTTCAGTTAGTAACAGATCTCCTCATCAGGCATGCATCACCAGCATAGCAACACATTGCATGCATGCTGAGAGCACGGGGTGTTTAGTGATGTATGCACTCCTACAATCACATTACTGCTCTTCTGAAAAAGCATCATTCTCATTGCCGTTTGTACTTCCATTTGTACACCTCGTCTCTTTCCCCACCACCCCCCCACCCCCCCCCCCCCCACCCCAACACTACACACCAACAGTGGCACCGTTTACCACAATGAAGAGAAAGGCCACCTTTGTTCCTAGCACTGGGGCAATCAATCTAAAAACTCACTGGATATCTTTAGCTGTAGAAGATGAGACATGCCATTTTAGGAGACTGGTATTCATTTATAATTAACTCTAAAAATACATGGGTAGCTGGACTCAATCACTAACATTTTTAAATGCTTTTTAAATGTTTGCAACCGTTTTATAAATAGTGTCTTGTACAGTCCATAGTTGATCTACATCACACCACCTTTGCATTATACAGTAAGTTTGAGAAATCCAATAGTAAGTGGGCTGATATTGGCACAATGGCACTGACAGCTTATGCTTTTGTTGGGTTTTTGCAGGGGAATAGAGGGGGAAGTTAGAGGATCATTGTCATGAGGTTTGGTTCGGCCTAGCTACTCAATCCTCATTGTTTCCTTAAATTACCTTGGATACTCTTTTTTGTTGAGTTTTTGTAATTATTTGGGGATAGATTTGTTGTTTAGCACAGGCCAGGACTGAAACAATTTATCCTGGTTTATTCTCAAAAAAACACACAAGTATTTCACTCTGCAACTTCCCTTAGCACTTCAGCCCATAATGACAGGTGCAGGATCCATCTGCTGGCGCACTAATGGGATTCATTGTTAGGCTGTGGTGTGAAGAAAGACTGAAAGTTTGATAGATTTCCAATGAAGATTGTATTTGGAAAATTTATCTTTTGGGGTTTGGGAGGAAGGGTTTGATGGTGGGAAGAAAAAGCTTGACTCTAGTTCTGAAAATCATATCAATCAGAATATGCATCCCAGCTCAGATTAAGTACAAATGTTAAATGCTCTTTCTATTCTTGTCCAACCAAACAATCACCAAATTATGTCAGCAATCACTGCATAAATGCTTTTGTAAAATTATGAACATAAATGCTACTCTCTTTTCAAGGAAAACAGCCTTGTATCAGAGTGCTACTTTGCAATTGTCTTTGATTTATTTAGGTTGAAATTGGGTTGTCAAATATGAGTGACAAATGAGTTAATATATTTGTAGAAAATCTTTTGCCCATTACTTTATATCATTGCAAATATAAATGTGATTTCATCCAATTGTTACTGTACTGGCTAACAAAGTAAAAATGGCAACCATTAAACCAACTAATCCTACAAATACATCTTGTAACCATTGACCCGAGAGTAACATCTATAGCTTAAGTGAGATTTTTAAGTTTTAATTACATCATCTTTATAACAGCATAAAACAATGAAGAATGTACTGCATAAAGTCAAAACCTTACTGAATTACATATGTTGGTATGTAATGGGAGTGAAAATGGACCCATTCAGCCCTGTCTCTCCTAATGACATCTCTCAAGTGTAGGAGCTCAGGAAGCTTAAATCACAAAAGTGGTTGTATCCTGTTGGCTTTGTGTTTCTGAATGGAGCTCCTGTAACTGTTTATGATGTACATGCATGTTATGGCATAAACTGATTTCTCAGGAGGGCTGTCTTGATGTGAAGTGTTATATAAACAATACTAACTCTAGAGATGTTAACCCTTAATATCTGCTTATCCTCAAAGATTTGATTTATGGAGCTGCAAATGATTGAGTTAATACTAGCCACAGACAGAACAAGGATAAAGTCATTATTTAAAGAAGATTAATAATCTATTATGGTGGTTACTGTCAAATCAAATTCATCAGCTGTTTGATTTGTGAAGTCACTGGATTGAAGTCTTGCATCCATGTTTATTGTACATAAAATAATAGATTGCAACGAGAGATTACAAGACAGCAATTGAGGAGTTAGGATCACATGGGTTTAGCCATCAGTTGAACTCCTCGGTTAGATGACAACATTGGATCTACAGTTAGTATCTGAAATTAGTAAAATGCTTCAGTTTTGCCTGTTTATGTTGATCCAGTTAGAAGCTGTTTGTGTGTCAAAAGTAATTGTCAGCAAGGACTCCGTCTGACAGTGTGGGCTTTGATAGTCAGCTTGAGCTCTGATAACATGAGCTCTTACTGTCAGTGATTATCTGTAATCCATTATCAAAGGATTTTGTGTCTACATGGATTATGTATAGAATCATGGCTAGTGAAGATTCATTCGGCTGTTTTGAGCCAATTTGTGAACCTGTCAGAAAGCTAATTCTGCAAAGACAAGCTTCAAATCAATGAGGGCCTTGGATGTATATGTTTCTAATAAATCTTTTAACATTCAGTGTTTTACAGAATCGGTAGTTATCGTGTGTGCCACCCTGCAACATATCCTGAGAATTTTAGAGCCCACTATAATATGGTCTGATTTTCCAAAAAATTAAGGCTCTGAGCCTATTCAAAATAGTGCTTTCTTATTCCACTCTAGATGAGACTCCTCTGTTCCCATTGACTATGAGCATGTCCCACTATGTCTGAACACAATCTAGGCATGCTTTTGATATCCGTGCACAGTTCCCACTCAAACCAAACCCATGATTGGAGGTCAGCTAACAAAGCGCAAGCCTACCACACCTCAATATTCCTGCCTTGTCTTGTGCAACTGAGGTCTGTCAGACTGACTTTTCACTTCGCTAGGGCCTGGCCTTCATCCAAACTGCATGAAGTTATTTGTTAAGGTGAAAGCTTTCAACTTATTCCATGTGGGTGTACCTACCCCACATGGACTGCAGCGGTTCGAGAAGGCAGCTCACCACCATCTTCTCAAGGGCAATTAGGGATGGGCAATAAATGCTGGCCTGGCCAGCGACGCCCACATCCCGTGAATGAATTTTTTAAAAAAATGTGATCTAGTAACAGCACCTGCCCAGATTTCACCAACAAGTTTCCTGAGATTTTCAATATTTTTGCCATAATTCACTTCCTTTAATACAATTGTAACAAAATTGTCATTGCTTCTCCAGGAAAGAAAACCTTAAAATAATATTGAAGGTACATTATCGTCCATTAAAGATTAACTGAAGTAACGAAAGGGCACTTTCACTACTGAAAGATGCTAGGACTACCCATTTTGTTAATGTCTACAAAAAACTCTAGTGAGTGGGATATATTTTCAATGTACATTTTTGGTAGTTATACACGCTGTTAACTTGTTCCATTATAATGGGACATGGGTGAGATCCATCAGCAGGTGAAGTAGAGACAGCAGAAAATAATTTTAAAAACAAATAAACCTTACATAATTAAAATTGCACATAAAATAATGATATTTGTAGCACCTTCATTAGAAGACCTTTACCTTGTAACTGATAAAAGATGTGTCCCTGCGCACCCCACTCACCAGCAACACCCCACCCCCTCCACCCCCGCCCTCATGGTTTCTTTCAACAGGAATTCTTAGTATTGTGTGAAATAAGAGGGTTGCACAAGTAACCAGGCCAGTAATCAAGAAGATTAGTTATGCAACATCACAGAAACAGTTGCATACTATTGGAGGGATAGATTCAAGGAGCACATCTCGTATGGTCTGGTTGTTTGGTCAAATGTTCAACATGCATTTTTTTGGTGGAAGTAAGCAAGTGCCCTCAAATGATTAACTTTATGGGTTATGCTATGCTTCTCGGATGAAATAAGATAGCCTTGAACAAGTGACCTCATACTAAGCATTCAGAGCAGGATATAATCAATAAATCACACACAAATAATGAGCTTTAAAACTAAATTCAAAAGCAAAACTTACAAAGTCAATTAACTTTGAAGGGTAATTATCCTTGAAATGTAAATTCTTTAAGTATTCAGCGAACGATTTCAATGAGGGTTTCTTATCGATGAGGCCAACTACTTAATCAGACATTTTGAGAGTTATTTGTATGTATATTTCTCCAAACAAATGTTGAATTCTGAGGCAATACTTGCATTGAAAGGATGTCAAAGATACATATTTAACGGTTGTTTTTGAATATGTTTGAGATTAGATGAACACTCAAACCTTTCCTGTATAATGAGTAACAGAACTAACGATAACGTATATAGTTCTGTACCCAGCATTTACCTTGTCCACCAGGGCTCAAGTCAAGTCTGCAGGATGTGACTGGTCAAAAATGCTTCTAGTAATTAATAATTAATGATAATGCCAATTATTCTGGCTAGAATGAATATTCCAAATAGATTTCACTTCAGAAAGAACAAAGAGCTGCACAGAATGTTTTTAACTAGCTTGAGATTCCTATTTCTGTTTGGAGCAACAGTTCAAGTTCAACACTCCTGCATGCCAAACCACGAGCCATGCTCTCAGGGAATGGAAAATTGGGCCTGTAGTATTGCAGCCCTATTTTTAGCCCATGGTGTCCTTTTACACAGCTTCTCCGTTGGGAATGCAAAATCACTGAATTTACCCTCAACAGTTTCTTTTTCCCTTCCAATTATCCCATCCTAGTTCTTCTCATTCAGCTTCTTCTCCTGAAAGTTGTGGGTTCAAGACCCACTCCAGGACATGAGCAGTGCAGTACTGGGGGAATGCTGCACTGTTGCAGTGCCATCTTTTGAATGAAACCTTTAACCCATCTGCCCTCCCCAGTGGATGTAAAAGCTTCCATGGCACTATTTTGAAGAAGAGCTGGTAGGTTATTCCCAGTCTCCTGGACAATATTTATCCCGCAATCGACATCACAAAAACAGGTTACCTGGTCACTATCACATTGCTGTTTGTGGGAGTTTGCTGTGTGCAACTTGGCTGTCACGTTTCTGCTATTACAACAGTTTTAAATACCATGCGAGATTCTTTACGGACCACTATGACAGTCTTGGCTAAATAGACTCAGCCTGAAAATGCAGACTCTTGTACTCCATCTATTTGCACTACATTCAGAACAGCTGTCACATAAGGAAAAGCCCCTGTGGCTTGGGAACTGGTGGAGCAGGTGCTGAATAGGTTACGAGTGAGAAAATGGGATAACCCCTCTTATGAGATGATTGATGATGCTTTATTTTGCCAAATGATTTTGCAGGAAGTAGATGATAGTTAGTGAACTTGCTGGGAGAAACTAGAAATTAAAAAAATGACCTCCTATTGGAATCTAATGTGTACACTAGCTGTGGAGTGTGGGTCGTTGCTCATTCCAGGACACGTTGGCCTCACATTCCAGCTTACAAGCCGAAAGGTTACTTTTCTTTGTTTGCTGCGTAGCCGAGGCATTGTTTTAGGAGGTGCAGACTTGCCTAACATCTGCACCCCCTCTCGACCTCGTAGGCTGGTGTCCAGAGGGAAGACAAAAGCCTCTATGTCTGGGGCCTATTCGGTTGCAAATATTGCCGGAAAGCACTAACTTGAGGGAAATACTGACTACCTAATGGGACTCCACTGCAGATTTTCTCGGGTTTACTCCCTTAGCCATTAGCTCTTGAAGTTGTTGTTGTTAATGTTGAAGGCCCAATGCCTAACCAATATGGCTGCTGGGAAACTTATGGTTGATTGAAAATAAGGGGCATATTGCATTCTCAACTGGAAAATGGGTATGGTCATTACTCTAGATATTTTGGAACCCGCTCAAATTACTGAGATTGCCATAGCAGGGTCTCGATCCCTCTTCAGACACAGTAAGGGCATACAGATTTGAAGGGTAACTTAGATAATGCAAGCCCAATATGCCAGGTGAAACAGCAACCAAGATGAATTCCACAGAGAGCTGAATATATAGCTGAAAGGAAGAGTGTTTACATTCCTCACTTTGCAATTAACTGCTCGCACCAGATATAGCAAGGCATTAAATCCATAGATTGGAAGTAGAAAAACATTGAGGGCCAGTTTCTGACTGAAGTGCAGCTGCACTGACTTAATGAAGAACTAAGCATTTGGGGAGACCTTTGAGTATTATGAGTGTGACAAGGTAGTTGATGTGCTGATCAGTTAATTTTGTGTAAATAAGTTGCCTGTGTTTGTAACTGCAACATTTGACCACCAATTTGAACAGCTTTCCCGATGATACCAATTTCCAGTTTCCACTTGAGGTATACTTATGACTGCTCTGAATGAGATTGCTTGTTTAATGCTAAATCGTGCCAAATTGGATAATTTTATGCTATGAATCTACGCCCATTGGGAATTGGGTTGAAGTTACTCAAGCTCATTTCACATAGGACTCTCAAGCTGCTTTAACCCTGGTGCTTATTTAACTTAAATTTTAAGAGACTAACATATGTGAGTTGGCTGCCCAAATTTATATGGCAAAATCCTGCACTTTTAACTCACCAACAGAATGGCCCCCACTGCACGCGCTGACCTACACTGGCTACCAGTTAAGCAATGTCTCAGTTTTAAAATTCTCATCCTTGTTTTCAAATCCCTCCATAGCTTTGTCTCTCCCTATCTCTTTAATCTCCTCCAGCCCTACAATCCTCTGAGATGTCTGCACTCCTCTAATTCTGGCCTGTTGAGCATCCTTGATTTTAATCACTCCACCATTGGTTGTCCACAGTCACTCCACAGTTGTCTAGGCCCTAAGCTCTGGAATTCCCTCCCTACAGCTCTACACCTCTCTACCCCACTTTCCTCCTTTAAGACACTCCATAAAACCTACCTCTTTGACCAATCTTTTGGTCATCTGCCTGAATTTCTCCTTATGTGGCTCAGTGACATATTTTGTTTGATAATGCCCCTGTGAAGTGCCTTGGAACGCTATATTATGTTAAAGGTGCTATATAAACACAAGTTGTTATTGCTGTTGTTGTTGGTAAACTCAATTTTCATTGATCTACAGGATCTTGTACTTTGAAGGCAGGATTGTGAGGGAGTAATCTTGATGTACTGCTCTCCTGTGTGTATGACCACATAGTTCTGCATGGACTCTCTGGCCAGCACTTCATACTTATTGTCACGGACTTGTATTATTTTTCTCCTCGGATTAAAACTGTGTGTCTTTAAGACTCAGTTAAAAACAGTGCGCCTTAAAGACAGGGAGAGAAGTTTTGGATTTCTGCTACAGCTGCACTTGTTACCCTAGGCAACAGCAGGAGAGAGAGGTCACATGGTATAACGTTTCCACTTAACAGTGTGTAAAACCGGCAAAAAACACGGTCTGAACCAGACTCTCCAGCGAAGCGTACTGAAGAGAAAGGAGCTGTCTATTCTCTCTCAGCAGAAATTCAACAAGGAGCTACAGACCAAGTTAATTGCCCTAAAAAAGAAAACAAAAGCCTTCTTTCTTTCAAGAGACCATTTGGTATTGCTGAAGGAACTGTTGATGCCTGCTGCAGCCGAAGAATTTGACTACCTATCAAAACAGACTGCTTCATCAAATCCAAGTGAAGACTTCAAATAGCATTTGATTATTTCCAAATTAGAATACCTCACCCATCAGGAACATAACCCACAAAGACTGACTTATTTAGTTATTCTTAAGAAAGAGCTAATTTTTTTAAAAACACCACTTTTAAAACTGGGTAATGACTGTTATTTTTGAGTGTATGTGTGTGATTGGGGAGTTAGATTAAAATAAGAATCATAGAATCATACAGCAAAGAAGGAGGCCATTTAGTCCTTCATGCTGTGTTGGCTCTCTAAATGAGCAATCCAAATAGTCCCACTTCCTTGCTCTTTCCCCATAGCCCTATGAATGTTTTGTTTTGGGCCCGTTGAGCCTGAGCTGGCTCTTAGAAAGAGCAGTTGTTCTTAGTTCCAGATACCCGCTTTTTGTCCGTAACTCTGTATGTTCCTTATCCTCAAGTACCTGTCCAACTTCCTATTAAATTTATTTATGGAATCAGCTTCTATCAGCTTTTCAGGTAGAGTGTTCCAGATCCTGACAACTTGGTGAAAAAATTCCTCTTTTCCCTTCTAGACATTTTTCCAATGATTTTGAATCTATGACCTCTCATTATTGACTCACTCACCAGAGGAAATACTTGTTCCCTATTTACTCTATCAAAACCTCTCATCATCTTAAAAACTTTTATTAGTTCTCCTTTTAAGCTTTTCTGTTCCCAGGAGAACAATCCTAACTTTTCCAAACTCTCTTTATAACTGAAGTCCCTCATCCCTGGTAGCATTCTGGTAAACCTCCTTTCTAATATCTACACACCTTTCCTGAAGTGTGGCACCCAGAACTGTTCATAATACCCCAGCTGAGGCCCAACTAGTGATTTATAAAGTTCTAGCATGTTCTCGTTGCTTTTATATTCTATTCCTCAATTTATGAGCCTAATTAACCCATATGCTTTACTAACCCCCTTCTCAACTTGCCCTGCCACCTTTAAGGATTCATGTTGTTATGACCAGGTGCAAAAGGTGGCTAGGGGTCTGTTACTATCTTCACCTGGTCTTATTGTAACAGGGTTTAATTTTAAACACAATGTGTTTTGAGCTCCCCCTTTGTGAATCCTTGTTCACAACTTTCCAACTATAAGGCAAAGAAATGAGCACAAACAGGCTTTCTTCAGTTTAAAGAAGAAAGATGAAATTTATTAAACCTTAAACTTAAACTCTAATACGGTTAGCACCTACGGATATATGACGCACCCATGCTTGCATGCACATGTAAATTGCACATGCAAATAGGGACAGAAAAGAGCAGAAGAAAGGATAAGTAGAACAGTTTGAGGCAATATCTTGTTGCTGTTTCTCGAGCTTGCTGTAGTCCTTGATTGAAGATATGGTCTTGCATTTTATTGGGGCCCAGTAGTCGTCTTAAAACCTTGTTCACGTAGGAAACTTTTCTCTCTTTGAGTTTCACGTGTTTTCACAAGATTCAGTTCCGTGGGAAGGAGATGGAAGCAGGCAGGAGAGAGGTCTTCTTGCTTCAGTTCCAGGAGAGATCTTTATTCTATAAGCACACGGCTTTGTCTGTTCAAATCCTTTGTTGGAAGTTCAAATTCTCTGCAACAGCCAGTTAGTTATGTGACTAAAACTGGTCTGACCACTTCTGTGTATTGTGGAAGTAACTACTGGGTCCCTTTTGTTCTAACATTGCTAGTTCTATGCAAATGTCCTTCCAGTCAGGGTCTTGCAATTTTAAGTTTTAATGTTCATGTGATGAAATCATGTGTGCCTCAGTCTTAGCAGGTGGTGGTGGGGGGTGGTGGGGGGGGGGGGGGGAGTTGCCTGACAATGTACATGGACAGAAAGGTCTCTCTGCTCATTTACACTTTTCAAAGTTGTGCCACTTATAATCTACTATCTTTGCATGTTAGTCCTTTCAAAGTGCACCACTTCACACAGCTCTGCATTGAACTCCATTTGCCATGCTCCTCTCTATTTTACTAACCTGTCTATATCATGCTGAAACCTATAATGATCCTCATCATGATCTATTACTTTGGCACATTTCTAATCATCTGCAAACTTTAGAACGCTGCTCCCTACACCAAAGTCTAAGTTTTTTTTAAAGAAAAATTGCCAAGAGTAATGAACCCAAAACTGAACCTTCGAGAATGCAGTTACAAACCACTGCCTAGTCTGCACAACTTCCATCCACCAAAAACTTTTCATTCCTGTCACTGAGTTTTTTGCTGTGTTAAAAAAATCTTCTGAGTTTTCTCTGGGTCTTTTGCTTATTGTCTGAAATCTGCGCCCTCTGGTTATCAACCCTCCCAGTGGAAACAGTTTAATGATTGAGATGGAAAGTAGTTCAGAAAAGGTGTGGAAGTTAATAGCATGTGGTTGGAGAAGATGTTGCAGTAATTAAGCATACACCATGTATCTCAATTCTTTTAAACATGCATGCCCTGTTGCAAGAGCAGAACATCCTTTTGGCATTCTCAAGATTCACTTCCGCTGTTCTGACAGATTACTTTGCAATAGATACCTCAGAGAGTAGGCACATTTTTTTTTAGGCATGTTCTGTCCCATACCATATTTTTCCTTGCTTTAGAAATACACACCCTTTCTACAGCTGATTTTTTTCTGAGTAGACACTGGCCCTGTTCCTGTTCTGAACAGAAACATACATAATTGAATAAAGCTTTTTCTCAAAGGAATACTTCAGGATAATAATATTAAAAATAAACTAACTCTATACCAGTAATTTTCATAATCTATTAACTCAAATTTATAAAGGACTTTCAGTAACAAGAGTTCATATACAGGCACATCATATGTAGTTATACTGCAGAAATTGTAAATGCCTAATGAGAATTCTTTAAATTCTTCAGTAGAATCAGATTCTGATGCCAAAAGCATGGGTCCTGTTAGAGTGTCTGTCTTGTGTATTTAATGATTCTGTTGTTTTCTGTCTTGTACCATTATCTTTTATTTAAGAACTGCTGACACACTGCCATGCAACTGCAGTATAACTTACTAGACTGCAATGCAGTAGGCTTGTTCCCTCCCTGATGTTACAGAAACAACATATGACCTGCCAGACATTTTCCCTGTCAATAATATTTGTCTTTTCAGTGATCATAGTAGCACAGAGGGGGAGGTAAAAACTCATCAATTAACCATGCTGTTTAGCATATGCAGATTCTAAGACTTTTAGCAGAGGGTCAAGGGGCAATCATTGTGCCTCCAGCTCTTCCCTTTTAACATTGGTTTATGTTCCCCCTCAGCTTGACAGTTGAACACTGTTGTTGTAAACTTCCTAGAGGAGATAGGAGGTGACGTCTTTCATCTCAGTCAAGAATGAAGAGAATGGGTAAGAGGAGCTCGGTGTAGAATAGAAGGTTTGCCCTTCATTTCACAGGATTGTGATTCTCCAACTAGAGAGCACTGGATGAAAAAGATAATGGCAGTGCAATTCAACCAACCTTAAATGGGACTTGGTGCTGTATGAGAAACTACATTAAGTTGGCCTAATGCCTGGAGGGGCCTAGAATAGCTACTGTAAAAGTTCCACTGAGAGTCGGTTTTGTTATCCAGCAAGGAAGTTCATCCAATGACATATGTTTTTCAGGGTCTTTATTTCATTTGTTTTTTAAATCTAATTTACAAACCATTTGGGACACAACATCATTGGACCACTGACCATGCCAGCATGCACGTCTCTTCAATCCTATACAGCCCCTGTAAAGTGACTCCTCTGTCTGTGCTTTGTCTTTTCTGGTTTTGATGGGCATTTGATGAAAAAAACGAATGACTTATGTTTATATAGCACTGTTCATGACCTCAGGACCTACCAAAGTGCTTTACAGCCATTTTTGAAGTGTAGTCACTGCTATAATATAGGAAACATGGCAGTCAATATGCACACAACAAGGTTCCACAAACAGCAATGAGATCTATGACCAGTATTACAACCAAGGAGGGACACACACAAAAAAATGGTTAACCGGGGAAAAAGGCGTTTCTCTTTACAACTGTTTCTTAGGAATAATAAAATAACTGGGTTGTAACGTTCTGGTAGGATATTTCTGGGTCGGTGAGGTGTTCCAGAGTCGAATAACTGGATGCCACTTGAAGTCTCTCCAGGCGAAGTTGATGAACAGTCTGTGATGGGAAGGAATTCACAGCACTTCGTCTGCAGCAGGCCTCATACAGATCTTTCAGCAAAGGGTGTAGCAACAGCTCTACTTGGGTTTTGAAATAGCAGTCTAACAATAGAAGCTATCTTGAGTTTTCAGGATCTCCCAAAACATAAGAGGCAACAGGAATCACTACTGAGGCAGAGGTTTGTCAGAGACTGGAGGCAATAGCAGGCTGCTACCTTTTAAAATGCAGGGCTTCCTTTCAGCAAAGGAGCCTTCCTTCACAGAAAGCAGTAACTCCTCTTTTCCTGGGTCTTTTCCTCTCCAGGGGTCTTTTCTCTCTCCAGGCAGACCACAGCCACATCTCAAATGTAGGAATTATTTTTCCAAGAGAGGCAAATCTTTTTAGAGGGTAGATCTTTTTTTCTCTGGTCTGCAAACATAGGTCCCAGCCTGCTCACTGCTAGCTGCTTCCAACTCCCTGGTCTTTTTCACACTGCAGAAGTGAAACCAAAACTCTTAACAATAACTCATGTGACCTGTCATTTCCCTCTGTTGTTTGGAAACAGGTGCCTTGCAGTTTGTGCACTCAGTTCAAACACTAAGATTCAGCATTCAATGTTCACAGAAAATCATTTTTCTCAGTTTTTTTCTAAAACACAGACAGAATTCTTAGCTTAAAATGAAAAAAACCTCTTGTGACATCAGATAATCTGTTCTGGTGATGTTGTTTGGGAGAATTTGTGAATTTAAATTCAAGTTTAAAAATAAAAAAGGAAATAAAAAGCTAGCAGCAGTAAAAGTGACCATGAAACTGTCAGATTGTTGTAAAACCCCAGTTGGTTTGCTAATGTCCTATAGGGAAGGAAATCTGCCGTCCTTACCTTGTCTGGCCAATGTGCTACTCTGGTCCCACGCCAATATGGTTGACTCTTAATTGCCCACTGAAGCAGCAGCAAGTTACTCAGTTGTATCACACTGTTTTCGGTAACTAATAGTGGGCAATAAATACAAGCCTTGCCAGTGATGCACACATCCGAAGAATTAATTTTAAAAAAGCAAGAAATCTGCAAGCTGTCATCAAAATTGCCAGGTAGTAAACTCAGACACAACCACTGGTAGCTTAGAGAGCAATTCAAAAAGTTAGAAGTTTATAACGTATTCTGAATCATGATTTCCCCCAAGTTGGCAGTTTGTACTCTGAGCCTAGTCATTATTGGGAGTCCCCAAGGAGAAGCTGCTCGCTTTTTCGCAAGGGGAGGAAAGCGAGTGGAAATCAGAGGGTGAGCCACCTTTGACTACTGCCCCACCAGTCTGGAAACGTAGGCTGAGCGCAGATCCCTTCTTCTGAAGAGTAGAGTATTTTTCACAGGCAAAATAAAGAGAAAAAGGTAACAAAGTGTTTTAAAAGTACTGTGACAGCTTCTATGGCATATGGCAAAAAAAGAGCAGGCTATAATTGTCATAATATCCCACAATCAAACAGTTTTTAAAAAATCAATTCTCAATGAAATTTTTTTTTTTATTCATTCATGGGATGTGGGCGTCACTGGCCAGGCCAGCATTTATTGCCCATCCCTAATTGTCCTTGAAAAGGTGGTGGTGAGCTGCCTTCTTGAACCATTTGGGGTAGGTATACCCACAGTGCTGTTAGGAAGGGAGTTCCAGGATTTTGACCCAGCGACAGTGAAGGAGCGGCGATGTAGTTCCAAGTCAGGATGGTGTGTGACTTGGAGGAGAACTTGCAGGTGGTGGTGTTCACATGTATTTGCTGCCCTTGTCCTTCTAGTTGGTAGAAGTCGTGGGTTTGGAAGGTGCTGTCTAAGGAGCCTTGGTGCATTGCTGCAGTGCATCTTGTAGATGGTACACACTGCTGCCACTGTGTGTCGGTGGTGGAGGGAGTGAATGTTTGTAGATGGGGTATATATTGACTCAAAATGCAAAATACAAAAATTACAACCACAAAATCTGATGGGTAACTATCATTTGCTGAAAAGTATAGTTCTGTGGAGCCGCAGGTCCACTGAAAATTTGTCCCATGATCTAAATTAACATTAAATGGCACAATGGGTGGCATGCAAATCCCAACATATATTCATTAATATTAGAATTAATAATGATTTACACAATCTTAGCAAATTACTTATGACAGTTGGCTTGCTATTTGTTCCATTAATGCCATTAACTACAGATCTTTTGCAATCTTCTGGCTTACATCCATTTGACGTGAAGTCAAATTGTAATTGCAGCACCTGCAGCTCAGCAAATATGAAGCCTAACAGTCTCACCAAAACAGCAAGTTTTGCATTAAATATAGATGCACTAATGATGCTTTTTTCCTGGAAGGCTTTTGCTCTTTTTCCATGGCACAGTTCCCCGACGAATTACACTGTTAAAGACATACCGTTATTTTGTTGTCAGTGACATAAACTCTCAGTAGAATGCTGTTATTTTGTTTGCTCATTCGACACCAGGCTCGGTGTTGCTATGATACGGTGTATCTCTGAGTTTGTACACAGAAATAGTGCAGTGCAATTGTTTAATGGCACATTGATAGAACATGGCTTGCCATTTGGACACTATGCATTTGTAAAACATTGTTTTGTTGGAGAGAGCACTGAGAAGTATAGCAATAAACATCTCTGAGATTTGAAGCTCTAAGTGACCAGGTGAAACTCTCTCAGGTTTTCTTGGAACGTAGGAACAGGAGTTAGCCTGTTCCACTTTTAAGCAGACTACATTGAATTGGACTAATACCACAGAACCATAGACTTTAAGTTCAAAATCAACCAGTTCAAGAAAGACCAAATAAAGCAGTCAACACTGTGTTGAACAATTGCTTTGAAAAAGAAGAGGATAAATATCTGTCAGGTGGGATTGAAAGTGGATATCCGAGACCATCTGCCGGGATAGGTGCAGTCTCCTACAGTACTGGCGCTCTGTCATTTGCAGGTAGCTGACTCTTGTGCAGTGCACCCGATGTCTTGCGTAGCGCCTTCTGCCCTTTGCAGTCTTCCACTGTGCTCCCATGGCCTCTCCTGTCCATGAGGATGCATCTGCTGAAGCTCATCCTAGCTGTTCTGTCCAATGTCAGAGTAGCCTGTTCTCATCTCATCTCATCTCCCTCAGCTGGTACTTGTTTGTTCACCAGGGCTTCCCCTGCCAACCCCAGCTGCCTAAGTGATGCCAGCAGCCTCACATCGCTTTCCCGATGCCTACCATTCACCACTCAGAAATGCAAGTCTTTCAGCTCCAGCGATGGGGTTAGTCTGTGCCAATATTTGAGCACTTCTAAAATATGCTAAATAGCCCTTCCAATAGCCCTCATGCCCCCCCCTGCAGTGTTCAGGACATCTGCACCCTGCTGTGTTCCGGCCATCATGTTTTCCCCTTCTATTGAATATCGCTAACTGCTCCTGACAAGCCTTTCAATGAGCTCCTCATGGAGCTCGACAGCAAATAGTTGGAGGCATGCGGGTTTCCGTTCTCCACCCACCACAACCGCTCACCACTCCACCCCGACGTCCCTTTCAAAACTGCTTCGCGTTCCAGAGGCAGCTGGACCCAGGAATATACTTTTCAAATCACGCCTACACCCATTCCCATCTTCACCAGCATTTGTATATCCAGCCCATGGAGTGTGATGAAGTGATTGGCCTTTGCTCATGTTATGCTTTATGTTCTTCCATTGAACACTGCAAATACTCAAAACGTATTGAAAATTTTGCACTGCAAGAAGACCGGTCTAATTTTCAAGACATTAAACATGCAGCATTAGATTGTGCAATGGCAGGGCCTGCCCTGGCTGAAATCTCACTAGTATTGTGACATCTGAACTGCAGGGACAGAAGGATCCTGCCAGACTGCAGCCACTGGGAATCTTACAGAGAAGCCATACAAGACAAAAATTTCACAAAGATGCTGCGAGGTGATTGTGAATTCAAACTGGATGAGTTTCAGTAGGTTTTCAAATAATTAATTAAATGAATTAAAAACTATTAACTTTATTTTTCACTTTTGAAAGCGCATCAAGCTGAGAGATTGAGAGAAACGGTTCTATTGATATTTGATCATTGTTTACGACTGAAACAATAATAATTAGTAATTGAGTGGAAAAACCCAAAAACTATGCATTTTTTTTTGGTCTATTAACTTGTAAATCATTTTGCAGTTCGTAGGCTTTTAATCCAAATAAAAACACATTTTTTGAAGTCGTTGGTGAATAACACTTTGTGAAATAATTTCTCAATTAATATAGGATTGATAGGGAGACTGCCCATTTCGAAGGGATGCTTGATGCAAACAACCCTCCCATCCACTTTCCAAGCGATGCAAAAAAAAAACTTACTGTAATATGCTGACTGAAAATTAAAACAAAATCATTTTATTAAAGCAGCCATGTGTTTCTTTAGTGTTCCAGAGAGGCAGAGACAGAGAGTAGAATCTGAAAAATGACTGTTTACATCACTTCTTTGGGGATTTTGCTGAAGTAAAAGGGGATTGTTGGACAATCTCCACAGAAATCCAGGGCCAATATCCTTTTCAAAATGTCATTTTCAGAAATAAGGAAGGGTATATGAACTGAAAAATTATCTAGTTAGACAACAAGCTCCTTATTATACACCTCACAGATCAGACTGTGATGTAAATGATGGAGAAGAATTTAGGCATCTACAAAACTGTATATTTTACTTTAAGAGTATACTTTACCCATATTTTTGTCATTGGCATCCTTCCATCTATGTGAGATGATGGACGTGCAGCAAATCCATTGGCGACGGGATAGTTTCGCATGGTACGCTTTTGCTGATGGCTAAAGAGAACAATCCATGAGAGGCAGGTTCTATCACAAGTGCCGCAAACAAGGTGGTTATCGGTTGTCATTGTGGGGTGCTGTTTTTGGTATTGGCGCCTACTGTCAAGCTGCTGTAGTCACTGATCGTCATGGTGGCACACACTGGCCCACAAGTACTATTGCCATTTCTCTCTGTTGTTGGCTAGAGTCTCCTACGTGTGAAAATCAATGTTTAGGCCTGTCATGTCATGCTTGCAAGCATCCTTGAAGTGGAGCTTTGGGCTTTCTGCTGGTCTTCTGGCTCTGGCTACCTCCCCCTGCAGAATATCCTTGGGAATGCGTCTGTCTTCCATCTTGCGAATGTGCCCGAGCCAGCAAAGTCATCTCAGCTTGATGAGTACTAGCATACTTGGGAGATTTGCCTTTGAGGGGACTGTCGCATTTGTGATTTTGCATTTTCATGAGGTGCCGAGAATGCGTCACAGACATCAACGATGAAAATTGTTGAGCTTCCTTTCTTGATCGCTGTAAGTCGTTCATGCTTCATAGCCGTACAACAAGGTGCTGAGAACACAGCCATCATAAACCAGCATCTCGGTCCGAAGGGTTGGCTTTTTGTTTTTCCACATGCATTTTGTGAGTCAGCCAAAGGTGGTAGCTGCCTTCTCTATGCGTGTGATGGGTTCTGCATCAAGAGTCAGATTGCCCGTTACTGTGGACCCAAGGTAGCAGAACTCGTATTTTATAAATGTGTATTTCTATGGAGTAGCCTATGCTTTACTGCTAGAAAATTATTGTGATATGTCCATAGTTAATTATTAAAGTCAGACAATCATCTATTATAAAACATACTGCATATTCATGCAAATTGGTATGGCCTGAAGGTGTGAGTAATACATTGATTTTTGTGGTCTGGCTGTTTGATGTACCAATGTAACTGACACACAAGTATATTATAGTAGATCAAATCTAAAATGAATCAAGTGCTGCCAAACACTCATTCCTAACCTGCTTTCACTGCTGTTTCTACTCAATGGCTAGCCTCTTTGTTTACCTGGTACGAGAAGATCCGACTACATACCTCAGTGTCAGACCTTGTTGTCTGCCTACTGTTTGAAAATTGGAATAAGAGGTCACAAAGACTGTGTCGATATTTCCAGAGGGTCTCAGACACAGAAATGCTAGAAACACACTGTCTAACAGTTCCTGAGAAAAATAAATTATGACTTTCTGACACTATATTGATTTTTAAACTATGATCTATCAGTCATAACATTGTTGTAGGTTAACACTGATCTCGTCACTTTCCTGCAATTTTTAAAGCCCTTTTATCTTGGTGAAAGCTTGTCTATACAGCACTGAACCATTACTGTGCACTTACAGTATTAAAAGTTGTTGTGAGTGCTTTAAGAATTATAGTGATTGTCACATTTCAGCAAATTGCATGAACCACCTGGTATTGGCAGTCATGTTGATAATGTGGATCAATCAAGAAGTGAAATCCACAACAAAAAAAATGGCCATATTTATGACTGACTCTGCATCTACCCTTTCTTTTCCTGGGAAGATTCTGATCAGAGACTACAAACACACCAGGCTACTAATCCTATCTTCTCTTAACTCTTGCTACTTTATGCACACTCAAAGGAGGTGATTCTGGCTGAATACTTTAGGTGCTTAGGAGGGAAAGAGGTGTCCAAGATGGAGTCTTACACTGCAATGAGGTTTAGTCTGTGTTTAGTGCAAGACACCATCTTGATAAAAGAGTTGAAGGGTGCCCTAGAAACAGCTGCCCTGCGTATTGTTAAGGGATTGATTGGCAATTGAGTTGTTTGCCAGTTCTTATTAAAGGGGGTTGTTACGATTAGGTGAGAAGGGGTCAAAGGGATCCCCTCTTTTCCCTCTCCTTGTTTGACCGCAACAGAGTTTATTTCTTTTTAAAAGTGAATGCAATTGCCAATTCAGTGAGTGTTTCACTACTTACATGCTATGATCATAAAGGAACCAATTGGACAGGTTTTCTTGTGTTTAACAAAGAAAGAGATTAGCTTTATTTTACCTAAACCAATCGAAATAAAATAATAAACTGTGTTCTAACTTTCACATACAAATACCCGAGGGTCACACTGACACACTAAAAGGTTACAGAGTGGGGAAGGATAGATTGGTCGGATTAGAGTCCGGAGCAATAAAAAGGGGTATACAGTCTGTGGAGTTAGGTGACTCTGTTGTCTTCCAGATGAACTCGGGGTCCTGAGACTTCTGGCTTGTAGATGTGGCCAGCAGATTCAGGATTTTCCTGGAAAACAGCAATGCAGATGGTTTCCTTCATGGGATCTCTGTCTGCAGCAATGATAGATTTAGGTGGTCACAACCAGCGAGGAGGGTTTGAAACTCACCAGGTGGACTGGGGGGAGAGAGAAAAAGAGAGAGAGAGGGATCACATTTGGGTCTTTTTTGATCAGTATCCAGTTGCTTGTCTGCTGCAGAGAGAAAAAAGCCAGCTTGAAACACACAGATGGTGGGTCTGTCACCTGATGGCTCAATGTGTATTTCCTCTTGCATCTTAGTTAGTTCATGTCTAGGACCTCCCTTCTCTCCATCAGGGTCCCACTGCTCAAGTGATTACCTTTGACTGGTCCATCTCCACCAGTTTAATGTCTCGATTGCCTTTAATGTCTTGTTAATGGAGACTGGCCAGGTCAGGCACTCCAAACATCTCAAGTCATTGTTCTGGAGGTGACTGGCCAGACGTCTGACTCTCTCTTAATGCAATGGAATGCAAGGGATTGTGATGCAATCGGTGACCATTTTAGCTGCCAGCAGTCACCTTTTGTAAAAAATTTAATTCAGGTTTCCAGCCAATGGATTCAAAAAATCATCAATCGGCGTAGCATGTGTTCGTGGCAGGCTGCATACCATTTTGGTGGCTAATTATTGGACATCCTAAAGGTGCCACCAAAAGAAAGGAAGTGGTTGGTCATAGGCAAATTGCTGGGGGTCCCGCTTGCTCTGCATGAGGAACTGGAGGAGGAAATGAGGCCAGGCAGAACAGCACTGGCTGCTACAGGAGAGAGGGACAGGACGGTAAGGAGGGCTCTCAGCAGGAGGCCCTATCCACCCAGATATTCAGCGAGCAGTACTCCTACTTTCACATGACCCTAGAGCAATGCATGAGCAGGCTGTGCTTTATCAAGGAGATCATTACAAAGATCTATGGTTTCATGGAACTTAAACGTCGCAGCACAGCCAGGATTGCACTGCCTGTGGCAGTCAAGTTAACAGCAGCATTTAACTTTTATGTGACTGCAACCTTACAGGTTGCCAGGGTGATGTCATTTTTTTTCAATTCTGTGTGTACTTCTGCATAAGTGAGGTCTCTGTGGCTCTATGCACTCTGAGGAATGACTGCATATCATTCCCTGGTGCTAGAGAAGACCAGAGGCAGAGAGAACTTGGCTTTGACAGGTTTGTGGGATTCCACATGGTCCAGGGAGCCATTGACTGTACACATGTGGCCATGTGAGCTCCTCATTTATATTTGAAGGTGTTCAGGAACAGTAAGTTCCCTCAATGTACAGTGTTCTGTGACCACCAGCAGCACATCAGGCAACTGAATGCCTGCTATCCAAGGGGCTGCCACAATTCATTTGTAATGAGACAGTCATCTGCCCCACAGATTTTTGAGCCCCAACGCAATGTGTATGGCTGGCTATTAGGTGACAAGTAATACCCTCTGATGCCCTTGCTCATGACCCCCTGAGAAACCCTAAGACATCAGAGCCACTAAGCCACCAATCATATCATTAAGCAGGCCATTGGGATTCTGAAGCAGTGGTTTTGATACCTTGACCACACAGGGGATACCCTGCAGTACTTGGTCGAGAAGGTGTCCAGATTTGTGGTGATTTGCTGCATGCTCCATAATCCAGTGATCATTAGAGATTAGCCAGTACCACCAGTAATTATACCAGAGGGTCAAGCGCTGCCCTGGGAGTCCTCAACATTGAGTTCAGACCCCATGGAGTCTCATGGCATCAGGTCAAACATGAGCAAGGAAACCTCCTTCTGATTACCACCTACCGTCCTCCTTCAGTTGATGAATCATTACTCCTCCATGTTGAACATGACTTGGAAGAAGCACTGAGAGTGGCAAGGATACAGAATGTACTCGGTGGGGGACTTCAATGTCCATCACCAAGAGTGGCATAGTAGCACTATTACTGACCAAGCTGGTCAAGTCCCGAAGGATTGGGCCTAACCAGGAGGTTAGGGAACTAATAAGAGGGGAAAAGCCTACTAGACCTTGTCCTCACCAATCTACCTGTTGCAGATGCATCTGTCCATGACAGTATTGTAGTCAAAGTGACTACCGCAAAATCATTGTGAAAACGAGGTCCCGTCTTTACATTGAGGACACCCTCCATCGTGTTGTGTGGCACTACCACTGTGCTAAATGGGATAGATTCAGAACAGATCTGGCAATTCAAAATGGGGTATCCAGGTGAAAAATCAACAGCACAGAATTGTGTTCAAACACAATCTGTAACCTCATTACCTGGCATATCCCTCACTCTACCATTACCATCAAGCCAAAGGATTAACCCTGGTTCAATAAAGAGTGCAGGAGAGCATGCCAGGAGCAGCACCAGGCATACCTAAAAATGAGGTGTCAACCTGGTGAAGCTACAACCCAGGACTACTTGCATGCCAAACAATTGAAGCAGCAATAGATGGTGCGAATCAATCCCACAACCAATGGTACAGATCAAAGTTCTGCAGTCCTGTCACATCCAGTCATGAATGGTGGTGGGCAATTAAACAACTAATCAGAGTAGGAGTCTCCACAAATATCCACATCCTCAATGATGGATGATCCCAGCACATCAGTGCAAATGAAAAGGCTGAAGAATTTGCATCCATCTTCAACCAGATGTACTGAACAGATGATCCTCCTGAGGTCCCCAGCATCACAGATACTAGTCTTCAGCCAATTCAATTCACTCCATGTGCTATCAAGAAATGGCTGAAGACACTGGATAGTGCAAATAGATAGTCCTGACAACATCCTGGCAGTAGTATTGAAGACTCGTGCTGTGAAACTAGTCGTGGCCCTAGCCAAGCTGTTCCAGTACAGCTATAACATTGGCATTTACCCAACAATGCAGAAAATTGCTCAGGTATGTCCTGTACACAAAAAGCAGGACAAATCCATCTGGCTAATTTTCATCCCATCATCTACTCTCGATGATCAGCAAAGTGATGGAAGGTGTTATCAAGCGCCACTTAAACAGCAACAACCAGCTTACTGACGCTCAGTTTGGGTTCCGTCAGGATCACTCAGCTCCTGACCTCGTTACAGCCTTGGTCCAAACATGGAAAAAAAAAGCTGAACTCAAGAGGTGAGGTGAGAGTGATTGCCCTTGATATCAATGCAGCATGTGACCAAGTGTAGCATCAAGGAGCCCTAGCCAAATAGAAGTAAATGGGAATTGGGGGAAAATTCTTCACTGGTTGGAGTCATACCTAGCACAAAGGAAGATGGTTGTGGTTGTTGAAGGCCAATCATCTCAGCCCAGGGCATAACTGCAAAAATTCCTCAGGGTAGTGTCCTAGGCCCAAATCATCTTCAGTTGCTTCATCAATGACTTTCCCTCCATCATAAGGTCAGAAGTGGGATGTTTGCTGATGATTGTAGGCTGTTCAGTACCATTGGCAACTTCTCAGATACTGAAGCAGTCCGTGTGGAAATGCAGCAAGACCTGGACAGCATTCAGGCTTGGGCTGATAAGTGGCAAGTAACATTCGTGCCACACAAGTGCCAGGCAGTGACCATCTCCAACAAGAGAGAATCTAACCATTTCCCCATGACATTCAATGGCATTACCATTGTTGAATCCCCGACTATCAACATCCTGGTGGTTACCATTGACCAGAAACTGAACTGGAACAGCCACATAAACACTAAGGCTACAAGAGCAGGACAGAGGCTGGGAATTCTGTGGCAAGTATCCGACCTCCTGACCCTCCAAAGCATGGCCACCATCTACAAGGCACAAGTCAGGAGTGTGATGAAATACTCTCCACTTGACTGAATGAGTGCAGCTCCAACACTACTCAGGAAGCCCGACACTATCCAGGACAAAGCAGTCCACTTGATTGGCACCCCATCCACAACATTCACTCCCTCCACCACCGACGCACACTGGCAGCAGTGTGTACCGTATAGAAGATGCACTGCAGCAACTCACCGCACCTCCTTCGAAAGCACCTTCCAAACCCATGACCTCTGCCACCTAGGAGGACAAGGGCAGCAGCGCATGGGAACACCACCATCTGCAACTTCCCCTCCAAGCCACACACCATCCTGACTTGGAAATATATCGCCGTTCCTTCACTGTCGCTGGATCAAAATCCTGGAACTCCTTTTGTCACAATACTGTGGGTGTACCTGCACCAGATGGACTGCAGTGGTTCAAGAAGACAGCTCACCAGCACCTTCTCAAGAGCAATTGGGGATGGGCAACAAATGCTGGCCTAGCCAGTGATGTCCACGTCCCATAAAATGAATAAACAAAACCTTTAACGGGTGCACTAAAGATAGCTCACAGATGACAGGGAACCCATTAGTGTGAATTATATCATGGATGGACTTTAGCTATTGCACTAGCATCACAGAAATTGGAGACTATGCACATGGTGGTAGCTTCCTCTTTGCGTCATTCTTGCATTTTCTAAATGATAAACAATTGCAAAGTCATCACCCAGTCCTATTGTTAATTGCCATTAGTGCCTGAAATGAGTCACAAATTTGCATTCGAACATGATTAATGTGAAAGCAACCTTGCAAGTAATGAAAAGGCAATGTGTGATCCTCAGAATTCAGCAATGTTAAAATACATCAAACAGCTGTTCTGGGAATTTAAAAGCATGTTGAGATTATAAATCACCATCACTTGCATTAATGGCATAGCTGCTGATGTTTTACACCAGCCAGACATTAAAACCACCACTTTATGGGATGCCCACAGAGTTAAATGAAAGTAAGTAATTATTGCCATTTATTTGTTAGTACAGAAGTGTTTAAAGTCATTAGGTGCTGTTAAATAGAAACAAAATGTTGAATACTTTGAAGCATTAATCATAAGGATTATTATAATCAGCAAGTTACCGATCTTTGCAGCACTTCCACTGTTTTTGACCCATTTTTGGTCGACCAGCAGAGTATGCCGTATTTGTGCAGTATGTAACAAATGGGAACCTGTAAGAAAATAAGACTAATATCTGTACAATTGCATTTGGCTTCAGAATGTACCTTGGTCAGTATTAATGCAAGTTTTGTAAGACTCTGTGGCCCATTATGTTGCCCTGGTGATGGTGGTGTTTAGCATAAAGCTCAGAAGGGACCTGCTTCCATTCCCCAGTAATTTAGCTTTTCTCTGAGATTAGCGCATTAATGACAGCATGAAAGCCAAGGTCAATTTTACAAAGTATTACACAGCATAGAAACAGGCCTTTCGGCCCAACAAGTCCATGCTGATGTATATGTTCCACACGAGCCTCCTCCCACCCTTCTTCATCTAACCACATCAACATATCCTTCTATCCCTTTCTCCCTCCTGTTATCTAACTTCCCCTTAAAAGCATCAGTTATTCATTTCAATTACTCGTTATGGTAGGAATTTTCACATTCTAATCACTGTCTGGATAAAGAAGTTTTCCTTGAATTCTTGATAGTGACCATCTTATATTTATGACTTCTCATTCTGGTCTCGCCTGCCATTGAAAATATCTTTTCTACATTTACCCTACCAACTCTTTCAATCTTGAAGATGTCTCTTTAGTTAGCTGTCGGTCTTCACTTTTCTAGAGGAAGCAGCCCCGGCCTGTTCAGCCTTTCCTGATATCAATTTTGATACCATTCTAGTAAATCATTTTTGCACCTTATCCAGCGCATCTCTATATTTTTTATGGGTGGTCGGTTAGCTCAGCTAGTGTGAAATGCAGAAAGACACCAACAGCGCAGGTTCAATCCCCGTACTGGCTGTGGTAGTTCATGGAGGCCTGCCTCCTCACCTAGCCCCACGTTTGAGGAGTGGTGACCCTCAAGCTATACATCACCAACTCTCTCTTTCTAATGGGGAGAGATTCCTTTGGGACTATGGCTAGAGCAAATATACTTCTTATAATTCTGAGTTTCTAATTCAATGTTCATTAGGATTAATGTAAGAATTTTCCCTGGGCTGGGAACTAAATTTTCTTAATTGAGACCAAAGATCACATATACATTTTCCTTTTGTGAGTAACAGCATGATTGAATGCACTGATACCATCCCTTCCTTCAGATAATAATGCTAATTTGGGGCACAGGATATGCCATCCTGCACATCCCTTAGTTCCATCCTTGAAAAGCCCCATTGGCTCCTTATGCTCCTGTGAACTGACTTCCAAGTCTTTGGCATTATCTTCAAACCCCTCCATATCTTTGCTCCACCAATCTGTGTGCCTTTTTGCAAGCATATGTGAATGTGCCTACTGTTCCATGAACACTGGTTTACAGTTATTCACTCCTTCCTCTCTGTCATATCCAGCAACAGAAGTTATTCTTTCCGTAGTTGTGCCTTAATACTCTTTTTTAAAAATCCATTGTATTGGTGCACAAAGAATCAAGGCTAATTACTGCTTTTGGAAATAATCAGGGCTACCTTAACATATCAAATAAAATGCAATGTACTACAACAGGGTCGGAGAATGAAATGGAGCCTTTAACGAAAGGATGATCAATAAGATTCTGGTCTAGATTCAGACTTAAGCTCCAGAAGCACCACCTCCACTTCAGCAGTTGTCAAACAGTGTTGGACTACTCTACCAGTTTCATGCTGACATGGGCCTGCATCTTGGATTTCCTTATCATTATCATCTGTGATTTGTTAATCGAGGTGGGAGGCTGTGTGGTGGTGGGTGAGACCATTGGGTGCAACGTTGGGGATCTCAGGCCAGGAAATGCAGCAATCAGGAATGCCTTTAATGTGGGCTCCATATTCAGGTAAGTAACCTATTTTTTATGTTGCAGATGTTCTGTAGGACTAATTTTCCTGAGTGCTAACTGCAATGGTGCTGGCTGTTGCAGGGCAAACTTTGGAGTGGGGTCCTCAAGTGGACATTAAGCCCCTTGTTTGCACATGCAAAGGCCATAACGCTGGCTTCAGGCATGAGTACAAAATGCCTCGTTTGTCATTACCCAATATGGCACCTCTAGCCAGATGTGTGCTCGTTTTCCTGCCTGCCATTTTGGGGCCTTAGGTGTCCATGTAATGCTTGAATAATGGCCACTATGTGCCCCCATTTCTAGGCTTACACATGAAAAATGGCCATTGGGGTGAGGTACTTGAGGACTGCCACTGTTGTAGAGTTATATCCCAGCAAGAGACAGGGCCTTCAAGAGAGGATGGGGAAAAATTAGGCAAAAAATTGAAGGACTCAAAAGAAAAAGTAGAAAAATTTAATTTCCACCTTTTTAAAGTACATTCTAAGACCATTTATTAGTATCAGGGTCAAGACATACCCACATCACCAGAAACCTGGTACATGCGTATCTTGAATACAAAAATCATATAATTAAAATGGTAAAATAAAATTATAAGTATTGCAATCAGATGCTGAGCTCCTAACATGATGAGTGATATGACATAAAAACATGATATTTTATTTTCACAACAGGCATTTTTTGTCTATATTAGGTGTTAGCCGTGCCACTGTCACCCGCGGCTGCCGTATTTCCTACATTACAACAATGACTACACTTAATAGTACTTTATTGGCTGTCAAGTGCATTGGGATGATAGAGGTTATGAAAGGCATTATATTGAAAGGCAAGTCATTCTTTTGTCTTTTTATTATAGCTCAATTAAACTTATTAGTTGCATTAAATTAAAACCTTTAACTTCTATCCTTTTCAATTCAACGCCTCAGTTTTAGGCTTCAAAGTAAACCTCATTAGAATTCTAAATTAAACAGGCCCCATCTGTAACATGGAGGGCAGGTGCAAGAACCTGCTCCGCATTCTCTATTTATCGGTCAGCATATTGGAAACCCCTGTGTTTTGTTTTGTAATCCCTGCTCAGCGTCTTCTGTCGCCACTTGCTTGGCATATTTAATTTAATTCCATTCAGCGCTGTTGATATCAGGCAATGGTAACAGCCATTGAATGGTGAAAGATGGATGGAAAATTTTTGAAGCTGGTATTAGAAACTTGCGCTAACATTTTTTTTTTCAATGCACTCGGCAAAAGACAAAAACAGTCTGCCATCCCAAAATGAGTTAATTAGCGATTTGTTTCAGCTACAAACAAAAGGATGGTTTTATCGGTCTTAAAATCCAGATGTGCAGGTGTCTGCCAAATGAGGACAGAATTATGCTCACAGTCAGACAGCTTGCTGAGACTGACTATTCAGGCTCCACTGTGAAGAATATTCCCAACAGCCAGGTGGAAAGTGCCACCAGCACTCATGCAATTCAAGCTTGGGGTCAATCACCAGGTTCAGGAGAAGAGAAACAAAGTGAGAAAACTAAAGGGGAAATTGGAGGAAATTTTAATCAGTACTTACTGCCCCAAAGAATTTGACAATTTATTGAAAAAAGTTGGACAAACTCTTACGAATAAAATGACTGAACTATGTAATTGAAAGCAAGATGAAACTGTGATCTCTCTGATTTAATACTGTCCCAACACAATTACAATGACCATAATTGTTGCTTACAGAAATTTTGAAACAAAACTCATTGCATTTGCCTCTCAATATCACAGACATTTCTATAGAAAAGGTTATAAATTCATGATTTGTGAATACAAACCTATGGATAAATAACATTTAACCAAGTTTCTTGCTTTAAAAATAGTGCTGTATTGGTTGACTAAATGGAGAATGTATCCTTCTTAACAGCCACTGATATTCATAAACCAGGAAGTAAAAGGAAGTCAAGTTAACGAGAAATGGTTCCTGTCCTCTTAATCAATCAATGCTAAATTTTCCAGACAGGCTATGTTCCGGTAATAGCAAGGAAATATTGGCCACTGAGCAAGTTTTTTTGCCATAGCACATATATTAATGATACTATGTTATACAACATAAACAACTGCAAACGGTTTTCATCAAAATGTTTTCAAAAATATGAAGTGAAATTGGTACTGTTGATATGGGTAAATTTGTCACTCTTGTAAAATGCCAAGGAAAACCATTTAATAGTTAGGATTAAGAAAGGTAATCAGGTCAATTGCCTTTTTGCCCAATGAAAATCTCTGGAATATGTTTCCAGACATTGACTTTGAGGTGGACAGTTAGAAAGAGTTGGAGAGAGAAGTAGATGTCTTCCTGAAGAGGAAGAGTGTGTGATGAGAATTTAGGCAAGTGTGGGTTTGGTCTGTCAACGAGGCAGGTCTTTGGGCTTAAAATTCTTTGTTCTTTTTCATAAACTCTTAATATATTTTTCTCTCTAAAGTAAATATGGTTGGTGGACAGTGGCAATGTTGTATTGTGCCTAGTTTTTGCTTAAAAACTTGGTATAACAGTGACTTAAAGCCCATCTAATCAGAATAACTGTACTTTTACTTGCTTATTTCTATATAAAGTGTTCCAAATGTGGATAAAGCAGCATCCATTTAAAATCACATGAAACCATTTTTGACCGGTCTGGATAAAGGCTTACCATGCCCACCCATCACCCACTCCCCGCACCCCACACTCCACCCCCACAATCCCTGTGCATGTATATAGGTTTGGGGAGACAGTGGCATGACCCCTAATTGAGGTATATAAGATGATTAAGGGGATTGACAAAGTAGATGTAGAGAGGATGTTTCTTCTGGTGGGGCAATCTAGAACAAGAGATCATAGTTTTAGGATAAGGGGTAGCAGATTTAAAACAGATGTGAGGAGAAATTACTTCTCTCAAAGGGTCGTGAGTCTGTGGAATTCACTACCCCAGAGTGTGGTGAATGCCGGGACATTGAGTAAATTTAAGGAGGAGATTGACCGATTTTGAATTAGTAATGGGTTGAAGGGTTATGGAAAACGGGCAGGAAAGTGGAGTTGAAGCCGAGATGAGATCAGCCATGATCGTATTGAATGGCGGAACAGGCCCGAGAGGCTGAATTGCCTACTCCTGCACCTAGTTCTTATGTTATGACAGTTAATTTTCTCACAGTGTTGCGAACAAACTGCATAGGCCGGATTTTGCTGTGAGGATAACGGTGAGGCGCTTGCCATAATCTATGTGCAAATCGGACAACGTCTGGCAAGGCACATGTGCAGTTAAACATGGAAATCTGGAAGTTGCTGTCCAAGATGTGCTACTTCCTCCTAAGCTGTGCGAAAATGGCATCTCACCATCTGGCTCTCTATTTAAATGTACTGCACAGTGTGAAGTTCCTTTACTGATGTCGTAGATACAGACTAAGCTGGCCACAAAAAAATTTAGTCATCATTCTGAGCTATGTAACATTTTTAACAGCATTGTAAGTCTTATTTACTGAGAAACAACCTCTCTTTGCACTGAATATTAACTTTAACAAATGTGGAGTCTCATTCCTTCAGATTGTAATTATTGTTGGAATTTTTTTTTTAATGTAAATAGATTTTTTTTTAACATTCTTCCTATCTCTAATCTAACTTTCTCCCTTAATCCAATCATTCTTTCCCTCTCTTTATTTCATTTTCTGTACCTGATTTGTCATTGAATTCACGATGCTAACTTACACTTCCGGGTTCGGACTAAGTTGCTCAATTACAATTCCGGAATCTGATTGGTTAAAGCAATACCAGTTGCTTGCTCTGTTCATACAGGACCCAGATGTCCTACAGAGGGCACTGTGCTTTCTGGATGTCCTGTTAACAGCAACTTGCCTTGCAAAACCCTATGGAAAGTCAATGGGCAAGTATAAGACTAATGCCATGCATTTGGTGCTCACAGCAAAATCCATCCCGTGTGTATAAAACTGCCTGCATTAATCAGGTGATAAAGATAATTAAAACAGCATGCTAATAATTGAAGTATCATCTCATGTCCTATCTGTTCCTTTTTTAAATTCATTCATGGGATGTGGGCATTGCTGGCAAGTCCAGCATTTATTGCCTATCCCTAATTGCTCTTGAGAAGGTGGTGGTGAGCTGCCTTCTTGAACCGCTGCAGTCTGTGTGGCTGTGTGCACACGAGGAACGGTACAACAGTTACAGGAAAACAGAAGGCGAATATGTGTGGAATTGAGTTTAAGTAGAGTTGAAAATAAACCATCCTTTTTAGAAGTTCACTGTTCAAATTATTGTTTCAACATTCATGTTCTAACTTGCTGATCCATCATATCTGAGCCAGAAACTTATCAAACCAATGATGACAGCACCTCCAAGTCTAGGCTCGATCTCTTGGCTATGCATACATTCACATAATGTAGTCAAGAAAACTGTAGTGACCTGTCTAAAACAAAACACGTTCATTGTATGTTATCTAGCAAACTACTGATGAGAATTGAAGAGCAAATTAGCAGAAGTGCCACAATCAGAAGTGTGGGTAAGTTATTTGCACATGGGATACCCAATCCAGAAACTTTAATGCATTTGCAGAACACACAATGATACAGAAATGGACTTATCTACATGCATTACAAATGCACACAATTACTGTGAGAAGAGTTGATTTCCAAAAACATATGTTCTCATCAGTTTATAATGTATAATTGAACATGTATAATTTCTGTTTGTTTTTCCAGTAATATTGCTTTATCATTTACTTGGGGTTTATTTTTTGGCAGCACTTCTTATATTTTTACTCTTTTCCATTCCAGTGCCAACCATGCCAGTTCTTCAGCAATGAATGGGAGGGGGCACCAATCAGGGACACAAGTTTCTCCATGAATGCCACGTTTATGATCTGGAAGGAGGGCAATGAGTCAGTTGAATGAGTCAGGCAAGAGTTTGTTATAATCCTCCACACTGAGACCTAATTATTATCTACTCTTGTATCTAGCAACCCAGTACAGAACTGGAATCACTGTTTGAATTTGTAAAATACCACTAATTAATTCACCTTACGACAATTTTTATTTTTTTATTTCATTTAATGTTTTTGCTCTCATGCCCCCCAGGTGTTTTGCTTCCTACCCGTGAGGGCAGGCAGATGACTTCTTTCCAGGCTTGTAACCATTTGCCAGAGGAAATGGGCGAGGTGCTAAATGAATACTTTGCATCAGTATTCACCAAAGAGAAGGACTTGGTGGATGATGAGCCTAGGGAAGGGAGTGCAGATTGTCTCAGTCATCTCATTATCAAAAAGGAGGAGATGTTGGGTGTCTTGCAAAGCATTAAGGTAGATAAGTCCCCAGGGCCTGATGGGATCTACCCGAGAATACTGAGGGAGGCAAGGGAAGAAATTGCTGGGGCCTTGACAGAAATCTTTGCATCCTAATTGGCTACAGGTGAGGTCCCAGAGGACTGGAGAATAGCCAATGTTGTGCCTTTATTTAAGAAGGGTGGCAAGGACAATCCAGGAAATTATAGGCCGGTGAGACTTACGTCAGTGGTAGGGAAACTATTAGAGAGGATTATTCGGGACGGGATTTACTCCCATTTGGAAACAAACGAACTTATTAGCGAGAGACAGCATGGTTTTGTGAAGGGAAGGTCGTGTCTTACTAATTTGATTGAGTTTTTTGAGGAAGTGATGAAGATGATTGATGAAGGAAGGGCAGTGGATGTTATCTATATGGACTTTAGTAAAGCCTTTGACAAGGTCCCGCATGGCAGACTGGTACAAAAGGTGAAGTCACACGGGATCAGAGGTGAGCTGACAAGATGGATACAGAACTGGCTCAGTCATAGAAGACAGAGGGTATCAGTGGATGGGTGTTTTTCTGAATGGAGGGCTGTGACTAGTGGTGTTCCGTAGGGATCAGTGTTGGGACCGTTGCTGTTTGTAGTATATATAAATGATTTGGAGGAAAATGTAGCTGGTCTGATTAATAAGTTTGCGGACGACACAAAGGTTGGTGGAGTTGCGGATAATGATGAGGATTGTCAGAGGATACAGCAGGATATAGATCGGTTGGAGATTTGGGCGGAGAAATGGCAGATGGAGTTTAATCCGGACAAATGTGAGGTAATGCATTTTGGAAGGTCTAATGCAGGTGGGAGGTATACAGTAAATGGCAGAACCCTTAGGAGTATTGACAGGCAGAGAGATCTGGGCGTACAGGTCCACAGGTCACTGAAAGTGGCAACGCAGGTGGATAAGGTAGTCAAGAAGGCATACGGCATGCTTGCCTTCATCGGTCGGGGCATAAAGTATAAAAATTGGCAAGTCATGTTGCAGCTGTACAGAACCTTAGTTAGGCCACACTTAGAATATTGCGTGCAATTCTGGTCGCCACACTACCAAAAGGATGTGGAGGCTTTGGAGAGGGTACAGAGGAGGTTTACCAGGATGTTGCCTGGTCTGGAGGGCATTAGCTATGAGGCGAGGTTGGAAAAACTCAGATTGTTTTCACTGGAACGACAGAGGTGGAGGGGCGACATGATAGAGGTTTACAAAGTTATGAGCGGCATGGACAGAGTGGACAGTCAGAAGCTTTTTCCCAGGGTGGAAGAGTCAGTTACTAGGGAACATAGGTTTAAGGTGCGAGGGGCAAAGTTTAGAGGGGTTGTGCGAGGCATGTTTTTTACACAGAGGGTGATGAGTGCCTGGAACTTGCTGCCAGGGGAGGTGGTGGAAGCAGATACGATAGCGACGTTTAAGAGACACCTTGACAAATATATGAATAGGAAGGGAATAGAGGGATATGGGCCCTGGAAGTGCAGAAGGTGTTAGTTTAGGCAGGCATCAAGATCGGAGCAGGCTTGGAGGGCCGAATGGCCTGTTCCTGTGCTGTACTGTTCTTTGTTCTTTGCTGCGAAGTGCATGGGATATCCTCAGACAACTTAATTTGTGTGTTCTCTTAAGTTCGCTCAAGCTGTAAATTTTGACTGAACTTATTTGCTAAACTTAATGGATCACATGCCTACTACATACAACAGAAATAAGTTACTTACATTACTTCATGCTTTTTGGACACTTTGCTTGTGTGGAGCGATTTCAGTAAATAGCTGAAGTAATACTTTACTCTCGGCAGGTAATGTTTAACCACATTAGGGGTATTCTAGAGATGATTAGGGATGACTGGATTCTTATCTTTTTTTCATTTTTTCAGATATTTATGAGCTCCACTCCATTAGAATGAACTGAGTATTGACCCCAGCCCAGGCAATTGAACCGAAGCCCCCAAAATACTAAACTACTGTTAATATCAGGTGAGGAGGGGTTGAAGGGCTCTCCTCTTTTCCCTCCACTTGTTTGACCACAACAGGTTTATTTCTTTTTGAAGCAGATATACTGTTTAACTGTTTACACTTCGTGATCATAAAAGAACCAATCAGCAAGGTTTTCTTGAGTTTAACAAAGAGAGAGGTTAGCTTTATTGTACTTAAATGGATTTAAGTAAAATTTAAAAAAAAATACGCTCCAACTTTCACATACGCACATACAAATAGGTTACTGAGTGGGGAAGGATAGATTAGTCAAATTAGAGTCCAGAGAAATAAAAGGGGTATAGAGTCTGTGGAGATTGGTGACTTGGCTGGCTTCAGGCTGTATTTGGTGGTTGGGTGACTTTCCTTTGGTGGTCTTGAGGCTTCTGATTTGAAGATGTGGATGGCTGATTCAGTGGTTCTCCTGGAGACAGCAATGTGGCTGTTTTTCTTCAAGGAGCCTCTGTTTGCAGCAGGGGTATGCCTGGGTGATCATGGTCAGCAGGCAAGGTTTGAAGCTTGCAAGGTGGATTGGAGAGAGAAAAAGGAAGGAGGAATTTCACTCAGGTCTTCTCTTTTCAGTGTCTAGCTGCTTGTCTCTCTACTGCAGAGAAATCACCAGCTTAAGCATGTGGAAGATGGGTCTGTCACATGACCATCACCCAGTGATTCAAGCATGATGGTTACTAGTGTGTATTCCTTCTTGCAACTTAATCAGTCCATGTCTAGGAATTCCCTTCTCATAGCTGCAGTCCCATTGTTCAAGTGATTAGGTTTGAATGGTTCATCTCTATCAATTGAATATTCAGGTCATAGCCCTAATGCCTTGTTAATGGGAACAGGATAGGTGGTTCACGCAGATTCCCCAGGTCATTGTTCATGATGGGTCTGTGCAGACAGGCCATCTCCCTCTCAATGCATTGGAATGTGGAAAGTACAGTTGTGCAAATTGGGGTGGCCATCTTTAGCTGCCAGCATTGAGTCACCTTTTATCTTTTTTTAAGTTCAATTCATGTTTCCAGCACGTGGATTAAAAATCAACATTCGGCGCAGCATGTTTTTGTGACGTCAGTGAAAAGGCAGATCTGCTAAACTACAGAAATCAGAGTTCTGGTTTATTGTAAAATATAAATCATTGTGCCATTCTACACAGCATATGAAGTTAAACCAAGTTGGAAAATGGGCAATAAAAGCTCTCATTAAATGGCACTGAAACAAATGAAGATCAAGTTGAATGAAATCTAGGCATTTTTGTGGACTCAATACTTAACATGACCAATCACTGCAGACGGTCAATCAAAAATGCTGAACGATATAGACAAAACAGTTGTGTATAAATGTGAGCAAGTCATACTGAAACTATGGAGTACTCTGATCTGTCTGCCCCTATATGTGCTAACTGTTAGCTGCCGTGGAGTTGGGCCCTGACTTCAGCTGCTAGCCAACAAGCCAGGCCTGAACAGTATTGCAACACCTTTTCAGGTCCAGGATTCAATTTTTTTTCCCCGTGAGGTGCCAGACCCTGTAATTTGATGATCACTCTGAATGAGCTCTTTCATAGTCATCTATGGACAATGTGGTTTGTACATGTAACTCAATACCATTTCCATCTGCATTCACATTTTCACTCCTGTTCCAGACTTGAGCTCTTCTCCCTCTCTGTTGACCACCTTGTGGTTCCACTCTGCCTGCCTCTCCTCCTTGGTCCCTGTTATCAACACTTCCTACTTCTTCTCACTGCCCCATGTCTCTCTTGGTCTCTTAGTATTGTTCCACTTCTGATCTTTGGTCTTGCTGCCAGATTCCCCTCCTGGATGGGCCATGGCGTTCCTCTGCTCCACTTTCGGCATTCTCTACCACACTTGCATGCTTGTCATTATTACTGTATGTGTATTTTCTTGTGTTTTTCTTCATTTTCGTCCCCTGCCGCCTGCATGGTCATGCAACCAGTTTAGAGGGATGAGTGTCTGGGTAGTGGACCCCTCCACATTTGCTAATCCAGCATGCCAACATGGGTGCAGCTCTGAACATTCAATATTTTTCTTCCCTTTATATTGTGCCTTTTTGTTTAGTTAAGTACTCTGCTTCAAGGGCCAGAGAATCTCATCCAGTAAGGTCAGAATCAAATTGATGACCCTTTTTCCAGTAAACCATTTCTGTAAAGACCTCATAGTTGAAAGTGTTCCAGAGCTATAAAAAGAATGAGTCAGGCTCACTTTGTCCATTGTAATCCCTGCTTCTCTGAGCTCACCCTTGGTGAGTATAGGAATCCCTGACTGTCAATTATTAATAGTGCTTTCATCAGACATTTTAGTCTATAGTTGTACAATTACCTGAAAAAGATCCATTGTCATCAGCATTTCCAGTAGGAAGAACAAAAATCGTTAATGATATTGGAGAAAATTATGATAGTTCCTGTAATCTAAGATGGATGACCAGTCAAAATGCAATCTTTTCTTTGGCCTTTCTTTTATAAGTTTTTTTTAATTCATTCATGGGATGTGGGTGTCACTAGCTAGGCCAGCATTTATTGCCCATCCCTAAATGCCCTTGAGAAGGTGGTGGTGAGCTGCCTTCTTGAACCGCTGCAGTCTTTGGAGTGTAGGTACACCCACAGCGCTGTTAGGAAGGGAGTTCCAGGATCTTGTGAAGGAAGTGACAGTGAAGGAATGGCGATATAGTTCCAAGTCAGGATGGTGTGTGGCTTGGAGGGGAATTTGCAGGTGGTGGTGTTCCCATGCATCTGTTGCCCTTGTCCTTCTAGTTGGTAGAAGTCGCGGGTTTGGAAGGTGCTGTCAAAGCAGCCTTGGTGAGTTGTTGCAGTGCATCTTGTAGATGGTACACACTTTTGCCACTCTGTGTTGGTGGTGGAGGGAGTGAATGTTTATGGTGGTGGATGGGGTGCCAATCAAACAGCCTTCTTTGTCTTGGATGGTGTTGAGCGCCTTGAATGTTGTTGGAGCTGCACCCATCCAGGCAAGTGCAGAGCATTCCATCACATTCCTGACTTGTGCCTTGTAGATGATGGACAGGCTTTGGGGAGACAGGAGGCGAGTTACTCACCACAGAATTCCCAGCCTGTGACCTGCTCTTGTAACCACAGCATTTATGTAGCTGGTCCAGTTCAGTTTCTGGTCAAAGGTGACCCCCAGAATGTTAATAGTGGGGGATTCAGTGATGGTAATGCCATTGAATGTCAAGGGTAGATGGTTAGATTCTCTCTTGTTTGAGATGGTCATTGCCTGGCACTTGGGTGGCACAAATGTTACTTGCTGCTTATCAGCCCAAGCCTGGATGTTGTTCAGGTCTTGCTGCATATAGGCATGGGCTGCTTCAGTATCTGAGGAGTCGCAAATGATGCTGAACATTGTGCAATCAGTGAACAGCAATTTAAAACCTGAAGTTCCCTTTATCCACCTGCTCTGTATCCATTCCACCCCTCTACATATTTGTGTAAGCAGGAGGACTGTAAGTGAACATTAATGGATCATTTATTTGGATTTCTCTATTTTCTTATCAATATGAATCAAACATTTCGACACACATTTATTTATAGGTCATGTTTATTCCTCCATCTTTCTCAATATAGATGCATATCTTGTTTGCTCATTGCTTTATTTGAACTTAATTCATCTTAACTAGAATGCAGTGCCTGAACATAATAAAGTCCTTGACTAATTCTGTACAATACGTTCCTTATGTATATATAGAGTGCTATAGCACCCATCTTATATAAAAGATTGCATAGCCCTTCAGAAATTTATTTGTCATATTTCCCTGGAAGTACAACAAATTTAAATTTGTCTCATGTGAATGAAAATCAAATATGAAACTGGAAATGACTAAAATGTTCCAGCATTTTTGATAGTAATTTAATGAAGCATAAATACTTGAGCGCCTTGTTTTGCAAATTCACAATTTACAGGGACTGATAAAATACTTAGGTATCTTGGAATGCAAAACAGCAGAGAAAGAAATTCTTTGAACTGCAAAAATCTCAAATCATGTTAATTTGACAGCTTGAAATATATTATGTTAATAACTATTATTTCCTTCCCTCCCCCCACAACCCAAAGAATGCCAGGGAGGGGCACCAGATTCTCCTCCTGGAAGAAACTATCAAGTACAGGGCAGTCTGTGCCTACTCCTACACCCAGGCAGGCAGTGAGGGCCTCTAGGTCTGCCTGGAGCACTGGCCCAGACCTGCCACCATATGTCCACCTCCAGGCACCAAAATTGGTCATCGCCACCTGTGGGAACCTGGAGGCCAACTGGAAAATCCCAGTCTGCCTCCTTTAATTGGCCTCAATTAGGCTCTTAATGAACCTGATCAGCTACCTGTGACATGCAGGTGGGTAGCCCTGCCAACCCTCGAATCCGCATCTCCAAAAATGACCTGGAGGCGGGATGGAGACGGGAAACTGGCACGCCAACCAGCAACTGCCCGCCTCCGATCCTGGCCCCATGTGTGGGTCAAAAATCCAGCCCTAGGTGTCCATTATATCTATGTTACATTAGAGTTTATTGCTGTCAAACACATTTCCTGCAAAGGCAGAAAATTATAGTTGAAAGTGAGATAGGTACAGAGAGACTCAGGAATAAAAATAAATTCTTCAACAATAAGAGATTGGAATTGTTGGTTGGTGAAGCCATTGAATTTGTTAAGATAATCTCTGACTCAGAGGTGAAAGTGCTACCACTGAACCAAGGCTAGGTCCCTTCCATGTTGAGCTGTGTAAGAACAATTGAACATGTCTAACTGAGTGTGTGCTGGGAACTGTGTGATCTAAGTTCCAGAGATCTGCTCCAAACTGCTCTGATTTCTGGGGGTCAAGAATCTAGATTTTGGCAACAGTAATGCTATGGATAGGATGCAGATGGTCGATTATAGGCCAAGTGGCTTCATTAAGTGGCAACTTGGTACATCCTGGCAGCAGTCAACATCGTCAGAAGCAGTACAATCCAGAAGAATGGAAAAGAGGCTGACTCAAATGTATAGAAAGTGAGGGATGCTACAGAGGAACAAAGGCAAGCATCAGATCCTCAGGGTCTTCAAAACAGTGAAAATATATATTTTTTAAATGTCATCAGAAGACAGAAAAATAAAAGTGAGGCTGAATTTAGGAAGAAAAAGCAAAGATTTAAGGAAGAAACTTTTCTGGAAAAAATATTATAAAGATAAAGTACAAATACATTTTTGAGACAACAGATTGCAGAAGGAATGACATGAATGCCAGAAGATTTGATATAAACATAAAATACCCTGCAGTGATATGATGGGGACATAACTGATTGCCTTAACTCATAGAACAAAAAAGGAGATAAGAAAGAATTGAAGCTGTAGTATTTCAATTCAACCAGGAGTGATTTCCAGCAGATTACGTGGTTAAAACTGACTGTTGAAAAAGTAGTGCACTGTCTACAACTTATCACCTGATGTCCTGCGATTCCTGTAATTCTATGAACTGATCCTTGGAAATTGAAGAAAATGAGTTATTGAAAACCAATATTTCGATTGAGATTCAGGAAAATGATGCATAATTATGTAGAATAGTTAGAGCAGGGTCAGCAGCTGGCAGAGAGGATTGTGCGAATTACATCAAAGGAGAGAACAAATTGAATCCACAAAGAAATCATGAGTGCTGGGATGTTTTAGAAGCTGAGAAATAGAATAAGTTGAATAAAATTAATTTCCTTGTCCTTTCCCAATATAAAAGAATATAGGAAAAGGCAGGCAAGAGGGACTGGAGTAAATAGCTTCTATTGAAGAGCTAGCAAGGGTACAATCATCAGCACCATGTGGCAAATGGCATCCTTCTCTGCTATAATTGCTATGATAGGTTACACGAACTGTAGAAACTTTTCAATACCTGTTTTTTAACCGATTTGAAGTCAGTTTATCTGCAACAACAATTTTTCATTCATAAGCAGAAAAGGCATCATCATACAAATAGAAGCTGCTGCCTTCAAATTATCAAGTGAGACAGTGGGTATCCTCCTATCAGTTCTTTCCATTTTGGTATTCAATAATTTATTACTACACAAATCTCTAGACATTGATGATGGACAAAACCTTAGTTCATTCAGCTCATAGAATCATAGAACAGTACAGCACAGAAGGAGGCCATTCAGCCCATCGAGTCTGCACCGCCTCTTTAGACGAGCAATCCAGCTAGCCTGACTCCATTTTCCCCATCACTGCAACATTTTCTCCTTCAAGTATTTATCCAATTCCCTTCTGAAGGCTGTATTGAATCTGCATCCGCCACTCCATCAGGCAGCGCATTGCAAGTCCTAACCACTAATTGTGTAAAAAAAAGTTTCTCCCTCATTTCACCTTTGGTTCTTTTGCCAATCACCTTTCAATCTGTGGCCTCTTGTTATCAACCCTTCGCCACTGGAAACAGCTTCTGTTTATTTCCTGTATCCTAAACACCTGTATCAAATATCTTCTTACCTTCCTTGTTCCAAGGAGAACAACGCCAGCTTCTCCAATCTACCCACAGAACTCCAATCTCCCATCTTGGAACTGTTCTAGTAAATCTCTGCTGTACTCTCACCAAAGCCTTCACATCCTTCCTAATATGTGGTGCCCAGAATTGGAGACAATACTCCAGCTGGGGCCGAATTAGTGTTTTATATAGATTTAGCATAACTTCCTGGCTTTGTTCTTTATGCCTCTATTTATAAAGTCCAGGATCCCATATGCTTTATTAACTGTTTTGTTAATCTGTCCAAAGGTTTATGCAGAAACACCTCCAGATCATTCTCTTCTTGCACCCCTTTAAGATTGCACCATTTAGCCTATATTGTCTCTCCTCATTATTCCTACCAAAATGTATCACTTTACACTTTCTTGCATCAAATTTCATCTGCTAAATATCTGCCTGTTCCAGCAGTCTACGTCCTCCTGAAATCTATAATGATCTACTGCACTTCAAAGTTTTGTGGTCAGGTGCAAATTTCAAAATTGTACTCTGTACACACAAGCCCAAATTACTACTGTATATCCAAAACAGCAGTGGTCCTAGTACTGAAGCATAGGATATTCCACTGCATGCCTCCTTCCTGTCCGAAAAACCGCCAATCACCACAATTGTTTTCTATACCTTAGCAAATTTTGTATAAATGCTGCTACTGCCCCTTTCATACGGGCTTCAATTTTGCTAACAAGCCTAATAGGAAACTCTACACAACCTTAAACAATATAAATCAATCTGGTCTATAATCAAATGGCCCCCTTTCATCTCTTGATAAATAGAAATCATCTGAAATCTAAAAATTAAAAAAAAAATTCCACATATTTATGACAACAGACAACAGCCTTAAATCATTGCCTGGGCAAATGTTGGGGGCTTGGATATTTTATGTATACTGTTTTAACTGATGCAAGATGGCGCTTCAAGAAACAATACCAATGAGTTTTATGAAACAATATCAATGAGTCAAAATCATGAGGAGTCCAGACAGAGTAGATAGGGAGAAATGGTTCCTGTTGGTGGAAGGGTCGAGAACCAGAGGATGCCAATTTAAGGTCATAGGCAAAAGAACCAACTGCACATGAGGAATAACTTTTTTTATGCAGTGAGTAGGTAGAATTTGAATTGCACTGCCTGAGAGTGTGGTGGAGGCAGATTCAATTGTGGTTTTCAAAAGGGAATGCGATAAGCACCTGAAGAGTGGGGAAAGGACGGGGAGTGGGACCAGCAGAGTGGCTTTGCAATGAGTAGGCACGGTACAATGGGCTGAATAGTCTCCTTCTATGCTGCAACCATTCTACGATTCTAGTTTTCTAAACACTGCTCCTTCGTGTGAGATATCAAATGGATAAATAGGGAAGTTAAGACTTGTAATGTTCAACATGGCATGTGGAAAAAGTCAAATTATCTTCTGCTTAAATATATTTATAAATAAAGGATCCATGGAACTCATTAGGGGATTTCACTACAGTGCTGAAATTTACATTCTTATACCTGGAGAGTGAATAGAATGATACTCAATAGGCAAAACGTTAGCATGTTCCATAAGTAAAATGAGAAAGATAACACACACAAAACCTGAAATAACCGAAACTGCTGCAAGTACTCAGCAGTTCATGTAGCATCTGTGGAGAGAGAAACATTTCAGGTTAAGGACCTTTCAACAGAGCAGACAATACCACACAGTGTGAGTAACTGTGTGCACACAGATTTCAATCTATAAGAGACTGACAAATGATTTGTTATCTGAATCTGTGAAACGGTCGCTTTAAGGAAATATTTTCAACAAACGATACTGGTTCCTTCTCTGCAAATCAGAAAAACACTGCCTCTCCTCCACACATGTTGATGAGTAAGACACACATCCTCCGGACACTCCAACTGAAGTGTCAAATTGGCAGCTTCTTCCAAGGAAGGCCCGGCCTCTGCACTTGGCATGAACACAGTTCCACATTAACTTCATTAGCTTTGTTCCTTCCTCCCCCTCTGATCAAGGAATTGTCGGAATGTTTGAGAGATGATACAAAAATCTCAAGTTGTTAATCAAGATGCAAGGAATAATTAAAGTAGTAACAGCGCTGGACATGTTTGTCCACAGAATTACACTGAAAACTGTTTAAAAAATGCATGACAAATTTACTTTAAACTGATCACCTAAAATGTGATTTTAAAAAACAATCAAATGAATAAATAACCCGTAATTTTAAGTAGTACAATTACAGTAACCAGTTTTTTTGGTATCCACATAAATCCATAGGACGTCTATTGAAGTCACTTAAAATTATCCAGCACAATTGAAAAGAAAGAATAGCATTTATATAGCAGCTTTCACGATATCAGGACATCTCAAAGCGCTTTGCAGCCAATGAAGTAATTTTTAACGTGTACTTAACTGTTGTAATACAGGGAACAAAGTAGCCAATTTGCAGAAAGCAAACTCCCACAAACAGCAATATGATAATGATCAGATCATCTATTTTAGTGATGTTGATTGAGAGATAGATATTGGCTAGGACATCAGGAATAACTCCCCTGCAAGTATCACGAATTGCACATGTCCGGCATCTTCCTGAAATCCCCATGCCCACTGCCTTGGGAAGGGGGTTTGTCTGGGCATACTCTGCCCTAACAAACCCAATAAGTTTCCCTTGGCCCCTGAAGTTTCTTTGGGAGTTCAAGCCACCTCCCTGGCCAGAGCTCACTGATGGAGTCGAAACTTACCCAGGTGGAGACAGATATGATATACATTACCGACATACGATCTTCCATAAATACATGGATCCTGACTGATCTTCGATATAAGGAGGCTTGATTTGGCTCTGGCCTCTGACATCAATTCCAATGCAAGGAGCGGACAGAGGTTCCGCTCCATACAGGACATATGGAAACTCCTGGAAATGGTGGCGACCTGGTGGAACGTGTCACCTACTTGGAGACCTGTGGAACCTCTGAGGAATTTCAGACCCTCACCTGCTGGATTTACTCAAAGAATAACTAACGAATGGTCAAAGGCTGGCCAACGGCTCATACACTAATAGGTCAACATCAACAGTGGAGATGAAGAGGAACTGGAGGATAAAAAGTCATCTAAGATAGTGGTCCTTAAACATTTTTCGTTGAAGGTCCCCTTTTCAAAGGGATCAGTAATCACAGATTCCCTCTAAATTATAATACTATATACTACTCATTAAATGAAACATTTTCATAGCATGAGTGTTTGAATAGACCTTTTAAGAAAACAGATATCAGTGAGAACCATAGAAAAGTTACGGCACAGAAGGAGGCCATTCAGCCCATCGTGTCTGCAGCGGTTGAAAAAATTAGCCACCCATTTAATCCCACCTTCCAGCACCTGGTCCGTAGCCTTGCAGGTTACAGCCCTTCAGGTGCATGGCCAGGTACCTTTTCAAAGAGTTGAGGGGTATAGAACCATAGAAAAGAAGGGTGGGCCTGGTTTGCACTACAGAGACTGTCTATCCTTGCGTGTTCCCTGTGAGACTGCCAGCCCACTCTGCATTGCACGTGTGGCAGCCATACTCCCGCCTGCTGGCTCGCCTTTCAATTATTTTGCGGATCCCCCGGAAAGTCTGTATGGATCCCCAGGGGTCCACAGAACCCAGTTTGAGGACCACTATCCAAGGATTCAAGCTTCACTGGAAGTGGGAAAATGTATCCCCACTCAAAGTAATTTTTAAAATTCAGATTTGGATTCATAGAATCATAGAAAGATTAAGGAACAGAAATAGGCCACTTGGCCCATCATGTCTGTGCCAGCTGAAAAATGATCCATTTATTCTAATTTGGTCCATAGCCCTGCAGATTACGGCATTTGACGTGCATATCCAGACTCCTTTTGAATGAGTTGAGAGTCTCTGCCTCAACTACCCTTTCAGGCAGCGAGTTCCAGACCATCATGACCCTCTGGGTGAAAAAGTTTTTCCTCATCTCCCCTCTAATTTTTCTACCAATCACTTTAAATCTATACCCCTTTGTCACTGACCTCTCTGCTAAGGTGAATAGACCCTGCACCTCCACTCTATCCAGGCCCCTCAAAATTTTGTACATTTCAATCAGATCTCTCCTCAGCCTTCTCTGTTCCAAGGAGAACAACACCAGCCTATCCAATCTTTCCTCATAGCTGTATTTTTCCAGTCCTGGCAACATCCTCCTAAATCTCCTCTGTACCCTTTCTACTGTAATTACATCCTTTTTGTAATGAGATGACCAGAACTGAATACAGTACTCAAGTAGTGGCCTAACCAATGAGTTATACATTTCCAGCATAACCTCCCAGCTCTTATATTCTATACCTCAGCTAATAAAGGAAAGAATTCCATATGCCTTCTTAAACACCTTATCGACCTGTCCTGCTACCTTCAGGGATCTGTGGACATTTACTCCAAGGTCTCTTACTTCCTCTACACTTCTCAGTATTTTCTCATTAATTGCATGTTCCTTTGCCTTGTTTGACCTCCCCAAATGCATTACCTCACAATTCTCCAAGTTGAATTCCATTTGCCACTTTTCTGCCCATCTGACCAGACCTTCAATATCTTCTTGCAGCCTACAGCTATCCTCCTCGCTATCTACCACATAGCCAATCTTTGTGTTGTCCTCAAACTTCTTGATCATGCCCCCTACATTTACGTCCAAATCGTTAATATACACCACAAAAGGCAGGAGACCCAGTACTGAGCCCTGCGGAACACCACTGGAAACAGCCCTCCAGTCACTAAAACAGCCGTCAACAATTACCCTTTGTTTCCTGCCACTGAGCCAATTTTGTATCCACCTTGCTGCATTTCCATGGATCCCATGGGATTTTATTTTTTTAACCAGTCTGCCATGTGGGACCTTGTCAAAAGCCTTGCTAAAATCCATGTAGACCACATCAACTGCGCTACCCTTATCTATCTTCCTTGTTACTTCTTCAAAAAATTCGATCAAGTTGGTCAAACAAGATCTTCCCTTAACAAATCCATGCTGACAATCCTTGATTAACCTATGCCTTTCTAAGTGACAGTTTATCCTGTCTCTCAGAATAGATTCCAATAATTTTCCCACTACTGAGGTTAGACTGACTGGCCTGTAATTATTCGGTCTACCTTTGCTCCCTTTTTAAACAGAGGTACAACGTTAGCAATTCTCCAATCCTCTGGCACCACACCTGTATCCAGTGAGGACTGGAAAATGCTGGGCAGACCCTCTGCTATTTCCTCTCTTACTTCTTTTAACAGCCTAGGATCCATTTCATGTATCCCTAGTAATTTATCAACTTTCAAGGATGCTAATCCTATTAATACTTCCTCTCTCCCGATGTTGATCACATCCAATACTTCACACTCTTCCTCATTAACTACAATATCTGCATTGTCCCCCTCTTTTGTGAAGACATACGCCAAGTATTCATGAAGAACCATACCAATATCTTCCACTTCTACACATAGGTTACCTTTTTGGTCTTTTATGGGCCCTACTCTCTTCTTAGTTATCCTCTTACTCTCAATGTATTGATAAAACATCTTTGGATTCACCTTGATTTTGCTTGCCAATATTCCTTCATGCCCTCTCTTTGCTTTCCTAATTTCCTTTTTGATTTCACCCCTCCTCTTTCTATACTCCTCTCGACTTTCTGTAGAATTGAGTTCTTGGTGTCGGACATAAGCTTCCCTTTGCTGCCTTATCTTACCCTGTAGGCTCCTTGACATCTATGGGGCCCTAGATCTGGCCATCATGCCTTTTTTCTTTGTGGGAACATGTTTACCCTGAACCCCTTGAATCTCCCCTTTGAATGCCTCCCACTCTTCTGACACTGATTCACCTTCAAGTAGCTGTTTCCAATCCACTTTTGCTAAATCACTCCTCAGTTTAGTAAACATAGAAACATAGAAAATAGGAGCAGGAATAGGCCATTCGGCCCTTCGAGACTGCTCCACCATTCATTAAGATCATGTCTGATCATCCAACTCAGTAACCTGTTCCCATAGAAACAATCGTGCCCAACCCATTTCCTACACTTCTGCCCTTACCCCTTCCCCTCCCTCACAGAACCACAATCTGGCTCCCCTTAAATTGGCCTTGCCCCAATTGATCATAAGATCATAAGAACTAGGAGCAGGAGTAGGCCGTCCGGCCCCTCGAGCCTGCTCCGCCATTCAATAAGATCATGGCTGATCTTTTCGTGGATTCAGATCCACTTACCCGCGCTCTCACCGTATCCCTTAATTCCTTTATTGTTCAAAAAGATATCTACCTTAGCTTTAAAAACGTTTACTGAAGTAGCGTCAACTACTTCACTGGGCAAGGAATTCCATAGATTAACAACCCTCTGGGTGAAGAAGTTCCTTTTCAATTCAGTCCTAAATCTGCTCCCTCTAATCTTGAGGCTATGCCCTCTTGTCCTAGCTTCACCTGCCAGTGGAAACATCCTCTCTACTTGTATCTTATCTATTCCCTTCATAATTTTATATGTTTCTATAAGATCCCCCCTCATTCTTCTGAATTCCAATGAATATAATCCCAATCTACTCAGTCTCTCCTCATAAGCCAACCCCCTCAACTCCGGAATCAACCTAGTGAACCTCCTCTGCACACCCTCCAGTGCCCGTACATCCTTTCTCAAATAAGGAGACCAAAACTGCACACAGTACTCCAGGTGTGGCCTCACCAGTAACTTATACAGCTGCAACATAACCTCTCTGCTTTTAAACTCAATCCCTTTAGCAATGAAGGACAAAATTCCATTTGCCTTCCTAATTACTTGCTGTACCTGCAGACCAACCTTCTGCGATTCATGTACAAGGACACCCAGGTCCCTCTGCATAGCAGCATGCTGCAACTTTTTACCATTCAAGTAATAATCCTTTTTACTGTTACTCCTACCGAAATGAATGACTTCACATTTATTAACATTGTATTCCATCTGCCAGTCCTTTGCCCACTCACTCAATGTATCTATGTTCCTCTGCAAAGTTTCACAGTCATCTGCACACTTTGCTCTGCCACTCATCTTAGTGTCATCTGCAAACTTTGACACCCTACAAGTGGTCCCCAACTCCAAATCATCTATATAAATTGTAAATAATTGCGGACCCAACACCGATCCCTGAGGCACACCACTAGTGACTGATTGCCAACCAGAATAGCACTCATTTATCCCCACTCTCTGCTTCCTGTCAGTCAACCAATCCTCTATCCATGCTAATACTTTACCCCTAACGCCATGCATCCTTATTTTATACAGCAGCCTCTTGTGCGGCACCTTGTCGAAGGCTTTTTGGAAATCTAGGTACACCACATCCACTGGGTCCCCATTGTCCACCTTGCTCGTAATGTAATCATAGAATTCCAAAAGATTTGTCAAGCATGACCTGCCCTTCATGAACCCATGCTGCGTCAGCCCAACGGGACAATTTCTATCGAGATGCCCTGCTTCCTTGATAATAGACTCAAGCATCTTCCCCACTACAGAGGTTAAGCTAACCGGTCTATAATTCCCCATCTTTTGTCTACCTCCCTTTTTAAACAGTGGCGTCACATCTGCTGTTTTCCAATCTGCTGGGACTCTAACTCTTGTTCTATCTCTGTCCTTTTCCATAATTATGTTAAAACTGACTGAATTATGATCACTACCACCAAAATGCTCTCCCACTGCCATTCCTTCCACCCGTCCAGCTTCATTTCCTAAAACTAGGTCTAAAACTGCACCCTCTCTTGTTGGACTTGCTACATACTGGGCAAAAAGGTTCTCCTGAATACATCTCAAGAATTCTGTTCCCTCAATTCCTTTCACACTAAAACTATCCCAGTTAATATTGGGGTAATTAAAATACCCTACTTTACTGCACTATTTTTCTTGCACTTCTCAGAGATCTGCCTACATATCTGCTCTTCTATCTCCTTCTGACTGTTTGAGGGTCTATAGTACACTCCCAGCAGTGTCACTGTCCCTTTTTTGTTCCTTAACTCAATCCATATGGCCTCATTTGATGAACCTTCCAACATATCATCCCTCTTCACAGCTGTAATTGATACCCGATAACATCTCTCAGACATTTGTTGTTCTGTAATGGCCCAACAAACTTGGCAGTCACTTTGTACAAAGTCCTATAAATAGCAATATGGCGAATGACTAGTTAATCCGCTTATGATGGTGTTGGTCGAGGGAGGAATGTTGTTTAACTCCCTGATCATCTTTGGATAATGCCATGGGATTTTCAATATCCACCTGACCCATTGAAGGAATGAGGGAGGAGGTCCTAGGTTTAACAATAAGACCTTGCTTTAAAAGCTTTTTTTCAAAAATTATTACGGACTGTGCTGTTCAAAAGGAATAACTTAATTATAAGTTATTATGGGGCTAAATCCTATAGAGATTCAGGCAATAGGTTCCCTATTTACTGAAGGAAGTGTTTGTGGCATACAAACACTCTGTGCAGTTACATATCAATCAGCATAAGGGCATGTTGACAAAGGCATGTTTTTGTGCTGACATCCTGATTCCCTCCCCCCCTCCCAGTACAATGGACCAAAGATTTAGCAGATAGTATTTCCTGGAAGATTCTCCGATCTTCCACTGTAACTTCAGTGGAAAACACTCGGGGATATAGGCAAATAGCAGGGGAGTGGGACGAACCGGATTGCTCTTCAAAAGAGCCAGCGCAGACTCAGTGGGCCGATGACGTCATTCTGTGTTGTACTATTCTGTGATCCTTAATGAAATTTGATGGCTTAGTAAACCATCATTGGCAGTGGAAAGAAACATGGTACTTCATGGGTAAAGCACTTACTGCATTTCACAACATAAATTCAGTGTGCGATGTAGATTAGGATTTACTAATATGAGTGATTCTCATTGATTTTGATCTCCACCCAGAAGTGTATTGGAATAAGAAGTTTTTGAGAAGTCCAGACTATAATTGCAGAGAAATGCAATTCTCTTCTCTCTTTGGCCTCCTTGTCTCGAGAGACAATGGGTAAGCGCCTAGAGGTGGTCAGTGGTTTATGAAGCAGTGCCTGCAGTGACTATAAAGGCCAATTCTAGAGTGACAGACTCTTCCACAGGCGCTGCAGATAAAAATGGTTGCCAGGGCTGTTACACAGTTGGCTCTCTCCTTGCACTTCTGTCTTTTTTCCCGCCAACTGCTAAGTCTCTTCGACTCGCCACTCTTTAGCCTTTATGGCTGTCTGCCAGCTCTGGCAATCACTGGCAACTGACTCCCACGACTTGTGATCAATGTCACAGTACTTTATGTCGCGTTTGCAGATGTCTTTGAAGCGGAGACATGGACGGCCAGTGGGTCTGATACCAGTGACGAGCTCGCTGTACAAGGCGTCCTTGGGGATCCTGCCATCTTCCATGCGGCTCACATGGCCAAGCCATCTCAAGAGCCGCTGGCTCAGTAGGGTGTAAATGCTGGGGATGTTGGCCGCCTCAAGGACTTCTGCGTTGGAGATACGGTCCTGCCACCTGATTCCAAGGATTCTCCGGAGGCAGCGAAGATGGAATGAGTTGAGACATCGCTCTTGACTGACATATGCTGTCCAGGCCTTGCTGCCGTAGAGCAAGGTACTGAGGACACAGGTTTGAAACACTCAGACTTTTGTGTTCCGTGTCAGTGCGCCATTTTCCCACACTCTCTTGGCCAGTCTGGACCCAGCAGCGGACGCCTTTCCCATGCACTTGTTGATTTCTGCATCGAGTTACAGGTTACTGGTGATAGTTGAGCCTAGGTAGGTAATCTCTTGAACCACTTCCAGAGCTTGGTTGCCGATATTGATGGATGGAGCATTTATGACATCCTGTCCCATGATGTTCGTTTTCTTGAGGCTGATGGTCAGGCCAAATTTGTTGCACGCAGCCGCAATCCTGTCGATGAGTCTCTGCAGACACTCTTCTGTGTGGGATGTTAATGCAGCATCATCAGCAAAGAGGAGTTCCCTGATGAGGACCTTCCGTACTTTGGTCATCGCTCTAAGAGAAGCAAGGTTGAACAACCTGCCATCTGATCTTGAGTGGAGGAAAATTCCTTCTTCTGAAGACTTGAATGCATGTGAGAGCAGCAGGGAGACGAAGATCCCAAGCAGTGTAGGTGCGAGAACACAGCCCTGTTTCACACCACTCAGGATAGGAAAGGGGTCTGATGAGGCTATGCTGAATTGTGCCTTTCATATTGTCATGGAATGAGGTGATGATACTTAGTAGCTTTGGTGGACATCCAATCTTTGCTAGTAGTCTGAAGAGACCACGTCTGCTGACAAGGTCAAAGGCTTTGGTGAGATCAATGAAAGCAACGTAGAGGGGCATCTGTTGTTCGCAGCATTTCTCCTGTAGCTGGCGAAGGGAGAACAGCATGCCACTGGTGGATCTCTCTGCTCGAAAGCCACACTGTGCCTTAGGGTAGACACACTCAGCCAGCTTCTGGAGTCTGTTTAAAACGATTCAAGACTTTCCCCATTATGCTGAGCAGGGAGATTCCACAGTAGTTGTTGCAGTCACCGCGGTCACCCTTGTTCTTACAGAGGGTGATGATATTTGCATTGCGCATGTCCTGTGGTACTGCTCCCTCACACCAGCACAGGCAAAGCAGTTCATGGAGTGCTGAGAGTATAGCAGGCTTGGCACTCTTGATTATTTCAGGGGTAATGTCATCCTTTCCAGGGGCTTTTCCATTGGCTAGAGAATCAATGGCATCACTGAGTTCCGATTTTGTTGGCTGTTTGTCCAGCTTATCCATGACTGGCAGAGACTGGGCTGCATTGAGGGCGGTCTCAGTGACAACATTTTCCCTGGAGTACAGTTCGAGGTAGTGCTCCACCCAGCGGTCCATTTGCTTGCGTTGGTCAGTGATCGTGTCCCCTGATTTAGACTTGAGGGGGGGGGCGATCTTCTCGATGGTTGACTCAAAAGCACTCTTAATGCCATCATACATTCCTCTGATGTTTCCGGTGTCGGAGGTCAGCTGAATACAACTGTATAGGTGTTGCCAGTAGTCATTTGCACAGCGCCTGGCTGTTCTTTGTGCAGCGCTTCTGGCTGCTTTAAGTGCTACGGATGTTAACTCGCTGGGGGCTTTCTTGTAGTTCAACAGTGCAGTGCGCTTAGTGGCTCTGACAGGTTCCAGCTCTTCAAAGTGAGATTGAAACCAGTCTGCATTCTGCTTCTCATGTTTGCCAAAGGTGGTCATTGCTGTGTCATAGATGGCGTCTCTGATGTGGGCCCACTTGGTCTCTGCATCCCCTGTCGGAGTGTTTTGAAGGGCTTTTTCAAGTGAATTTAGAAACTTATGTAACAGCTGTGGATAAGAAATTCTGTTGGTGTTGATGCGCGGGCGACCCTTCTGCTTGGAGTGATGTAGCTTCTTTGGTTTGAGACTAACTTTGCTGCACACCAGGGAGTGGTCGGTGTCGCAGTCTGCACTGTGGAAGCTGCGTGTGATTTGGACACTTTATAGAGGCTCGCCTTATGACGATGAGGTCCAGCTGGTGCCAACGATGTGATCTGGGGTGCCTCCAAGAAACCTGGTGACAGGGTTTAGTGTGAAAGAACGAGTTGGTGATGCAGAGGTTATGATAGGTACACAACTCCAGCAGTCTCTGTCCATTCTCATTCATCCTTCCAATGCCAAAGCGCCCAAGGCAGGAGGGCCATGAGTCATGGTCTGCCCCAACCCTGGCGTTAAAGTCCCCCAGCAGGAACAAATGTTCGGTATTGGGGATGCTACTAATGATATTATGGAGTTCCTCATAGAACTGGTCTTTAACTTCAGGTTGGGAGCAGAGTGTTGGAGCATAGATGCTGAGTAGGTGTACTGGACCGGAGGCGGTGAGCAGTTGGATGGACAGAATGCGTTCTGAGCCATTTGAAGGTGGCTCTATCATGCTGAGCAAAGATTTCTGATGGCAAAGCCCACTCCATGCTGTCTTGGTTCTTCAAGATCCCTACCCTGCCAGAAGGTGTAGTCTTGCTCTCAGCGATCTGCTCGCAGGGAGGCGTGTCTCCTGAAATGCTGCAATGTCCACATTGAGTCTACTGAGCTCGTTGTTAATGATGGCGGTCTTCCGAGAGTCATTGATTTGTGTAAGGTCTTCCAACAGGCCAGGACACATAGTTCTGACATTCCAGCTTGCAAAACGAAGGGCTGGTACCTTCTTTCCTTTTTTTGTCATGCTGTTTGGTGCAGTGTTAAAGTCCACTTGTCAGGCAATGACCCTGAGCTCCAAGCACCCATTGAAGCAGGTGGACTGCGGCGGGACAGAACCTTTCTGACCAGGGGCTGCCCGGTTTGAGGCGGGCGGTAGCTGTCCAGTGAGATGCGATAACCTCTCCCACCGACAAAGGCAACCCATGGCGCCCAATCTCTATGCCAATTGAGCTCGACTTAATACCCGTAACTGCTGCCTTCCATGTTGTTTTGGTCGTTGTGAGGCAACTATGGATTGACCTCTCCATGGTGCATGCCTGGGCGGATGTATGTATAAGGTTGTGAGTTGCCCCAAGCATCAAAAACCCCTCTCGGCCTTCCTAGTGGGGTCCAAAGGAGTGCAGAGCATGACATTTGGCACCAGTATGGCTGCAGGAACTGCCAGAAACATGCCAAAGGTGACACATGACTGCCTTAGGGGTTCCGCTCCGGATTTTCTGTTAGAGTTTACTCCCTTAGACTTGGTCTCGCCCGAGACGTCCACAAGGCAATGGGGTTGTTAGCTCCTATCCCTGAGCAAGGGCCCTAACAAGTAAACTGTGTGATTTCATGAGGGAAAGGGAAGGGGATGCGAGGAGGGAGGGGGTGGGGGGAAGGGATTGATATATGCATTGAAATAGTGGTTAGAAGAAGAAAAAGTAACCACTTACCGTGAAACGTGTGAGCTCACATTAAGAGGTTAAGGGATTGTTTTCTGAAAGCTGTCCTATCAAGGATATCGGCCGGAATTTTATGCCCCCCGCAAACGAGTGGGTTGGTGGCTTGGCAGTGCGTAAAATTGAGTTGGAGGTGAGGGGTGGGGGGTGGGGAGTGGCTATTCCCGATTCCCTCCTGCCCCGCTGCAAGTTTACGCAGGGTGGCAGTGGTGAGAAACGGCCCATCCGCCCCAGGCCATTCAAGGCCCTTAAGTGGCCAATTAATTGGTACTTAATGGCCTCCACACGCTCCCTCGGGTATTTTACACTTGGCTGGCGGGCAGCTGAGGCCTCAAAAACCCTGCCTGGTGAAACGAGGCGGCCTTCTTGCAGCCTGGGGGTTTCATCTCGATCGGGCACCCTGTGCCCCAAGGAGGGCCAGCTCCGAAGCCTCAACCACCCCCAAAGCACAAAATTCCCCCTGCCCCCCTAACTAGCTCTACTTGCCTCGTAGGGGCTCGGCCAACTGTCCCCGGCTTAGCCCTAAAACATTCCTTAGTTCCGAAGCCGTCCTTCATCGTCTTCCAATGGCTAGGTGTAGTCCCGGCAGTGGCCACCGCTCCCAGTGGCACTGCTGTGACTAAGAACTGCTGGCCCACTGATTGGCTAGCAGCTCCATTAGGCGGGATTTCCTGACTCAAGGAGGCGGAAGTCCCACTCAAGACCAATTGAGGGCCTGGGGAGCGAAAAATCCCGGTCTGGCTGTCCAGGCTCGTTGGAGGTGGGCTCGCCACTGACATTTTGGGCCAGTGGACTGGACTTGCTGCTGAATGAAAAATTCCGGCCATCGTTGCTTGGCCAAGGAACCAGACCCTAAGTCAGAAGGCTCAATGAGGTGGTCTCATGTCTGGGAAGCTAACAAGCAGGGAGAAGACAGATGTCCAATACCAATTGACCAGCAGGCCAGTCAGCTAGCTGGGTGATCAGCTGATACCCTGTATTCCAAAGCAACCTACAAGCAAGAAAATAAAAGGGGCAATCCTAGGAACCTTAAATGTTATAAATGCAACAAGGTCAGACACTAAATAGGCAATTGCTAGTCCAAGAGAAAATCCAGTGCACAGTCAGTCAGCAAGATACAAGTTCCTTCGGAGCTGCACAATAGCATCATGGAATATGAACAGTACTTATACCTGATTTTGAACCATAATCCCGATTCCAGATTTAACAGAAACATCTTTTCCTTTACTACTTCTATGAACTTGGACATTCCCATTTGCAAAGAACAGCAAGCTCTTCCCCGGGAATCATTGGAACTGCCCTCGCTCCCCACATTAAAAGGAGGCTGATTTCAAAATTCGAAAAATAAAATGATGGCCTCCTCACAACTGGTCAAGAAATCCTGCAATGCTATCCTGCATTGCTCTATTGCACACAAAAATTCTCACTTCTTAATTGAAACAGCTTTATTGCAGATTTCAATACTTACAACAAACATGACAAAGCAATTTGCAAATTTGAGTAATAGGATTCAGAATCCAATTGTGCAACTAAAGTCACTCAGTTCTAATGGCCTAAAAGCTGGAAAAATTGTTTTATTATCCGTCATGACCAAAATTTTAACCTGTTAGATTTCATCTGTCCCCCATAAACCTTTTCTGCCTTAAACTTATACTGTGATGTAAGGTTATGCATACGTTAAGTAGAGATCTGGGACTGAAAGATATCAAAAGCACAAAGCAGGATCTTGTATACAAAACAGTGCAATTAACTTACAAAGAACCAGGATCAAATATTCTAAACAATATGCATTCCAAGACTGTGGTATTACTTTTCGAATTATCTGTCATCTGTCACATCAATATCATGTATACAGTATTTAAAGTTAATGTGCTAGGGAACTGCAGGTTTTTTAACTCACTTGGCAGTGGGAGATGAGATGGGGAGGTGGTGGCGCAGTGGTAATGTCACTGGACTGGTAGCCCAGAGGCCCAGGCTAATGCTCTGGGTACGTGGGTTCAAATCCCACCATGGCAGATGGTGAAATTTGAATTCAATTAATAAATCTGGAATTAAAAAGCTAGTCTAGTGTGACCATAAAGCCATTGTCAATTGTTGTAAAAACTCATCTGGTTCACTAATGCCCTTTAGGGAAGGAAATCTGCTATCCTTACCTGGTCTGGCCTACATGTGACTCCAGATCCACAGCAATGTGGTTGACTCTTAAAAAATGCCCTCTGAAATGCCACTCAGTTCAAGGGCAGTTAGGGATGGGCAATAAAGGCTGGCCTAGCCAGCGATGTCCACATCCCTTGAAGGAATAAAAAAAACCCAACTATATTATATGAACATGTAAACCTATCTAACTAAGGTTACATTTTGCTGTTTTACTGTCTCCCCACCTTCCTTTGGGAAGGAGGTTGGGATTGCCTAATGGTTCATAAACACTTCTATAGATCACAATCAGTGCTTCTGTGGGTTGCCATTCTGAGCAGTATAAAATGGAAAATAATGTCTGTCTACTACCACTGACCTAATCCGCACATCAGCAACCAGAGGATAAGATATTGTAAGGAGTGTACTTATCAGGGTGCGATTTTGATATTTTATCTTCAACTTGTGACATGACCAAAATTGGTAGATGCCTCAAACAGGCAATGAGCTGAATTTGAGCAAAGTTTGGATATGAACTCATCATCTGAATGGACTTCCAGCCTTCTAACACATGGATTTACAGTTGCATTTGCATTTCTTATTACAACATTTATTGAAATAAAATTGCTTCCGTTGCATTGTTTGTCTTTGAGACTATTGGCTAGAAATTCCTCTGTGTCATACTTGGTAAACATATTCAAAGTAGTGAAAGAAAGACTTGCATTTATATAGCACCTTTTGAAAACTCAGGACATCCCAAAGTGCTTTACAGCTGATGAAGGACTTTCGAAGTGTGGCCACTGGTGTAATGTAGGAAATGCAACAGCCAATTCATGCACAGTAAGGTTGCAAAAACAGCAACATGATAATGACCTGTTTATTAACGTTGGCGAAGTGTTGATACATACTGGCCAATATGCAGGGGAGAAAGCCCCTGTTCTTCCACAAATAGTGCCATGGGAGCTTTTACATCCATCCAAGAGAACAGGTGGGGACTTAGTTTAATGTCTCATCCAAAAGATAGCACCTCCAAAAGGGCAGCACGCCCTCAGTGGAATGACAGTTAGATTAAGTGCACAGAAACCACAAAACATCTGACTCAGATGTGAGCGTGCTGCTATTGAGTCATAGCTGACACCCAAGTGAGGGCTCTCTATCGATTCTTTTAAAGAAGTGAACACTCACTCTATTTAAAAGAATTGGGCTGGGTTTCACCATTCTGACAGAGGCCTGCCTCGGAGGCTGAGGCCAGGAGCGCCCAGCCTGATCCTTCCAGCGGCAGTGAGGCTCCGTGGCGGCCCCCACCTCCCCGCTGGCCAACAGGACCTCAATTTGCATATTTAAATCATTAAACAAATTTATTTAAATATACTTACCGGCAATCTTCCAGTCCCGCAAGATCTTCAGCGCAGTGGCTGGCACTCAATTCCCCATCTGGGAAGAGCAGATGTGACACTGGTGGGGGTGAATTAAGATTTTCAGTGCGGGGGCGGGGGGATGGGGTCAAATAAGCATCATCAGTGTAGAGGATGGTGGGAAAGGGTGAACTTTCAACTTTGTGCAGTCTGGAGGCTGGAAGGTGAGAATTCAAAGGTAAGTGTTTGGTGAGGGTGGTGGGGAGGGAAAATACATACTGTAATTTTTATTGGGGTGTTGGAAAGGGACGTTAGAATTTTATTTTGTAAACTAAAGGACTGACTGCTCTTTAAAAATGGCGCCAGTCCTGCGCACAGGCAACTGACGCCATTGCCGGGGACGGTTAGCCCGCCCCTCCACATGATTGGCAGGGGGCGCGCAGGCTGCCCCGGCTATTTAAAATAGCCACTACACAGGAGATCGCGGGGACTCTTCAGTGCGCGGTCCGCACATGCAGGCTGCCATTTTTTGAGCTCGCCACCAGGTGCGACGCCAGACCCTTAAAATCCAGCCCAATGGCTTTGTTAGAATAGCACATTTTGGTTATGCACCTGTGAATCCCATTGGACATTCATCTATCTTTAAGGAGCTACATGCCAGATCTTCTTATGGAGATATTTCATCCAAGCACCTTCAGCAATTTGTTAAAAGCAACACACAGAAGAATTTCTGTCTCCAAAGACAATTTACCTTCTCTTTACAAAATGTTAGTAAGATCAATATGTAGAGGGAGGGTTCGAGTTTTAAAAGAAGAGCTATCCTGGAACTCAGCAAGCTCTGTCTCAAGTTGGTTTGGGCATGTAAGTGCAAATCTTGTACATGTATGAAACCTCCCTCTTTTGAACTTTTCTTTATCTGTCAGCTCATTAATAAAGACAATGCATGCAGCCATGACAGAACTGCCTCATTCATGGTTTGTACGCCTGTAGCATTTAGAGGTTAACTAGGAGATGTTTGCAGCATTAGATTGAAAATTACTCACATGAATGATTTATTCAATAGAACGCAAATACTCCCTGCCTGCTTACTCTGAAGACTGCGCAGGTCATGACCGAGCCTACATTCCTGACAAGAGGATTTGCATGTTTTGGCACATTCTTCAATGACAACTGGGTATGTGGTGTGGAAATCCTCTCCCTGAGGCTACAGGTGCGGAGGAGAGGAACAGAGCGTTGCAGTCAGCAGGCCAGCAGAAATAGCTAGCCTGTGGCTCATTTCTTCAGTAATGAAAATTATCTTTTGTAGCAGATCTGAATTTTAAGAAATGGATGGTTATCTATTACAGAGAGTGAATTTTACTACGTTTCTGTAAAAGTGTCCAAATAGTAATGACCTCCCACTGCATCTTATATATTGTCATACAAATCTTAATAGGTTCCTTGATATTTCAGAAGTAAAATCTTTTGTCTCTGAGTCACACAGATTGGGAAGGTGTCAGGCTCAATCTGCAGTCTTTACTGTGCTTGCTGATCTTAGCTGAAATAAGAGAAGGAAACTACATCTGGCCACAGCACCTTTGCACTGCAGCAGGAAATTTCAGCTAGATATCTTGTTAACCAGTGACTCTTGCTCAAATGTTTGTTTGGCTGTACTGCACTCTGTGGTCAGATATCTCGTTGGTTCATATCAAAGTGGATAATGGCTAATTAGATGGGGTACTGTAGGATGACATCCACCCACGCACACCCCTCATCTGTTGAACCATGAAGGAAGGCTTCATTAGAAGAGCATTAGAAAACCAAACTTAAAAATGTTTTTTTTTAACTCAAGTGACACAACTTTCATTTCGAATCATGCTTTGCCAATTGTCTAAATTCATTGACCTCTTTGTTAGGGCATGGAGGCAAGATCTCACCAAATGGCTACTATTTTTGTTTGAGCCTTCACAGTGACCATTAACATGCTTTTTGATTATGGGGGGGCACATCACAGCCGGGGACAATGCTTTCCTCAGCATACACCCACATATGTTCATGTTTGGTATCATGGAGCACAGGAGGCCATTCGGCCCATCATGCTTGTTCCAGCTCTTTGAACAGGCTATGCAATTAGTTCCAATCCTCTGCTCTTTCCCCTTCAAGCATTCATCCAATTCCCTTTTAAACGTTACTATTGAAACTGCTTCCATCACCCTTTTAGGTAGTACATTCCAAATCAAAATCAGTAGGAGCAGGAATTTCAGCTAAGTTTCCCTTGCTAGCCCAGGGGCATGATAACCAATGTCACCCTACTCCCATCTTAACTGAAATTAGCTAATTCAGCATCTCGAACCAAACTGACCTGTATGAACAGACTGGATAAACTCAATGAATGATCTGAATGTTCACTACTTTAATTTCCAAGTAACATCACAGAACATTGACGTAAAAAAGTCAGCCAAGAAAGCTGTAAAGCAAGTACGTTTTCACTCACAAATTGACACTACAGCCAACGATGTTGATACTGTGTCATTTGTCATCATATTAACTTCTCAACTTCTTTAGTCAATCTCTACTGAAGTATCACAGACTATCTAAGCTATGACATAAGCGATATTTGATATCAGGTACCTGTCAGTAAACCAGTCTTGTGATTTGAATTGTGTGGCCTGCTCAAATGAAGATTGTCCTTTTATTCTTTCATGTCACTCTCTGTTCGTTAGATGTTGCCATAACCCATCAGTGACACTTGAAAAAAGAGGAAAAATCATACTTTATTCCCAGCCAGGCTGCTCCAACTGCCCACACAGTACTTTAAAGTCCACCATCTAAGTGAAAGGACTAAGACGGCCTCTCATATGTGGATGACAGACATCCATTGATAACAACCAAGAGGCAATCTGTCTTCCAGGTCATTTACCCTTCCAGCTGAAGGAGGAAACATGATGACAAAGTCGACAGTGGAAACTTTGTAACCAAAGAATATAATCTAACTATTAAAACAGAGTATTCAAACACATTCAGTCATTTGGACGAAAGCAAAATACTGTGGATGCTGGAAATCTGAAATCAAAACAGAAGATGCTGGAAATGCTCAGCAGGTCTGGCAGCAGCTGTGGAGAGAGAAACAGAGTTAATGGCCAAGATTTAATTTAATGATGGGGGTTTCGACATCCGGAAAAAATGACAACCGAGGTCCACGCGTCGCCTCTTATCTGGAAGGCCCACCGAGTCCAGTGCCAATCAAGCACTTAAGTGGACAGCGGCATGGCTGCCACAGGATCAAGGACCCATCACCAGAAGTCCTGGCCTTGGAGAGCTGCCGGGCAATCAGCAGGCCGCCCCCCCACCCTTCCTGATGCTGGGACCCTCGTTTGGGCACTAAGTGTCTTTTAACAAGGGACACCCCGGCGCTGGGAAGCAGCCTACATGGCTTTTCATGCTGTGCTTCCCGTGCAGTGACAGGGCTACCACTGCACGGCTAATCACAGCTACGGCAGGAAGAGGCCCTTAATTGGCGTTAATTGCCCAGTTAAGGCCCTCAATTGACGGCGGGGTGGGAAAGCCATTTGGGAAGGCCGTTCACAGGACTTCCCTGTCAGACCAAATTTTGGCAAAGGCGGGAAGGTGGTGGGAACCTCCTCCTCCCCACCACCATCCCATCCAATTGTATGCTCTCACAGCCTCCAAACCTGCTGTAGGAAAGAGCATAAAATTCCTCCCAGTGTTTCAGGTCGATGACCTTTCATCAGAACTGGCAAATGTCAGAAATGTAATAGGTTTTGAGCAAGTGAAAGGCGGGAGGAGGGAAGAAGAACAAAAGGGAAGGTCTGTGATAGGGCGGTGGGCAGGAGAAATTCAATAACAAAATTGTCATGGAACAAAAGGCAAAGGGAGTGGTAATAGTTGGAGTAAAAGACAAGGCATTTGTCCAGAGAGAGTGTTAATGGCAGAATAATGAACAGCTCTGTTTGGAAGCATCTGCAGTAGTTTGCTTTTATTCTGCATTTCTGTAGGCACTGTTTTTCAGATGAGATGTTAAACTGTGGCTCATCTGTTCAGGTGAATGTAAAAGATCCCCAGGAGAGTTTTCTTGCTGGCATGACCAAAATTTATCCTTCAAACAACACCACTCAGAAAATATTAACTGGTCATTCATCTCATTTGTGCTTATGAGCACTTGCAGTGTGTATATTGGCTGCTAACAATAGTGGCTGCTCACTAAACAAAATTCATTGGTTGTGAAGCATTCTGGAATGTCTTCAGGACACGACAGCAATTTCTTTACATTTAAATTTAAACTGAGCTCACAACATTGGGGGAATTTTATGCTCTCCCCAGGCTGGTTTAGAAGTGGGGAGAGCATATAATTAGGGGGGATGGTGATGGTGGGGGTCCACACCACCCTCCCGCTTCCAGCCAAATTAAGTCTGGGGTGGGAAGGCCATGTAAATGGCATTCCTGCCCGGCTGCCAATTGAGGCCCCTAAGTGGGCAATTAATGCCCAATCAATGGCGTCGTCCTGCCGCTGCCGGAATTAGCCCAGCGACGGGCAGGATTGCTTGCCAGCTCCAGGGGTTGAGAGTGGGTCCCTCTTTAAAGGCTCTTAGTGCCCGTACAAGGGACCCAGCATCGGGAAGGGAGGGCCCACTGAGGACGATGTACCTGCCCATGCTTCCGAGCCCCCAAAACCCCCATTCCTTTTGCCGGTGGTCAAGACCCCTTCTTCAAGACAAAAACCCAGCCCATATGTGCAAATGCACACACACACAAAGTTCTCTCTTGGATCTGACTGTCCAATTGCAGTCAGGCAGTATAAACAAGGTATTGCAACTGTGAATGGATACTCTAGCTATTTGGCTGGGTCCAGCAGCTGCCTGAATCCAAAAGTCAAAACATGAAACAAAAATATTCATTTTTATTTCAGCCATTGGAGGGTAAGTAGATCTGTCTGGGTGCGAGTCAGTGGGACCAAGTCACAACACATTCCAGGAACACAAGGTTGACCTTGCCAGATATGGGAAACTCACCTCATTTAAATAAAAACTAAGACCTTTCCATGAGAATTGTGCGTTGTCCAGGAAGCTCTGTTAATTGGAGTGGCAGGAAATTGTGTCGTGCTTAACCTATAAAGGGGCCATATTCTTATCATTTTCCCAGCAGCCCTTCAAGGGCACATCAGCCTTGGTAAAAGCTGCCTGGGCATGGAAGGGTGAGGGAGAGAGGTATCCAGCAAAAAAAAGTGCTGGCATTCCCAATGCAAAGAAATGAAATGGACTCTGACAGGTACTGGAGCAGTCTTACATTGGACTCCCTATTTGCTTGCTGGCAAAGAGAATGCTCTTCTGCAGAGGTGGATGGAAGAAGGCACTCCCGAGCACACAACGGCAATGCATCATGTATCAGACTGGTGACCTTGCTCTGAAACCGAATCTCTGCTAAATCAGAGCCTGCAGAAGCAGTTATCATAGATCATTGGCAGATATGTGTGCCAAGGCCTGAAGTTATGGTTGGTGACATAATGATACACGCTTGCTGATCTCATCTGCAGGCTTCCTTTCATCTGCAACCAAGAAGTACTGTATTTGGAATGAATTAAAATCAACTCCCATTATTAACTTTACCTTCAGTTGCAGGAGAAGACTGCAGCTTATATATACCCAGACAGTTTGTGATTCCCTGAGCTCCTGTGAAAATTGACACTCGAAGAACAGGTTGTGTGCTCCTGTCTTCACCTGTTCCTGTTCTGCTGAAGTCCTGCAAACACTTCACTTGCTTTCTGTGATTTAAGGGCAACCATGAGCTCTTTGTTTGGGGATGCTTTAACACAAAGGTTCTGTAATTAGTAAAAAAAAAGACTTTCAATTATATAGCATTTGTCACGACCATCAGACATCGTGAAGTGCTTTACTGCCAATGAAATACTTTGAAATGTAGTCACTGCTGTAATGCAGGAAACACAGAAGCCAATTTGTGCACAGCAAGCTCCCACAAACAGCAATGTGATAAAGATCAGATAATCTGTTTATGTGCTGTTGATTGAGGAATAAATATTGGCCAGAATAGTGCTATGGATCTTATACTGCCACCTGAATGGGAAGACATGGTTTTGGTTTAACGTCTCATCCGAAAGACAACATTTCTGATATTGCAGCACTCCCTCAGTACTGCACTGGTGTGTCATCCTTGACTTCTGTGCTCAAGTCTTGGAGTGGGACAGGAACTCAGAACCTTGTAACTCAGGGATGAGAGTGCTATCAACTGAGCCACAACTAACAATAGTATGTAAATAAGCAATGCAAAACATTTCCTACATTATCCCGAGGAAACAAATCAATTCTTTAAAGATTTTTGCTTAAATTGACTACTTTGCCTGTCTTGTGAGCAAGGTTCTAGCTTTAATCTCATTCAACTGCACACTTTCAAAATTCAACTGCAGAACACGCTTAGACGTTTGTCTGGGATCAGCACCACTGGGGGTTTCACTTTGACAGCTCCAATGCGATCCACTCAAGGATTACCAGACTCAAGCTTTTATACACCAACATCGGTTTGCAGCATAACACAAAGCGTTACTTTATTGTGGTGTCAGCATTTTTATCGCTGACTCAGAAGGTTGTCAATCAAGCCCCGCTAAGGGACTAAACGAGGCCAACACTGTGGTGCTGTATTGAGGAGGCACTTAATTGTTGGAAGCGCTGTCTTTCAGATGGGACATTAAAACAAGGCCCTGCTTACCTGTTCCAATCAATGTAAGAAATAGCATGGCATTATTAAAAGAGAAAAGAGTTTGTGTTGTGGTTGCCATTCACCCCTGAAACACACCACCAAAACTGATCATTGACTTAAATATCTTTTTTGCTCGGTGCGGGACTTACTGTGTGCAAGTTGGTAACCCTACCTTTGTAATGACAGGGATTACACTACAAATGTAATTAGTTGGCTTTGATGTTGTTGGAACATGGGAACAAAAGTAAGCCATTCAGCCCATCGAGCCTGTTTCACCATTCAATGAAATTATGACTGATACGTATCCTAATTCCAGAAAGTGCTGGAAATACTCAGCAACTCTAATGAAAGGTCACTGACCTGAAACGTTAACTTTGCTTCTCTCTCCACAGATGCTGCCACACCTGCTGAGTATTTCCAGCACTTTCTGTTTTTATTTCAGATTTCCAGCATCGGCAGTATTTTGCTTTTATTATGTATCCTAATTCCAATGATCCGCCTTGGCTCCAAACCCTTCAATACCGTTGGCTAGCAAAAAATTATCAATTTCAGATTTAAAATTAATAATTGAACTGGTAGCTATTACTTTTGGTCAGAATTTCACACTTTGCCACCCTTTGTGTGAAGAAGTGTTTCCCAACATCGATCTTGAATGGCCTGCACTGATTTTAAGGTTATGTCCCCTTGTCCTAGACTCTCCCACTAGCAGAAAAAGTTTCCATCTGCCCTACATTACAACCTCAGGACATGAAAAGCACAGGACAGATGTAACTTCTTCCTTTAAATGCACCCTTAGACATTGGACAACTGTGTAAACCAAAGATAGATAATGGGGAAGAGGGAGGAAAGCAATTGACTTTAGTCATTATGTCCAACATTGTGAACAAGTTGGGAACATTTTCTCTGGTCACTATTTCCAGCAAAATCAAATCTTTGAATGTATTTATGTTTTTAATAGGAATAGTAGGAGGTCTTTTCACTGTTTATAATGTCATTAACAATTAAACAACTAACAATGGGTTAATTGAAATTTTTAAGACTGAGATCAATAAATTTTTATCAGTGAAGGATACCAGCGCATATGGAACAAATGCAGCTGGATGGAGTTGAGGTAGAGAGTATTTAACGAAATGGCAGACAGGTTTGAGGGACTGAATGGCTTACTCCTGTTCCTATGTCCCCATGCAACAAATAGTGACCAGAGAAAATCTTCATCCATAATGACAATTCTTTTTGAACATGCTATTGTCTATGGAATCTCAATTCAAAAATAATTTTACTGTGGATAGTTTGTAATAGCCCTTCCAAAAAATGCAAAAATTCTTCACTAGTAAGTTGTAGATGATGAACCAATGTCGGAATTTTACCCTTGGCGGACAGGAGCCTCGCATTCTGCGGTCCCCAGGCCTTAAACTGGTGTGAGGCAGGACTTCCATCTCATTGAGGCAGGAAGTCCCGCTTAATGGAGCTGCCAGCCAATCAGCGGGCCGGCAGCTCTTAGTTCCAGCAGCGCCACTGGGAAGGGTACCCACTGCTGGGACTGCAACCCAGCTGAAGATGGAAGATGTCGGGGGCCCCAGAGAACGGGTAAGATTTTGGGGCCTTGCCGGGGGCAATTGGTCAGTCCCCGATGAGGCAAGGGTGGTTGATTGTGGGGACAAATGGTGTGTTGGGCATTGGGGCTAGTTGGGGCATCAGGGGCAGCCCTCCGTCGGGCACAGGGTGCCTGATCAGGAGGGCCCCCACCCCCAGGCCGTCAGAAAGCTGCCTACTTTTAACAGGCAGCTTTTCTCAGGCCTGGGCCGCCCGCCTGCCAAGGGTGAAATCCCCGTGGCGACAGGTGGAGGCCCTTAAGTGACTGTTATCTGGCCACTTAAGGGCCTTGATTGGCCTGGGGCGGGCAGGAAGGCCCTGCGTAAAGTGGCAGTGGGAGTGGGTAGGGAAAGGCGCCCCGAGCCTCCCACTCCATTTTACACACACCCCCACCCTCCCGCCACCATCCTGCTCTTTGGGGGAGGGGGCATAAAATTTCAGCCTTTGTCAACTTTTCAGATGTTATTTCTGTCCTTGACTTGCACTATTATCTTGTTCCTGGGAGATTATCCTAGAATGTTACTTTGGTCTGCGAATTGGTAATGATCACTTCATTTTTTGGCAAAAAGTCTTACTGACCAGCAAACACATTATGCACAATATTCTGCATAATTTTGACGCATTTGTCCAATCAAGTAATTTGAAGAACAATGTAAAGCATTTCAGAAATGCTGGGAGCTAGGACTTATGATCATAAACAATAAGATAAGTTGAAAACCTATTTCAATATAAAAAGTTGCATTTGCTTTTCAGAGTAACACAGGCCAACGTATTTGGCAAATTGTACAAATCTCAAAAGAGATTTTGGCAAAGGTTTTAGTACTTCCATTGTCTCCTGCTGTGAAAAGTCCAATTAACATCAGCCAAGCTGAGCCAAGCATGCACTGTGTCTTAAGTGACATATGAGTATTGGCGGACAGGAAAAGATCCTCTGATCTATTCGTCCGGTCCCACACAATTATATATTGTGTATCACAATATATACCTCTCCTCCTCACCCAAAAACATGTGATCTCCTGGGATCCACATCCTCAGAATTTGTGAAGAACTCATTAACAAGAACAATTCCTGCTGTTACACTAATCAGCGGCTGATTTTATTTCCAGGTGTTGGACTTGTTTCATACTGTTTTTACTCAGATCATTATACTCTTTGGAGAGAAGCTGATTCATGTCAACAAGATATTTCTGCAACAGCCTAGAAGCATTCCAAACCTGACCATCATTCATGCACCCCCACCCCCAACAAACAGAACTTCTGTTTGACAGAAAATAACTGTTTATAAAGTTTTGCTTTCTGTATATTTTGATCAAACTTTAGTCCTCGAGTGGTGTGGCATAAGATCATTTAATGAAGTGTTACACAAGCTGGTTGCTTAGTTTTCTACAATCTAAGTAACCCTAAGAAAGGCTTGCATTTATCTAGCACCTTTCATGACCTCAGGACATCCCACAGCACTTTACAGCCAATTAATCAGCTGATGAATCAGTGGTTCTCCATGTTGAAGACCAACTGGAAGAAGCACTGAGGGTAGCAAGGGCACAAAATGTACTCTTTTGGGGGACTTCAATGTCCATCACCAAGTGTGGCTCGGTAGCACCACTACTGACCAGGCTGGCTCAGTCCTAAAGGACATAGCTGCTTGACCTCATCCTCACCAATCTACCTGTCACAGATGGATCTGTCCACAACGGTATTGGTAGCAGTGATCACCACACAGTCCTTATGGAGACGATGTCCCATCTTCACACAGAGAGTATCCACCATCGTGTTGTGGGCACTATCACCGTGCTAAGTGTAACCTCATGGCCTGGCATATCCCCTACTCTACCATTACCATCAAGCCGGGGGAACAACCCTTGTTCAATGACGAGTGCAGGAAAGCATGTCAGGAGCAGCACCAGGCATACCAAAATTGAGGTGTCAGCCTGGTGAAGCTACAACACAGGACTACTTGCATGCCAAACAGTGGAAGCAGCATGCAATAGACAGGACTAAGTGATCCCACAACCAACGGGTCAGATCTAAGCTCTGCAGTCCTGCCACATCCAGTCGTGAATGGTGGTGGGCAATTAAACAACTGATAGGAGGAACAGGCTCCACAAATATCCCCATCCACAATGATGGAGGAGCCCAGCACATCAGTGCAAACGGCAAGGCTGAAGCATTTTCATCCATTTTCAGCCAGAAGTGCCGAGTGGATGATCCATCTTGACCTCCTCCTGAGGTCCCCAGCATCACAGATGCCAGTCTTCAGCTAGTCCGATTCACTCCATGTGATACCAAGAAATGACTGAAGGCACTGGATACTGCAAAGTCTATGGGCCCTGACAACATTCTGGCAATAGTACTGAGGACCTGTGCTACAGAACTAGCTGTGGTCCTAACCAAGCTGTTCCAGCACAGCTATAAACACTGCCATCTACCCGGCAATGTGAAAAATGGCCCAGGTATGTCCTGTGCACAAAAAGCAGGACAAATCCAACCTGGCCAATTAATGCCTCATCAGTCTACTCCTGATCATCAGCCGTGACCAAAGTTGTCGTTGACAGTGCTATCAAGTGGCACTTTTTCAGCAATAGCCTGCTCACTGACACACAGTTTGGGTTCCATCAGGGCCAATCAGCTGCTGACCTAATTACAGCCTTTGTTCAAACATGGATAAAAGAGCTGAACTCAAGATGTGAGGTGAGAGTGACTGCCCTTGACTTAAGGCAGTATTTGACCAAGTATGCCATCAAGAACCCCTAGAAAACTGGAGTCAATGAGAATCAGGGACAAAACTCTCCACTGGTTGGAGTCATACCTAGCACAAAGGAAGATGGTTGTGGTTGTTGGAGGTCAATCATCTCAGTCCCAGGACATCACTGCAGGAGTTCCTCAGGGTAGTGTTCTAGGCCCAACCATCTTCAGCTGCTTCATTAATGACCTTCCCTCCATCACAAGGTCAGAAGTGGGGATGTTCGCTGATGATTGCCCCACATTCAGCATCTCCTCAGATACTGAAGCAGCCCACGTCCAGATGCAGCAAGACCTGGACAATATCCAGGCTTGGACTGATAAGTGGCAAGTAACATTCACGCCACACAGTGCCAGGAAATGACCATCTCAAACAAGAGAGAATCTAATCATCTCTGCTTGACGTTCAGTGGCATTATCATTGCTGAATCACTCATGATCAACATCCTGGGGTCACCATTGACCAGAAACTGAACTGGACAGGCACATAAATGCTGTGGCTACAACAGCAGGTCAGAGGCTGGGAATTCTGTGTTGAGTAACTCACCTCCTGTCTCCCCAGTGCCTGTCCACCATCTACAAGGCACAAGTCAGGAATGTGATGGAATACTCTTGACTTGCCTGGCTGGGTGCAGCTCCAACAACACTCAAGAAGCTCAACACCATCCAGGACAAAGCAGCCCACTTGATTGGCATCCTATCCACCACCTTCAACATTCACTCCCTCCACCAGCAATGCACAGTGGCAGCAGTGTATATCAGGTACAAGGTGCACTGCAACAACTCGCCAACGCTCCTTCGACAGCACCTTCCAAACTCAGGACCTCTACCACCTAGAAGGACAAGGGCAGCAGATGCATGGGAACACCACCAGCTGCAAGTTCCGCTTCAAGTCACACACCATCGTAACTTGGAACTATATCGCTGTTCCTTCACTGTCACTGGGTCAAAATCCTGGAACTCCCTCCCTCACAGCATTGTAGGTGTACCTACACCACATGGACTGCAGCGGTTCACGAAGGCAGCTCACCACCACCTTCTCAAGGGCAATTAGGGATGGGCAATAAATGCTGGCCTAGCCAGTGATGCCACATCCCCCAAACGAATCAAAAAACAGTACATTTGAAGTCTAGTCACTGTTGTCACATAGGAAATGAAACAACCAATTTTCACACAGCATGCTCTCACAAACAGCAATGTGCTAATGACCAGATAATCTGGTTTTGTGATGTTGACTGAGGGATAAATATTGGAGAAGGCACTGGGGATAAACTCTTCTGCTCTCCTTCAAGATAATGCCATGGAATCCTTGGCATCCACCTGAGGGCAGATAGGGTCTTGATTTCACATTTCATCTGAAAGTCAGCACCCTCGCAGTACAGCACTGGAGTATCAGCCTGGATTTTTTAAAATAAGTCCCTGGAGTGGGACTTGAACCTACAACCTTCTAACTTAGAGATGACAGTGCTATCAACTGAGCTACTGCCTGGAAATTATGGAACTAGAAATCAATATGAATTCTAAACAAACAGCAAGGTTTTTAAAGCCATAATTCTCATTATGGAAAAAATCTACTGCAATTGGTTTTGGTGCTGTTCAGTTTTTATAATCTTTATCATTATAAAATGCACTTGGCCTACATTGTGATTTTTCTTCTGAATATTGTTACAGACAGGTTCAAAATGATAGGGATGGTTTCCACTTTTCACCTCTCAACTGACCGAAGACAGTGGGCTGGACTTTACAGCCCCCCCTGACGTCGGGTGTCGTGGTGGGTGGGGGGCCGGGGGTTGGCTGGAAAATGTCTCTGGGAGAGGCCCGCTATGGGCCTCGATGCCGGGAAGGCCTGGCCTGATATTGCCAGTGGCAGCGAGGCCGCGTGGCGGCGCCCCCCCGCTCGGTTACGGAAGCAACATTTACATAGTCAAAAAATATAAATGAATTACATACTTAACCGCTCCTGCTGTCTGTTCCGTTGCCATTGGTGGTGGCGGCCAGCACTGCTGCGCCTTCGCATCTCCGAGGCGGAACACTGGTGGGGAGGGGGGAGCAAGTAAGTATTTCAGTGTGGGGGGGGGCGGGGTCAAACTATTCTGATTGGTGGAGGGGATGGCGGGAAGGGTTTGAAGTGAAAAGTTAATGAACTTTGCAGGGGAAAGGTCAGGTACTCAAGGTAAGTATTTTGTGGGGTGTGACGGCAAGGAATGAACCGAATGGATATTGGGGGGTGGGAGAGGGGATAGAGACATTCCTTTAAGTTTTTTAATTAAATCTAAAATGCCTCTTCCTTTAAATATTTAAATGAAATGTAAGGACTAGAAGCCCTTTAAAAATGGCGTCGGCGCCAGCGTAGTGGCGTTGGATGCCGTTGCCGGACCGCTCGCCCCCTCCACATCATCAGGGGGGACGGGCGGTCTGCCCGGCCATTCAAATGAGCCACCACGCTGAATATCACAGTGGCGCCATGAGGAGCGAACCACCAACTTTGAAGCTCGCTGCTGAGATTGGTGGCGAGCATTTAAAATTCAGCCCGGTGTGTTTTATTAGAATTGTGTTTCAACCCTTGAGTGTTTTAATGGTCAATCAACAGACAAGTGGCAAGTTTTCTCATAGGGTTAAAAAACCTGCTTATTAAACAATATTCGCAGCTTCACCCACTCTCTCTCTCTCACACACACACACATTTAGAAATTAAAAGATAGCATGTATTTAGGTCTGATGGTTTTAAAAATAGTTCATTATGAAACCTTGCTCATTTTCCCAGGAGGAAGATTTAAAAACGATGCAGGCCTGTTTTCCTTTTTCCTCGTTAACCAAAGTCAGACTTGGGACATTTCAGGTGGACGGATGGCTTGTTGAAGACTTCTTTGGTTAAATCTCAGTCACAATTCAATGGCAAAAAAAATCCTGTTACAATTTCTTAGGCAGGGAGTTTCAAGGTCACCTTTCATCTATGCCTCTAGGTAATTTAAAGACGGTATTCTGTTAGGGTCTTTCTTCTTGCTGGGATGGGTCTCTCTTCCTTCTGGCTTTCTGCTTTCCACAGAAAATGTCTCTTATTAAAAACTCATGATCAGAAACTTGGTTTCTCTCAGGTGACCCAAGTTTCTCTTCCATTGTGTTTTCATAAATGGTGTGTTAATGCATGGCCATTGTTAAACAAGGATTTAGATATTGCTCATCTCTATGCATCTTATAAAGTTGTGTTTGTTTCACACCCATTCTGAGTTTGAGTCTGGAGTCTCTATGTTTGCAAAGTCATTGTTAGCCCAACTTGTTGAAGAGGGGTAGCCATTGACATTGAATGGGCCATTTACATTTCTATACTTTCTTCAATACTTGACCAGACATGACAATTTGTTCAGGACTCCAGCAGTTACCATGTATATTTATAATACAGGAGAGGTCACCTGACCTCTTACTCCATCTTGTTTTGCAGAAAAAAATTTCAGTTTTGAGTTCAATTCATCAGTTCATTTTATATTTCATAATTTCTCCTTGTGTGAGCGTAACAATACAATAATGGGTGCAGGTGCAAAATGTGTTCCAGGAACTACTTTTCCCTTTATTGGCCAGCTCAAAAAACTGGAGCAACTAATGTCATAGACATTGATGTTAATATGATGGAGGCTGTACGCTGTCTTGCAAGCAGCTTTAGTCCAGGTTAGGCCAGATACCTTTTCTTACCAGTTTAAGGTAATCTGATGCAACAAAAATGTATCGAAACCACAAGGAAAAGAAACTATGTGCGCTAGTAGAGATTCATGCTGTTAACCAGGAACCACATCTTTGGCATATGATCTGAATGATTGGTTATGTCATAACTTTTCACTCAAAACTAGTGGAAAATTGTTTTCACAAGGAATTTCTGGTTTGCAAGCTTGGCAATTTCTGACACAACCAAACTAGCCATTCTTCAGTTATGCCAGAGTGCAACCCTTTCTGAGAGCAATTTTTTTTCTCAAGGGTTCTCTTCATGAAGGATGAGAGGATCATAGTGGCCTGATGTCACTATTATAATATTTAATAATTTCACCAGCAATATGACAATGCCCTTCAAGGCAATTGAGTTTATGAAGCTGCTCTATGTATTATGTTGAGAAAGCTACAATATATTTGCTACACAAATACAGAACAGAACATTTGAAAATGAAGAATACGTAGATACGGATGTTTAAGTGCATCATGCATTCCACTAAGTGTTTCTGCAATGTACATTCACTGGAACAAAATGACAGATGATATGTACATGGTAGCAATCAAAATGAAAAATTATTCTACTTTGTAGTTACACTGTTTTCATCAGCCTTGCAATCAGATTTAGAAGGCCCTCCAAGCTAAAGCAAACAAGCAGATCTAGTCACTTCTAAACAATTAACAGTACCTGGTTGCATGCACAGAACTTCTATATAGCTAGATAGTAGAGGAAATGCACAGCAACAATCACAAAGGACTATAACCTTGGGGCTCTGAAGGTTCACCATTTAAGGATAAGGCACCACGATGATCATTTGTGAGATATGCCGAAAGCTAGCTTGAGAGTACCGAACTGGTCAGCTTCTCTACGTCTAGCAAAAATACAAATAAGATGATAATGATTGCGACAGGGATAAGTTATTAAACTTGCAGGATATTTTTCTGTGACCTTTACGGGCTTATATTGAAACTTATCACAAGCTAAATGTACACCATACCGTCTTTGAGCTTGTGATAATATTCTCCCTGTCAATTCTAATTTTAGTGTATCTATCTATGACACACATGCATTGCACTGTCAGCCTGGGTCCACTCTGCATGGCTATAATGATGAAATAAATTGGTATCTCATCTCACCCAAGATGACAAGCTGCTGTAGGTATGTTGCCAAACAACAGTAACAGTAGTAATAAATTAAAGAATAACTCCATTCTCCAATCAGATAGAATTATGGAGGGATGGAAGAAGCATTTTGCAAAGATTAGAGTTTTGTATCCATTTAGCCCGAAGGTACCAGCTACAGGACACTATAAGCAACATGCCACATTTTTGAAAGGTAAGAATTGTGATGACGTTTGGGACTCTTGCAGATCCACTTTAGATACCAGTTCAAGGTCTGCACAGTGCAGACTGTTATTGATCTCATTTCTTATGTCTGATAGAGGTCTTTAAAATTGTTAATTGATTGGACAGGGTAGATGTGGCAAGAATCTTTCCACTTGTGGGAGAATCTAAAATTAGGGCCATAAATGTAAGACAGTCATAAATCCACTCGGGAAATGAAGAGAAATGTCTTTTCTCAGAGATTGGTGAGAATGTGGAACTTATTATCTCAGTCAGTGGTTAAGGCAAAAAGTTTAGAATCTTTTGAAAAGGAAACTAGCTGAGCACATGTGGGAAGAGGAAATAAAAAGATATTTTGTAAGGCTGAGATGAGGCAGATGGAAAGGAAGGAGACAGCAGCACAGACTTGTTAAGCTGAATGGCCTGTGTCTGTGCTGTATATACTATATAAATAAATAAGAAAACTTAGAGATTCCTTTTCAAGATATACTGCCATACAGCATCATACAAGCAAATCCCAGAATATGCTCGTTGAAAGTGAGAGTAGATCTGCTGACTTTCCACCAAATGTTCATGATAAGAAAACTGGGTTTAATTAAAGTTTGTACAAACTGTAACTCCTGATGCCAATTGAAAGGCACCTTTACACATGCATGCGCAAACTCCTCGGTGACATCATCAAAATGCACCAATAAACCCAAGCTCCCCCTTTGCCAGTACTAGATTGAGTATGCCTTCTGTGAATGTATGCAGTGTGGCATCACGTACAGGCAGTTGCCTGAATGACAAGGATCCTACTGCCAGCCTAATGAGTGGCTGGACCATACATACCGCCTGCAGACCGCTCCACTTCCTTCAACTGAGGAGCCCTCTTTTTGGTATCCTGTCACACAGAGCCAAATACCTCACTGGCCACAACAATGGAGAAAAACAGTGACACAAAAAATCCTGCTTCCTGGTGGAGTCCCACCCTGGAAACAACAGTGCAGAGCCTTCTGAAGTTCTGCGGTTGTCAGCTGGTGTCTGTTAAACAGTGGGGACAGCCAAAGGAATCAAATGCTTGGGGAACATTCAGTAAAAAGAAGCAGCGTGCAAAAAAAAAAAAGACACCGTGCAGCTTGTGCCACATGAGCGAGGTGCCCAACCATTAGAGCGCAGAGCCCATAATTTTTTGGGTGAGGGGTGTGAAAGTGGATGCTCTTGCTAGATCCACCTTTGCTGAAGTGGGAGTGCACCCCCACACATTCTAGTGTGAATGTCATGCGTCATGGCTAATGTCATGATTGCGCCTCGATCAATGACTGATGTCACCAAGGATCATGCCACTGAGCCTTTTGAATTGATGGTCCCGGCCACCCATCACCACTGAGCTCGATGGCCTGCTTTGGCTCCCGAATCAGCAACCCCTCCATTGAATAATTCTCATCCTAGTTCTCAAATCCCTCCATTGCCTCACCCCTCCCCATCTCTATAATCTCCAGCTCCACACTCCTCAGAGATCTCTGTGCTCTGCAACTCTGCACTTTTGGGCATCATCACTTTAAATTGCCCCACCATTGATGGCCTTGCTTTCTGTTGCCTAAATCTGAATCTATGGAATTCCCTCCCTGAACCTCTCCATCTCTCCATGTCTCTTTCCTCCTTTAAAATGTTGTGGAAAACATGCCTTTCTGACCAAGCTGGAGCTCAGATCACCATGTTCTACCTCTTGCATTAAAGGCACTATATACCTCATCTTGTATTCACCCCTGGGAAAAAATTATACCCTACTCATCTACAATTGCATTTTCAACATTCCAACTGTCTAACACTTGCCTCTCTGCTCGCCACATCATTTGTGCCCTAATCTCCAATAAAACATTACTCTCTCTCTCACCCTGGCCATTCCCCCTGTTATAGCCCTCATCACTGCTCCCTTAAATTCAAGAGACACAAACATGAGCGGATATAGCAAACAAATAGTTGAGCCAACCAGTACCAGATCTGGCTGGACCAGACAATGCACTATCCGGTCCTGCTCTCACCTACTAAAACTACTCTCCATTCAATGATCATCCTGGAATGCACAGGTAACACCCAGCTTCTCTTCTCCACAGCAAATTATCTTCTTAAAAACCCTCTCCCTTCACCTGGACTTCTAAGGGGCTAGCCTTTGACTGTGGCAAAGGTAGACTATCCCTCCTTGTCATTCATGACCTGTCTGTGACCTCTGATACAGGTGACCACAACCATCCTTCCCCAAACGCCTCCCAACTGTCATGCGACTGGGTGGGCTGCATCGAACGGCTTCCATTCTAACCTATCTAGCCAGACAAAGCCTGCTGACATCCTTGGGAAGGCTGAATGCCAACTGTCTGACACCTTCTCCTCCATCGTCTTGGACCATGACCCTACCTATCTCGACGCTTTGTCTCCCTTCCTTCTTATATTAAGGAGATATTTCACGGCTAGAGATTGAAAATAAGAGAGAGCAAGAATGGTGGGGTAAGACACTCTCTCTGGCTTTCACTTCACTCCCTCTGTGGTTTCACACTGAACTCCCACCAGTGATTGGCCCTCGAGATTCCTCAGCATTAGCGCAGCATCATTTCATAGAACTGTCAGCTGTCATGCTAGGGCATGGTGCTGTTAATTATGTACCAAGGACACACACGGCAATTCAGGGCACTTAACATCTGAACTGTCTGATTATTCATTAATACTTTACACAGCATTAGGACTCTGTTACTAATGTTCACTTGATTCAATTTACAAAGAGAATTAAAAAATAATCTAATCCAATATACAGCTTTAGTTAATGACTTTAGTCAATGCCATGACAATTGTAGACTCATTAATCTCGATCATCCCTCCAGATTACCACGCTCTCCATCTTTAGCACACACATTAGTTTTACTGATTGCTGCAACAGACACTCTATGAAGGTTAAGTCCTAACAGGCAAGCAGTGTGATCATTTGGAAAAGGGGGCTGGGTTGATTCTGTGTTACTGACGTTAGATTCTCAGGGTGGATTGCAGCAACTTGCCAAGGCTTCTTCAACAGCAGCTCCCAAACCTGCCACCTCACAGCAGCTGGTTCATGGGAACACCAGCTCCTGCAAGTTTGCCTCCGAGTAACACATCCTGATTTACAGTCATGGAATCTTAGGATGCTCCAGCACAGAAGGAGACCATTCGACCCATTGTGCCTGTGCTGGTTCTTTGAAAGTGTTATCCAATTAATGCCACTTCCCTGCTCTTTCCTGATAGCTTTGTATATTTTTCCCCTTCATATCGTGATCACAAATAAAGGGCTGCTTTAACAACAGGTGAGAAAAAGAGAAGGACTGTCTGTCATTCCATTCGGAAAACTCTTGTCCTTTCACTCTCGCTAGTTCATTCAAAAAAATTCATGAGGATGATCCTAGAACTGAGTGGTTATAATTTTCAGGAAAGGCTAAAAAGGCTGGAACTCTTTTCTGGTACCATGGATGAGAAGTTGGCACTGAGTATGATAAAGAGCCAATGTATGTCAGTGAACACAGGGGTGATGGGCAGATGGGAATAAATTGATGACTAAATATTGAAGGGGAGACTGAGGATGAAACTCTGTCCCAAATGATCTTGTCTAATCCTAGGCACCATAGTTTAGGAAGTATGTCAAAGCTGTGGAGAAGGTGCAGAGGAGATTTACTAGAATGGTACCGGGCTGCGGGACTTTAGACATGCGGAGAGACTGGAGAAGCTGAGGTTGTTCTTCTTAGAGCAGAGAAAGTGAAGAGGAGATTTAATGGCGATGTTCAAAATCAGGGAAAGGTTTTGATAGTGTAAATAAGGAGAAACTGTTTCCAGTGTGGCACAGTGGTGCAGTGGTTAGCACCGCAGCCTCTCAGCTCCAGCGACCCAGGTTCAATTCTGGGTACTGCCTGTGTGGAGTTTGCAAGTTCTCCCTGTGTCTGCGTGGGTTTTCTCCGGGTGCTCCGGTTTCCTCCCACAGCCAAAAGACTTGCAGGTTGGTAGGTAAATTGGCCACGACAAATTGCCCCTAGTATAGGTAGGTGGAAGGGAAATCTAGGGACAGGTGGGGATGAGGTAGGAATATGGGAATAGTGTAGGATTAGTGTAAATGGGTGGTTGATGGTCAGCACAGACTCGGTGGGCCGAAGGGCCTGTTTCAGTGCTGTATCTCTAAATAAATAAAAAAGTGGCAGGAAGGTCAGTAACCAGTAGGCACCATTTTAAGGTAATTGATAAAACCCTCCCAATGGCGGGAATCACTTTTTACATTTTTGTCACACTTGTGTCAACTTTACCATCATTAAGGCTCGCATTTATATAACTGTCTATGTAAATTTGTTACATGACAATCACACCTTCCGAACAACTCCTGAGTTGGCACGATGGAGAAACTGGAGTATTTCAACCAATTCTGTTTCTTGCCTTTGCAAGCTGTTAAATATTGCTTAAATATAAATAATATAAACTCAAAGTATGCTATTAAAATAAGGACAGAATGCATGACTATAAAAAGGAGACAGAACTACTATATCTGTGCACCCTGATCCAATTATCCCCTGCCAACTAACCCTCCTTCACCTAAAGATCATGCTTGCTCTTGAATTCCTGTGCACAATGCTACAACAAAGTGATAGTAATTTACCAAAAATGTGCATCATGTGCACCTCTTGTTGTCACACCAACTTCCTGTGTCATGGTTTAGTGTGCATGTGTCTTTCAGAGCAATGATAACAATCTAATGCATGCATTATTTATGATAACGTGGGGGTGCTGTGGCTAATTATACATCAACCATAACATGTAAATAAAGTATTCATTATTTTTGTTGCTGTTAATTTAATCTGGAGATTTCTATCTGGAGATTCATGATATGAACGTAGGTGTGAAGGATTTTGCAATTGTATATTTTTGTGGCACAGTTATTATCAGTGCGAGTATGGTACGTTGAGTGAAATGCTAACCTGTAACTTTTTCTCCTGACGTGTGACTGGCTGCACATTTAGCATGTGTTGCCTTGTGTGGATTGAGTTTTCCTGATGTTGCATAGTGTAAAACAAAATGAAATTTTTCAGCAACAAAAGCTTTGATCTTCATTCTGCTTTTCTTCTATCACCAGATCATAAAATCATATCGAATCACAAAATGGTTACAGCACAGAAGGAGGCCATTCGGACTATCGAGTCCATGCCTGCCCTCTGCAAGAGCAACTTAGAGTGTCTCACTGCCCCACCCTTTCCCCAACGCCTGCAATTTTGTTTCCCTTCAGGAGCAATTCCCTTTTGAAAGCCACGATTGAATCTGCCTCTATCACCCTTTCAGGCAGTGCATTCCACATCGTAACCACTTGCTGAGTGGAAAAGCTTTTCCTCACATCACCTTTGGTTATTTTTGTCAATCACCTTAAATCTGTCATATTAGGGACGCAGGTCACCGGTTTCCAGGTAAATTCCAGAATGAGAGTTGGATCCACTCCTGAACAGAAAATTAAAATTAAAATTTACCTCGAGTTGGCGGCTGCAAGGGTTGTTGAAGAATCCTGAGCCAAGCAGGCCTGATGCCTACCCTCGTCATTGGGAAAAACTTTTGCACAGAGGTCCTTAACGTGCATTAGGCCCCTTATTAGCATAAAGGGCCTAAAACATAATCTCTATCAATTTAAACTGAGGCTAATGTCTGCACAGATTGGACATAGGCGTCCCACTGCTAAATTAGTATGCTTCATGCCTGTTCAGCTCCCAGAAATAGGGCAATCAATTAAATGGGAAAAAAGTGCTAAGTATTTGCCATTTCAGTTATAGTCAACTGCAAAGTTGCCACTTAGCACGTTAACTGCGCTGGTAATTTTGGGCAGAAACAGATGTTCACTCAGTTTGCACCTCGTTAACTGGACTGCAGACACTAACCCAGCGGTCTGCAACCTGCAGCTCATTAAGGACTCATATGCGGCTCCTGAAATTGATCAATTGAGCCCATTTTGATGGTAATTAAATGGCTGGATTCATTTTTTAAAACGGCTCTGCTGGCTATTAAGGTTGCCGACTCTGTACTAACCCCTCCAATATTGACCCAACACGCGCTCCCCACCCCACCTCAGGAGCAAAGATGTTGACCTACAGAGGGAATCGAGCCACAGCCAACCCATCTATCCAAAGGAGCAAATATTAATCAAGGTTTCAGCAACCCCTGCTATCACTCGCCATAGCCAAAGATGAAAAATGTGCTGCTCAAGTGACTAAGGGTGCATTAAATTGTTGAAGACAAAAGATTGGAATCAATCAAAATAGTTTAGTTTAGTTTAGTTTAGTTTAGAGATACAGCACTGAAACAGGCCCTTTGGCCCACCGAGTCTGTGCCAACCATCAACCACCCATTTATACTAATCCTACACTAATCCCATGTTCCCTACCACATCCCCACCTGTCCCTATATTTCCCTACCACCTACCTATACTAGGGGCAATTTGTAATGGCCAATTTACCTAACAACCTGCAAGTCTTTTGGCTTGTGGGAGGAAACCGGAGCACCCGGAGAAAACCCACGCAGACACAGGGAGAACTTGCAAACTCCACACAGGCAGTACCCAGAATTGAACCCGGGTTGCTGGAGCTGTGAGGCTGCGGTGCTAACCACTGCGCCACTGTGCCGCCCCTAGATGGCTAACTATTTGGACTGCTCCATGAACCAAGGTCAGGAAGACTTTGGGCAGTTGTACTAAATATGAAATGCTCTGTATTTCTCTCTGAGCATACATTATGACCTTCCACCCCCTCTTCATGAAAGGAGGAAAATAACCTTACACGCCTCCAGAGTAAAAACTGCTTCCCCCCACTTCTCCACCAAGTATTCCCCTCAGCCTTTCCCTATCTTTTGCTGCGGGAAAAAAAATCAACGCCCTCCCAGGGCAAAAGCTTGCCCCTCAGCCCACCCCCACTCACCATCGCCACTTGGAACTCACCTCAACCCGAGAAGCTAATTTCACCCTTCCACCTGCTAAGAAACAACTCATGCTTCTTCCAGCCCCCTCACCTGAAGCAAATCAACACCAATTGAGCTGAAAACCTAACCTCTGATACCATTCCCCTCAAATGAGAAAAAAAGTTGTTCCTTTCCCTGCCCTCACAGATATGTAATTGGATCTTGGCCCAGTGCAGCTCCTACTCCCACTGACAGGAATATTGGATCTGGCCTAGTGCCTACCAACTGTCCGAATGTTAGTCTCTTCCCTTTCTCCCCTCTCTGTTTCCTGCCATCAAATCCTGATCCCGACCCCCACCCATCCAGTTATCCCTTTCTAACCTGATTAAACTCAATCTTAAACTTCCCATATGCAGTACAATGGGACATTGATTAATTATTGATTTTTAAAAAAATAATCGCCTTGTAAGATTGTTGGCTTATGTCTATATGTATGAAAATGGTTTCTATTGGATCACAAGGAAGGTCCAAAGCATATTGCTCAAGATCATCAGGGAACAGGTCACATAAACAGGCTATCTTAAATGTGCTAAAAATAGATCACAGGAGGAATTTGAACCCCCACTTTGTTTAATGAATCCTGCAGACACCATCAGTGAACTGTCAGTGACTCAGATATATGGACCATCAGGGAATTAGATGAAGATCATCAGGAAATGTGAAGCAGACCATCGTTGAACACCATGGAATGAGAGACAGATGGACAGCAATGCGACCACCTAGCAAAATATTTTAATTGAAGGGATGTTTATTTAAAAGGCAAAAGCCTTTTTAAAAAAAAAACACAAGTCTGTGCATGTCTTCTGGAGACTTTGAAAAAACTAAGGAAAGCTAATCATAATTTCAAAAAGTACTTACTTGTCTCAGGAATCACTGCTCTCACTGTTGACGGCATCTGCCAAACAGGCAAATTCCATACTTTACAAAGTAGCATTATTATACATGTGTGGGACACAAATGAATAATAAGCTCTGTTTTACATGCAGAGTATGAATTCATGTTTTAAAATATTTGGTCAAAGGTAAAATTTGAATTTGAAAAATGCCACGTAATGACCTTTAGATGTTTACATAGAAATAACAAGAAAACAGGCTACTTGGCTCAACCATGTTGTTTATTCTTCAGGGCTCTGAGAGTAGCAAAGCAGGTGGCCTCTTTACTGCCATCTTAAACTTTAAAAAAAAATCTGAAATGGCACTTAAGCCTGTAGAATAGAATAGAATCATAGAAAGTTTACAGCACAGAAAGAGGCCACTTGGCCCATCGTGTCTACACTAGCCAAAAGACGAGTCACCTTCCAGCATTTTACCGGAGCCCTGCTGGTTACGGCACTTCAGGTGCATATCCAGACACTTTTTAAATGAGTTGAGGGTTTCTGCTTCTACTACCCTTTCAGGCAGTGAGTTCCAGACCCCCACCACCCTCCAGGTGAAAAAGCTTTTCCTCATCTCCTCTCTAATCTTTCTACCAATCACTTTAAATCTATGCCCCATAGTTACTGACCTCTCTGCTAAGGTAAATAGGCCCTTCACATCCAGTCTATCCAGGCCCCTCACAATTATGTACATTTCAATCAAATTTCTCTTCAGCCTTCTCTGTTCCAAAGAGAACAACCCCAGCCTATTCAATCTTTCCTCATAGCTGCATTTTCCCAATTCCGGCGACATCCTCGCTAATCTCCTCTGTACCCTCTCTATGCGATCGATTGGCCTGTAAACTAGGCTGAGTATTAGTTACTTACAAAAACTTCTCAGAAGATACTTGCGTATGCCATGGGACAACATTTTAAAAGATGAGAGATACTTAATGAAATATAGGTTATGTTTTCTATTTTGTACATGATCTATTGAGATAACTGATCGAATTTTCTCTTCACCTGAAGATAAAATACAGAATTTCAATTCTCAGGTCATCACTGTAAAGTGAATATCATGTTTATCTGCATCTTGTGAAGTAGCTTGCACTGTACTTTCTATTATTGCCCAATGGTCTTCTCAATAAACTTTTTTTTAAAGAATGTAAAATTCACCATTATTTACTATTTTTCATTCAGTGAATTGTAGGAATAAAGCATAAAACATCAGTGAAAATTCAAACTGATCGAAAGCTAAACTGGAATAAAATCAAGAGACCTAAAATAGAGCATCAACTTCTAACGGAATTGTGTTTGTGTATTTTAATGATGTGAAAAATCAATGGTCTAGAAATTGGACCTCAATCTGCCCATTTTCCAGGCGCAAAAAGGCCCGATTTCTCAAAGCAACCTCCCGTGCCCCAAAAGTGCCCAAAGTACATTGGACTGCAGTTGGGACAGATGATTTTTTAGGCATCCCTGGCAGCCACCTTAAACAGTGTTAGGTTCCTTGCCTATGTTTTTTTTTAAAAAAGACATATATAATGTCTGCTTTAGGATCCATTCCCAAAATTGGTCCGCCCTGATTGCAGCTGATACAAGCTGGCTAAAACCAGGTCTACATGTGGTCTAAGCAGTATTTCTTAATAAGGCCGCTACCAAAAACATTCTTTGGATGTTCTAGTTTTCTTTAAAGTTCTTATCTAAGGACAAGAGGAGCAACAGTGCTTTTTCTAGCTTCACAGTAGTCCCGAGGACCAGAGCTGCTCCCTGTTTGAACCCTCCCAATTGCTTCACCGACCTCCTGGGGCCTACCTGAAGGTTACTGCTGGTGTTGCAGCAGCCAATTTTGATTATTTGAATTGAATTCAAGTTCTCAAATGGCTATGGTGGGATCTGAACTCTTTCTTGGGATTATTCATCCAGTTTTTTGACTGACTAGTCCAGTAACGTAACCATTATACTATTGTACCGTACCTCATCTTCACTTCTATTTTTCCCCAATTTGTCATCCTGGATTGTTCTCACTGAGGCTTCTCAATAAAAAAGATACATTCTCTCACTGCCATAGTCTGATGACCTCCATCTCTCAAACAGATTCAAAAGCGGCACTGAGCCTATGTGGCTTAACACAATGAGCCACTGAAGGGGATGTCTGAATATGTGAATGCTAATTCTTGCTGTTCATAAAACATATCGTTCTGGTCAAAGTTATAGTAACTTTGAAATATTTATTGGCATCCAATTTAAATGAACATTGTTACTTTATTGGAGAATTTATGAGTGGATAACATCACTGGAAAAATGAAAAAGAACAATGCGTCAATAGTGACGGGTAATCTGTTCCCAGTTCTGCTATTGCTGGCAAGTAACCAGCCTCGAACAGCCATGTGACAGCAGTGGTTGGGGAGAGTGATAAGTAACTCTAATCTGACTTCTTCCATAGGGAAAAGTCTGGCATCTGTTTGGCCTACATTCCCCCCACCACTGGAAAAGATTAATCACATGGGGAATCACAGCAACAAATCAGCTGCTGTGAGCTGAAGCAAATTCTGTATCCAATGCAGTGGCTGGTAGCAGAAAATGCCAAACTTTCTGCTATTACTTTACTGTTTGTTTATAAGCTTTTCAAACTCACTCTTGCCCAGGACCTCCCTCAGTTTTTCGTTTTTCCTCCAAGCTTTTAAGACCCACCTTACTATTTCTGATTTATACTGTCTTCTTCCTTATTCTATTCAAGCTTGGTGATGCTTTGTTGTTGGGGCATTGGCCCTTCCTTTTGGTTCTCAATAAGAAAAAAAAAACTGGCAAAGCATGCTGCAAGATACGTCACCAGATGGCAATATCCCTTTTTATGGAATTATCATCTGTGATGGATTTTGTTCATAGCTACAGGTTTCTATAAACAATAAAAACAATAGAAAAGACTACCATATTTGGGGAAAAAAATCAAAGTGAACTAGTTTCCTCACGCAATGTTTGCGTCAAAACTGCCTGCCAATGCTGGCATCCAGAGTTCATTCAACTATAAATGAACAAGAGTTCATTTACTTAGGAATGTATTTCAATGTTAAAGGGCCAAGTTTCACTTGGTAATATCAGAGGATACATGTTTTGATATTTTTTACTACAGTTTTGGTTCCTAAAGGGAATGCAGTCAATAGAGCAAATGCGTTTTCAGAAGATGCGTAGGTGACCACCATCCAACCCGTGAACTGTATGTAACCTGGTACGTGGGGAAAGTAGTGTGCGTGGTTAAAAGTTGTAAACAAGTTCACAGCAGGGACGTAGGATATGTGCTGTGACAGCAATGTGGTGTAACTGAACTGCTGAAGGGTAAGTGGATATACTAACACCTGCAAGGTCTGAAGAAGGCATGTCTAACTTGCTGCTAAATTTGTAACAGACGCGCTATGTGGACTGGTTGCTTGGAGACCGGGGGTCGGTGGAGTGAAGTAATGCCTTGTTATCAGACAAGGGCTGGAGAACAGAGAACTCGCTATGCAATGTGGTCGAAACTTGAGGGATGAGGGCAGTTGTCAACACCGGTGAAATTATGACCAACTTTGGCTGACGTAGCGCACCCACGGCGTTAGCAACAGCTGGCCAACTAATCACTGTAATCGGGTAGTCAGGTCTGGCCGATCCCGAGCTGATCACACAGGTAGCATGCACGAAACAGGACATACGTAAGTGTGCTCCGAAGTGCTGGCTAGCTAGCTCAGGACTAAGTAGTCTGATCAACAACTTGGAGAATCGGAAGGCGAGGACTGATCATCTGCTCTGTTCCTACTCTCGGATGAACCTAAGTAACCTCGCTTATTTGGATGCGTGAGTGTAATCTCTGTTGAAGATAAGAGTTTGAAACACCGAATAAACGTGCTATGTGTGAACAATAATTTTCTAGTCTTGAGTCGTTGATACCCAGAGTAAACCTCCGGCCCAGTAGTGGGGATAGATTACAGATGTTTGAGAAGGTGTCCCACAAGAAGTCACAAAAGTTGAGGCAAACAGGAGGAGGAGAACTGTAGCAGTTGTTGATGAACAGGAAACAAGGGTTGTTGTGAACAAATGTTGCTCAGATTGGAGGAAGGTTGGAAGAGGGTACACTTTTGCTCAATGATTTGGACTTGGTCATAGGGAGCAGAGTATCAAAATCTGCTGATGACACAAAAAGGAAAATTTTTTAGCAAACAATATGGGGCACTGTAAATGACTTCAGGAAGACAGATAAGGTTGCGGACTGGCCAGCAAGTGACAAATGCAGTTCAATGTAGAGAAGTGAGTGCTAATTTATTTTGGAAGGATAAACAAGGAGGCATTCAATGATCAACGAGATTTCTCCCTTCATCCTCGAGCAGTTTTATCCCAACTATTCTTTTACTTTTTATATCTTTACAGAAATCCTATTTTCTTTTATATTGTTTATTGTCATTTTTCATATTCTGTTTTAGTCCTTAATCTGACTTCTTAACTCCATGGCGCTTTTCATATTCCTTATTTTCTTCAGCATTGTTGGCCCTAGTTTCATGATATTACTCCTTTCTAGAATCATAAGAAGGAATTTTAACTTGGAAGAATGTGTGGGTTTTAGTGCGGATGGGAATTGAAACTGGCAAAAATGCGAGCATGTTGGGAAGCCGGCTCCAACCCTCCAACTCCTGTGTTTAACTTGAGCGCGTTCGGCTATTTGTGCGCAACCCACTTCAGGACAGTCAAGTTGCCTATCAACATGTGGTAATCACTCAACTGGAACAACATTTCAACACAGTTTGAAATTTAATGAAGCACGCACAGGTTTCCTGGGGTTCCTGAAAGTTGCCATTGAAAGCAAGGTGAGCACACAATGGCATTTGAGGGGGATGATTAAAACTCGAGGACATGCTGCAATAAATGCTCAGAATTTGCAATTGCTTTCTTATCCACTAGTGGGAATGGATTTGTTCACCATACTTTCGCAGAGAGTTTACTTTCTACCCTTGAGGCTTTTTGAATCACATCAGGGTTGGTGATGCCAAGGCTACCTTAGATTGGACTTTGGAAAGGAGCAACCTACCCTGCACCAGAAGCAGCAGCCTGCAGTTAAGAGACCTGCGGCTGGACATCAGAAAGGGCAGATATAGAGGAGGCAGCTCGCAGGAGGTACTACCCACAAAATAGGATGGATAAGAAGAGGCTGAGCTTCCTTGACATGAAGCGCAGTGCTGCTGGAGGCTCAGGTTGGCATGGCAGGTGGTGGCAAACATTTGAAACCTCCCAGAAGACTTGCTCCCTGCTGGACCTCATGGCCACACATTACCAGTCACTGTCAACGTGAGCACAATCCGAGATTTTTCTTTGTCTCTGGATCCTTCCAGGGCTCTGCCAGAGATATATCCAGGATCTCCCAGTTGACCGCCCATAAATGCACAAGGCAGACTGATTGGTTGTTTGCCAGAGTCAGCAATTATGTGAACTTCGCCCGTCAGAATGAGTGGGTGTTTGGGTTGGTGTCTCCAGCTAGATTCCCAGGGATGCAGTGAATCATCAAATGCACACATGGCAATTGGCAGACCCCCAGATGAGTAGCTCGATTCATACCACAAGGGCATCCACTCTACCAATGTTCAGCTGGTTTACCACCACCAAAATATATTTCTGCAGATGTGCACAAGATCCCTGGGGAACTGCCATTCTGCTTTTGTCCCATGGCAATCCAAGCTCCCAGATCTTTTTGGACCTACATGTGACTTGAAGCGTGTCTGCTAGGTGACAAAGAATACCCATTTCAAATCTGACCAATGTATCCCAACAGTGCTACAATGAATACCATATGATCACCAGATGTATGATGGAACAGACCATCGACGTGCTGAAGATACACTCCAGGTACTACGAGTGATCTTGAGGCACACTTCAGTATGTACCGGCCAGGGTGTCCACAATGGACATGGTGTGCTGTGCTCTGCGGGTTTGGACCTGCAAGGGGAATAAGGCATAGAACACAAATCACCTGTGGATGATACTGAGGACGAGGATGATTCAGAGGGCAGTGCAGCACCAGTTGCTCACATTGCTGCTGGGATGTCCTCATTAATGCAAGGTTCAACTAGGTTGCATTAATGTACTGATGTCAGAAGCATATGTAACGGCCACCCTACTTGTTCACCCCCAATGCCACTAATACAAAGCAGTCCTGCAAACAACCATCCATCCCTTGCACATTCCCCCATTGTTCCCAGTCAATTCATTTCTTCCCAAACAAGTTAAAATACCACTTGCCACTCAACAACCATAAGTGTCAAGATGGGAAACTAGTGCAAGAAAAAAATAGGGATCCTGTTAAAGAACAGAAACTTCACAGCATAACATTTTCTCATCTGCCCATGTGCATAGCCTTGTGCAATGACAAAGCTTTGCAATTCCTTTTCATACCACTCCCACATGGTGCAACATCTGTGGCTGCAGCAGAAGTAGAGGCGGGCTGCTCAGATGATAACCTCTGGGTTTTGGAGCCCATGAGGGCCCTGCCAAAGACAGCTCCTCCTGAGAAACTGTTCCCATTGGTGGAAGGGTTGAGAACCAGAGGACACAGATTTAAGGTAATTGGCAAAAGAATCAAAAATTGACATGTGGGCTGGGATTTTATGAGCCCCCCGAAGCGGGGTCAGTTGTTAAACTGAGGCCTCATCTGTTCTCTCAGTTTGACACATAAGATCCCATGGCATTCATTTTGACATTATCGTGGAGCTTTGAGCTGTAAAATTTAGGCCTTGGTTCCACAAAGAGTCAATGCAGAGGTTCTGACATGCATCTTCCATTGTCTTAGTTCATTATGCCAGTGTGGAAGACAACATCAGCAACCATGAAAAAATGCTTAAGAACCCATTCAGCCCCTCCAACCCATTCATATGGGTAAAACACATTTAAAGCCACCCACCCTATGCTTGCTACAAAATTGCTTTTCAACATGTTGGTGGGAGGTATGGAAGCCCACCTGTTACAAATTGTTTTCTTTACTGCTGTAGCTGCGTGCCTCACCCTAGGTCCTGTTGTGTGACTGACAGGAGCACGGGTGTAAAGGCAAAGGTCAGTGGCACGAGTGCACAAGCCATGCCCTTATGAAACTACCCCTGCTGCAAAATCTTCAAAGTGACTGGCAACAGAGCCAGCGTTTCAAACAGTCTTGTTCCCTCACTTTCAATCTGTGTGACTGGAAATATTCTGTTCCAGCTGGGATGCTAGCTAGCAGTTTTACAGCTAATTAACATTTGGGACATTGAATAAAGAAAAGAATTAACCTTTTTCTTGTTCACCCGTCAATGAATTAAGAAATGCAGCGAAGCTACTCTGATAAATTAAGGCCCCAGTTACAAAGGCTTTCCCATACTATGTACTTGTGATCCTTTATGCCTTTCCATGTACAGTATATATTGGAGTAGAATTTAGTCGTGGCTGGTAGTGTAAAATGGGTGGTAACGTATTTGCTGCCTGTTACACACCCCACCTGATATTCAGTTCCATCGGGCTATATAACATGAAATGAATACAACATCACTCATTTAGTGACAAGACAAATTTCTGCCCCATTATATTTAACACCTGCCAGTATTTGAACTGAGAAAGTACAGAACCGAACAAAGTGTGGAACATGAAGAGCCCATTCAGCCTATTTCGCCCTTCAGACCATTTAAAATCAACACTATCATTGAGTCTAATATGTAACTGAGCTGAATAAACACAAACAAGAAAATCTTGGAAATTATTTCTGACCTTAGAATTAATAAATTGAAAACTGCAGGTCATCTATGTAATAGAAAAATTATTTTCTGTAGTGCAGAGTATTTGAAAACAATAAAAGGAATCACAAAGGAAGAAAATTACATTGAGGACAAAGTAAACAGAAGATTGCAAGCTAAACGTCAAGAATAAAGTTTAAAAATTGAGAAAAAAAATACAAATAGCTTAGGGCTACTATTGCTTATTTTTAATATTCTGCTAATATTTTTAAACTGTGTTCATTATTTCTAGAGTTCAAATAAAGGTTCTAAAGCAGGTTGTCCAATCTTTTCACGTGGGGTGTCACATTACAATTTTTGTCTTACATGGGGGGCCAGTGAGACAGTTTCAGAGGCATTTAAAAGTTATCTTACCATTAATCAAAACAACAACAAATATGAATTTTTGTGAAGAAGCTTTAAATGAGAAGATTAATTTATTGATTTACTTTCTCATCACTATGTTGGACACTGATTTAGTGTGATGCCTAGCATTTTTCTGCTTGCACAAGTAGTCAATATCTACCCTCACACTTCTAGTGATGCAAAGTATGCTGGATAGATATCAATCTATCAAGAATGACCTTGATCTCTCTCTGTCTGTCTCTCCCTCTCCTCTGATCCCCCTCTCTGTGTTGTTTCCCTCCCTCTCTGTGTCGTCCTTACTCTCTGTGTCTCCCCCCCGTCCCCCCTTTCTCTCTCTGTGCCTCCCATCTCTCTCTTTGTGCCCTCCATCTCTGTCCCCCCCCCTCTCCAAAACCCTGCTACCCAACACGACCCCAACGGGACCCGCGACATGTGTTGGGTTCATGTTGGGTCAGGTTGCACTTCTGGGTCTAACATTCAGGCTGGGTCAGACACGCTCTATCACATGTAAGTGGCTCCAATGTTAATTTAATTTTTGTACTAGAAAGGTGGTTTTGTTACAGTTATTTTAAGCTTGAGCAGATCAGCAAGAAAGTGAAAAAGGGAAGGGAAGTTAACTGATGGTCGGGCCGGGTCGGTCTCGAGTCGGATGTGGTTCTGTCCGGCTTGGATTGGGTTTTTTTCGCGACCTGAGCAGGCCTTTACCCCTCTCTGTGTCCCCCCCCCTCTCTCTCTCTGTCCCCCCTCTCTGTTTCCCCCCTCTCTCTCTGTTTTCCCTTCTCTCTCTGTCCCGTTCCTTTCTCACTTTGTTCCCCCCCCTCTCTGTTTCCCTCTCCCTGACAGTTGCAGGGAGCAGCAGCGCACAGCACAGAAGCTTGGTGGTTGGTCAGTTTGTTTAAAAACATTGCTCTGTCTGTTTCACAGTTGACAGCTGCTGAAGCAGGAACACGCTTCCCAACTTCGGATAGATTCTAGGTTTTCCGGCGGGCTTTTACAAAAAGTCAGAAAACCCCGAATCTGTCCGAAATTGGGAAGCATGTTTCTGTTTCAGCAGCTGTCAGCTGTGAAACTGACAGCGCGATGTTTTTTAAAAGGCCAGTCTGCAAGATGACGACAAAGGGAAATTTCCCATCTCCAGTCACACAGCCCTGGTGAGGATGATGAATGGCCCTGGGAACATTTTATAACCAAAGGCTGGATGGAAACCTTTGGCGAGCTGGATCCTGGCCCACGGGCCATATGTTGGACAACGCTGTTCTGAAGAATTTGAGGTTTAATCAAATCGTGAGATTACATTGTTACATGTAAGAGATAGTGTTATTTACTTTGTAGAATAAATACAAAACCTCATCCTGTCTCTGGAACTGTCTAAAAGTGATCTACATACAATTAAGTGCAGTAACTGATGTTATGTAGCAAATGCTGCAGAGATAATTTTGCATACAACAGAATCCCACAAAAGGAATGAGATGAATAATCAGTTAATGTGAGGTGTAGTTGATGGAAGGATGTTGCCCAGGACATGGAGGAACTCCTAGCTCTCTGACTAATGCCACGGCAATTTTTAACATTCACTCGAATAACAGAGTTTAATATCTCGCCTAAATTCAGTGCAAATCTGACTTCAAAGTTCAGCTGATAATTAACTGTTTGTGCTTCAGTTCTGGAGTTGGGAATTTTTCTAAATTCATTCTCAGAATGTGGGCATCATTGGCAAGGGCTGCGATTTACTGCCTTTCTCTAGTTTCCCTTGAAATGATGGTAGGAGCCTTATCCTTGAACTGCATTGCAGCGGTCTGATACAACTGAGTGGCGACTTCAGACATCAGTGAGGAATAAACCGCTTAGGTGTGGCACTGGAGGCACATGTAGGCTAGATCAGGGATGGGCAGCAGGCTTCCTTTCCTAAAGAATATTAATGACCAAGTTGGGTTTTTAAGACAATCAAACAACCCTATGGTCACTTTTACTGCTGCTAGGTTTTTATTTCCAGGTTTTAAAAAAACTTGCCATGGTGGAATTTAAAGTCATTGGGCTGAATTTAATGTTCCCAGCGGTGGGTGGGTGAAAAAAATGGCGGCCTGCATTTGTGGGTTGCGATGTAGCGCGGCAGCTCAGGATAATACGCTACCGCCACCCCCACCCCCACCCCACATAATCACGTGGTGGGGGCACATGCTGCGATGCCGGCAACGGCCTCAGCTGCCTCTGCACAGGCATCGGTGCCATTTTTAAAGGACCTGCCACTAAATTTAAATATTTAAAACCGTACCCCCAGTACACTGCAAAAAAAATCTCCCCTTTCCCCCCCCACCCACTCCAAATAACATTTACATATGATAGTTGCCCTCTCCCCCAACCAAAACACTTACCTGGAAGATTTGACCTTTCCCCACTGGCCAACTGTTCAAAGTAAAGAGGTCACTACACATGCTGATTGGACCCCGTTTCCCCCCCTCCCACCCAAACTATACTAAAAAACCTAAGTAACCCCCTTCCCCATCTTGATGGCACCAGCTTTCCCTGGATGGGAAAGTGAAGGTGCGTGAGTGCCAGCTGCTGCACGGAAGATCCCAGGCAGCTGATAAGATCGGAGTCAATTTGATTTAAATTTATTCATGTGCTTAATTTACATATGTAAAGTCAGGTCCCGTCGCCCAGCGGCAGGGGTGGGGGCCACCATGGAGCTTCACCGCCGCTGGGAAGATCGGGCCTGGCTCTCCCGGAATCAGACTCCGTAGCCAGCCACTGCTGGTACTGTTGTGTGTGCCTTTAAATTGCAGGTACAATCTTCCAGCCCCCTCCCCCGCCACAGATCCGACATCAGGATCTCAACAAAACTCAGCCCACTGGGGGGACGAGTGGGTCTACGCCAGCAGTGCAAAGACGACTTGCAGTGAATTTGCAGCGAAGTTTTCATCGAGCCCAATCTTCTTTCCACTGAAGTTCACAGAATTATGGTTGAACACTCATTTCTTAGTCTCCCTGTCCCTTTTACTTGTTTTGAAATTCAAAATCTTGGCAATATTTTCCAAGTCAATGGAAAATAAAAACTTGCGCGGTAAAAAATCAGCTGCCGATTCGCTGTGAACCTGTTTTGTGCTGCTGGGTTAGATCAATTTCAACTCCATTCTCTCTGGGTTACTTGTCTAGGACTCATTTGAACCCCTCAATAGCTCTACCTTCTGGTAAGTGATCCACTCTTAATTTACAAAAAGATCATTTAAATGTTCACTATTCTCTTTATTTATACCTGGAAGCTAGCAGATATATTAGACACATCAGTTCAAAGATATGATTGAGTTGTACAATTGCCTGTGTGGACTAACCATTTAACTCTTGCAATGTAAACTATTAATAGGAAACTCAGTAGTTAAGGGTTAAAACCAGGAGGTTATTAGTGGCCGGATACAGGCACTGATAAAAACCAAACACAGGGCATGAGTGAACACACTGTCAGTGTAGCAGTCGCCCACTATTCACTGAGTATTAACTGTGAACAATGATTAGTCAAACATTTAATGGACCAAATATTTTAAACAGGAGGGAAAGGCCATTAAACAAATCCTGGAAACATCTGCATGTACAAAACAGCAAGAGTATTTTTCCTTTATAGATTTGATATACTTACAGTAACTGGTTACAAATTGTTCCCTTTGGAGAAGTTAATAATGAAAGCAAACTTTTACAGTTAAACACGATTAATGGAGTCCTATACTTTCAAACTTCAATTGATGCCATGTGGGTACTGTCTTTACCCATCAGATAATATCTATATAATATTGCAGCAAAAAAGATGAAGTGTCAATGAGAGCTCAATATCGGCAACACCAATAACTTTGGTTAACCCTCCACTGCACTATATCTGATAGAGCTTCCCTTCCCTGACCAATCAGAGCAAACAGGCCAATGCTCTCCTATGACCCGCTCAAGCCCAGCAATGACATGGAAGCCTTAAACTCAACAGCTTCCAATAGCACATGCCTTCCTGGAACCAATCCAAACAGGTATTGGGTCTGCACTCCATGTCAACCATGATGAATCAGTAAAGTAATTCTCTCCAGCTGTTCAAATAAGAAAGTAACAATGCTAAGTAACCGTTTGCTACAAGATTTTTTTTTCCCCTCGTTAATTATGGGCTCTCCATAAATGAAATCGAGCAGAGTGGCATGCTGTGCCATAGACTGTTAAAATGCAAGTTCTGCTAGAATTACCAATACAATGAATTGCTTAACACAGCCATTGTATTGTGTGGAAGTGTTGAGTGGAGGTCAGGTGCTTCCTCAAAGAGTAAGAGACAAAGGCAGGGCTGCTCTCACGCACCAAGCAGGAGGTCACAAAGCAGCATCGAGAGAGGCCCATTCGTAGCTCATTGGCTGAGTCTCTTGGTTAGGGAAGTGTGTGTTCCAGAGAAACCAGAAAGATGGGAAAAGGAGAAAATGATAAACACCTTGAACTAGTAAAATGTCAAAATAACTAGAGCACTGAAGTTCACTAAATACAGGGGAAAAATCCTGAATGAACTGAACCTACAACTATACATAAATGCACACTAACACATGTAATAAATATCACAATTTTGTAAATTATTACTGACGAGATTGCAATATGAAAGCTCTGGTTAGACCCCAACTGGAGTATTACATCCAGTTCTGGTTACCACACTTTAGGAAGGATGTGAGGGTTCCTGAGAGGGTGCAGAGGAGATTTACTAGATTGGTTCCAGGGATGGGGGATTTTAGTTATAAGGGCCGGAATTTAACACCACCCCAGTGAGCCAGATGGTGGCGGTGGGGAGAGGCGGGGTGGCGTAAAATTGAGCGGGAGGCTCCGGGAGGCCTTCCTGATCTGCTCCCATCTCCCCCCCACTTAACGGCCACTTAAGGGCCTTCGCTCTCCTCCACGGGGATTTTACCTGTGGCAAGCGGGCATCTGGGAGACGTGAAAGGCTGCCCAGTGAAAGCTGGTGGCCTCTCAGTGCCCCAGGGGTGGGCCCTGCCAAACGGGCACAGGGTGCCTGATTGAGGGCCGCCCCCGTTTCCCCAACCATCCCCTGGACCCAAGATGCTTGTAGGTAATTCTTGCTTTTCGTTGGGGCCAGTATTCTTCTTAAACTTTGTTCACTGTAGGAGACTTTTCTCTCTTGGGGTTCCTATGTCTTCAATGGGTATTCAGTTCCGTGAGGAAGAGATGAGAGCAGACAGGAGAAAGATGTTCTCAGTCCAGGAGCAAACAGCTTTCTCGGTTCAAATTCTCTGTGGCAAGTTCAAATTCAAAACATTCCAACAGCCAGTTAGTCATGTGACTAAACTGGTCTGACCATGTCTGTTTGTGTATTCAGCCATCTTAGCAGTTAACTGGGAATGCTAGCCTCTCCACCTTCAACGTCTGGTAATCAAAAATCCATTGTGGATTAAATTGGAGCAGGGAGTGGCCCCTTTGTCCTTTCTAAGTACTGTCTGTTATTATGCAAATGTATTTCCAGTCAAGGGTCTGTTTTTTTTTGAAAAACAAGTTCTATCTTTACTCCAGTGACAGTTTAAAAATCAATGTTCATGTGACGAAATAAATGTCTCATTCTTGGCAGGTGGGGGCCTGCATGACATCAGTGATGCAGTATCATCATTTGGATGCTTTATTTTCCCCCCATGTCTTTTAATGTTTTGAAGGAAGACAAGATCATTGCATTCTTTAAAAATTAACTTCTTTGAGTCTAATGCCAAGGGTTCTATTTTAAACCGAGGAGAAGTTTCCCCAGTGGTTTCCTATTGTGATGTAATTAATGTTCTGTGTGAGGAAGGAACAGTTTGTTTATATTTTCACAACATAAAGTGATTGGTAAAAATAAAAACCCAATTATTTTTTAGTGTTCACGTCACAATACCATGACTGCGTGCAGCTATTCTGACCTTCCTCTACATCACCCCAATTCAAAAGGCAAGACATAATAGTAAGAAAAAACACTTACAATCAATATATAATCTTTAAATAATTAAATTACAACTTTGTCAACTGTTCCTAGATTATAATGAAAGAAAGTGATTAATTTTCACCTTCACAACACAGTCGGAGTGGATTGCCCACTCGTAATAGAACTATGCTAGGTCTATAAAAGTGCAGATGATACAGCCCCAGCAGATTTCAATGAAAACCAAAATTGATCCCAGAGTTTGCATACATACCATAATGAACAAACAACATGGATAAGATCCACAGTGAGATACTGAAAAATAAAGCTAAGACACATGGATTTATTAATAGGAAATTAGCCACCGGGATTAAAATCTGGCTTGGTGATACAAAGCAATACCAAAAACACTGCAATTTTGGAATAGGGCCACGAGGAAGCGGGGGAAGGTTTCATTAAATTTTGGATCAAGAAAGTCAGCTAGAGACTGGAGAGGGACTGGAGCAAAGCAAGTGCTTGGAAGCCTAAATAACAGGATCAGTGCTGCAGGCCTATGGACTTTTGGCCAAGAGCAGGGTCAGGAAGTAAACAATCATTTTTTTTGGCAGCGACAAAGCTTTTTGCAGGGAGCAGGGGCTGGAGTTCCAAGAGAGGCAGATACATTTATCAATCAAAGGTAGAGCCCAGAGAACAAGTACTGTAAATTTATTTAGGTTTTTTTTTTACAGACAGGAGCGGGGCTGCCTTATAAAGTTTCTGTGGTCAACAGGACAATCAACTATCAGACAAAATATACCAGTTTGTTCTTAAGCAGGCCCCAGTTAGAGTAAAGTGCCCCGTTTTGGTTTCCTTGCGTGGTGGCGATTGAGGCTTTGGACAGGGTGCAGAGAAGAGCCAGAAGACTAATTCACAGTTTAAAGCATCTTAGTTACACAGATAGGCACAAAGAGCTAGGACTCTAGAGGAGCGTAGACCTAAGGGTGATTTGATCAAAGCTTATAAGATGAAAGGATTATATGGCATTTGTGTAGACAAATGGTTTCAAGTTACAGAGGACCAGGGGTCACACACTCAAGTTATACAACAGCACAACTAGGTTAGATGCCATGAGGCGATTCTTTTCCCAGAGAATAGTGGGCCTATATAACAGGCTGCCAGCTCATGTAGTGAATGCTGATCATTGAATTCCTCCAAGTGAGAGCCAGACCTATTTTTGGTTAGAACAGAGGTACAAGAGGTAGGTACCTGGCAACATTAAGGAGGCCAGAGTGGTCTCCTGGTTAAGCTTCGCTTGCCTAAGGGAGTCAGAAGGGAATTTTCCAGGTTTTCTCCACCTGCAACTGACCTGGGTTTTTATAGGCTTTCTCGCTCTTGCCAGATTACATGCCTTCTGTGGAGTAGGGTTTGATTATATTGTGATACACAAGGCATCATAACAGTATGGGACAGGCTGGATGAATCAGTGGGTCATTTTCCTGTTTGTTATTTTTCATATGTCCATGCCAAGAGTTGAGAAATAGCTTTTCTTGGCCCAATTTCTACCCCAAGCTCTGTGCCCAGTAGAGGAATCTTCCACCTCTGGGGAGTTTCAGAGAACACAGCAGCATCATCTAGAGGCCGGAAGTCAGTAATTACAGCGTGGTAGGCAAATGTTGGCACAGGATCTTACCATGATAAAATACATGTTGCAATGAAGTTTAGCCATAAATAGTACAGCTCAAAAACAATTCCACAGGAAGTAACATTAAATTGGACAAGTGTAGGCCACATATAATAATAACTTCTAATAATATATGCAATAAAATTATAGATAATTCTGCACTTTAAGTGGGGGTAATGACATGCCCAAATGGACCACAGATCGAGATAGGACTATTACACTGTAATCCCTCTTCTCCCAATCTCACTACCCACAAGCACAGTTTCCTATTGGGATGCTGTATTATGGTAAAGGCCCCATATAAATATAAGTCGTTGTTGTTACTAATGTGGATTTAGTACAAGAAACACAAAGTAGAATAAGATCACACACTGTAGTGACATGCATGCATTAAACAATAAGACTGCTGTTTCACCTGTTCTATTAGTTCAGGATAAGAGTCCTACGAACATTGGCATGAGAAAGATCATGAAGTGCTGATTGAGCTCTGCTTTTGATGTAGGCAAGTGCAATAACATAATTAAAATACAGTTCCAAGGAATACCACTTTGTAGCATGCCGATGTATAATAAGCCATTTATCTTCACGCTTAGCTGCTGGTCCCAAGCAAATGCAACTATTGTATTTCTCTATTCTTTAGCAAAGTTTCAGATCCATGTCTTTTCCATACTTTGTGTGTGGTTTAGTTCTTGTGTGGGCACATGAAAATACAGAACAAACATGTAGCCTGCAGAAAAAGTTTGGTCATGAACTGCAGACGCTGGCAGATTGAAAGAAGCATTACATCATCACAAATATGGGAATTCATATGAAATTGCACCAGGATCAATAACACATTATCTAGGTATTCCTGCTACAGAACCATTGGCCGGGATTTAACCCTGGGTGGACCGGAGCCGGCCACCGACTGAAAAGTCGGTGGCAAACCCCCTTCCGCCTCGCCTGGGGATCCGACCCGTATTTTGTGGGCCGCCGGGCTTTAACTGGTGAGGGGGGACTTCCACCCACTTGAGGTAGAAGTCCTGCCTAATAGAGCTGCCGGCCAATCAGCGGGCTAGCAGCTAACTGTCCCAGCAACGCCACCGGGAGCGGTGGCCCTTGCTGGGACTACAGCCCAGCTTGATGAAGATGTGGGGGAGCCAGGAACAAAGGTAAGTTTTGATTGCCTTGCGGGGGGTGATCGGGCGGGCCCCATCGAGGCAAGTGTGGTCAATTGGGGGATGGGGGTGTGGTGTGGTGGGTGCCGGGGGTGGTTGGGGCAGTGGAAGGCAGCCCTCCATCGGGCACAGGGTGCCCGATCATGACGGCCTCCACCGGGCTGTCAGAGACCTACCTGCGTTAGTCAGGTGACTTCTCTCAGCCCTTGGCCGCCCGACTAGCCACGGGTAAAATCCCCATGGAGGCAGGTGAAGTCCCTTCAGTGGCTGTGAAGTGGCCACTTCAGGGCCTTGATTGGCCTGTGGACCGTTTTTTGCCACAGCCACCCTACATAAAGTGACGGCGGAGGCGGGAGCGGGTCGGGAAGGGCTCCCGGAGCCTCCCACTCCATTTTATGCCACCAACCCCCCCACCCCCCACACCCCCCCAACCACACCATCCCACTCTTTGGGGGGGGGGGGGGGGGGGCGTAAAATTCAGCCCATAGACTCAACAAGGAGAATGGCTTATTCACTGTGGATATCTGAGCAGACCAGTTGAGGATTATTTTTACAAACAAACCAATGAGGTATGCTTACAGTCAATCATGTGATTGATTGATTGGATTTGCTGCCAATTTCATAAATTTAAAAATTAAGCAATCATACTATTGTCACAATACCAATTATGAATCCTATTTATTATGGTACAATGCAGCATGACATGTATACAATATATATTGAATATGTACATGTACTAAAATGTGTTTTATTTCCTACAATTACTTCTTAAAAATAGGTCTGATATAGTAGGAGCTGAACTTAAATGTGGCATTGTGCAGGCCCCCACCTGCCAAGAATGAGGCATATTCATTTTGCCACATGGACATTAAATTTTACACTGTTGCTGGAAAGAAGAGAAGGATTGTTACAAGGGGTTGTCAGGCCTCTGGCTGGAAAATTATTTTTGCATAGTAACAGACAGTGTCGGAACAAATGAGCTATCCCCTGCTCCAATACAATCCACAAACAGACCTGGTCAAACCAGTTAGTCACATGACTAATCTGCTTGGCAGTCTGGGTTTTTTTTCTGAATTATAGAGTTTGAACTGAGAGTTTGGACAAAAGCAGACCTCCTCTCTCTCCTATAATAAAAGCAAAATACTGCGGATGCTGGAAATCTGAAATAAAAACAAGAAATGCTGGAATCACTCAGCAGGTCTGGCAGCATCTGTGGAAAGAGAAGCAGAGTTAACGTTTCGGGTCAGTGACCCTCCTCTCTCTCCTGTTTGCTTCCATCTCTTTCTCACGGAACTCCAAAAACTGACTGAAGACAAATAAACCCCAAGAGAGAAAAGTTTCCTACAGCAAACAAGGTTTAAGAAGAATACTGGGCCCCAACGAAAAGCAAGACCGACTTCCAATCAAGGACACTACAGTGAGCTCGAAGAACCGTAACAACAATTCTTCAGATATTGCTTCAAACCTTTCCACTTTAATTTTTCTTCTGCTCATTTCTGTTTCTATTTGCATGTGTGTATCATGTATGCATGCTAGCATGGGCGCGTCATGTATCCATAGGCGTCAACCCAATTAGAGTTTAAATTTGAGTTGAATAAAATTTCATCTTTCTTCTTTAAACCTAAGAAAGCCTGTTTGTACTCGATTCTTTGCCTTATAATTGGAAAGCGGTGATTGCTCTTGACATCAAGGCAGCATTTGACCGAGTGTGGCATCAAGGAACCCGAGCAAAACTAAGGTCAATGGGAATCAGGGGGAAAACCCTCAGCTGGCTGGAGCCATACCTAGCACAAAGGAAGATGGTTGTGGTTGTTGGAGGTCAATCATGTCAGCTTCAGGACATCACTGCAGGAGTTCCTCAGGGTAGTGTCCTAGGCCCAACCATCTTCAGCTGCTTCATCAATTACCTTCCTTCAATCATAAGGTCAGAAGTGGGGATGTTCGCTGATGATTGCACAATGTTCAACACCATTCGTGACTCCTCAGATACTGAAGCAGTCCGTGCAGAAATGCAGCAAGACTTGGACAATATCCAGGCTTGGACTGATAAGTGGCAAGCAACATTCACGCCACACAAGTGCCAGGCAATGACCAACTCCAACAAGAGAGAATCTAACCATCTCCACTTGACATTCAATGGCATTACCATTGCTGAATCCCCCACTATCAACATCCTAGGGGCTACCATTGACCAGAAACTGAACTGGAGTAGCCATATAAATACAGTGGCTACAAGAGCAGGTCAGAGGCTAGGAATCCTGCAGCGAGTAACTCACCTCCTGACTCCCCAAAGCTTGTCCACCATCTACAAGGCACAAATGAGGAGTGTGACGGAATACTCTCCACTTGCCAGGATGGGTGCAGCTCCGACAACACTCAAGAAGCTCGACACCATCCAGGACAAATCAGCCCGCTTGATTGGCACCCCATCGACAAACATTCACTCCCTCCACCACTGATGCACAGTGGCAGCAGTGTGTACCATCTACAAGATGCACTGCAGCAACGCACCAAGGCTCCTTAGACAGCGCCTTTCAAACCCGCGACCTCTACCAACTAGAAGGACAAGGGCAGCAAATGCATGGGAACACCACCACTTGCAAGTTCCCCTCCAAGTCACACACCATCCTGATTTGGAACTATATTGCCGTTCCTTCACCATTGCTGGGTCAAAATCCTGGAACTCCCTTCCTAACAGCACTGTGGGTGTACCTACCCCACATGGACTGCAGTAGTTCAAGAAAGCACTTTCTCAAGGGCAATTAGGGATGGGCAATAAATGCTGGCATGGCCAGCGATGCCCACATCCCATGAATGAATAAAAACTAACAAGGATTCATCAAGGGGAAGCTAAAAACAGTATGTTTAAAAATAAAACCGTATTACAGTAAGACCAGGTGAAGGCCGAAAGGGAACCCTAGGCCTCTTTCTCACCCAGTCGTAACAGGCATCAAATGAGGGGACATTGTTTGAACTCTTATGACTATTATGATTCTTTCATTAAAATCACATAGCTCCTATTGCAGGATTGTTCAAGCTTTTGGAGCTCAAGGCTAGATACATGTGCCAAAATACATATGATTATGCAATAATGCAGAACACATATTCAAGAAAGTGAGATCCCGAAATACAGAAAAGCAAGACTGTGTGAGGCCCCACCCTCGTCCCTTCTCATATCTTCTTTTTCCTCACTCGTTATCCTCCTCATCCCCTGAAGCTGGTTTCTCTCACTTCCCCTCCGTCCCTTATCTTCTTCCACTCTATTCTGGTTATCTTTCCCCTCTTTTGTTTTTCTCCTTCCTCTCTTCCCTTCCTTGCCCTATCTCCCTTTCTCTTCAGCTTTTCATTCCCCTTTTAGGTCACAGCATGTCTTTATGAAGATCTTCTAGAATATAACACACTTCAAAAGACATTACCACTCTGCAGGTGAAATTTGACAGCCACTAAAGGAGCATGAGAGCTCTTTAAAACTGCAAGCATGGGGGATTGGTGAAGGCCACTTACTGATTGGCGAACATTTTCCATTTTCCTAGCCTTTTCCATTCTTATGGGCCCCAAAACTTTAAACAGTCTCAATGGGCTTAAACTCATCAAGGTTCTGGACAAAGTAGATAGAAGGGAGCTGTTCCAAATGGTTAACAGAATGGCCTCCTTTTGTGCTGTAACCATTCTATGAATCTATGATAATATAAGTTGTTTTCACACTCAAGTGCAGAAAAAAAGGAACTGTCAGGATCAAGGATCCTCAGAGGTGCATTAACCTGTCTTTTGAACGCAACTTCTCTACTGTGTTCAACACATAACATTAAAAATAAACCTATGCATTCAAACGCTCCAGACTTCCAGCATGAAACAAAATACAATGATTTCATCTCTCAGTTCTGTTTCCAACGTTATCTGAAACAGTTATCTGAAACAGTTGACTGAACTGCCAGCTATGATCTATTATCCTATATAAGTATTAAGTATGGAATGTTTATACATGGAAGCACATCCTCTGCCTGTAAGCAAATATATGAGCACTGCTTAAATTTCAATTTTTTATCTCAGCTGTTTCCTTTTTTCCTCAAATTCAATTTAAATTGCCTGTAATGATTTATTCACAGCCAGGATTTTTGGCATGGCACAGAAATTTCATTCTGGTTGAGATTGAGGTTGTGAAATTGACCTTTTTCCCCTTTCTAGGTAGCATCCATATTGTCCAAGAGTTGCTAATTATGACCTATGCCTGATATCACTTTGGGGCAAGGTAAGGAGATGGGCTCCAAGAACTAGCTCAGCCAGCACGGTGAGTGAATTTACACTGTTGGTGTTATTCTGCAGCACACTCTAGTGATCTAGCCAACTGAGCTAACCAACCCGAAACTGACCTTAACAAAAAATTAGAGAAGAGATATAAAGGCTTTTTTAAAGAAAGAAGCTGGCAAAACACAATGTTTCTCTCCTGCGTGATTTATTTAGGTGTTTCCTGCTGTTGTATTTTTGTATTTGAACTGTGGCAGCCAACCATTTATCAAGTGACAGAAGCATTTAAATCCACCATGTATCTTCTGTGACATTCATCTCATTTAGACCAGTTTTATTTTTTTTTTAAATAACATTTCTCATGTGGGATTTTATCTTGCAAAAAAACTCATGGGAACATAGCTAAAAAGGAGACAGTAACATAATTGTACATCAGTAAATCAGAAAGATTGATAGATGCTTCTGTACCTTTATCATTAGTACACAAGCGTGGAATAGAATAATTGACAACTCCTGAATACTTGTTCTGTTCGGTGGGAACAGGGAAAAGATTGGGTGGATCCAAAGTTATCCTTAGCAAAGTTATGAGGGTGGGAATGGTGGCAGATCATCCCAGTAAGACTTGGACCATTTCACCAGCAAGGTTTGGGAGCCTGGGGGAGAAGAAAAGAAAAAAATGGGTAAGAAAGGGGCTGTGTTCCACAAATTTTTTTCTATTGCTTGGTGAAGAAGGACAAATTCATCACTGGAATGAACAGTGTAAACTGGAGAGTAAACAAAATCAGGTGAGACCTTAATGACGTTTTCACGTATATATAAATTAAACTAAACACAAGCTCTGTAACCAGAAAGCACAAATGAAGCTCAGAAAAGGGAAGATTAGCAGTCTACATTAAAGTACTTCAAAGAGAGTGGTGAATCTGTGGAACAGATTGATGGGGTAGATTTTGACCTTATGTGGTCATATATAACAGGTAATAGTGAGCCAATCTCTTCTGACTTTTTATTCCCACTAAGTGAGGAGATATGTAAAACAGACTGCCGACTCACCATCACCTGTGTTGTACCATCACACAACGTCGAGTTCTGTTGCAGTAATTGAGAAGTATAAAAGAACATGTAGCATTGTATTATAATTTTTGCCCAACTAGATAGGCCTTTTCTGGTGTAGCATGATCCTACATTCTTTTATTGTGACAAATGTAGGAAAGCATTTCTATTACTAACGCAATTTGGGAGCTGGATGACATTGATAAATCTCTCGATCTTCACAGTTGATCTGCAATGTCATCCAAGAGCCTTGATAAATCGTATTCTAACTATATATATTCCAATGTCCATTTTGATGCAATTACCAGATTTACAGAGAACTAAAATTATTCAGAGAGGGAGACTAGATAGACTACAGAAACATAAAAGAAATTACAGACATCAGGTATTACCAAAGAGAAAAGGCCATTTAACCGATTGGGAGGAATTTTATGCTCACCCCCGCGTCGGGTTTGGAGGAGGGGAGAGCATATAATCAGGCAGAATGGTGGTGGTGAGAGACCCAGCCACCTTCCCGCCTCCAACCAATTTAAGTCCAGGGCAGGAAGGCCTGTGAACAGCCTTCCCGCATCACTGCCATTTAAGACCCTTAAGTGGGCATTAATTGCCCACTGCCCGCCGGAATTAGCCCAGCAGTAGGTAGCCTGCCACTGTTGGGTGAGCATGCCAAACAAACCCATGCAGGTTGCTTGCCGGCTCCGGTGGCAAGGTGGGGGGGAGGGGGGGGGAGTGGTTATCCCTCGTTAAAAGACACAGTGCCTGAACGAGGGACCCGGCATCGGGAAGGGGGGGCTGGTGAGAGCCACCACCCACCCCCCCCACCCGCCCTTGCTGCCGACTCCCTTACACGGCCCTCCCCTGTGACCCCCACCCCACAAAACCCCTCCCGCTGTGACTTACCTGGTTCCAGGGCATTGAGTGAGTCCGCGGCAATGCCGCTCAGTTAAAGAGTTGCTGGCCTCTGATTGGCCAACAGCTCTCAGCAGGCAGGACTTCCGTCGCTGGGGGTCCTTGATCCCAGGAAACACCCATCACTGTCCACATAAGTGCCTAATTGGCACTTGATTTGGCGGGCCTTCCCCAGCAGAGGAGACGTGAGGCTCCCGCCAGCGCTTTTGCCGGTGAATGAGACTCCCATCGCCAAGACAAAATCCCGGCCATTGTGTCTGCTTGGTAAAATAGGTCCATGAACATATGACTGTTCAGCTTTTAAATACAACCACTCTTTTGCTCTGTAGTTTAACAGTAGTCTGTGCACAGATCTTGTTCTCAGTACAGAAACAGTGCTTTTGTCAATAATCTGCAGATTTGTATGATTAAAGGATGAACAATGACTCTCCCTGCAATAACCTGCTGCACTACCGTGCCCACTTCAGATTGCTTGATATTAAACATAGATCAGATTTAACAGGCCAAAACAACCAGAGATACAACACAAAATTTGGCAAATACTGAAGAATGCAATACAAAGCAAATAAAACTAGAAATTTATAATGGGTAAATTACCCATTGAAAGAAAATCTTTGGTTATGAAAATGTTTCAGATTCTTGTTTGAAAAAAGGTTCCGTTTCTGAATGGCAAATTCTACCGATAGAACCATAGAACCATAGGAAAGTTACGGCCTTATGTGTGTCATGCTCAGGTTGTAAATCCAACATGAGTTTTCATCTGAATAGAATTGTGGAATAATCCAATTCATGTCTTTCCCACCCTCCCCCCCAATGTCCTGTTTTTAATAATTCAACCTGAAATGTATAGTACTGCATACCTATACATGACTCTTATATACACCTGCAAACCTAGTGAAATCTGTATTGTAATATGTATTGTATTATAAATATAATCTAGGTGTACAACACATTGGGGTACAAAATGCACTAGTTAGGTTACAATTCAGGTTTCCACTAAAATTCATTTACTGAATTACAAATGCAAGGTCTTCATTGAACTAGTGCAATCGAATATCATAGTTTATTTTTTATTTTTTCCACTAAAAAGCATTCCTTGTTTTTCTTAATAAACTAAAAATTGTTTGAAGTCAAGTTATCAAACATAGTATCAATTTAAAAACTATAGACAACATTTATCTATATTTATGCAAGAGGGGAGCTGGATAAAATTCCCTCTGTCCCAGATTATTCAGTTTTGTTTGAAGATTCACTCTACATACATGTTTTTCAGGCAACCAAATTTTAGAGGGATTCACTTTCATCTCGTTACAAGAACCCTATTGACATCCATGCAGCCATTAGCAATTTTAAAATTAGTGAACCAATCTGAACTAGGATCGAAGGAACTGTTTTTGCTCCCTTTTAACAGGAGCCACCATCTGACCTCCAATAAATGGAATAAAGCAAAACTCCAAATTTGTAACAATAACCCACTCAGATCATTTGCATCTCCTGTGTGCCTTATCCCCTGCCTACCTCGAAATCCTGTTGAGTCACGAGTCCAACTAGTTGTATCTTGAATGTTGAAAACAATTGATTCCATTGTGATATGATTAGCTACTGCTTTGTGACTCAAATGATGAATCAAACAACTAATAGCATTATCAAAACAAAGCCTGATAAGACTTAGCCATACACATTTGAGCATGTTACATTTCTGAACTGCAAGAGGCACGGCTATTCAAATTGAATTAATTTAAAGTTAGTCAATACTATCTTATGTATACTTCTGTTAGGCAACTGTGCCCTTGGCATGCTTAAATTGAGTTTCCATATAATGTACTTGAGTCATATCCTGTTCAAGTGTTTCATTTTTCTGAGGAATTAAGATTCTGGCACAGTGAGGGACGGGTTGGCACAGGACATTCACCCTTTCACTTCCAGAAACTGGGTTAGAAGCCAACACAAACTTATGGGACAAGTGTTTCCTCCCTCTGCCAACTAGAAGGATTGCATGTGAAATTAATTTAGGCAATCACAATGCAGTTTCTTGTGGGTGTAGGGGGTCCACACAACAAAACATCCATCAATCTGGTGCAAAATGAGCAATCTCACTCAGAAGCCAAAGGAATAAGCATTGAGAGAAGTGAAAAAAAAATCACATTGCTGTGAGAAATGCATTGAAGTCTGGGATTCTGCCTTTGTTATATCAAGATTTTCAATATTAGTGTAAATTCATATTATGGAGAGAATGAAACTTAAAGCAACTAAGGTGATGGTTCAGTGTGAATAACATTGTTTGGCTTGAATTTAATAACTGAAATCACGATAATGTGTCAAAATACATTTCACATAGAGTCCTCAATATACATTAAACCCCCAACATTCATTATCAGGTGGTAGAATGTGCATTTGAATCTGCAAAACAACTTTTATTTATATTGTGCCTTTTACATAATAAAATGTCCCTAGGTGCTTCAGAGAAGTGTTATAAAGCAAATTTTGGCATCGAGCCACATTAGGCGATATTAAAGCAGCTGGTCAAAGAAGTAGGCTTTAAGGAGTGTCATAAAGGATCAAAGAGATGGAGAGAGGAAGAGAGGTGTAGGAAGGGCTTCTGAGCTTAGGCATTGGTGGCTGAAGGCACAGCCACCAATGGTGGAGGAATTAAAATTGGAGAGGTTCAAGAAGACAGAATTAGAGGAGTGTAGATATCTGAGGGGTCTGAGGCTGGAGGAGATTACAGAGTTTGGGAGGAGTGAGGCTATAGAGGCATTTGAAAACAAGGGTGAGAATTTTAAAATTGAAGTGTTGCTTAACCAGGAGTCAATGTAGGTCAGCAAGGACAGGGCTGATGGGTGAATGGGACTTGGTGTGTGTTAGGACTTGGGCAGCAGAGTTTTGGATGACCTCAAGTTTACGTAGGGTCGAACATGAGAGGCTAGCCAGGAGTGTGTTGGAATAGTCAAGTCTAGAGGTAACAAAGGCATGGATAAGGGTTTCAGCACCAGATGAGCTGAGATAGGGGCAGAGTTGGGCAATGTTACAGAGGTGGAAGTATGTGGTCTTAGTGATGACGCAGATATGCAGTTGGAAGCAAGTATCCTCCATGTTTTGCAGGAAATCAGACAGTGGAGACTAAAACATTGCCCTGTGCCAATGAGGTACATATAATGGTATGAAACACATTGATGGAACAGAATTGAAAGTTGTTCACTCTGCATCCAGCTGTACTGTATCTGAGCTTTGCTTACTTAACGTTGATACTGGGCAACCAAAATGGAAAAGAACCCAACACACCCCACAACCTTCAATATTAAAGCGGACAAGTAAACTGTGCATGTGGCAGTGAGGCATAAATGTTAACAGTGAGGTACTGGATTCGACCCAAAAATCTGTGCTCAGTTAATGGACCCATGATTAGTTATCTTATCTTTCCCAGTGGTTATATTATAGCTACCAAACGCATCTATCCCTCCCCTCCCCTCCCTGAAGGGCTCGTTCCGTCCGTGACATCCTGGTCCACTCCTCCATTACCCCACCACCTCGTCCCCTTCCCATAGCACCTTTCCATGCAATCACAGGAGGTGTAATACCTGCCCATTTACCTCCTCTCTCCTCACTATCCAAGGCTCCAAACACTCCTTTCAGGTGAAGCAGCAATTTACTTGTACTACTTTCAATTTAGTATGCTGTATTCGCTGCTCACAATGTGGTCTCCTCTACATTGGGGAGACCAAAGTCAGATTGCGTGACCGCTTTGTGGAACACCTGATGAGCCATGACCCCAAGCTTCTGGTTGCTGGCCATTTCAACACTCCCCCCTGCTCTCATGCTCACATCTCTGTCCTGGGATTGCTGCAGTGTTCCAGTGAACATCAATGCAAGCTCAAGGAACAGCACCTCATTTATCGATTAGGAACGCTGCAGCCTGCCGGACTGAACATTGAGTTCAATAATTTCAGAGCATGATGGACCCCCCCCTTTTTATTTTTAGTTCTTATTTCTTTTTTTTTTCTTTTTTCTTTGTTTAATTTATTTGAGTTTGTTTCTCCTGCACCTACCCATTGTTTTTTTTTTCATGTTTGTGCTTGGGGCCAGGGCTGTTCATTTTTCTGTCAATTAACACCCTCTCTGTACTAATGCTTTGTCTTTCAACACACCATTAACATATTGTTTGCCTTTGCTCCATGAGCTGCTGGTAATTTATTCTCTGTGACCTTGTCCTATCAACACGTTGTCTTTTGTTATCTCTTGCCCCACCCCTGCTTTACTTGCTTAAAACCTATTACATTTCTAATATTTGCCAGTTCTGATGAAGGGTCACTGACCTGAAACGTTAACTCTGCTTCCCTCTCCACAGATGTTGCCAGACCTGCTATTCCCAGCATGTCTTGTTTTTATTTCAGATTTCCAGCATCTGCAGTATTTTGCTTCTATTTATCTTATATTATAGCTAATTTGCGAGGGAAATGCTCACTTTTTTGTGGAAACTGTTCTCCAACGCTGACATTTACTTCTTTCAAAAAACAATTTTTCATAAAGGGCACAATGTTGTGTATAATCCTATTTAGCTCCTCCTCTTCTATGATGTAATTTACATTGAAATACAGTGCAAAAAATGTTTGAAAGGATTCTGCCTTTTTGAGAGTTGGGAAAATATAAATTTTCCAATTTAAAATGAGACTGATTTAAAAGAGACCATTTTTTTGAATTTGAATGTTAAGTTTAGCTGTCCAGACCCAAGTTAATTTTTTTCTGTTTTTATATTCCCGTAGCAGTATTTAAATACTGCTTCTTTCAGCTTCATGCAAGTCTCCAGAATAATCAGTCTCCTGGTCAGAGTGCACCTTGATGATTGTGTCCAATTCTAGTTGCTGAAATACAAGGGAGACATTCAAGTGCTGAAGGCAGTGCAGAAAAGAGCCGTGAGGCTGATTCCTGACCAAAGTGTGAGTTATGAGGAAAGACTGGAGAAAAACAAAACTTTTCAGTTTAAATAAGTTGCGTTGAGATGCAGTCTTAGAGATGTACAGGATGACAATTAAGAGTTTGGAAAAGGTAAATCCAAAGTATCACTTTCAATTAGGAAAATGAAGCATCAGTTTGAAATAGTAAAAGAGAAATTTAGGACTGATATCAGGAAGTTCTTCTTACAAGGAGTAATCAACATGTGAAATGAACTCCCAGAGTAGTGGAGGTAAAAGTTTCAGAATAATTTTTAAAAAAATCATTGGATGCTGCAATGGGAAACTGTAAGGTTCTTTTGGATGGATGAGTTAAGATGGCCCTCATCATCCGTGATTATCTTGTGATCCCAAGTGGTGATAGTAACAATGAGCAACTTTAACTCAGTGATTCTGAGAGGAAAATGGAATGATAGTGGATATTATTGACTTACTTTCATGTTTGTGGGAAGAAAATGAACACAAATAGAAACTGGAACCCAAAACAAGCATTGACTTTAGAACAGACAGATGAGCAAATGTGTTCAACTTTAAATGTAATTAGAAGAAAATGTTGGCGACATACATTATGAATGATGCAAATTTAGCTAAATGTGAGGTTAAACAATCTGGGACTGCTGGAAAGCACCGCGCTTAGTATGCCAAGTTACTACATTGCAGCAATCAACAAAGCTAGCAGAATTCAAAACTAACATTGCCAAAACATAGCATACAAGTCAGAGGATGTCATGCTGAAACTGAACATTGCACTGGCCTGCAGTACCGTTAACAGCTTTCATCACTAAGGCAGAAGGAAAATGTTTAAGCAGTGCAAGGAAGAGACAAAAAGCGTACACCCAGCGGCAGAGGATTCAAATATGAAGGAAGATTGGAGTAATTGGATTTACCAGACTTAGTTCAAGTAGTCTGTGGGTCAAACTGGTGAAAAACAAAATTAGAACTGAGGTCAAGAAATATGAAATGAAGAATAACAGTACTCTAACTTGTTATTGCCTTTCTGCTGCATGTTATTTGTTGATAGCCCGTTTGGTGAAATCTATTGAATGTGTATCCATTAACTGGAATGTCTCATGAATGATATTTGATTGTGCAAAGGGTAGACTGCTACCCTGCCTCCAGTTTACACCCTTACACTGACACAACTTTTATCCTCTAAAAAAAAATCTGCAGAATTAACAAACTATCCAAACACTTTGGTTGGGATTTTATTGAGGTCCCGACACCAGGATCTGTGGCGGGAGGGGATCCGGAAGATTTTACCAGCAGTGGCCTGCCACGGAGTCCGAGGCTGTATGGCAGCCCCCCCCCCCCCCCCCCACCCCCGCCACTAGGCGATGGGACCGGGCTTTACATATTTTAATTAACTAAATGAATAGATTTAAATAAAATTGGCAGCAATCGTACCTGCTGCCCGGGATCTTCTGAGCAGCAGCTGGCGCCACCGAGGTGGGGAAAGGGGGTTCTTATGGTTTTTAGTTCAGTAAGTGGTGGGGGAGGGGTGGGCGGGTAATGGGGTCAAATGTAAATTACTAGTACAGGGGAGGGGGGGGGAAGGGGTGACCTCTGCACTTTGATCAGTTTGGGGTGGGGGAAGGTCAAGTCTTGAAGTTAAGTGTTTTGATGGAGGGGTGGTGGGGAGAGAGAAAAGGATAAATATTATATTTAATTGTTATTGGGGAGGATAAGGGGCGATAGTAGATATTGCGGTGCATTGGTGGGGGGGGGGGAGGGGTGTAGGCCTTTAAAAATGTTAATGAACTGGCAGGGTTGGCTGCACAGGCAGCTGATGCTGTTGTCAGGTTCGCAGTGCTCACCCCCTCCACATGATTGGGTGGGGCAGCCCGACCAGCATATTATCTTGGGCTGCCGCAAGGTGCAGGCCGCCATTTTTTAAAGCCGCTGCCTCCAGTGAACTAGCTATATCTGCTGGCAATAAGGATCCCACATGAAATGACTTGGGCAGGTTCTGTTGAGCTTACAGCTTAAAATCTCTTCGTTCAGCATGCTTTAGTACTCTCTTTCATTCATTTTATCAGGAAGCTGGCAACAATTCTTGGAGTAGAAAATGGAGAAATTTTGCACTGATCCAGTAGGGTTAGCTCTGAGAATCAGCTAAGGTTATATAAGGAAGTTTGGCTGGTCAGCATTATAACTGTTTGATGCTGACAAAGTGGAATGTATTTCATTGCCTCACACCTCATCTCAAGCAGCATGAAATCTTACTCCAAGAGAAAAATTATTTCCAAAACAAGTTGATTGATATCATATGCTGAAGCACCATACTTAATGTCATATTCCAATAGTTCAGCCTTTTTTTCTTGTTTTTAGCAAGATTAGTTATTAGAACAGAGCAAAGTTATCTGATCAGGAAACTTGTCACTTTGAAAACAATTATCAAACATTTACAACTATTTCTTTTACTCATCCCAGCTTTTTCAGGAAGTGTGTGGTGTTTTTTGTAGTCAGAAAATGACAGCTGTATGTGAAACTTATCTCTCTTTTTCTCAGTGGACTTGTAGTAAACCCTGTTCAAAGGAGGCAAACAGGATCAAAAGATGATATCTGAATGAGGTGGAGTGCATTAAAAGGGCATACTTTATGGATCTGATTTACAGTTGGGAACTATTTACAGTCAAAACCATAATAGTACATGTTTTATAACATCATATAGGGTACAATCTGCCACTGTTATGCACACAAGTAATAGAAGCAGAACATATATTTTATTCTGATGCTCTCAGCTAGGCTCCCTTCTTGCACCCTCATCCAAAACTCTATCCACATATTGTCCTTAATCAAGACCTGTTCTGTCATCACCTCATCCTCACTGTCCTACATTGGCTCCCATTCCCCAAAGCCTCACATTTAAAATATTCATCCTAGTGTCTAAATTCCTCCTTGCCCCTCCCAATCTCCCCAAACTTTCCATTTATCTAACTCTAACCTCATTGTGCATCTCCCCTCGCCACCATACCACCACTGGCACCTTCAGCTGCACAACCTATCTAGAGCATGGGTACTATCTACACTGCCATGCCTCTTAACTTCCTTTAAGACTCTTAACATGGCAAATTTGCAGATCCCAAGCTTCAACAACAGCCACATGTTTATTGAGATGCACACCCCCAGGGTATTGCAAATAGATACTAGAGAAACTCTAACCCCATTTGACAACACATCACCATCCAAGAAAAAAAACTAAAAAAAAATATTAAATCAGCATAGCTGATACAGACAAAATCAGCAGCAGAAAATCTAAAGATTAATGAGTGAATTTGAGTGAGTGCTGAGAATGAATGGGTATTTTTTGCTTTTTTTCTTTCCCACAACTAATGAAATGCTCCTATCATCACATTTAATTCCACTTGGACTGAAGGTGTCAAGAAAACATGATATGCCAAATGAGGAATATTAATTAATCAGTTGGAAACTTACATTAGACTTTTAATGGAGAAAATCCTACAGTTAACTTTTTTAAAAACCCTCAGCCAAGATGGCCACTGAAAGACCTTTGCACAATCCAAGGCCCAACTGGAGCTACAAGTGTCAGAAGCCCTGGATCCAGAATAATGGCTTGCTCTAAGTAATTGAATTACCTAGGACTGCTTCAGTAGCATGGCAGTCAAGGTAATCCTGACACATTGACTTTGCAAAAGCAAATCCCCGAGTGTAAATACTGACATCCTGGGGCCTGTGCAGAACCTTGTATCTCAGTAGAAGGTTCCAGAGAATACCCTGAGGCAGTCATGTGACTGTCTATCCATCTCTGTGAAAGATGGGAGTTTTGTTACACACAAAGACAAGCAGTAACTGAGTATGCAGCAGCAGAGAAGGCTGTGTGCCTCCCTTTGTCTCTCTCCAGAAAACATCAAGCTTGAAAACCATCTGTGACTGTGGATCCTCCAAGCCTACAGACTGCTACAGCCAGAAACCAGGGGAAGAGAGCCAGCTACAAGTCTGCCTCCAAGAAAACTCTGAGCTAAGTGGGCCAGCCACAAAGTGCAATTTAATCAGCCAAAGACTTCAAGAATACAACTCCGAATCATCCAACCGCAAACTGTGCATTTAACTTTTATTTATTCTGGAATTTTATCCTGACGTTGGGGGTCTTGATGTTGGGAGAAACCAACGGCGAGATCCCCACGTCGCCCCTTTTCCAGAAGGCCCACCGAATTTAGTGCCAGTCAGGCACTTAGTGAACAGCGGCGGACCTTCCATAGGATTTCGGACCCAGTCACCAGAAATCCGGCCCTTGGAGAGCTGCTGGTTAATGAGAGGCCAACAGCTGCAGTGTCATCACGGAGGCAGTGGTTCCTGCTGAAGGTGACCGTCCTGGAGGCCGAGGAGCATCGCTGGAGCCAGGCCTCAGGTAGGTCAGGGCGGGAGGTGGGGTATGTGGTGTGGAGGTCGGGGGTGGCGGGTGGGGTGGAGGGGGATCAGTAATAAGGGCAGGGGGACCCTCAGCTGGGAAGGAAGCAACAGAACAGCAGGAGACTTACAAACCTTACAAAGTGGACCTGCACACATACCCAAAGTGCAGTTACGTACCACGGAATTTCTGACCTTTACCTCACAATAGAAAATATTGACCTATTGAGTTAGATCACTAAGTGGAATAGTTTTGCTCATGGGTCTAACGTAAGTATCTCGAAAGATAAAAACTGCGAGTCAGTACTCAATATTTGAACAAGAAAAAGCAGGAGGCAATGTATAAACTAGCTTAGATACATTAAGGGTTCCTCTAACTTTCATTCCAAACTGTTAGTAGACCTATGCAGGGGGAATATGAAGAAGCACTTTTTTATGCAGTGGGTGGTTAAGACTTGGAACTTGCTGCCCACAAGGGTAGTGGAAGTGGAGACAATCGATGACTTCAACAGGAAGTTGGATGGCCACTTGAGGAAAGTAGACTTGCAGGGCTACAGGGATTGAGTGGGGGAGTGGGACTGACAGGAAAGCTCCGTGAAGAGCTGGCATGGACTTGATGGGCCAAATACCCTCCTTCTGTGCTGTAAATGACTCTATGACCCGTTATATAGCTTTGCCGCTGCCCTGTAGAACTATACTGTACACTGAACATTTGTGTCTTTACACTTAAGGCAGCCATAGTCAGTAATCTTAATATTTATACATCTCAGCTATCTACAGTTCCGTATATTAATCTTTTGGAAGTTAAATGATCTAATGAAGTGTAAAGAGCTTTACATAATAGGTAAAAAATGTTCTCTTGTTGCCAGGAACTTTTACCTTGTATTAATTTCTTGTTTATAAAAAGGCAGCCAGTTTGGATGGTGGTGTATACTTAATGTCTCTTGCAGATATATATTAAAAGACATTTAGAATAAATTTGAACAGTGCAATGATTATTGAAGATTATATTCATTAGACAAATGCATATTCGTTATTTAGAGAAGGGTAAATGTACTTTTCAAAACTATGGGACTGAACAAGAACACAACACACATGTTAATGGAGATGTCACAGGCCTGCATTGGGACATGTATGCTGTTCTCTACCTAAAGAAGGCATGGTACATTGTAGCAAGTACTTCAAGCAACTCCTGCATGGTGCTATTGGAGATTATGAGGCATATAATGAAGTCCTTGGGTTGGATTTCACCAGTCCTTTGGAGATGGGCTGGAAGGCAGGCTGATTTAGTTGGCATCCTTCCATCTATGAAAGATGATGGACATGCAGCAAATAATCCATTTAGGTGGGGTGTCTTCTCTTGGTGCACCTTTGTTGATGGTTGTGAAAGCCAATCCTCAAGAGGCAGCTACTGCCACAAGTGCTGCACATGAAATAAAAACAAGAAATGGTGGAAATACTCAGCAGGTCTGGCAGCATCTGTGGAGAGAGAAGCAAAGTTAATGTTTCAGTTCAGTGACCCTTCTTCAGAATTAGCAGATATTAGAAATGTGAAAGGTTTTAAGCAAGTAAAGTGGGGGTGGGGCAAGAGATAACAAAGGAGAAAGTGTAGATAGGTGTTAATGGTCTGAAAACTGTCTTTTTCTGTTGGTTATTCTCTGTAACCTTGTCCTATCTACACCTTCTCCTTTGTTATCCCTTGCTCCACCCCCACTTTACTTGCTTAAAACCTTTCACATTTCTAATATCTGCTAGTTCTGAAGAAGGGTCACTGATCTGAAACGTTAACTCTGCTTCTCTCTCCACAGATGCTGCCAAACCTGCTGAGTATTTCCAGCATTTCTTGTTTTTATTTCAGATTTCCAGCATCCGCAGTATTTTGCTTTTATTTTAGTGCTGCACGTGAAGCTGCCAAGTGACACTGTGAGTTATTGTTTTTGATGTTGGTGCCTGTTGCCAAGCTGCTGTAGCAACTGGTCGTCACGTAGGATGTGTTGCCATTTCTCTCCTTCGTCAACTAGTGACTTCCGTGTGTGCGATAGTTGACATTTAGGGCCTTCATGTCACATTTGCAAGCATCCTTGAAGCAGAGCTTTGGGCACCCCACTGGTCGTCTGGCCCCATCTACCTCACCATGCAGAAGGTCCTCGGGTATGTGACCATCTTCTATTCTGTGGACCTGTCTGATTCACCAAAGCTGCCTCTGTTTGATTTGTGACAACACACTTTGGAACTCTGCCTTTGAGAGGACTGCACATTTGTAACTTTGTCCTGCCAGGATATACCCATAATGCACCGCAGACAGCGAAGATGGAAATTATTGAGCTTCTTTTCCTGGTAGCTGTAAGTTTCACAGCCATACAGCAAGCTGCTGAGAACACAGGCCTTGTAAACCATCAGCTTGGTCCTAAGGGTCAGCTTGGTGTTATCGCATGCGCATTTTGCAAGTTGGCCAAAGGTGGTAGCTGACTTCCCTATGCGTGTATTGAGCTCTGCATCAAGGGACAGATTGTCTGTCACCATGGACCCAAGGTAGCAGAAATTGCTAACCACTTCCAGTGAGGTGTTATTCAGTGTGATTAGGGGCAGAGATGCAACACCTTATCCCATGACCATGGTTTTCTTGAAAGTTATAGTCAAGGAAAACAAGTTACAGGCAGACATGGAAGGGACAGCCCACGAGTCTTGGTAGCTGAGTGTCCATGTGAGCAACTAGTGCTCAGAACTGATCAGGACACGCTGTGTTTTTGTCTTTGCTTTCAGCCTTGATAGATTGTAAAGCTTGCCATCTGACCGAGTGTGCAAGTAGACTGTAGTTAAAGAGGAGGAGTGTGAAATATTAGATATGATAAGCATAATGAGAGAGGAAGTACTAGAGGGTCTGACATCCTTGAAAGTGGTTAAATAACCAGGGCTGGATGGATTGCATCCCAGGTTGTTAAAGGAAGCCAGGGAGGAAATAGCAGATGCGCTGAGGACCATCTTCAAATCCTCACTACATCCAGGAGAGGTACCAGATGATTGGAGGTCTGCAAACGTTATACCATTGTTTAAAAGGGGTGCGAGGGATAGGCCAAATTGTTATAGGCTGTTCAGTCTGACCTCTATGTGGATAAATTGTTAGAATCTGTTCTGAGGGACAGGATAAACTGCCACTTAGAAAGGCATGGATTAATCAGGGACAGTCAACAAGGATTTGTTAAGGAAGGTCACGTCTCGCTAACTGAATTGAGTTTTTTGAGCAAGTAACAAGAAGGATTGACAAGGGTAGTGCAGTGGATGTGGTCTACATGGATTTTAGTAAGGCATTTGACAAGGTCCAACATGGTAGACTGGCCAGTAAAATGAAAGCCCATGGGATACAGGTGAACGTGGCAGGTTGGACCCAAATTGGCTCAGTGACAGGAAACAAAGGGTAGTAGTCGATGGATGTTTTTGCGAATGGAAAGCTGTTCCCACTGGCGTTCCACAGGGCTCAGTGTTGGGTCCCATGCTGTTTGTGATATATTAGATTAGATTAGAGATACAGCACTGAAACAGGCCCTTCGGCCCACCGAGTCTGTGCCGAACATCAACCACCCATTTATACTAATCCTACACTAATCCCATATTCCTACCAAACATCCCCACCTGTCCCTATATTTCCCTACCACCTACCTATACAAGTGACAATTTAGAATGGCCAATTTACCTATCAACCTGCAAGTCTTTTGGCTTGTGGGAGGAAACCGGAGCACCCGGAGAAAACCCACGCAGACACAGGGAGAACTTGCAAACTCCACACAGGCAGTACCCGGAATCGAACCCGGGTCTCTGGAGCTGTGAGGCTGCGGTGCTAACCACTGCGCCACTGTGCCGCCCATATTAATGATTTTAACTTAAACGTGGGAGGCATGATTGGGAAATTTGCTGATGACAAAAAAATTGGCCGTGTAGTTGATAGTGAAGAGGATAGCTGGAGACTCCTGAATGATATCAATGATTTGGTTGAGTGGGCGGAAAAGTGGCAAATGGAATTCAATCCAGATAAGTATGAGGTAATGCATTTGGGGAGGGCAAATAAAGTGAGGGAATACCCAATAAACGGGAGGATATTGAGAGGGGTAGAAGAAGTGAGAAATCTTGGAGCGCATGTCCACAGGTCCCTGAAGGTGGAAGGACAGGTAGATAGAGTGGTGAAGAAGGCAAATAGAATGCAGTCTTTTATTGGCTTAGGTATAGAATTCAAAAGCAGGGATGCAATGCTGGAACTGTATAAAACCCTGGTTCGGCCACAGTTGGAGTAGTGGTTACAGTTCTGGTCACCACATTACAGGAAGGACATAATTGCTCTGGAGAGAGTACAGAGGAGATTTACAAGAATGTTGCCAGGGTTTGAAAGTTGCAGCTATGGGAAAAAATTGGATAGGCTAGGGTTGTTTTCCTTAGAACAGAGGAGGCTGAAGGGTGTCTTAATTGAGGTGTACAAAATTATGAGGGGCCTAGATAGAGTAGACAGGAAGGACCTGTTTCCCCTAGCGGAGAGGTCAATTTCCGGGGGCACAGAGTTAAGGTGATTGGTAGAAGGATTAGAGGGGACATGAGGAAAAAACTTTTCACCCAGAGGGTGGTGGGTGTCTGGAATTCACTGCCAGGAATGGTGGTGGAGACAGAAACCCTCAATTCTTTTATAAGGTACCTGGACATGCACCTGAAGTGCTGTAACCGGTGGGATTAGATTGGGCAGCTAATTTTTTCAGCCGGCACAGACACGACAGGTTGAATGGCCTCCTTCTGTGCCGTAATTTTTCTATGGCTCTATGGTAGACTCCTTCCATATCTGCAGTGAAGGCAAAGGTCAGGAGCATTAGGAAGAAGATGCCAAACAGAGTGGGGGCTAGGACAAAACCCTGTTTCACTCTTCTTCACTCTGAAACTGTCGTAAGTGGAGCCATCAAACTGTACAGTGTAGTGCATGTTGTCATGGAAGGAGCAGATGAGACTGAGGAGCTTCGGTGGACAGCCAATTTTTCCTAAAATCTTGTAGAGCCCTGCTCTGCTGATGGTGTCAAATGCCTTAGAGAGATCTACAAAAGTAAGGTAAAGCGGTATACTCTTCACTTCTCTTGGAGCTGGCATATGGAGAAATTTATATCCACAGTAGATCTGCCAACTCAATAACCAAACAGTGCTTCTGGGTACACTCGGTCTTCAAGTAAATGGAGTCTTTTAAGTATGACCCTAGCAAAGGCTTTCCCCATGACAGTCAGGAGTGAGATGCCCTGTAATTGTTACAGTCTCCTGTGTCTCCTTTGTTTTGGTATAGTGTGATGATTTTGGCATCACACATTTCCTGTGGAACAGAGCCTACTTTCCAGCAGAGACAAAGAAAGTCATAAAGGTATGGCAATATATGGGACTTTCCGTACTTGACCAGTTCGGCTGGGATTCTGTTCTTGCCCAGTGTCCTTCTGTTCACTAGGCAGTCTATGGCGTTCTCGTGCTTCAGTGATAAGGGTTCTTCATCTAACTCATCCACGACAGGAAGTTGCGGGAGAGCGTCAAGCGCAATCTGGGAGATGGCTGACTGACAGCAGTACAGCTCAAGTAGTGTTCAGCCCAGCGGGACATCTGTTTGCTTCTGTCGGTGAGTACTTTACCATCTGCTGACTTCAGGGGAACAACTTTGATGATGGCAGGACCAAGCGTCCCTTCCTTGTAGATTTCCTTTGTCGCAGGCAGTCTGGATTTCTTGACATAAGCTGATGCAGTGTTTGCACAGGGAGAGCTGGTAAAATGGAGGCAGAAGGCATTGAGAGGGAAGTCAGACATCTTCTCACTGCCACTGCACACTCCCAGAAGTGGGAACAGCAGTGGCACAGCCGCCCTGTGGTGAGCAGCCAATTAAACCAATTAATTGGCTAATTAGCAATCAATTCCCGCCCCTGCTGGGATTTTACGAGCATTGGGACTGGCCCCCACCGCACGGGGAGACTGCCAGGTAAACTGTGACAGCCTCCCAATAGCTTCCCGGGTGGCAGGGGGTGCCTTCCTTTGTGGCCATTCCATGCCCATGGAAGGGCCCCCCCCCCCCGCCACAGCAGCAATGGCCACTCCTGCAGCTCCATCACCACCTCTGGAGGGTTCACCCCTTTGATTGCCTGGGCCTGCCTCCCTGGCCCCAGTACAGGAAAACAAAATAATCCTACCTGGTCTTCAAGGGTACCTCAATATGGAGGCACCCTCTTCTTCTCCCCACAACCTCAGCAGCAGCCACCTCTATTGGTGGCACTGCCAAAGCTGCTGACCCTCTGATTGGGCTGGCATCTCTGAGAGGCAGGCCGCCCTCCTCAATTGGAGGGTGGCCCTGGTGATGGCCTCTTAATTGGCCGCTGCCAGTAAAATCCTGCTCAGGTTCCCACCATCCATCTGCGCTGGCTCAAGACCTGCTTTCAGTCCCGATGGCAGTAAACCATGATTTTTCAAAACATTCCAGCCCTTATTTCAAAGCTTTTGAGTTTGCCCATGGATTGATCTAGCATGGTTTAATTTCTTAAGGAATTAATAGCCTTGAATTATTAAATGCATGTTTGGTGCCTCTTCCTATGTAAAACGAGAGGGATTGAATGCAACACTTCAGAAGCGAATGCATTAATAAGAAATAATTTTTCTTCATTTTCACAATGCAATCACAGGAACGTTCAGCTTTACTCCATGCACATTAGTTGAGATTGAATGGTCAGATTTTGCTGCAGTTATGATGGTGAAACTGTCAGCATTCGCCGTCATTACTCCTCCGAAACTGACAGCAAATTCTGGAATCTGTGCAGGCGCATTTAAATGCAGAAATCTTGAAGTTACTGTCAGTGATAGGGTGCGCTGTTGAAGTCCAAGCAGACTGCAATCCGTTAGAAATCATTGAATTGATGAAAAGTCGTTCTTTTACGCTGTAACATCATTCTTAAAACACCCCCCTGAAAATATTATGCCTTATTAATGAGGTTCAACAGGGTATTTAACAGTTACTAAGTTATAACTACAGCTGAAAAACCTCTCTAGCCCTGCAAACCTAATTTTATATTTGTGTTAAGTCAAATTTTTCTACTCTAATAAAAATTCCAAGTTTTTTTTTAAGAGTTTGCGATATTTCAGCTTCTAATGTATATGATCCATGATCTTGGATCCAAAGTGATAGACAATCTGTCCCTTGATGCAGAGCTCGATACACACATAGGGAAAGCAGCTACCACCATTGGCTGACTTGCAAAATGTGCATAGGATAACACCAAGCTGACCCTTAGGACCAAATTGATGGTTTATAAGGCCTGTGTTCTTAGCACTTGCTGTATGGCTGTGAAACATGAGCGACTTACAGCGACCATGAAAAGAAGTTCAATAATTTCCATCTTCACTGTCTGCAGCGCATAATGGGTATAGTCTGGCAGGACAAAATCACAAATGTGACAGTCCTCTCAAAGGCAGAGCTCCCAAGTGCGTTGGCACTAATCAGACAGAGGCAGCTTCGATGGACCAGACAAGTCGCAGGATGGAAGATGGTCACATACCCAAGGACCTTCTATTTGGTAAAGTAGCTGGGGCCAGATGACCAGTGGGGCACCCAAAGCTCCGCTTTAAGGATGCTTGCATCTTTGACATGCGTGACATGAAGGCCCTAAATATCAACTACTGCACATGGAGGTCACGAGCTGGTGAAAGAGGGAAATGGTGACACATCCTGTGGACTGGTGTGCACTACCACAACGACCAGTTGCTACAGGTACCAAGGTCAAAAACAACTCACAGCGTTACTTGGCAGCTTCACATGCAGCACTTGTGGCAGAACCCGCCTCTCAAGCATTGGCTTTCACAGCCATCAGCAAAGCTGCACCAAGATAAGACACCCCACCTAAATGTATTCTTTTTCTTTTATGGGATGTGGGCATCACTGGCAAAGCCAGCATTTATTGCCCATCCCTAATTGCCCTTGAGAAGGTGGTGGTGAGCTGCCTTCTTGAACCGTTGCAGTCCTTAGGGTATAGATACACCCACAGTGCTGTAAGGAAGGGAGTTCCAGGATTTTGTCCCAGCGACAGTGAAGGAACAATGATAAAGTTCCAAGTCAGGATGGTGTGTGACTTGGAGGCGAACTTTCAGGAGGTGGTGTTCCCATGCATCTGCTGCCCTTGGTGGTAGAGGTTGCAGGTTTGAAAGGTGCTGCCGAATGAGCCTTGGTGAGTTGCTGCAGTGCATCTTGCAGATGGTACACACTGTTGCCACTGTGTATTGGTGGTGAAGGGAGTGAATGCTGAAGGTGGTAGATGGGGTGCCAATCAAGCAGGCTGCTTTGTACTGGATGGTGTCGAGCTTCTTGAGTGTTGTTGGAACAGCACCCATCCAGGCAAGTGAAAAGTATTCCATCACACTCCTGACTTGTGCTTTGTGGATGGTGGACAGGCATTGGGGAGTCAGGAGGTGAGTTACTCACCGCAGAATTCCTCGCCTATGGTCTGCTCTTGTAGCCAGATCATTTATGTGGCTGGTCCAGTTCAGTTTCTGGTCAATGGTAACCCCCAGGATGTTGATTGTGGGGGATTCAGCGATGGTAATGCCATTGAATGTCAAGGGGAGATGGTTAGATTCTCTCTTGTTGGAGATGGTCATTGCCTGGCACTTGTGTGGCGCAAATGTTACTTGCCACTTATCAGCCCAAGCTTGGATGTTGTCCAGGTCTTGCTGCATCTGTACATGTGCTGCTTCAGTATTTGAGGAGTCATGAATGGTGTTGAACATTGTGCAATCATCAGCGAACATCCCCACTTCTGACCTTATGATGGAGGGAAGGTCATTGATGAAACAGCTGAAGGTGGTTGGGCATAGGACACTATCCTGAGGAACTCCTGCAGTGATGTCCTGGGACTGAGATGATTGACCTCCAACAACCACAACCATCTTCCTTTTTACTAGGTATGACTTCAACCAGTGGAGAGCTTTCCCTCCAGTATCCCATTGACTCCAGTTTTGCGAGCGCTCCTTGATGCCACACGGTCAAATGCTGCCTTGATGTCAAGGGCAGTCACTCTCACCTCTTGAATTCAGCTCTTTTGTCCATGTTTGGACAAAGGCTGTAATGAGGTCAGGAGCTAAGTGGCCTTGGCAGAAACCAAACTGAACATCAGTGAACAGTGAACTAAGCAAGTGCTGCTTAATATCACTGTCAACGACACTTTCCATCACTTTGCTCATGATCGAGAGCAGACTGATTGGGCGATAATTAGCCAGGTTGGATTTGTCCTCCTTTTTGTGGACAGGACATACCTGGACAATTGTCCACATTGCCGGGTAAAAAGCAGTGTTGTAGCTGTACTGGAACAGCTTGGCTAGGGGTGTGGCTAGTTCTGGAGCACAAGTCTACAAGCCTTCAGTACAATTGCCAGAATGTTGCTACATGTCCATCATCTTTCATTGATGGAAGAATGCCAACCATAATGTATATGATCGAATCATTTATTTCGATCTCTAAAATTTATAAAAAGTGAAGGATAATCAATACGTTTAACAGCCTAGTTTGCGATCTGTGAGAAACTTCAATGTGATTGGCTGCTTACTGTGTTTGATGATATCACTGTTGCTGGACACCTGGAGATCACCTTTACTTGATGCCAGATTCAAACCAACATCGGGAAAGGTCAAATCCACACCACACCGATTGCTAGATCTTTGTGGGCATCTTTCTTCGTGGACAGCGGCGAGCACAGTCACTTTGCCGCTGACCATAAAATCTGGGCCAATGCACTGGTACACAATTATCTAGCACCTTTAACACAATAAAACATCCCAAGAGGCTTCACAGAAGCATTAACAAAATTTGACAACATAACACATAAGGAGATATTTGGTGATCAGAAGCTTGTTCAAGGAGGTAGGCTTCAGCGGGGAGAAGGAGGTATAGAGGTGGTGAGGTTAGGAGTTAATTCCAGAGTTTAGGGCCCTAGACAGCTGAAGACATAGCCATCAATGGTGGAACAATGAAAATCAGGGATGCTCAAAAGGCCAGAATTGGAGGAACACCGATCTCAGAGGGTTGCAAGACTGGAGGAGGTTACAGGGATAAGGCAGGCTGAGGTCAAGGATGGGTTTGTAAACGAGGATGAGAATTTGAAAAATCGAGGCATTACTGATCCAAGAATGCTGCTGAGACATTTATTAACCCACTCAGATAAACACATAATGAGTAAAAGTAATTCAGCAGTCAATTCAGTTGTGGTGTGTGAATATTTCAGCATTTGTGGAGAGAACATGGAGATTTTGAGAAACCCGTTTCATAGGGCGGCACAGTGGTTAGCACCGCAGCCTCACAGCTCCAGGGACCCGGGTTCGATTCTGGGTACTGCCTGTGTCTGCGTGGGTTTTCTCCGGGCGCTCCGGTTTCCTCCCACAAGCCAAAAGACTTGCAGGTTGATAGGTAAATTGGCCATTATAAATTGCTCCTAGTATAGGTAGGTGGTAGGGAAATATAGGGACAGGTGGGGATGTGGTAGGAATATGGGATTAGTGTAGGATTAGTATAAATGGGTGGTTGATGGTCGGCACAGACTCGGTGGGCCGAAGGGCCTGTTTCAGTGCTGTATCTCTAAACTAAACTAAACTAAACATTTACGAGGCTCTACCAATTATCACGAATGGTGTAAAAGCACTCTTCAGAGTACATAGCATCAGAGGAGTGAGCAACCGTGGGAAGTGATTCCATAATGGATGAACACCATGTCTCTCACTTGTGGCATGTGAAAGGATGAGGACTGTCTTGTCCAATTTGAAGTAAAATGTAAGGGTAAGTTGCTTGTCAATTATCTTACATTGCCATGCATGGTAATGCAAGGATCCCACAGATGTGAGACATGTTTGCCTCAATAGTTTCACAAAGGATTACTGTAAAAGTATATTTATCCATTAATGTGCCAGAAGTCAAACACGAGAAAGGTTGTTACTCCACAAGTATTAGAGCAGGACAGAACTTGCAGGTGAAATAGATTGATGACTCAAGCATCAGATGTGCCAATGTTACGACAGAAGTTAAGCTAGCAATTTAAGGTTTTATTCTGCTGTGCTTAGCATCCTATGTTGTTGCATTCCCTTACGTTTTTTTCCATTCTGGACATTCCATTTGTCAGTACCTTTGGCCTGGATATTGATAGGCCAGGTTTGGTGGGAAGATGGAGCCGAATTGCAGATGAAATCCCAGAAGTAAAAACAGAAAATGTTGGAAATACTCAGCAGGTCAGGCAGCATCTGTGGAGAGAGAAACAGAGTTAAGGGGCTGGATTTTACCTCAGGCGGACGGGAATTCGCTGCAGACGTAAAAGTCGTGGCGAACCCACTTCCGCCTAGCCCAGGGATTGATCCCGCATTTTACGGGTCCCTGGGCTTTAATTGTCCCGAGGCAGGCCATCCACCCGCTTGAGGGAGGAGGTCCCGCCTCAGTGAGCTGCCAGCCAACCAGCAGGCCGGTAGCTCTTAGTCCCAGCAGCGCCACTGGGAGCGGACTGCAGCCCAGCCGACCAGATGGATCCATGAGTGAAGGAAAGTTGGGCATGCCTCACCAGGGAGATCGGTCCTTCCCTGGTGAGGCTGGAGTGGTCATTTGGGGTGAGGGGGGGTGGTGTCTTGGGTCCCCGGGGTGAGTGGGGAGGGGGGGGGCGTCCCTCAATCAGGAACCCTGTGCCCAACTGCCATGCCCCCCACCCCACCCCCATGGCGTGGAAAGGCCGGCAGCTATCGCTGGGTGGCCTTTCACGTCCTCAGCACGCCCACTTGCCATGGGTAAAATACCTGTGGGGGTGGGCGAGGGCCCTTAAGTGGCACTTAATTGCCACTTAAGGGCCTTGATTGGCCTCTGGCGGGCGAGCCGTTCACCACCCCCCCACCACCCCCCACCCTGCCCGACCGCCGTAAAGTTGACCAGAGGCGGGAGCGTGGCAGGTAGGCCTCCCGGAGCCGCCTGTTCAATTTTACGTGGCCCCTACGCCACCATCCGACTCGCTGGGGCAGTGTAAACTTCAGCCCAATGTTTCAGGTCGATGATCTTTCATCGGAACCTGAAACGTTAACTCTGTTTCTGTCTCCGCAGATGCTGCCAGACCTGTTGAGTATTTCCAGCATTTTCTGTTTTTATTTCCGATTTCCAGCATCTGCAGTATTTTGCTTTTGTATTAGAATCCCAGAAGTCTGGGTTTCCCCACTTGCTGTGAAGTTTTAACTCCACTGTGCACATCTTTTGTCATTGACAGATTGACTGCCTATAAGTCAGCCTGATTTAACAATCAGATGTGACAATGTGTCATGGAACCTAAGCTAGCAACTTAAGGTTTTATTCTGCTGTGCCTAGCATACTACATTGTTGGGTAGTATGGGGGGGGGGGGGGTGAGGTTGGTGGGGATGCAGTGTGGGGAAAGTGAAGCTGTGATCTGTGGTCAGATGGGAAGGATTCTTGGGAGGCTGGGAGCTGGTCTACAGGCAGTGTTGTAAAGATACTGTCATGCATGGAAGGAGCTGTGATGAAACAAACAATGAAATGAAAGAATTATGATTTTTAAATCAACTGTTAACCAAAACCACAAGAACATGGACACTTGTACCACAGTCAAAATGGAGTAGCAGTCAAGTGACATGTACTGGAAATCAACAAACCTGTCTATAAGAATGGAATTCGTTAACCTCATCTGAAATTATTCTGGGGCGAATACCTTTGAAATTGAAAAGAGCTCTGTTGCATTAATGACTCTTATCAATATGAATGAACTAACAAAATATTCTGGAGACTGACAGTCTCACAGCACAAACAAAAATTGAATAGTTATGAAATAGTACCATGTTAACAGAAGGTTCCCCATTCAGACATCAATTGATAACCATGGTCTTCATATCTTGGTCCATTGTGTGGTCACACCAGGGGAGCATGCCATGTGTCTCCCAACAGAAACTCGAATGTGATGAATTTTTACCTTAAAAAGGTAACTCTCTGGAGAGAGAGGGGGAGATCAAGCCAACACCTTCAGAAAGCAGTCCAGCCAGGGACTGTGAAAGAGATCTACCAAGCAAGGAAGAAGCCCTTCTGCTAATTCTACACTATACCTTGCTGCAGCAGAAAACTTAAAATGACCGCCACCTCCTGTCTGAAGTTTTAACCACCAGAAAATCAACAACACCTCAACAAGTTCAAGCTTACAAACACCCAGGCCTGCAGCTTTAAGAGAGACTGTCCTCCTGAGAAAATTCAACAGGTTTACCATAAACCATGAACACCTACCTCACTTTGAACTTTAAACTACTTACCCTTTTCCTCTCTGTCTAGCTATTCTTGTGTATGTGTGTGTGGGTGAGGTTGCGACCATTTTGGGAATTGTGTATAAACAAATAGCAATTTTTTTAACCTATGAAAAAATCTGTCATTTGTCTGCTTATTTGTCCCTAAAAACACTCGGGGATTAACTCAACATTTTTAATAAAACATGATTGCGGTCAGTTGGGAGGGGAACAGTGGGAACTGCCCACCCCACTTTCCACCTGTCTAATAGTACTTACCTTCTTCACAAAGCTGTCCTCACCTCCTGCAACTGGATTTTACAAGGCCTGGGAAACCAGGTTAAATCAGAGGTTACTTTTGTGGGATGACCTTAAGGGTGGACCACCTTAAGGACTGCAAGTAGTCACAAATGGATGCAAACACCCTTATAAATTGTGTTGTGCATTTGAGTATTCATGTCAACCGCTATTTTATCCATCATGTTTAAGTTTGTACTTCTATGTTCCAACTGTCAAAATGGAGGAGAGAGGTCAGGTGAGACAGCAACCTGAAAAGGGTCTAGCTTTAGGACCCAGAAAACCTGCCTGAACTTGACACCGTATCAATTTGAAGGTACAGCCTATATTTTTTGACACAGCTGTGGTGTGCTGCCAGAAGTGAAGCCACAGCCTGCCGGCTGCTACACAGCTCTCCCTAAGACAGTCTGCAAAAGCCAGAAAGAATAAATGACACAGACTTCAAACAGTGAAGGAAATTAAAGACACAGTCTGCAAAAATAACAAGAAAATCTGCCTTCTGCTAGCTTCCACTCCACCCAAGGAAAAGGTAACTACAGCCAAATTGAGCTTCCTCCATTTACCTTTGAGAGTGTAAAGAAGAAATTTGAAAGAGAAGACATTCCCAATAGCTCCTCCCCTATTCGGTATTTCTAATCAGTGATCTCCAATTTTTGGACTTTTTTTGATAATAAATGGATACTACTTTGAACTGAAATTCATGGTAGCTTAAGTTTCTATTTAGTAAATGTCTTTCCATTTTTTATGCCTTTCACCTTTCCCTGAAAGTTTGTAGGCATGCTTGGCAAAGTTAAACCCCTTCCCAAGTTTAAAAGTGCGTTAACAAACCCTACTTCGTTGTTTTGTTGTTGATGCGGTCATTTATTATTAGGGTTTAAGGGAGGGAAAGAAATTCAATCACTAATCTATTTACGGACAGGTGGTTGAAAAAACAGGGAAATGTGTTCAGAGAAAAAAAAGATTAACCACCTGTTCGTAACAAAGTGAGCATCATCAGAGGAAGTGATGGTGAGTCATACGTGATCAGTTAGCTGTGAGTGAAGTCTGACATAGTAAGATGTGTTCAAGTCTATCTCCTGCAGTTACACTTTGGATATATGTTCCAGTTCTGTTACAATAAAATCCTACTTTATTTTGATTACTTGTGTTCCCGTGACTCTTAACAACAGATCACACACCAAGGGACAAATAATATTACAGCTTCCAGTCTCATTAAAATATTTGAAATGGCACCTGCCTGTTGGGAGTGGGTTGGCTGCCTGCCCCTTGTCCTGCCTCCATTAAACCTGGGAGTGGATGGGTTGGAGTTGGGTTTGAGAATTTAAATTTTTTAACATCTGGCCCAACCCCTACTCACCTGTCTTTGGGAGTTAAAATTCACCTCGTTTTCTGGTCTGAACTCTCTGTTCAGTCACCAGCCCTAATGGAAACTGTTGCAAATTACGCTTAATGATGTCAAAAAGAAAACTATAAGGTCATGTGATGACACACCCCTCATTTTCTTTAGCACCCCGACCGCACATTTGTTCTTTGAAGCCTTATATTCATGAAGGTGAGGGATGTGACTGATGGGAAATGGAATGCTTTACAGTTTTATGCATCTAGTGCCGGGTCAGTCAGGTATGGCACTGTTATAGGCAGAGTAAAGCCATTCCTCCTCTACTCCAAAAATCTCTTCATCTCCAAATTCAAAAGCAGCCCTTAGGAGCTACCTTGCCCTCTACGAATTTGCTAATCAGCATCAACCTGGGGACAACTTTGTGCTTTGCAGCCATAGTTACCAGCACCAGGGTCTAGATTGTCCAAACCTATTTCACATAGGACTCCTGCAATCTAATTCTCAATACCTGACCATCCGTGATCCTTGCCCAGGATTGTTAGCCCCCACAACCCAGACCCCTGTCCCCAAACCTATCTGGACCAGACGGGCTTCGCAGAGGAGCCACTGGACTTTCTGTCCGCTGACTGGTAAGTTGCTCAACAACTTACATTTATATAGCACCTTTAACATAGTGAAACGTCCCAACGCACTTTAGAGGAGGGTTGTCAGGCAACAATTCACACTGGGCCGCATAGAGATAGTGGGCTGGATTTTACGACGGGCTAACAGGAGCTGGCCACCGACGTAAAAGTCGGTGGCAAGCCCGCTTCAGCCTAGCCCAGGGATCCATCCCGTATTTTATGGGTCACCGGGCTTTAATTGTTACAAGGTGGGACTTCCACCCACTTGAGGGAGGAAGTCCTGCCTCATTGAACTGCTGGCCAATCATCGGACCGGCAGATCTTAGTCCCAGCAGTGCCACCGGGAGCGGTGACTGCAGCCCAGCCAAGGACATGCAGCTAGGAGTGCAGGTAAGTTTGAGTTGCCTCGCCAGGAGTAATCGCTCGGGCCCCGGCGAGACAAGGGTGGTCATTTGGGGGAAGGGGGGGGGTGCGTCTTGGGTCCTGGGGGTGGTTTGGGAAGCAGGGGTCGCCCTCAATCGGGCACCCTGTACCCGGTTGTCAGGGCTCCTGCCGGGGCGCTGAGGGGCCGCCAACTTTGACTGGGTGGCCTTTCCCGGCTCCAGGATGCCCGCTTGCCATGGGTAAAATCCTCGTGGAGGCGGGTGAAGGCCCTTAAATGGCCGTACATCGGCAACAAAGGCCTTGATTGGCCTGGGGCGGGCAGTCCGTTTTTCGCCCCCCTGCCCTACGTAAAGTGGGGCAGAGGCAGGAGCGGGTCAGAAAGGCCTCCTGGAGCCTCCCGCTCCATTTTACGTACCCCACCCCCCACCTCCACCCCGCCATCATTCGGCTCGCCAGGGTGGCGTAAAATTCTGGCCAGTAGGTCAGATGACCAAAGGCTTGGCTGAAGAGGTAGGTTTTAAGGAGTAAGGTCTTAAAGAAGAGGCAAGGGTATAGAGGCAGAGGGACTTCCAGATCTTAAGGCCTAGACAGTTGAAGGCATGACCATCAATGGTGCGGTGAAGGAAATCAAAGATGCATAAGAGGCCAGAATTGGAGGTGGGCAGAAATCTTGAAGGGCTGGAGGTGGTTATTATGTTTGGGAGGGGTGATGCCATGTAGGGATTTGAACATAATGAGAATTTTGGTTCAAATGAGGCCCACCCATGAAAATGGCTCTGGCATCAAACCACTTCAGTCATGCAGGCAGTGGGATTGCTCTGCCCCATTTTTTTTTTAATATGAAAGGAGTTATTTGTTTTCTCCCTTCATACAAACATTCCCAACTGAAAGGGCAGCCAATGACATGTCCATGATTTTCTACTGTTATTGTTCCATAGGTGAGCAAGACCATTCCTATCTTTCCCTGTGGGAAAACAGCTGGCTCCCAGTTCCATACCTTCCAACAATGGCATGGCTAATATCTGGAACTTGCTCTGCTAACAGCACTCCAGGGCACCTCACCACCATAGATCCCCTTCCATTGGACGTTATTTTTTTTAAGAAAATTAATGCTTGCTGAATTTAGCAGACCATTGCTATCTGTAGTGAGAAAAGATGTGTTAGACTGCAAGATTAATTAGAGTTATCTCAAAAGTAACCCCATTGGACAGCACAGGGATTAAAAGGAAAATTAGAATTTGCACTCTGTTGCCTAGTAACTTCTATCATTTAAGAAGATTTTTAACAGATGGTTGTCAGAACTTTGTGGGTAAAATACTTAACTTGATCGAAGCTGTCACGGCTTAAAGTTTAATTGCAACTGCATCAAATTGAATTGGTCCCAAGACTCCTGTGACTGTGAGCATTACTTCAACGGTTCTCTGGTGCAGAGTACTTGCTGAAATTTAGATTTATAAAAAAGTTGAACTACATTAACGCAAAATGAGAAATTTGAGAGAGTATTCTATCAGTGAAAAGATGGAAAATGACACTTGGTGAAATTGAACCATCTTCCTAAAGAACGTGAAGTCACCATAAATTAGGCTACACTGCTATGTCAAACTTACCTGTAAAATTCTAATTTGCTAGTAAGCAGTCTCCGCGGTACTTAAATACTTTCTTTGGGTTAGACATAATGCTGTTTTTGTTGACAAAAATAAGGATGAAACAATTTTTTAAAAGACTTGCATTTCTATAGTGCTTTTCATGACCACCGGGCATCTCAAAGCACTTTACAGCCAATTAAGTGCTTTTTGAAATGGGGCCACTGTTAGTAATGAAGGAAACGCAACAGCCAAATTGCGCACAGCAAACATGAAGAAAATTCGTTAAATGCTACATTTGGAGTTTTAATGCTCAGTATTTCCTTAGAACATAGGAACAGGAGTCAGCCATTTAGCCCCCCAAGCCTGTTCCGCTATTCAATGAGATCATGGCTGATCTGCAACCTAACTCCATACATCCACATTTTCCCCCTTTGGAGGCCAAAGAACTAGCAATCTCAGATTTAAAACTAATCATTGATCTAGCATCAATTGCCATTCGTGGATGAGAGTTCCAAACTTCTATCACCCTTTGTCTGAAGTGTTTCATAATTTCACTCCTGAAAGGTCTGGCTCTAATTTTTAAACAGTGCCTTAGTCCTAGACTCCCCAACCAGCAGAAATGGTTTCCATCCATCTGTCCTACCTGCTCCCTTTAGCATCTTGAAAACTTTGATCAAAACACCCCTAAACCTTCAAAATTCCACGGAATAAAACCCTAGTTTGTGTAATCTCTCCTCATAATTTAACCTTTGGAATCCAGGTATCCTTCTGGTAAACCCTATGCTGCACTCCCTCCAAGGCCAATATATCCTTCCTAAGGTGTGGTGCTCAGGACCTCCATTTTTCTAGTTTTTCACCATTTAGTAAGTAATCTATTCTATCCTTTTTAGGTCCAAAGTGGATGACTTCAGATTTGCCTACACCGAAATCCATTTACAACAGTTTTGCCCATTCACTTCATCTATTGATATCCTTTTGTAATTTTATGCTTCCATCTATATTGCTTACAATGCCACCGATCGTTGTGTCATCAGATATGTGGCTTTCTATCCCATCATCTAAGTCATTAAGAAATACATTGGATATTTGAGGCCCCAACACAGATTCTTGCAACACAGCAGTAGTTATACCTGCCAGCTGGACTACCTGCCCTGTCTCTTACCGCTCAGCCAATTTCTTAACCAGGTCAATAATTTGCCGTAAATTCCATGAGCTTCAACTTTAGTTAATCGTCTCTTATGAGGAATTTTATCAAATGCCTTCCAAAATTCTATATAAATAACATTCATAGGCATTCTCCTGTCCACGACTTTAATAACCTCTTCAAAATATCCAATCATGTTAGTCAGGCATGAGCCAGCTGAAAATTTTCAGAGTGTTAAGGTACTCTATCCTTAATTATACACACTGGTATTTTCCTGACAACAGATGTTAGGCTAACTGGTCTATAATTTCCTGGTTTCCCTCTCTCACTTTTCTTAAATAGCGGAGTGACATGCACAATCTTTCAATCTAAGGAAACAGTTCTGGAATCAAGAGAACTTTGGAAAATTATAGTTGGTGCCTCTGCACTGCCTTACCTACTTCCTTTAAAACCCTGGGATGGAAACAATCTGGGTTCATCATAATAAGCCACTTGATAAGCAGACCTTTAAACTGCAGTGTGTCTTTACCCATTCGGTATCGAGATCATTGGAACAAGCTCCAAGAGTCAAGTGAGAACACTTGTCACTGTACTTCAGCTTACTGGACTATCATGTGCTGCCACATGAACTCCTTGCTTTTATTAGGTGGAAGAAAATGCATCTTAGACTGCAGTTCAGGCTATAAACGAGACAAATTTACGGAACAGGTAGCTACACGGTACTTAGTGAAACAGCACATTTACAGTCAATTTGGACTTTACTGTTCTCACTGTCCACAGGGGTTTCCCTGAGCTACCTCTCAACATTGAACTAATTCATAAACCAGGATTATTTTACTTTTTAAATGGCTGTGGCTCAGTTGGTAACACTGTTGGCTTTGAGTTATATGGTTCCAAGTTCAAGTCCCACTCCAGAACTTAAAGACAATTATTTAAGCTGACTCTCCATCCGGAGCATCCTGAGAGAGTGCTAAATTGCTGGAGATGCTATCTTTCAAATGAGATGTTAAACTGAGGTCCTGTCTGCTCTCTCAGGTTGATATAAAAGATCCCATGACACTACGGTCGGACTTTTATGCCACCCTAGTGAGCCGGATGGTGGTGGTGGGAGGTGGGTTGGTGTAAAATTGAGTGGGAGGCTCCAGGCGGCCTTCCCTACCTGCTCCCACCTCCTCCCCACTTTACGTGGGCCGTGGGGTGGTGAAAAACAGGCTGCCCAATCAAAACCCTTAGGTGGCCACTTAACGGCCACTTAAGGGCCTTCGCCCGCCTCCACGGGGATTTTACCTGTGGCGAGCGGGCGTCCAGGAGACGTGAAAGGCTGCCCAGTGAAACCTGGTGGCCTCTCAGCGCACCGGGGGGGGCAGACTAACGGGTACAAGGTTCCGAAGAAGGGTCACTGACCCGAAACGTCTCTTTCCACAGATGCTGCCAGACCTGCTGAGTGATTCCAGCATTTCTTGTTTTTGTTTCAGATTTCCAGCATCCGCAGTATTTTGCTTTTATTAACGGGTACAAGGTGCCTGATTGAGAGCCGCCCCCTCTTCCCCAACAACCCCAGGACCCGAGACGCCCCCCCACCCCCTACCCCTCAAACGGCCATCCTTGCCTTGCCGGGGCACGCCCGATTAGCCCTATGAGGCAACCCTAACTTACCTGGACTCCCGGCTCCAAGTCCTCGGCTGGGCTGTAGTCCCAGCAGTGGCCACCGCTCCCAGTGGCGCCACTGGGACTAAGAGCTGCCAGCCCGATGATTGGCCGGCAGCTCAATGAGGCGGGACTTCCTCCCTCAAGCGGGTGGAAGTCCTGCCTTGCAAAAATTAAAGCCCAGGGCCCGTAAAATGTGAGTCGGATTCCTGGGCCGTGCAGAAGCCGGTTCACAACCAATTTCTATGTCAGTGGCCAGCTCCCGTCTGCCCGACGTAAAATCCAGCCCTATTTCAAAGAAAAGCAGGGGAGTTATCACCACCACAAAAAAAAGCAGCTTATCCAATCATTATCACATTGGTAGCTGCATTACCTACATTACAACAGTGACTACATTTCAAAAGTACGTCATTGACTGTAAAGCGCTTTGAGATGTCCGGTGGTCATGAAAGGTACTATATAAATGGAAGTTTTTTTTTTCCTTTACACTGACCTGCCCTGAATTTTCCGGGCTTCAGAAGGATTGCTGTTCACTTGGCAATATAACCAATCTGTAGTCCCAAAACTCGTTGGATGGTATCCCAGAGCAAATTAAATTAAATGTTATTTTTCAGAACTACATTTAGTGGCTCAACCATTCACAGGATGTTTGTATTTGAACTGAATTGTTTTACTCACCTCTTCCCAAGCTCATTGATCTTACAGAATAGCACGAAGGGCTCTTCATTTATTAGAATTTTGCATATTTAAACATTTTTGCTCCATTGGAACAACTTACAAACCCCATACTAATAACTTTTGAAATAGCTTACAAACCTTCATACAATCATATGTATGCTCTACAGCATGAAGATAAAGCTGGAAGTAACCAATTTTAATCCTGCTCATTCTGCAACTGCAAGAAAGAACTGAATGAATAATCTACCATAATGTTTCATTTTGGTCACATCAAGGAAGGTGACAAATCTTCAATAGGGCAAAGATGGGGTCAGAATTTAAAAAAGTCAGAAATATATATTAAATTTGGTCAAAATTATTTATTCCTCAACATATGTTGCAGACTTTTGTTTACTTGCAGTGGCTATTCATAACTTGGTAAATTTTATATAATGGTCTAGTCTGGTGTATTTCTTTTGTATGGCATTTGCTTCAAATAGGAATATATAACACTATTAGATGTATCACCTTTCATTTGCATATAATATATATATAAAGAGGATAATAAATAACTGGCCATTGATTGCAAAGATGTAACTCAACCAAGGAAATCTCATGAGACTTTAAGACGGAGTGCAATATTTGACAACTGATAATGTACAGCAGGTACAGTAAGTAATTAGGAATGCAAATGGATGCTAGCCTTTATTGCAAGGTTGATGGAGTGTAAAGGTATAGGAGTCTTGCTACAACTGTATAGGGTGTGGGTGAGCACACACCTAGATTACTGCGTACAGTTTTGATCTCTTTATTTAAGGAGGGATATACTCGCATTGGAGGCAGTTCAGAGAAGGTTCACAAAGTTGATTCCTGGGATGAAGGGGTTGTCTTATGGGGAAAGGTTGAGCAGGTTGTGCCTGTACTCGTTGCAGTTTAGAAGAATGAGTGGCCATTTTATTGGAACATTTAAGATTCTGAGGGGGCTTAACAGGGTAGATGCTAGGAGGATGTTTCCTCTCGTGGGGGAATCTAGAACTTGGGGGTATATTTTAAGAATAAGGAGTTGCCCAATTAAGATGGAGATGAGGAGGAATTTCTTCTCTCAGAGGGTCATTAACCTTTGGAATTCTGTATCCCAGACAGCTGTGGTGGCTGGGTTATTAAATATATTCAAGGCTGATAAAGACAGATTCTTGAACTATAGGGGAGTCAATGACTATGGAGAACAGACAGGAAAGTGGAGCTGAGGCCAAGACCAGATCAGCCATGATCTTATAAAATGGAGGAGCAGGCTCGAGGGGCCGCATGGGCTACACCCGCTCCTATTTCTTATGTTTTTATGTTCTTACAATGCCAGAAGACTCCAGTGGTCAGATTACTTGGACTGCATTTAATTAAAATAGTTCATAAAAATGTTTAAAGCCACAGAGGAACATATTTATCAAAGACCAAAGGGGAAATGGAAAAATTGCGCCAAAGTGCCGCCACAATCGCAAGCGCAGCAGCTCATTTAAATAGCCGGGGCAGGCCGCACCACCCCCACCACACCCACCCCCCCCCCCCCACCCCACTCACCACCGCTCCCCTGATCACATGGAGGGGGCGGGCTGTCCATCCCTGGCAATGGCGTTAACTGCCTGTGCGCAGGCGCTGACGCCATTTTTCAAGGGCTGTTAGCCCTACTGGCTTTTTAAAAATATTTAAAGATACATGGTATAACATTAAATGAATACATTTATTTTGCCCCTCTCCCACCCCCCCCCCCTCCCCCTCCATAAGAATTAAATTAATTATTGGCCCTTTCCCGCTGAAACACTTACCTTTACCATCTGGCCTTCACCCTTCCCCCCTAAACTGCACAAAGTGTAAACTACAACCCTTCCCACCATCCCCTACATGCATGATGTTAATTTGAACCCATTCTCCCTGCACTCGCTACCCACCCCCCCCCCCCCCCACCGGTGAACCTCCCTCCTCCCCCCTCCACATAAGGTGGATTTTGAACTTTTCACAATAGTTCCCGTAGGTGGATCTCGTCCCAACAATTTCAGAAACAGTGGGCTGGATTTTGCTTCCAGCCTGATGTCAGGTTCCATGGTGGAGAGTGCCCGATTATCAGAGTAGCGACCGCCGCCGCCACAGAACCGGATACCGGGATTGCCGGGCCCAATCTTCCCAGCAGTGGGGAAACTCGTGGCAGTCCCTCCACACTGTGCAACAGGACCCTGCTTTCCATATACTAATTAGATGTTTACAATAATTTAAATGTGACCTGCAGTAATCTTACCTTCAGTTCCCGATCTTCAACCCGATGTGCAGCACTCACGCGCCTTCACTTTTCCATCCAGGGAAAGCTGGCGCCACTGAGGTGGGGAAGGGGTCAACTCTGCACTATTTGTATAGGGAAGGTGGGGAAGGGGTCAACTCTACATTTTGTTGAACTGTCTGCAGGGCTGGCAGACTTTTAAAAATGGCGCTAGCATCTGCTTCCGCATCAGGTGACATCTTGAACGGCATCACCAATGCCACCTCCGCCACATGATTGGCCGCCATGAATAGGCGAAGTGACCACCCGCTGCAGAATTGCGGCAGCACGGCGGGCATTTTCTACATCTGCTGCTGCTCCCGACGGCAGGACAACAAAATCCGGCTCAGAAAGGGCAATTCTGACTATGAGTGATGGTGTAAAATGGGCCAGATCAGATGAGAGATGTATGACATTAGCTGATCATTCCCCATTTTACACAATTGCTGATAATTTGAATAACCCCTAGTGCCTTTTCAAGATCTGCCTTTGTAGAGGTTGTGAGACCCATAGCTAACAACTGCTCTAACTGCTAATAACCACTTCTTTGGAATTTAGCTAGACTGTTGCTATAGTTTTGATTGCTGCAGTAAAGCAAAATGTCAAAACACACATCAAAGTTTTTGGAGACTAAAAGAATGAAAGTATTTCTAAACTAAAGAAAACGTTAGAACCTGCAATAAAAAAAATCAGAAAAGCCCTGAGCAATTACTTTTTTGAAGAGAAAGAATAATTTTTATTTCTTGATAAAATACCGAAATGAAGCTTTTCTTTTCTCTATTACTTTTCCTCCGACAAAGAGTCATCAGCGCTTGGATTCAGATTAGGACCCGACTCTAGGGTCAGAATTTTACACCACCCCAACGAGACGGATGGTGGCGGGCAGGGAAGGGGGGTGGCGTAAAATGGAGCGGGAGGCTCCGGGAGGTCTTCCCAACCCGCTCCCGCCTCCATCCCACTTTATGTAGGGTGGGGGGTGCAAAAAACGAGTTGCCCGCCCGGGCCGATTAAAGCCCTTAAGTGGCCAATTAATGGCCTTCGTCCACCTCCACGCAGATTTTACGCGTAGCAAGCGGGCATCCTGCAGCCGGGAAAGGCCGTCTGGTAAAAGCTGGCGGCCTCTCAGTCGCCTGGGGATGGGCCCTGACAATTGGGCACAGGGTGCCCGATTGAGGGCCACCCCCGATTCCCCAACCACCCCCAGGAACCAAGACACTCCCCTTCACCCCAAATGACCACCCTTGCCTCGCCGGGGGCTGACCAATTACCCCCGGCCAGGCAACCAAAACTCACATTGGATCCCGGTTCCCAGGCATCCTCTTCAGTCGACTGGGCTGCAGTTCCAGCAGTGGCCACCACTCCCTGTGGCGCTGCTGGGACTAAGAGCTGCTGGCCCGCTGATTGGCTGACAGCTCAGTGAGGCAGATTTCCTCCCACAAGTGGGTGGAAGTCCTGCCTTGGAACAATTAAAGCCTGGGGACCCGTAAAGTGCAGGACGGATCCCCAGGCGAGGCGGAAGCGGGTTCGCCACCGACTTTTACGTCGGTGGCCAGCTCCCATCCGCTCAATGTAAAATCCACCCCTAGAAGTTAGCCTGGCACTTCAACATTGATATACAATACGCCACTTCATTTGGTGTAAAAATGGCACTTTAACTGACCTCAAATTCCTACAGAAATTGATAACTATTCTAATCTGCAGGTTTGAGACCATTTTCAAGATACTAGCCGCATATTATGGGTAACCTGCTGAATTGGCTTAAGAGAAATATAGGGCTGACTTTTACATTGGGCGGATGGGAGCCAGGTCACTTCCGCCTAGCCTGGGAATCTGTCCTGCATTTTACGGTTCCCCAGTCTTTAACTGTTCTGAGGCGGGACTTCCACCTGCTTGAAGGAGGAAGTCCCTCGGTGACCACTGCTGGGACTGCAGCCCAGACGACAGCAGGTGAAGACATGCAGGCGGGATTTCAGGTGAGTTTTGGTTACCTCGCCAGGGGTAATCGGTCAGGCCCTGGCGAGGCAAGGGTGGTCGTTTTGGGGGGAAGGGGGACATGTTGGGTCCTGGGGGTGGTTGGGGAAGCGGGGGACTCCCACCCCGGGGTGCTGAGCTTTTACCAGGTGGCCTGTCCCGGCTCCAGGACGCCCGCTAGCCACGAGTAAAATCTGTGTGGAGGCGGGGGAAGGCCCTCAAGTGGCCGTTAATCGGCAACTCAAGGGCCTTGGTTGACTTGGGGCGGGCACCCGTTTCTCCCTCTCCCCCACCACCCCCCCCCCGCCCTACGTAAAGTGGGGCGGAGGCGGAAGCGGAAGTGGGTCGGGAATGCCTCCTGGAACCTCCCGCTCTATTTTACGCCACCTCACCACCCTCCCCTCACCCCCGCCACCATCCAGCTCGTTGGGGTGGCGTAAAATTCCAGCCATGACTTTTCGTTGAAGCAATCAATCATTAGCATTTTAAAATAGCTATCTAACAGTAGCATTGGATAGGGATGTTTTCCTGCGATTGCTACAATCTTGGATTTAAAGTTACAGTACATAATTATCAACAGATAAGTCCTCGACGCGGCCAACATCCCCAGCTTATACACACTACTGAGTCAGCGGCGCTTGAGATGGCTTGGCCATGTGAGCCACATGGAAGATGGCAGGATCCCCAAAGACACACTGTACAGCGAGCTCGCCACTGGTATCAGACCCATCGGCCGTCCATGTCTCCGCTTTAAAGACGTCTGCAAACGCGACATGAAATCCTGTGACATTGATCACAAGTCGTGGGAGTCAGTTGCCAGCGTTCGCCAGAGCTGGCGGGCAGCCATAAAGACGGGGCTAAAATGTGGCGAGTCGAAGAGACTTAGTAGTTGGCAGGAAAAAAGACAGAGGCGCAAGGGGAGAGCCAACTGTGCAACAGCCCCGACAAACAAATTTCTCTGCAGCACCTGTGGAAGAGCCTGTCACTCTAGAATTGGCCTTTATAGCCACTCCAGGCGCTGCTCCACACACCACTGACCACCTCCAGGCGCTTACCCATTGTCTCTCGAGATAAGGAGGCCAAAGAACATAATTATCAACATTTATTACGCTTGAACTCTTTATATACTGGGACGATCAAGAATTGCTTTGTTAATGAAATGACTTTTCACTGATCAATGCTCAAGATGGCTCAATGATTTTTTTTTTAAATCAGTATACAGTAAGTTAATTACACTAAGTGTTTCTAATAGTCTTTTCGGGATTCACGTAGGATTTATTTAATTTTGTTTGGCTTTCAATAAAGCTGTGTATCCCTTTTAATTGCTAATTGGTTCCAAAGTTTTAAATACTTTACACTATAAAAGTGAGTCCTTGAGAATGTGACTTCCCCATGTCGTGGATTCACATATAACATCAGTAACGTGCTGTAGCACATAGCACTGCTGAATTGTGTTATTTGCCATTCAACATCAAATATGTCAAAATACAGATCTCCCATGGCACTGCTCATGGAGCCTTGGGCCTTCTCAGTACAGACGCTAGCACTGGCTCTCCATATCTAAATGCTGCCATCGTTTTTTTAAAAAAAGAAATAGACAAACCTGGATCTTGATGATCAGAATCTGAGAAAAATTGGACTATTTGGAGTTCTTTTCTGATCCTCACAAATTCCCATAATACACTGACAGGAATGGGTTAAATACAGAATGTTTTATAATATTAAGTCCTGTATAAGGACAAGACTGTAAACTAAAGTTACTTTTCAATACTTAAATCTTGTCTGCCAAATATTTTGATTGTTGAAATTTCCCTTTGAAATTTTTGAATGAAATGTTTCAAAATAGATAAATTTGGACATTTGAATAATTCTATTTGTTAAAGAAATGAATTAAAGTATTTGTTTAGTGACATTGGTGTGCTAGATTAGAATTTCTTAATGCTGAATGCTATGTAGCCTTCTCTTTGAATCACTTTTGATCTTGCTGTGGAATGTTGGTCTTGGAATGTTGAACCGAAAGTAAAGTATATAACCTGCTGCATATAACGCTGGAGGGCATCTAGCGACATACAACACATAATCTGCAACTGGATTTCTCTGTGGCTTTTATGGAAGGATACAAACGTGACATATTATCTGATTTATGTCTAAGGACTGGAATTGTTTAGTTTCTGTCTATTGTTCTGAGAAGTACTCTTTATTCTAATCTATTGGGTATCCCCTTTCCATACCCTCCCTTCCTCCCACAGCATTTCAGATGATTGCTGCAATTTGGATGCAAAATTTGGATGTTGTAAATATCTGGAGATCAGGCATTCTTCATTGCTTCGGTACAGCTGTGCTCTTGACATATATGCCAATCTAGAAAGCTAGCAAAAGCTAACCGAGACCCAAAAGAAGCAAAAACTCAAAACAGCCTTGAACCTAAGCCTGTGACATGTGAAAACAAACAATTCCACTAAGTACAATGCAGGCATGGGCTTGTAACTTAAGTTCAACATTTCTTTACTTGCATTGGAGGAAATAAGCCATAAGCACATAAAAGCCTGGAGAGATGCACAAATATCCAAGGCACAAGATTTATTTTCTAGTGGATCTTGGGGCATGCTCCCCCCAAAAATTTAGATTTTTATCTCTTTTTGATATATTTTCCAACGTTTTGTGATCTGCAATGAAAATGGATGTGAATTTTGTTCTTATAAAATCTAAAAAGGAATAAAGTAAAGAAAAAATACTTTGTATTTGCCACCTGGGAATTAATGGCCCAGATTTTGTGGTCAACGGTGAAGGGACAGCACTCACCCCGATCTCAAAGAGAGCTGCTCGGAAATATCTATCAAGCTCTGTGGCATCAATTTCCCCTAATACAATGTCAATTTCATTCTGGTGGCATCTATAGAGGATCTCTGACACCCAGAAACAATGAGGCTAATTAGGCTGAGCAGCCAATCAGATTGAAGGATTCAAACAGCTACCAACCAGGAATTAAAAAGCACTGATCAATTAGTTTTTAATCATTTTACAGAGAGAAAAATAAAGATTTGGACATTTATTTATGGAACGGAGAGAATGGCACTCCAGACTTCTAAAATTAATTTTTCAGGGCCAGAGCAGTTGTTCAAGAATAATTATGACTGACAACACCATTAAAAACCCAATCACATCTCATTCAACAAGGGATAACATTTTCAACGGCTATTACAGTGAATAGTGCATGCAAAGTTGAAGTTCATATCAAATTGCTGATTTCTGTTCTGATTATATCTGCAAAGACTGCAGCAGCACAACCTGTGGAGGAGCAGGGTCTCCCTGACAGCAGCTTCTGAATTTCCACACTTAACTGTGTGCATGTGAACAGCAGATGTTGTTATAGGTTTTACACAGTATGATGGCAAATGCTGAGTGTCTCCATCATTACAACTGCAAATTACAGGCCAATTTTAATAAAATATATATTAAAGTGGGCGGCACAGTGGCTAGCACCGCAGCCTCACAGCTCCAGGGACCCGGGTTCGATTCCAGGTACTGCCTGTGTGGAGTTTGCAAGTTCTCCCTGTGTCTGCGTGGGTTTTCTCCGGGTGCTCCGGTTTCCTCCCACAAGCCAAAAGACTTGCAGGTTGATAGGTAAATTGGCCATTATAAATTGTCACTAGTATAGGTAGGTGGTAGGGAAATATAGGGACAGGTGGGGATGTTTGGTAGGAATATGGGATTAGTGTAGGATTAGTATAAATGGGTGGTTGATGTTCGGCACAGACTCGGTGGGCCGAAGGGCCTGTTTCAAGCCACTTTGTCCTGGCGGCAGATGATCTAATGGAGAATTTTTTTAAATTAATAATCTGTTTTTAAAAAATTGCCCATTAGCAAAAAATGGGGTTCAATGTTAGTCTTTTTCTATTCAAGTCTGTAAGCAACAATTTTAGAACTGCAGTGACTCATTAAAGATTCTTCTTCCACCTCCCTGTCCCTAACTGCCCCTGCCCTGTGGCAAGTAGCAACAAATTTCACATGAAAAATAATGCATTCTAATCCATTTTAAATACTTAATTCCTTCAACATCAATAGATTTTAAAAATCTCATAGGAAAATAAGTGACTTGAGTTCAAGAAACCAGAACACATCACTTCACCAAAACTTACCCCAATAGGCATTCCTCTCCCAAGAGATGTAATGCAGGGCACCAAGGTTGAAAAGAATAGAAGAGATAAATCATGAATAGAAGGACAGGTTAAGTTTTTAAGAATCTGTAGACTGGCTTATTTAATTTTTTTAACTTTTAGGATTTGTTCATTTTGTATCGTCATTGCAAGGTTGGCTATTAAGAGATCAAATTGGCTTTCTTTGGAATTTCACTTTGATAGATCAGATATTCACCAGACCAAAGCTGATTGAGGACTACCTATACTGACCTGCCGATTGCAAATTTTAATCAGAAATTAAAACGGGCGGCACAGTGGCGCAGTGGTTAGCACCACAGCCTCACAGCTCCAGCGACCCAGGTTCAGTTCTGGGTACTGCCTGTGCGGAGTTTGCAAGTTCTCCCTGTGACCGCGTGGGTTTCCGCCAGGTGCTCTGGTTTCCTCCCACAGCCAAAGACTTGCAGGTTGAGAGGTAAATTGACCATTGTAAAACTGCCCCTAGTGTACGTAGATGGTAGGAGAATGGTGGGGATGTGGTAGGGAATATGGGTTTAATGTAGGATTAGTATAAATGGGTGGTTGTTGGTCGGCACAGACTTGAAGGGCCTGTTTCAGTGCTGTATCTCTAAATAAATAAATAAAAAATTCTTTGCCTTACTTAAACCTACTTGGGTTCTGAATGGAAAAGATTTAGTGAGGGCCTCGAGTGGTTTAACATCTACAGAGAAAGAACACTTCTCTCAAATAATCACAAAACCAAGAGTTTGAATCTGAGCCCAAACAGTCATCAGAATTGATCTGCCCTCAAATCTTTTATTTTACATCCAATTTGCTAAAATTTGAAACAGCAGGAAGCAACAGTGAGGGACCCAGAAAAGATAAAGAATGGGACAAAATTTTTAATTATTAATGCCAAGTGACAGCTGTGACACATGGCCTGCTCCACTTAGAACAGCTCAGACATACTGTTTTCACAGGGCTGACAATATTAGTAATATCTTCACTCATGTGAAATAATAATGATTCTGAAATTCACAGTTACTTTTGTCACATACCCACAATAGCAATGACAAGTTAATGACAGCAGTAACAGACAATGCACTGAGAAGTGCCTGAGTTCACTGAATAGGGTTGAAACATATGTCACCAAAAATCAATACAATATTGTGTATGAATATTGCAGTGAGAGCTAACTATTTTCCCCTTTTGAAAGTTGCATGTCTAATGGAGCCTGTATCAAGTTTGTTTGTGATACTTTCCACAGTCAACTGACCTGCTCCTGTTTGTTGCCTGGGCACCTATATGAAGAATAACCACTTGGGCGAGGTAATGGAGACTCACTGGCACTCAGAGCTGTATCCCAGAGCTGTGTCTTGAGGAGTAAAAACAAGAAATGCTGGAACCACTCAGCAGGTCTGGCAGCATCTGTGGAAAGAGAAGCAGAGTTAACGTTTCGGGTCAGTGACCCTTCTTCGGAAGACCCTGTTCCGAAGAAGGGTCACTGACTCGAAACGTTAACTCTGCTGAGTTCCGAAGAAGGGTCACTGACCTGAAACGTTAACTCTGCTTCTCTTTCCACAGATGCTGCCAGACCTGCTGAGTGGTTCCAGCATTTCTTGTTTTTATTTCAGATTTCCAGCATCCGCAGTATTTTGCTTTTATTTAAGTGTCTTCAGGAGGTGAGGAGAGGAAAAGTTGGCAAAAATGATTTTCTCTTCAGCCTAGTGTCATTTTTAAAGCAAATCCTTGATGCAAAAGTGGAATTCTACAATTCTGATAGCTAAAGGCTTGTTATTAAAACCTGATTATTATAATTGCCAAATCCTGAACCTACACTTTAGGTCTTATTGCCAGAATGAATATTCTTTTATTTCATTAATTTGAACCATTCCACTGAATGGTTTGAGTAAAATGAATAATGCTAGGAGCATTTCTGAGATTCAATGCATGAACTTTTCAATGCAAGAGTAACAAAGGCAGCAAATTAAATTTGAACTATATCGAAAATAATCTGTTCTGAGTTTTAAAACATAATTTGAATAAATGATTGATTATTTGTCACGTTCAAAATTTTTCATTCATATTGGCTTGGGTGCTAACTTTATGCAGTTTGGGTGTTCTGTTGGAGTCTCGAGTCACACTTTTGATTAGTTTTGGCAGCTGCTTCCTAAGTTGGAATTTTAAGATTATATAACTGGAAGCATTTGCCGCCAGTCAGCCGAAGACTGCTAATGGGAGGTGTGCTCATTGTGAGGGGAAGTGGACGAAGTGAGATTACTGTATAATGAGGGAACCCAACAGTGAGGCACATAGGGCAGAATTGTCAAAACTCATACATATGCAGCTGATAGATTCAAATAGGCCTCAAAGGCAGGACAACTATCAAAGTGAATACCTTCAGTATGACAGATACCTGATACAGCAGTTCACCGTTAGGTTTATTTTAAAGTATAAAAGGCCAAACATTATTGACATCTGCAACTAATATTGAAATATTTCTTAGGGGTGAAATCTTTTGTTATATTTTATGCTTTTTTATCCTAGCAACTTTGATTTTTAAAAATGAAAAATAATTTTAATTACAAAATTAAACTTCATTGAATTTTCATTGTGGAGCCTAGTCTTCTCTTCCAGTGCAAGGGCCTATTCTCAAGATGGATGATGTGTACTGCAGTACTATTATTTATTTCTGATGGGTCCAACATATTAACCTAGGTTTCTCACCCTCAGTATTTCTTTCTATACATGCTACCTGGTATTTTCCTGCTATTCATGTGTAATGTATACAATTATCAGCAAGGGAAATAGCACAAGGTCCTCAGTCAATAGGGGTCATTTTGATTTTGTGCACTAGTGTCAAATGGGCAACAGCAAGTCTTCAAAATAAACTTCAAAAGGAAATAAAAATTGGGAGAAATGTAAGTCGGCTGCCGACTCACTATCGCCCATTGTCACTACCACAACATCAAAATTATCACCAATTTTATAACAGCCACATTGTGAGAAGCACTGGTCTATTTCCAACAAGAGTGATGGACTGTCTACTCCTGAACAATTGCTGTATAAGTCATACCAAGAAAAACTGTTATAGCACATGATCCCACAAGCTAAAGTCATGTTAATTTTCTTACCCTCCAGAATCTCTCTCTCTCATTTACAATAAAAGCATTTTTGTAGACTGTTGAATTTTATTTCAATTTAGATGGGTACCATGGTCTCTATACTCTGCATTCTGGGCCATCCCTTCAAGATAACATCAGCATGTGGCAAGAATCCCAATTGTTCACATGATAAAGTTATACACAAACAAATGAAATTAAAAGATTTGAGACTTAGGTCACTTGTCTCCCCTGCTACAGGGAAGAAATGCAAAGGAGAAACGGTGACAAATGGGAAATCAAAAGGGGAAAAAAAGAAACCAACAAAAGCCTTCACTGCCATTTTATGGTATAGCATTAATGTATTTTAGCAATTTAGTTTGAGAGGCAAATGCATTGACAAATTGTTTTCCAGGATTAACTATGCACAAACAGGATAAATTGCAAAATGGGACTTATATCTTTAAATGCAAATCTGCAGATCCATTTTATTACAGGTTGTCATCATTCATATTTCTGACATTTAATCATTACTAATTACACTCTCAACCAAACTGAATTATGACATTTCACTGCAATTTATTTCCATAAGCTTCAATTTTTCTTTTGAATAGATCTGCCAAATGAATTACAGAACAGTCACGAAAATGACTGGTACATCTTGATTTATTTTCATATATGAGAATGGATTTTCACAGTGGGATTGCTGTGGTAATAATGATTGTGCTGAACAAGCACTGCACAGTTCAGCCACAATTATAAAAGACTTTACTGTAAATTACTGTGTGAAGATAAAGTCCAGCACTGTTAGCAACATGTCAGCTTGTTTCTGTTTTTATTGCAAGATAAATGACTCTTTTAATGTTCTGCAGTCAGCCTAATAATGAAATCATTGCATACATAAAGGCAGAGCTACAACAATGTAACCAAGTTCAGATGAGACCCAAAGCTGTTTTGTATATCAAAAGAATGATGGCTATCCGATAAGCAGGAGTGACCTCAGAACTGATGTTGTAATCTGAACCTACTCTGACTTTAGGGATTTGATCAGGTGGTGCTAAAACTAAACTTTGCCTTAAATGTTCTGTTCAAGCTGCTTTAGCCAAAACTAGCTAGATGGGAGCAGGAAGCTGCTAAGGAATATTGATAAAGTGAGTGGGAAAAACTGACAGAAGCTAGTTCAGATAGATAAATAGAACAGATAGATCAGAGTTTTTTTTTAATTGGTAAGAAACTGTGGAGTTGCAGAGGGATTTAGGCGTCTATGTATCGAACTCATTAAAAGCTAGAGGACAGGTATAAAAATATTTAAAAGATAAGCAAAATACTGCAGATGCTTGAAATTGAAACAAAAACAGAAAATGCCACAAGTACTCAGCGAGTCAGGCAGCATCTGTGGAGAGACAGCCAGAGTTAATGTTTCAAGTCTGTGCCCTTTCCTCAGAACCGGGAAAGGTTAGAAATGTAATAGGTTTTAAGCAAGTGAACGAGGAGAGGGTAAAAAAAGAACAAAAGAGAAGGTCTGTGATAGAGTGGAAGGCAGGGGGGATTAAATGATGAACAATTTGGTGATGCAGTGCCAAAGAGACAAGAAGCAAAACAAGAGAAAAATGAGAGTAAAACTGAAACCTGCAAAGAAAAAAGAAACAAAATGGAGGCACAGATTATGGTCTGAAATTGTTGAACTCAATGTTGAGTCTGGAAGGCTGTGAAGTGCGTAATTAAAAGATGAGGTGCTGTTCCTCAAGCTTACGTTGAGTTTCATTGGAACACTATAGGAGGACAACGACAGAGGGGTCAATGTAAGAGCAATGTGAAGAATTAAAATGACAGGTGACCAGAAGCTCAGGGTCACACTTGTGAACTGTGAAGGGTCGCAAGTTTCAACAGCTCATGGGTACCAATACCCCTCAGGATCCCTTTTCCTCTTCATTTCCCTCGGACTCCATCCTTTCTAATCTCACCCCATGCCATGCATTGTCAATACCGTCCAACTTTCTGCTCTCTGACGCTGAATGATCTGTATTTGGCAAAGGCCACAGCTACATCCTTTGATATCCCCCACTTTAATGAATTGAGCTCAGCACGATGCTGAGCTCTTCTTCCCGCACCTTCACCTCCATGCCCACGGGCCAGGAGCCCTCCCCTTGCACAATGGACCCTTTTACCCATCTCCAATATTCTCACTTCACAAGAACGCAAGAAGTAGACCATATGGCCCATCGAGCCTGCTCCACCATTCAAAACGATCATGGCTGATCTTGGGCTTCAGTTCCACTTTCATGCCTGCTTCCCATATCCCTTGATTCCCTAAGAGAACAAAAATCTGTCTATCCCAGCCTTAAATGTATTCAACAATGGAGCCTCCACAACCCTCTAGGGTAGAGAATTCCAAAGATTCACAAACCTTTGAGTGAAGTAATTTCTCCTCATCCCAATCCTAAATGATCAGCCCCTTATCCCGAGTCGGTGCCCCCGTGTTTTAGATTCCCTGACCAGTGGAAATAATCTAATAAAATCATGTTAAAGTTACACTTTCAATATGGCAGCCAACATGAGAATGGGAGTTGTCAGGAAAGAGTTGCTGCCATCGGTGCTGTAGAACCATTGAATATTAATGCAAGGACACGTGAGTTTTTAGTGGTGGTGGGGAGGAGAATCTTGAACATAATTTAGGACACTGTAACATTAAATGAGTGGGAGTTTGAGCATCAAGCTGGAGATGTCTTGTGTATTTGTTTGGGTGTAAATCTAGATAAAGCTATAGGGTCTATCAAGAAACGCTGGACACCATGGTTTATGTGTGACCTAACTCTGAATACCTGTGTTTATCCCATATCCCTTAATTCCATTGGTTAACAAACATCTATCAATCTCAGATTTAAAATTAGTAATTGATCCAGCATCAATTGCCATTTGCAAAAGAGAGTTCCAAACTTCAGCCACACTGTGGGCTGAATTTTATCAGTGCGCCGTGCTCTACAGCAGTGTGCTGTGTAAGCAGCGACCGTCTGACATGGTAGCACTGCCACACAGCCCCTGCATAAATGCCGAAGACAGAGTGACCACCCCAGATGACATAGAGGGGGCGGCTACCATATCCCCGGCAACGGCATCCGGCACCACTGCGCAGGCACTGGTGTCATTTTTAAAGGGTTTCAAGCCCTTAGCCAAGATTTAAATTTTTAAAGGTATATTAGACATAATTTTTTTTAATAATAAAGCTGGAGGCACTTTCCTAACCGCATCCCACCCCCCCCCCCACCACCCCCCCCCACCACCAATGGTCTTTTCATTGCCCTATATTCACAAAACTTATTTTATTCTTGACCCGAACTTTCCTCCCAACCTTCTCACATTTGCCCTTCAACCCCTTCCCACCATCCCCACAACCAATAAAAAGTGTTTTCCCCGCTTTCCCACCCTCCCACCCTGATACTTTAATTCCTCCCCCCTCCCCACCAGTGTGCCGCCTCAGAACTCCAAAGGAGTTCCGAAGGCACGTGAGTCGCATCCGGTGGAACGTAAAATCGGCGGGAGACGGCCGCCATCTGCAAGGGAGTTAATTTGCATTTCATTAATGCTAATTTAAATATTTCGATGAAGGCCCCGCCACTAGGCGGGGAGGGGGGCCGCACCGAGGCCTCGCCACCGCCGCTAATATCCAGCAAGCCTTCACGACATCAGGGGTCGAGGCAGGCCGCTCACAGCAGAATTTTACGGGCCCCCCTGCCACGACCCCTGATGTCCAGGGGCTGGTAAAATTCAGCCCAGTATGTGTAGAAGTCCTAATTTCACTCCTGAAAGGCGTGGCTCTAGTTTTTATACCATGCTCTAAAGTCTGAGACTGACCAACAAGCAGCAATAGCTTCTCTCCATCTACCCAAACTGTTTCCTTTAATATCTTGAAAAGTTTGATCAAACCACCCCTTAAACCTTTTAAATTCTAAGGATTACAACCCTAGTTTGCTTAATCTCTCCTTGTAATATAACTTTTGGAATCCAGGCATTGTTCTGGTAAATCAACGCCGCATTCCCTCCAAGACCAATATATACTTCCTAAGATAGAAAAACCAGCATTCCATTAGCCTTTTAATTATTTTCCGTACCTGTTCATGACATTTTAATAATCTGTATACCTGGTCCACTCCCCCCACCCTCCTGCAAGTGTCTTTGGACCTCCACTCTTTCTAGCTTTGCACCATTTAGAAAGAATCCTGATCTGTCCATTTTAGTTCCAAAGTGGTTGGTCTCATATTTGCTGACATTGAAATACATTTGCACGCTTTTTCCCACTTAATATCTCTTTGTAATTTTATTTTTCCATCTACACTGCTTACAATGCTGCCTATCTTTGTGCCATCAGCGAACCTGGGTATGTAGCTTTCTATTCCATCATCTAAGTCGCTAATAAATACAGTGAATAGTTGAGATCTCAACATAGATCCCTGCAGCGTGCCAGTAGTCGCATCCTGCCAAATAAAGTGTCTATTATCCCTACTTTCTGTCTCCTGCCACTCCGCCATTTATTAACCAGGTCAATAATTTGCCAGCAATTCCATGGGCTTCAACTTTAGCAAACAGTCTCCAATGAGGGACTTTATCAGATGCTTTCTGCAAGTTCATATAAATAACATCCATACTGTCCACTGCTTCAGTCATCTCTTCAAGCAATTTAGTCAGGTTCATCAGACATGACCTACCTTTTACAAATCCATGCTAGCTCTCTGATCTGCTGAAAATTTTCGATGTGGGCTATCACCAATCCTTAATTAGAGACTCTAGCAATTCCCTGACATTAGATGGCTAACTGGTCTATAATTCCCTGTATTCCCTTTCACCCTTCCTAAATAGCAGAGTGACATCTGCAATTTTCCAATCTAAAGGATAAGACTGTTAACTAAATCTGGCTCATTGCTAAATTTTCTATAGCATGCCCCCTTGTTTGTTCTTGGACATATTCCTGCAGAAAACTATGCTAGACACACTCAAGAAATTCACTACCTGTCATATGCAGGTCTGGTTATCCCAGTTATCCCATCTTTCTGAAAGCTAAAATCCTCCATTAAAATCACTCTGCCTTTGCTACATGCTTTGTCTAATTTCTGCATTTACATAATCTACCACTTTTTACAGTTGTTCTCAAGGGGCCTACACACAATTCCCACTACAGTCTTAAATCCTTTTTTATTTCTTAATTCTACCATAAAGTCTCCATTGCCTGTTCACCTCTTGTAATATTCCCTCAATTTTGAAGTGATTGCATCCTTCATCACTAAGGCTACTCCTCCCCCTCTATCATTTACTCCATCTTTCCTGCAGACCTTATAACATGGTATATTTAGTTGCTACTCCTAACCATCCAAATTTTCAAGGGGCTTCACAAACAAAATTTGTTACCAAGTCATGTAGAGATTAAGAGAGGTGACCAAAACTTGGTTAAAGAGGTAAGTTTTAAAGGAGTGCCTTAAAGGTGAGTGAGGTAGAGAGGGAGAGAAGTTTAGGAAGGGAATTCCAGAGATTTGGGTCTAAGCAACTGAAGACAATGGAAGGGCATAAATGTGCAAGAGGCCAGACTTATAGGAGCATAGAGATCCAAAATTTGTAGGGCTGGAGGAGGTTAGAGACAGGGAGGGGAGAGGCCATGGAGAGATCTGACAACAGGGATGAGAATTTCAATATTGAGGTGTTGTTGGACTAGAAGCTAATGTTGGCCAGCGAGCACAGAGGCAATGGTTGAATGGGATGGTGCGAGCTAGGACGCGGGCAGAGTTTTCGATGAACTCAGGTTTACGGAGTGTGCAAAGTGGAACGACAGCCAAGATAGGATTGGAATAGTTGAGTATACATATAAAGAATGGATGATGGTTTCAGCAGCAGATGAGGCAGGAGCAGAGATAGGTGATGTTATGGAGGTGGAAGTATGCAGTCTTGAAGACTGACTTCAGTCAGATAGGACCTCAAGGTTGCAAACAGTCTGATTCAGCTTCAGACAGCCATTGGCCAGAGAGAGGGATGAAATCAGTGGCTGGTGAACAGAGTTTATGGCTTCAGTCTTGCCAATATTTAAATCGGAGGTAATTTCTGCTCATCCAATGCTGGATGGCAGGCAAGCACTGTAACAAAGCAGAGGCAGTGGAGTGGTCAACAGAGATGGTGGTCAGGTGGGGCTAGGTTTAAGTATACACAAGGAACCCAATGGCTCAGATTTTACAGTCAGTGAAGAGACCTCTCTACTGACCTCAAAGAGAACTGCCCAAAGATCTCGGGATCTCTGCAGCGTTATTTTGAACCTGGCGCCAAGTCATGGGGATCTCCAGACATCCAGCAACAGTGATGTCATCAAACCAGGTAAACAGACAAAAACATTGAAGCATTCTCACAGACAGCAAACCAGGAAGTAATATGCACTGATTATCCTTCATTATTGAATATCATTGTACAGGTAGCAAATTAAATGACTGGGACATACACATGGGATTAAGGTAGAAGCTGAAATATTAAACTTTTTAAAAAGTTAAAAACATGGATTTATCACAATGCAGAAATTTGACAGCCTGCAAATATTAAGTTAGTTTTTCAAGGCCTTCCAGCCCTGCTGCCAATTGAGGCCATCAAGTGGGCAATTAATACCTCTGGCATAAGCTCCGCTGAGAACCCTGTGTCACCCCTTCTCTGGGAGGCCCACAAAACCAATTAGGTATTTAACTGGACAGCAGCAGGTCTTCCTTGGGATCAGGGACCCTGGCGACAGAAGTCCCACCCTCTGAGAGCTGCTGGGCAATCAGAGACCGGCAGCTCTTTAACTGAGCAGCAACACCACGGAGGCAGTGGCTGCTGCCGGTAGAGCACCCACCCGAGGCCTAGCTGCGATGCTGGACCTCGGCGGCAGATAGGTCAGGGTGAGGGGGGGGGGGGTGGGTCCCATGGGGTGGGGCTTGCAGTGGAGGGGATTCAGCAGCAAGAGCGGGGGGTGGCTCTCAGCAGGCAACCCCCCCCCCCCCCACCCCTTCCCAATGTCGGGTCCCACGGTCAGGCACTGTGCCTTTTAACGAGGGACACCTCCCTCCCTGCTCTACCCTGAGCCAGCACGCAACCCGCACGGTTTTTCTTGCCATGCTTCTTGTGCAGCAAATGGCCCACCTGCCACTTGGCCAATTGCAGTGGTGGCGGGACGAGACCCTTAATTGAGCATTAATTGCCCACTTAAGGGCCTCCAAACCTGCTGCGGGGGGAGAGCATAAAATTCTCCTCTACATGTGGAAGGAAAGGACTTTCAGAGCATCAGCAACAGTTGGACATTTTACATTAATTTAGCATTATTGTTAGATGGAAAGGGAGTTTTGACTTTTGTAATGCAGTTGCTTTGATGTGTTGAATTAGGATTACAGTTTACTGTTGCATTATGAAAGCACTGGCAATGGCAAAATAGATTCCATTTGTTCCTTGGTTTGAACCCTTAATCTTATCCCAAAAAGTCATCTCAGCAATTATTTTCAGTCTAGCACTGTTTCCATTCAAACACTCAGCATGTTCATACAAATAGTTTTGCCTCCTTTTTAAATGTGGCTGTTATCCTGTGTTTGCATTCAAAAAAGTTCACTAAGGAATTTAGTGTGAGCTCATTAAGCATTCATACAGGAACAGCACCAGTTGGAAAATATTACTTCAAAAAGGTAAGCCTAAAATAAAAGATTCATTTAACCCATTTGATCATCAATTCCCAAATTGTTGCCCTGACCATTTTCCCATTATAGCATCTAGTTATTTCTTGAATAAATCTAATGTCCTAGCTTCAGCCAGTCTTCATGGAAACCTACTCCAACTGTTGATCCTTGAAAAGAAATACTTCCCAATGCCTGCACAAATCATAGCCCTTCACACTTGAATACATGCTCTCTTCTCTTGCTGCCTTAGTGTGTCTGAAAGTCTTGTTTCCAGTTCACTTTCTCTAACCTATGAAATATTTATATACCTCCATAAAAGTCTCCTTTTGAAAAATGTCTTTTCAAGGATGAAAAGCCCCAGATCTGAGTATCAATTCTAAAATAATTTAGATTTTCCGAGATCATTCTTATGGAACCCTTTGACTGATATAGTATACTGGTAACGGAACACATCAAATCATGGAATGGTAGGACACATATTCCTCCATGATTCCTCACATGGAGTGTTCACTCCATCTTCCAGATTGGGATGTACTTCTTCACAGGAAGGAATTGGAAGGATGGTTAACCTGGGTGCTTTAATTCACCTCATAACTGGGGAGGAGTGGAGAGTATATTTCAGCACATGGCATAACATACACTTTCATTAGAAAGGGATATACTTTTTGAGCTAAAGCCAACAATAACTGATTCTGAAATCTGGGTTAGAAACAATTGTTCTGAACTGGTGCCCATAGGCTCACTTTGAAGTACCTCTTTCTGGGAGTCATGGTTGGTTGACCTTCCTGGTCTGCATTGCTCAGCTATTCACTGGATAAAGTCATGGAGCCATCAGGGTATCAGGCATTGTGTATTTATTTGCATGCTGTGTTTTTACACACTATGAAGTATTTACATGCATAAAAGAAAAAGGAAATGGAAGGTGCATGTCCCCAGTGTTATATTACTGATCCTTCAATGTGTGATCTACAGAACTACAAGTAATATCCAAAGTAAATGCAGGTTTTATTATACTTTAACTGGAACATATATATACAGTTACTGCATGAGCCACATCAAAACATGTCTTCCTCTGTCGGGCTCCACCCACAACTGCATGGTCATATGTGACACGGCATCACTTCCTCTGGTGATCTTCTCTTACAGTTCTTAAGGTGGTCCACTCTTAAGGTCATCCCACAACACCCAGAGCATCTTCAAAACAAGATCTAATGCATAATGCACCCACTTCTGAACTTGCCCCTATACCATTACTCCTGACAGATTAAATGGACCTTATGACACCCAATCATGCCTTTGACAGGATTGAAGGTGGATGATCGGGCCATTGTCCAGCTAAGTATGACTTCCCTCACCTGTTTTAATCTTATCTATCCAGTCATTGCCAGAGAATCTCCTAGAATGGCTTCTTTTCCCTCTCCCGCACAGTTACCTCATAAGTCCCCACTTAGCCCCCTCCTATTCCAACATTGTGGTCCTCAGCAACATCTTCCAAACACACGACATCAGGCTCCACATGTATGCTGACAATGCCCAGCTCTACCTCATCAGCATCTCTTTCAACCCTGCATTGCCTCAGTATTGTCAGCCACTTGTCCATTGTTTCCAGCCCCCCACCATAAACTCCGTTCCGCCATAACCAATTCCATAATACTCCCAGCCACTATCAGCATGAATCAGACTATTCACACCCCTGGATTCTATTTGACCCCTAGCTTAGCTTCCGACTCTATGACTTCCCCATCATAAAGACCACCTACTTCCACCTCTAACATCTCCCATCTCCATCACTGCCTCATCCCATCTGCTGCTGAAACCCTCATCCACATTTTTGATACCTCCAGATGAGGATTCCAATGCTCTCTGAGCAGTCTTCCATTCTCTGGAAATTTAAGCTGAACACTGCTTCCCATATTCTAAACATACCAAGTCCCATTCACCCATCACCTCTGTGCTCACTGATCTACATTTGCACTCAGTCCACCAACACCTCAAATTCAAAATTCTCATCCTCGAGCTGAAATTCCTCCATGGCGTTGCCATTTCCTATCTCTAACCTTCTCTAGCCCTACAACACTCGGAGAACTCTGGCCTTTTTACACTTCCCCCATTCCCTTCACCACATTATTGTTGGAGGCCAATCATCTCAGCCCCAGGACATTGCTGTAGGAGTTCCTCAGGGTAATGTCGTAGGCCCAACCATCTTCAGTTGTTCCATCAATGACCTTCCCTCTATCATAAGATCAGAAGCGTGGATGTTCGCTGATGATTGTATGATGTTCAGTATCGTTCTCAACTTCTCAGATACTGAAGAAGTCCATGTCCCTATGCATCAAGACCTGGACAACATTCAGGCTTGGGCAGATAAGTGGCGAGTATTATTCATGCCAGGCAAGTGCCAGGCAATGATGATCTCCGACGAGAGAATCTAACCATCTCCCCATGACATTCAATGGCATTACCATCACTGAATCCCCCACTATTAACATCCTGGGGTTACCAATGACCAGAAACCGAACTGGATCAGCCACATAAATACTGTGGCTACAAGAGCAGGTCAGAGGCTGGGAATTCTGTGGCAAGTAACTCACCTCCTGACTCCCCAAAGCCTACCCACCATCTAGAAGGTACAAGTCAGGAGTTTGATCGAATACTCTCCACTTGCCTGGATGAGTGTGGTTCCAACAATAATCAGGAAGCTCGACACCATCTAAGACAAAGCAGTCTGCTTGATCAGCACCCCATCCACAACCTTAAACATTCACTCCCTCCACCATCGACGCACAGTGGCAGCAATGAGTACCACATACAAGATGCACTGTAGAAACTCACCACGCCTCATTCGACAGCACCTTCTAAACCCGCGACCTCTTCCACCTAGAAGGACAAGAGCAGCAGCTGCGTCAAAATCACACACCATCCTGACTTGGAAACATATTGGTGTTCCTTCACTGTTGCTGATCAAAATCCTGGAACCCCCTCCCTAACAGCACTGTGAGTGTATCCACAGCAGGTGGACTGCAGCAATTCAAGAAGGCAGCTCACCACCACTTCTCAAGGGTAATTAAGGATGGGCAACATGTGTACCAGCGACGCCCACATTCCATGAAATGAATTTTTTTTTAAAATAGCAGCTGTACCTTCGGCTGTCCAGCCCCTATGCTCTGGAATTCTCCCCCTAAATCTCACTGTTTCTTCCTCCTACCCTAAGACCCTCCTTGAAATGTACCTCTTTGATCTCTTTAAGTCACCCCTTCTAATATTTCCTTCTTTGGCTAGGTGTCAATTTTTGGCTGGCTACGCTCCTGCAAAGTGCCTTGGGATGTTTTCCTAAAGTGCTACGTACATGCAAGTTGTTGTTGTAAAGAAGCACCCAGCTGTACCTCACCACCACCATTGCTCTCAACCCCTTCACTGCCTCAGTATCGTCAGCCTGCTTGTGAGGTCATGTAAGCAGGGATTGTCTGTGCTTTAAGCACCATCTGGTGTTCAAAGCAAGTACAGCCTGGCTGGACTTTGCAGAAAAAGCACCAAAAGAATTGCTGAAATTCTTGAAGAGGATTATTGGGTTTTGTGTTGGCGGTCATCAAAATGGGTGTGTCTTTTTAGAGCAGTTGAGAATGTTTTTTGTGGAATAATCTAACATGTAGCAGCAAATAAAACAATCCCAAGGTTTGGCCTCTTCTTCTTCTTTGGCCTCCTTGTCTCGAGAGACAATGGGTAAACGCCAGGAGTGGCTATAAAGGCCAATTCTAGAGGGACAGACTCTTCCACAGGCACTGCAGATAAAATAGGTTGTCGGGGCCGTTACACAGTTGGCTCTCTCCTTGCACTTCTATCTTTTTTCCTGCCAACAGCTAAGTCTCTTCGACTCGCCACTCTTTAGCCCCGCCTCGTCGGGAGCTTAGTACCAAATAATTATCATATTTAAAATATTTCAAATGCTTAGTTGATCTTACAGCAAATGCAAAATATTACAGAAAGAAAAACAAGCAACATGTCTTCTAACAGATGAAACTTATCTTGTTATACAAAATGAATTAAGGCAGTATTTCCAATTAGCATCACTGTCCCTGGTCTTTGTTTTTAATTGGTTTTGCCTGTAAATATCCGAGTAAAACCATTTTGGAAAATGCACTATGAACTACAAAGAACAGCACTGATGTATATTGTCTGTTACACTGATTGAAAACAGAAAGGCAATTCATTCTCTTGTGTATAGTTGGTGTGCCAAATCTTAGGTCTTTAAATTCAGCTGGATTGCAAATATATAAGAATACGATATGTACATCACTGCTTGCTGACTCGTTAACTCCCAATCTTCTCAGTAGTTGCTGCTGTAGCTACACATGCACTTTTATCCATGGATACCAAGAACATTTATATTGGGGTTGGGTTTCTGCTAGTAATATCAACAAAATCCAGGCTAAATTAGGCGAGTCAGTGTAAATTAAATGGGAAATTTTAAATGCAAGTGAGTTATGCCCAAAACCACTTACATGTGTTTTCCATGATCTTTTATGCTGGTTCAAGATTCAATTCACCTGGCTCGGGCCTTGTCCACAAAACTGCCCACACCCCCAATTCACTGACCTACACTGGCTCCTGATTAAGCAATGTCTCAATTTTAAAATTTTCATTCTTGTTTTCAATTCTCTCCATGGCCTCGCACTACCCACCCCTACCCCACCCCCATCTCTGTAATCTCCTCCAGCCCCACAGCCCTCTGAGATACCTGCACTCCTCTAATTCTGGCCTCTTGAACATTCCCAATTTTAATTACTTCATCATTGGTGGCTGTGTCCTTAGGCCAAGGCCTTAAACTCTGGAATTCCTCCCCTAAACCTTTCCGCCTCCCTTTCCTCCTTTCAGGTGCTCCTTGAATCACACCTCTTTAGCCAAGCTGTTGGGCATATGCCCGAACACCTCCTTTTGTGGCTCGTGTCAAATTTTGCTTTATAACTCTCCTGTGAAGTGCCTTGGGACATTTTGTTGTGTTAAAGGTGTTATACCAGTTTCCCTGGTTTGGGAAGACAGTTGCACAAGAAGGCTCATTTAAAAAGTTTTTTCATATCAACCTATATTTAATTTACTAACAAACTGATTACGTGCACACCAGTGGAACTATTAAATGGTTCAGTATCAATTTTTTTCCATGGATGGAAGTCTGGCTACTTTTATTTAAAATGCTTGTTTTTGGTGCTAAAACCATTTCCAGCTGTATTAACAAAACTGCATTAGGTTACCACATAAATACGTCAAGGAATGCCTCTTTTTTTAAATGGAAATAAAAAAATACATTCTGTTTGCTGCCCAATTGTGCTGGTTCATGGAAGATTTTAGGTTTGTGATTATATATATGAACTTTAGCAAAAACTTGAACTGTAGCCTAAATAGCAAAATTTCAAGTGCATTTTGGGAACAATTTCCCAAGTGCACCCAAAGCAGAAACTCTACCCCAAAGTACATAGATATAGGGCTAGACTTTGAATCAGTGTTATTTTAATACCGGTAGTAGCCCCTCCCAGACATTCTAATCCATATTATTACACTTCCCTCAAATACTGCAGTTACATAAACAAATACATCTTTTCATGTCATCTGTTGTAGTTCCACTGCGGGACGGCAGTGGCATAGTGGTAATGCCACTGGACTAGTAATCCATAGCCCAGGCTAATCGTCTGGGGACATGGGTTCGAATCCCACCACAGCAGATGGTAAAATTTGAATTCAATTAATATATCTGGAATTAAAAGCTAGTCTAATGGTGACCATGAACCCATTGTCGATTGTTGTAAAAACATCTGGTTCACTAATGTCCTTTAGGGAAGGACCTGGTCTGGCCGACATGTGACTGCAGACCCTCTAAAATGGACAGTTCAAGGACAATTAGGGATGGGCAATAAATGCTGGCCTAGCAAGCAACGTCCACATCCCGCAAAAACAAATATAAAAAACGTTATCAGTAACTGGGCACTCATACAGCACAGTTAGTAAGTAGCATATATAATACATTGACATAAATCTATGTTATCGCCGTCTCCTCCCCACCTGAGCCTCCATCTAAAATGTCAGGAGTTAATTAGTCATAGATTCCTTCCATCCACCAATCAGTGCCACTGCTGAGAATTTGAAGAATAACATGAATTTTATGCCTGGCAGTTACGAACATGTAAAAAAAAAGCAATAAATGTCACTAAAGGGCACATTAAAAAGTCCACAGATAAATTTGAATTATTTCTGTAAATATAAATAAAGTATGTGTGTTTGTCATTGCTGGAACTTGTTGTTTGATGCTGTGCAAAAATAAAATAAAACTTCACAGTCAAATTGAGAAAAGAGTCATGAGATAAAATGGCTGTGCTGTCTAATGACATGTCCCACAAGGAACTCCATCAAAGGTGGTGTTGGATCAATGGCTAGGACTTATTTGCAAATAACCAACTTTCTAAGTAGCTATCAAAGAGGGGTTGCAGTGGGGCAGAGATCAAAGAATAGCCACACGTCAGGGAATAGTTATTAATAACCCCTAAGAAAGGCACAGAATTGGAGCAAATACAGGGTAACGAAGACAGCTGCCAGAGCTTGGAATGAAAAAACATTTTTTTTTTCCCATTAGTGATTGGGTCACAGAGGCAGAATGCATGTCAGAAGCAGGGCACAGTTACGCGCAGGCAAAGGCCCTCAACTGCCAGGAGATTGAGGGAGCCACCTGAAGGTTGAAGCTCCAGGGACAGAATAGTGGACAAAGTGGAGACCCCTGCAAGAGTAACGGAGAAACATTGCAATGTTGTCCCTCGTAACATGGAAAAGGAATGTTTAATGGGTTTAATTTCAGAGATATATGACGGGAAGGTCATGACTGACAAATCGCATTGAATTTTTTGAAGAGGTGACTAAGGTAGTGGATGGGGAATATCTATGGATGTTATTTATATGGACTTCCAGAAGGCATTTGATAAAGTCCCACATAAGAGACTGTTAACTAAGGTAGAAGCCCATGGAGTTGAGGGCAAATTATTGACATGGTTAGGAAGTTGGTGGAGTGGTAGGCGACAGAGTGGGGATAATGGGTAAGTACTCTGATTGGCAGTAAGTGACTAGTGGTGTCCCACAGGGATCTGTGTTGGGGCCTCAATTATTCACATTATTCATTAACGACTTGGATGATGGCATAGTAAGTCATATATCCAAATTTGCTGCTGATACAAAGTTAGGCAGAATTGTAGACAGTCTAGATGATAGCATAAAATTGCAAGGAGATATTGACAGACTAGGTGAATGGGCAAAACTGTTGCAGATGGATTTCAATGTGGGCAAATGTGAGATTATCCATTTTGGACCAAAAAAGGATAGAGCAGGGTACTTTCTAAATGGGAAGAGGTTAAGTACAGTGGATGTCCAAAGAGACTTGGGGGTTCAGGTGCATAGATCTTTAAAATGCCACGAGTAAGTGCAGAAAATAATCAAAAAGGCGAATGGAATGCTAGCCTTTATATCTAGAGAATTGGAGTATAAAGACACAGAGGTTATGCTGCAGCTGTACAAAACCCTGGTTAGACCCCACTTGGAGTACTGTGAGCAGTTCTGGGCACCACACCTTAGAAAGGATATACTGGCCTTGGAGGGAGTGCAACGCAGGTTTACAAGAATGATACCTGGACTACAGGGGTTAAGTTACGAGGAGGGATTACACAAATTAGGCCTGTTTTCGCTAGAATTTAGAAGGTTAAGGGGTGATCTGATCGAAGTCTTCAAGATATTAACAGGACATGACAGGCAAGATAAAGATAAACTATTTCCACTGGTTGGAGATTCTAAAACTAGGGAGCATAGTCTAAAAATTAGGACCAGACCGTTCAGGAGAGATGTTAGGAAGCACTTCTTCACGCAAAGGATGGTAGAGGTTTGGAACTCTCTCCCACAAACAGCAGCTGAAGCTGGAACAGTTGTTAATTTTAAATCTGAGATAGATAGATTTTTGTTAAGCAAAGGTATTAAAGGATATGGGCCAAAGGCTGGTATATGGAGTTAGGCCATTGGAGTATGGAGTTAGATCTCATTGAGTGGCAGGACAGGCTCGAGGGGCTGAATGGCCTACTCCTGTTCCTATCTTCCTATGTTCCTATATAGTGGGGCAGGGAGAGAACCAACATTGCTCTGCCTGTACACTCAGTAATTCTGTTTTAAGTCCATGGCAGGGTAATAATATGCTTCGACATGACCAAAGACAACCATTACACCTGGGCAGCTACAGACGCTACAGTAATTTTACAAGTACTGCCGGCAGTTTCAACTTAGTATTGTTAAACATAGTTTTGTTTCTGATCATTGAAGGGAAACTGCTGGGTAATTGATTAAAAATACTTCGAGTTTCTACAGAGATAGTTGATAAATAGATGAAAAGATTGCATCAATATTTGTGGTTGCACTGAAGGCATTTCAAAATTAATTCAATTTTTTTAAAAAGCTCTTGGAAAAGTTCATGTTGCAACAGATATAACAAATGCTGCAGCACAAACATCTCCCAGTGGGCAATATCAAGATTTTAAGCAGAGGTTTTGGAGCAGGCTTTTCTTGGCCTGACTTGAAAGTGAACCTGCTAGAAAGCTGTTCCTTTTGTTTTTAAGTACTTTTCAACATTGCTGGTGCTGCCCTTCACTGGGGAGCTGCAATGAATTCATTCCAAGCAATCAGCAACCACACACATACACAAACACACATACAAACAGAAGCTGGTTAGATTATTTATAGTTCAGGCAAGTCCAACTTATTCTTTGAATTGAAATTTCAACAGGTCAAAAAGTCTCTTTGCTACTTTTACTGGAACAACTGAAGATATTATGGCAATATTATTAAATCCCTAATGTCAGTCTCTGTACAGATCTGGGAATTATTTGATTTCAATATACATGGAGTTCTGGGCAGCTGACTCCAGCGAAATGTAAAATCCAAAGTCCTGTGACAGAAGGATTGAATCAATTATCTACTCTGTAGGTTTGTATTAATTCAAATCACATACCTCTGAACACCCCTAGGATTAGGTTACGTGTGAATACAGAAGTAATTAAGGTTGAGCATCGTTGGGTGAATTGGATCCAGAAATCACATTTTTCAGCTTTTTGACATCTGAATCTGAACCTTGCATTCCTTCAGGTTCTGATCATTTTCCCAATACTTTGGAGTTACAAAAGCTGAACTTGCCTGAACGAACCAGTGTGTATCCTTCGAGTCCCTGAATCAAGCCAAACAGGCATAAAAATTGATCTGACCTGAACTCAATATGATTGGATTGCTCCCTGCTCATTTGGCACGTGCAGACAGTTGCTTTTTTGTAATATTACACTCAATACGTCCAAAGATTTTGAAATTGTTTAAAGGCTTAAAAAAGTGGTGAATAATTCAGAAAACTAATTGGAATTCACATGATTTTTTTTTAACCTTTATTTCCACAGATAACATGGTAAAATAGTTATCCATACAAGAGAAACTGGAACCTCCATAGAGTTTCATTAACCAGTCAATTTTGATGTATGCCATAAGACAGCTTAGGCCCTCTTCAATATATTTTCCCACATGTAAACAGCTAGATGTCAGTTTCTGTAATTAAGCCACATCTCCCATGCTGAACACTGCACCACGTATTCTTTATCCCAGAGTTCGCATAAAACCAGGTCCAACAATTAACCCAGACCACAGTAAATATATCGGTGTCCACAAGATTCCCACTACATCTCATGTTAGTTTAAAGACTGAAAGCATCCATTAGACCTAAATTGTGATCAGGGACATAGATAGAAAGAGAGATGAGGTCCTGCAGGCAGATTTTAGGAGCTAGGAAATAAACTAGCAAAGAGGACCTCAAAAGTAGTAATCTCTGGATTACTCTCGGTGCCACGCACTACTGAGTATAGAAATAGGAGGGTAGAGCAGATGAATGCATGGCTGGAGAGATGGTGCAGAAGAGAGGGCTTTAGATTTCGGGAACATTGGGATTGATTCTGGGGGAGATGAGACCTATACAGGCGGCCAGACGGATTGCACCTGAACAGAGCTGCGACCAACATCTTTGCGGGGCAGTTTGCTAGTCTCATTGGGGAGGGTTTAAATTAACTTGGCAGTGGGATGGGGCCAGGAGGTAACATTAGAGAGTGAAAACAAGGCTCACAAAGAATTGGAAAGACAGATAGCATCAGAGAAAGAAATAGTAAGGTAAGGTGGGGGTCAGAGTAAGAAGAAATGCAAAAAGACCTAAATTGGATTTATTGTGCACGTATGTTAACATACAGAGTGTAGTAAATAAGGTTGGTGAACTGCAGACGCAGGTAGCCATGTGGGAACATGATGCTGTGGCGATAACAGAGACCTTGCTCAAAGTAAGGACAGGACTGGGTACTAAATATTCCTGGATGCAAAGTGTTCAGGAAAGATAGGGAAGGGAAGAAAGGTGGATGGGTGTCAGTATTGATTAAGAATCATATTACAGCGCGGGAGAGAGAGGATGTCCTGTGAGGGTCAAGAACAGAATATATGGGCTGGATTTTATTTTGGTGACAGGGACCCCCGTGCCATCAGGGGTGCCATCCCTTTGATGGACAAGATCCTGCTCGGGAGCGGTGGCCACTGCTGGTAGTCCAGGAAGCCTGGAGCAGTGAAGTTGGAGGAGGCCCTGGGACCCAGGTAAGTGGGATCGGGGTCACGAGGGCCAGTCAGGCCAACACCGGCGAGGAGCTGGGGTTGAATGGTGAGGGCGGGTGTGGTCTTTCCACAGGTGATGCCATCGTTACTGGAGGGGCCCTTCATGGGCCATGGATTGCAGCTAGCGGAGGGACCCCTCCCACCCCAAACCAGCTAGGATGTCACCAGGTCTCACCAGGTGGTGTCTCCATGAGGTGGCGGGCCCTCTGATGTTGGCTAAATGCCAGCAGAGGCAGGAGACAGCCCTTAAGTGGCAAGTGTCTTAATTGGCCTCCCAATGGTGCCTGCAGCGAATAAAATGGCATGGGGGCAGGATAAGGTTGGGCACACCACCCCATGCCATTTTGCCTGCTCCCCACCCCCCAACCCATCTCCAAGGACTGGATAAAATCCAGTCCTATATAGTTAGAGCTAAACAATAGAGGTACCATTAGGGAGGTTATGCTTCAGCTATACAGGGCATTGGTGAGACCACATCTGGAGTACTGTGTACAGTACTGGTCTCCTTATTTATGGAAGGATGTAAATGCAATGGAGGCAGTACAGAGAAGGTTTACTAGACTAATACCTGGAATGGGTGGGCTGTCTTACGAGGAAAGATTGGACAGGCTACGCTTGTATCCGCTGGAATTTAGAAGAGTAAGAGGCGACTTGATTGAAACATATAAGATCCTGAGGGGTCTTAAAAGGGTGGATGTGGAAAGGATGTTTCTCCTTTTGGGAGAATCTAGAACTAGGGGTCACTGTTTAAAAATAAGGGGTCATCCATTTAAGACAGAGATGAGGAGAAATTTTTTTTCTCAGAGGGTCGTGAGTCTTTGGAATTCTCTTCCTCAAAAGGCGATGGAAGCAGAGTCTTTGAATATTTTCAAGGCAGAGGTAGATAGATTCTTGATAAACAAGGGGGTGGAAGGTTATCAGGGGTAGATGGAAATGTGGAGTAATCAGTTCAGCCATGAACTTATTGAATGGCAGAGCAGGCTCGAGGGGCCGAGTAGCCGACTCCTGCTCCTAATTCGTATGTTCATCTGTACACTACTGGGTGTATTTTATAGGCCACCAACTGGTCGGAAAGATATGGAGGAACAAATTTGCAAGGAAATTACAGAGAGGTGCAAAAACTATAAACTGGAATTTTACAGCCCACATGAGCGTGCTGGTGGTAGGTCGTAAAATTGAGTGGGAGGTGGGGGGTGCCATTCCCGAAATCTTTCCACCCCCGTTGCAATTTTATGTGGGGTCGGTGGCGGTGAGAAATGGCCCACCCACCCCAGGCAAATCAAGGTCCTTAAATTGCCAATTAACTGCCACTTAAGGGCCTCCGCCCACCGCCGCTGGTATTTTACCAATGGCCAGTGGGAGTCTCAGGCCCCCGGAACGCTGCTAGGTAAAATCTGGCAGCCTCCTTGTGGGCTGGGGGGTAGGGGGGGGTGGCGGCCCTGAACGGGGCACCCTGTGCCCCACAGAGGCCCCACCCCCCTCAAAGCCCCAACTGCCTCCACTGAAATAAAGCCCTCTCCCCCCCCCTCCCCAACTGACTCTCCTTGCCTCGCCGGGGCCCAGCCAACTGTACCCGTCGATGCCCCACACACCTACCTTTCTTCTGGAGCCAGCATCACGCTTGCTGCTGAAGCTGGGTGCGGTCCCAGCAGTGGCCACCGCCCCCAGTGACGCTGCTGGGACTGCGAGCTGCCAGCCCGCTGAGTGGCTGGCAGCTCTTGGAGGCAGGACTTTATGCCTCAGAAGGGTGGAAGTCCCGCCCAAGTCCAATTAAGAGCCAATTAAAATCGTAATGTGGCTCCCCAGCCCCGGCGGAGGCAGACTTGCCCCTGACTTTTTGGCAGGTGGGCGGGGCCTCCCAACCAACATAAAATTCTGGTCATAGAGAAGTTATAATGGGGGACTTTAATTATTCTAATTGGGATAGCAATAATGTAAAGAGCAGAGAGAGGGGAGCATTTCCAAAGTGTATTCAGGAGAATTTTCCAGATCAGTATGTTTCCAGTCCAACGAGGAAGGAGGCATTGCTGGATCTGGTTCTGGGGAATTAGGTAGAATAAGTGGATCAAGTGTGAGGGGAACATTTAGGGGACAGTGAACATAGCATCATAAGGTTTAGGTTAGCTCTGGAAAAGGGCAAGCAGCAATCCAGAGTTAAAATAATTCATTGGGGGAGAGCCAATTTCTATGAAGTGAGAACAGATCTGGCCCAGGTAAACTTGAATCGATGATTCACTCCAGGCGCTGCTCCACAGACCACTGACCACCTCCAGGCGCTTACCCATTGTCTCCCGAGACAAGGAGGCCAAAGAAGAAGAAAGAAGAGAAGACTGGCAGGCAAAACTGTAATTGAACAATGGGCTGCCTTCAAAAAGGAGATCGTTCGGATATAGTCAATGTAAATTCCCACCAGGAGGAAAGGTAGGAGAAACAAAGCCAGAGCTCCATGGATGATGAAAGAGATAGAGAGTGAAATGAAGCAGCAAAAGTGTGTGTATGACAGATGTCAGGTTGATAAATACAAGTGAGAACCAGGCTGAATATAGAAAGTTCAGACGGCAAGTGAAAAAAGTAATGAGCAGCAAAGTAAGAGTATGAGAAGAGACTGGCAGCCAACATAAAAGGGGATCCAAAAGTCTTCTATAGGCAAATAAGTAGTAAATGGTAAAAGGAGGAATAGGGTCAATTAGGGACAAAAAAAGGAAATTTATGCATGGAGGCAGAGGGCATGGCTGGGGTACTAAATAAGTACTTTGCATCTGTCTTTACTAAGGAACAAGATGCTGCCAAAGTCATAGTGAAAGAGGAGGTAGTTGAGATACTGGATGAACTAAAAATTGATAAAGAGGAGGTATAAGAAAGGCTGGCTGTACTTAAAGTTGATAAGTCACCAGGACCAGATGAAATGCATCTGAGGATACTGAGGAAAGTAAGGGTGGAAATTGCAAAAGCACTGGCCATAATCTTCCAATTCTCCTTAGATACCTGGGTGGTGCCAGAGGACTGGAGAATTGCCAATGTTATACTCTTGTTAAAAAAAAGGATGTAAGAATAAGCCCATCAACTACAGACCAGTCAGTTTAACCTTGGTGGTGGGACAGCTTTTAGAAATAATAATCCAGGACAAAATTAACAGTCACTTGGACAAATGTGGATTAACTAAGGAAAGCCAGCATGGATTTGTTAAGGTCAGATCATGTTTAACTAATTTGATTGAGTTTTTTGATGAGGTAACAGGGAGGGTTGATGAGGGAAATTCAGTTGATGTGTTGTACATGGGCATCCAAAAGGAGTTTGATAAAGTGCCACATAGCAGGCTTACCAGCAAAGTTAAAGCCCATGGAATAAAAGGGACAGTGGCAGCAAGAATATGAAGTTGTCTGAGTGACAGGCAACAGAGAGTCATGGTGAACAATTGTTTTTCGGATGGAGGAAGATATACAGTGGGGTTCCCCAGTGGTTTGTACTAGGACCACTGCTTTTCTGGATATATATTAATGACCTAGACTTGGCTGGGCAGAGAACAATTTCAAAATTTGCAGATGACACAGAACTTGGAAGTGTAGTCAACCGTGTGAAGGATAGCGATAAACTTCAAGAGGATATAGGCAGGCTGGTGGAATGAGTGAACACTTGGCAAATGAAATTGAACACAGAGAAATGATACAGTTTGGTAGGAAGAAGGAGGAAAGGCAATATAAAATAAGGATACAATTCTGAAGGGGTGGCAGAAGCAGAGGGGCTTGGGGGTATATGTGCACAAATCATTGAGGGTGGCAGCAGGGCAGGTTGAGAAAGTAGTTAATAAGGCAAATGGGATCCTAGACTTTACAAATAGAGGTATCAAGTTCAAAAGCAAGGATGTTATGGTGGACCTTTATAAAGCATTGTTTCGGCCTCAACTGGAGTAGTGTGCCCAATTGTGGGCACCACATTTTCAGAAGGATGTGCAGGCATTAGAAAGGGTGCAGAAAAGATTTACGAGAATAGTTCCGGGGATCAGGGACTTCAGTTATGAGGATGGATTGGAGAAGCTGGGGTTGTTCCCCTCAGAGAGAAAAAGGTTGAGAGGAGATTTGGTAGAGGCGTTCAAAATCATGAAGGAGCTGGACAACTGGATAGGGAGAAACTGTTCCCATTGCTGGAAGCATCAAGAACCAGAAGACACCAATTTAAAGAGACTGGCAAAAGAACCAGAGGTGACATGAGGAAAATCTTTTTCAAAGTGATGTTTGACAACGCAGCCGGCGGGGACGTCATCCGACTGCGCCAACCTGCGCACGTGCACAAACGGGCTGCTGCTCTCTGTGCGTGCGCTGCGTTCCTCATTGCCAGGACCAGTTGGCACATGCGTGGATGACGTCATCACGTATATTGCCAGGACTGGTACACGCATGTCCAGATGACATCATCGCATAACGCGGGAGAGAGCAGGGGGAGAAGCGGCATGTGGAGGAGAAGCGGAGTGTGGGGGAGAGAGCGGGGCGTGGGGGAGAGAGCGGGGCGTGGGGGAGAGAGCGGGGCGTGGGGGAGAGAGCGGGGCGTGGGGGAGAGAGCGGGGCGTGGGGGAGAGAGCGGGGCGAGGGGGAGGGAGCGGGGCGAGGGGGAGGGAGCGGGGCGAGGGGGAGGGAGCGGGGCGAGGGGGAGGGAGCGGGGCGAGGGGGAGGGAGCGGGGCGAGGGGGAGGGAGCGGGGCGAGGGGGAGGGAGCGGGGCGAGGGGGAGAGAGCGGGGCGAGGGGGAGAGAGCGGGGCGAGGGGGAGAGAGCGGGGCGAGGGGGAGAGAGCGGGGCGAGGGGGAGAGAGCGGGGCGAGGGGGAGAGAGCGGGGCGAGGGGGAGAGAGCGGGGCGTGGGGGAGAGAGCGGGGCGTGGGGGAGAGAGCGGGGCGTGGGGGAGAGAGCGGGGCGTGGGGGAGAGAGCGGGGCGTGGGGGAGAGAGCGGGGCGTGGGGGAGAGAACGGCGTGTGGGGGAGAAAGCAGGTTAGAATTAGAATTAGAACATTACAGCGCAGTACAGGCCCTTCGGCCCTCGATGTTGCGCCGACCATCTGACCTACACTATTCCATTTTCATCCATATGTCTATCAATGACCACTTAAATGCCCTTAAAGTTGGCGAGTCTACTACTGTTGCAGGCAGGGCGTTCCACGCCCCTACTACTCTCTGCGTAAAGAAACTACCTCTGACATCTGTCCTATATCTTTCACCCCTCAACTTAAAGCTATGTCCCCTCGTGTTTGCCATCATCATCCGAGGAAAAAGACTCTCACTATCCACCCTATCTAACACTCTGATTATCTTGTATGTCTCTATTAAGTCACCTCTCCTCCTCCTTCTCTCTAACGAAAACAACCCCAAGTCCCTCAGCCTTTCCTCGTAAGACCTTCCCTCCATACCAGGCAACATCCTAGTAAATCTCCTCTGCACCCTTTCCAAAGCTTCCACATCCTTCCTATAATGCGGTGACCAGAACTGCACGCAATACTCAAGGTGCGGCCTCACCAGAGTTTTGTACAGCTGCATCATGACCTCGTGGCTCCGAAACTCGATCCCCCTACTAATAAAAGCTAACACACCATATGCCTTCTTAACAGCCCTATTAACCTGGGTAGCAACTTTCAGGGATTTATGTACCTGGACACCAAGATCTCTCTGCTCATCTACACTACCAAGAATCTTCCCATTAGCCCAGTACTCTGCATTGCTGTTACTCCTTCCAAAGTGAATCACCTCACACTTCTCCGCATTAAACTCCATTTGCCATCTCTCAGCCCAGCTCTGCAGCCTATCTATGTCCCTCTGTACCCTACAACACCCTTCGACACTATCCACAACTCCACCGACCTTCGTGTCATCCGCAAATTTACTAACCCACCCTTCTACACCCTCATCCAGGTCATTTATAAAAATGACAAACAGCACTGGCCCCAAAACAGAACCTTGCGGTACAGCACTAGTAACTAAACTCCAGGATGAACATTTGCCATCAACCACTCCCTCTGTCTTCTTTCAGCTAGCCAATTTCTGATCCAAAGCTCTAAATCACCTTCAACCCCATACTTCCGTATTTTCTGCAATAGCCTACCATGGGGAACCTTATCAAACGCCTTACTGAAATCCATATACACCACATCCACGGCTTCACCCTCATCCACCTGCTTGGTCATCTTCTCGAAAAACTCAATAAGGTTTGTGAGGCATGACCTACCTTTCACAAAACCGTGCTGACTATCGCAAATGAACTTATTCTTTTCAAGATGATTATAAATCCTATCTCTTATAACCTTTTCCAAAATTTTACCCACAACCGAAGTAAGGCTCACAGGTCTATAATTACCAGGGCTGTCTCCACTCCCCTTCTTGAACAAGGGGACAACATTTGCTATCCTCCAGTCTTCCGGCACTACTCCTGTCGATTATGACGACATAAAGATCAACAACAACGGCTCTGCAATCTCCTCCCTGGCTTCCCAGAGAATCCTAGGATAAATCCCATCTGGCCCAGGGGACTTATCTATTTTCACTCTTTCCAAAATTGCTAACACCTCCTCCTTGTGAATCTCAATCCCATCTAGCCTAGTAGGCTGCATCTCAGTAATCTCCTCGACAACATTTTCTTTCTCTACTGTAAATACTGACGAAAAATATTCATTTAACGCTTCCCCTATCTCCTCTGATTCCGCACACAACTTCCCACTACTATCCTTGATTGGCCCTGTTCTAACTCTTATCATTCTTTTATTCCTGATATACCTATAGAAAGCCTTAGGGTTTTCTTTGATCCTATCCGCCAATGACTTCTCGTGTCCTCTCCTTGCTCTTCTTAGCCCTCCCTTTAGATCCTTCCTGGCTAGCTTGTAACTCTCAAGCGCCCTAACTGAGCCTTCACGTCTCATCCTAACATAAGCCGCCCTCTTCCTCTTGACAAGCGCTTCAACTTCTTGAGTAAACCACGGCTCCCTCGCACGACAACTTCCTCCCTGCCTGACAGGTACATACTTATCAAGGACACGCATTAGCTGCTCCTTGAATAAGCTCCACATTTCGTTTGTGCCCATCCCCTGCAGTTTCCTTCCCCATCCTACACATCCTAAATCTTGCCGAATCGCGTCATAATTTCCTTTCCCCCAGCTATAATTCTTGCCCTGCGGTATATACCTGTCCCTGCCCATTGCTAAGGTAAACCTAACCGGATTGTGATCACTATCGCCAAAGTGCTCACCTACATCTAAATCGAACACCTGGCCGGGTTCATTACCCAGTACCAAATCCAATGTGGCATCGCCCCTGGTTGGCCTGTCCACATACTGTGTCAGAAAACCCTCCTGCACACACTGGACAAAAACAGACCCATCTAAAGTACTCGAACTATAGTATTTCCAGTCAATATTTGGAAAGTTAAAGTCCCCCATAACCACTACCCTGTTACTCTCGCTCCTGTCGAGAATCATCTTCGCTATCCTTTCCTCTACATCTCTGGAACTATTCGGAGGTCTATAGAAAACTCCCAACAGGGTGACCTCTCCTCTCCTGTTTCTAACCTCGGCCCATACTACCTCAGTAGACGAGTCCTCAAACGTCCTTTCTGCCGCTGTAATACTTTCCTTGATTAACAATGCCACACCCCCCCCCTCTTTTACCCTCTTCTCTGTTCTTACTGAAACATCTAAATCCCGGAACCTGCAACATCCATTCCTGCCCCTGCTCTACCCATGTCTCTGAAATGGCCACAACATCAGGATCCCAGGTACCAACCCATGCTGCAAGCTCACCCACCTTATTCCGGATGCTCCTGGCGTTGAAGTAGACACACTTTAAACCAAGTTCTTGCTTGCCAGTGCCCTCTTGCCTCCCTGTAACCGTATCCCCTACCTCACTACTCTCAACAGCCTGTACACTGGAACTACAATTTAGGTTCCCATTCCCCTGCTGATTTAGTTTAAACCCCCCCGAAGAGCACTAACAAATCTCCCCCCCAGGATATTGGTACCCCTCTGGTTCAGGTGAAGACCATCCTGTTTGTAGAGGTCCCACCTACCCCAGAAAGAGCCCCAATTATCCAGGAAACCAAAACCCTCCCTCCTACACCATCCCTGCAGCCACGTGTTCAACTCCTCTCTCTCCCTATTCCTCTCTTCGCTAGCACGTGGCACGGGCAACAACCCAGAGATAACAACTCTGGTTGTTCTCGCTCTAAGCTTCCACCCTAGCTCCCTGAATTTCTGCCTTAAATCCCCATCTCTCTTCCTACCTATGTCGTTGGTGCCTATGTGGACCACGACTTGGGGGTGCTCCCCCTTAAGGATCCCAAAAACACGATCAGAGACATCACGTACCCTGGCACCTGGGAGGCAACACACCAACCATGAGTCTCTCTCGTTCCCACAGAACCTCTTATCTGTTCCCCTAACTATGGAGTCCCCAATGACTAATGCTCTGCTCCTCTCCTTGTGGGGAGAAAGCGGGGTGTGGGGAGAAAGCGGGGTGTGGGGGAGAGCGGGGTGTGGGGGAGAGCGGGGTGTGGGGGGAGAAAGCGGGGTGTGGGGAGAGAAAGCGGGGTGTGGGGAGAGAAAGCGGGGTGTGGGGAGAGAAAGCGGGGTGTGGGGGGAGAGCGGGGTGTGGGGGGAGAGCGGGGTGTGGGGGGTTGGGGGGGGAGAGCGGGGGAGGGAGCGGCTGAAGACCTTGGTGGCGGCAGGTGCGCTCTCCTCCTGCAACCCCCCCCCCCAACCCACTCTCCGGCAATTCCCCCCCTCCCCTCGATCTCTCCGGCCATTCCCCCTGCCCGCTCTCTCTGGCCATTCTCCCCCCGCCCACCCGCTCTCTCCGGCCATTCTCCCCCCCCACCCCCCACCCGCTCTTTCCGGCCATTCTTCCCCCCCACCCCCCGCCTGCTCTCTCCAGCCATTCCCCACCACCCCACCCCACCATCTGCTCTCTCCGGCCATTCTCCCCCCCCGCCCCCCATCCCCCGCACGCTCTCTCCGGCCATTCCCCAGCCAGCTGATCTCTCCGGCCATGTGTTTACGTTGCCTTTGTGTGATTATTTGAGCAGCGCCATCTTTAGTCCTGGCAGCTGCCTGAACGTCGCAGACTGTGACGTTTTAGTTGAACAGGCTGCATTTGCGCATGTGCCAGTGCAGCACCACCTAGTGGCTGCGTTGTCAGTAAACGCAGCCAATCTTTTTTTATACAGCAAGTGGTTAGGATCTGGAATGCATCGCCTGAGCATGTGGTGGAGGTAGATTCAATCGTGGTTTAGGGAACTGTATAGTTATCTGAAGAAAAAAGATTTGTAGGGCTATGGGAAAAGGGCACGTGAGTGGGGCTAGCTGAGTTGCTCTCGCAGAGAGCTGGCATGGACATGATGGGCCAAATGGCCTCCTTCTGTGTCATAAGTGTAATATTACTTGTCCCTTGGTGTGTGACCTGTTGTATGTGTCACAGGACTACAAGTAATATCCAAAATAAACATGGGGTTTTATTATAAGAGAACTGAAACCTATATACATGAATAGTCACTGCAGGAGCACATCTGAATACATATTATCTCAGGCTCCATCCGCAACTAACTGGTTATGTGTGACTCGACATCACTTCTTCTGATGTATTCCCACAACTTCCCCCATTTGTCCAAAGATAAAAACATATGTACAATAAACAATGATGTTGAGGTCTGGGCTAACTATACATGATTGAACAAAATGTTATTTAATATAAGCAAATTTAACAGGCTCAAACATAGATGAGGTTTGCTTATTCTGCCATTGTTGTGAATCTCTTCCCAAGTTGAGCTCATCATGATGGACTCCCTTGAGATTCTGGTGACTCAGAACTGTGGTTAGCGTGTTCTCTTTCAGTGTTGGGAGCCTCTGTGTATTCATCTCCAGATCGTGTTCTTGAATGTGTCTGTGATGCCACAAGGTTGTCGTGCGTAGTGTTGTCATGCATCCCTCTGAGATGACTTCTGAAAAGCACACCTTTGGGTGTCTGGACCTCATAGGTTCCGGACTGGTCGCATATCCTGACAACCTCTGCAGGACACCAAGTTCCTGATGCATGGTCGAGGAATCTGACCTGCACTGGAGCTAATTCTGGTCCAGCACGCCTGTCATGTGATGCCTTCAGCTTCTCTTGTTTAGATAGTTTAGTTTAGTTTAGAGATACAGCACTGAAACAGGCCCTTCAGCCCACCGAGTCTGTGCCGACCATCAACCACCCATTTATACTAATCCTACAGTAATCCCATATTCCTACCAAACATCCCCACATTTCCCTACCACCTACCTATACTAGTGGCAATTTATAATGGCCAATTTACCTACCAACCTGCAAGTCTTTTGGCTTGTGGGAGGAAACCGGAGCACCCGGAGAAAACTCACGCAGACACAGGGAGAACTTGCAAACTCCACACAGGCAGTACCCAGAATTGAAGCCGGGTCGCTGGAGCTGTGAGGCTGCGGTGCTAACCACTGCGCCACTGAGAGAGAGATGATAACTGGGAAGGGTAGTTCTGCCCTGCCTTACAAGCATTAACTCTGCAGGCATCAGTAAGCCCATGTCTGATGCAGTAGCATGGAGAAGCAGCACTGTGACCTTGAGGTCTCGACCCATCTGCCTACACTTTAAAAAATGCGCTTCACTGGTGTGCACCATTCATTCATCCATGCCATTGGACTTAGGATAATGCAGCGACGATGTCACATGATGGATTCCCTGCTCAGCACATGTCGGAATTGTCTTCCTGTATATTGCGGCCTATATTCGGAGACGATTTCTTCCGGCACACCAAACAGGCTGAATAATGCACTAACTATATCAGCAACCACTTGATGTATCACGCAACTGCCTAATGATTGGAAGCTTGGTAAAAAAGTCAGCGACAAAGAGGAACTCAACATCCTGAATGTGGAACAAATCTGTGTCGATCTTCACCCACGGTGTGAGGGTGTTGCATGTGGAATCACTGATTCCTTCTGTTGATTTGGTTGATAAGTTTGACATGCCTTGCAGGATTTCACCAGTGTCTCAACATCACCATCGATTCCTGGCAAGGTGGCTGGTGCGGTCTTTTTCTCGATTCCCCTGATGCAATTGGGCCAGAATGTCAGAATGCAGAGCCTCGGGTATTAGGACTTGCTTGCCTGTGAAAATCACCCTCAGTGATATAATGAGCTTGTCTTGAAATGGCCAGAATCAGCGTAGACACTTGGTTACTTCCTGTATGGCATCAGACCATCCGTCCACAATCACCTTCCATAACAACGATAGGGTAGGATCACGTGCTGTCTCGTCTCTCAGCTGCTCACATTTTGGGTTCCAAAACGCATGAGGTCAATGTTGAAGACATCCTCAATCTCAGTATCCACACTGTGGACATGCAAATTGAGCAAGACATCTGTGTTTTTATTTGGATTGGGCAACTTGCTCAGGGAGTCTGATGTGACTATTTTCCTGCCCGGTTTATATCGTACATCACAATCATAGCCCTGGATCTTCACCAGCTCTGCAACCGCGGAGGAGCACTCATGAGCGGTTTGTGCCATATGGTTTCAAGTGGCTTGTGGGGTCAGTCTCCATGGTGAAATGTTTTCCGAACAGGTATGTGTGAAACCTAACAATATCAAAAACCAGAGCTACAGTTTCATGTGCGGTGTTAAAATGACTGGATTGGGTTTGTGACAAACTCTTCAACTTGCAGGCGAATGACTTCCCTTCCTGCATGATGCAGGCACCTAATCCCTTCTGAGTCGTGTCAACCTTGAGCGTGGTCTCTTTGGTTGGGTCGTTGTATTGTAGCACGTTGTCTTGACTTGTTGGAGCTAACTTTAAGGACTCAAACATCTGCTGGTGGTCTTCCTGCCCCAAGTAAGGGGTATCTTTACACAGCAGTTCCCTAAGCAGTGCTGCTCACTCAGCAAAAGTGGGGATATTTGGGGCCAAAAAGTTGAAGAGCCCTAGACACCACTGTTATGACTTCCCGGTCCTGAGTCATAGAGAGATACAGCGCTGAAACAGGCCCTTCGGCCCACCGAGTCTGTGCCGACCATCAACCACCCATTTATACTAATCCTACATTAATCCCATATTCCCTACCATGTCCCCACTTCCCTCAATTCTCCTACCACCTACCTACACTAGGCACAATCTACAATGGCCAATTTACCTATCAACCTGCAAGTCTTTGGCTGTGGGAGGAAACCGGAGAACCCGGCAGAAACCCACGCGGTCACAGGGAGAACTTGTAAACTCCACACAGGCAGTACCCAGAACCGAACCCGGGTCACTGGAGCTGTGAGGCTGCAGTGCTAACCACTGTGCCACTGTGCCACCCATTGGCAAGGCTCTGACATCCTTAATCTTATCTGGGTCTGGGCGTATTCATGTGGCGGAATATGTTGACCCAAAAAAGTTAATGCGTCCAATGTTGACCTGGCACTTTTTGCAATCAAACACAAGGCCCTCACGTCAGACAGCCAGCATTAACCAGTGCAAGTTTAGGTCACGCTCTACCTTGGCCCACCCCATTACCGCAACATCGTTGGCTACACAGGTACAGCCGGGCCATTTTCTGTTATCCTGTCCATGCATTGTGGGAAAATGTCCTGACTGATGCACAGACCAAATGGTAACCGTCTAAAACAATATCTCCCAAATGGTGTTCTAAAAGTTGTGAGTGGCTGGGACTGCTTGGCTTAAGTGACAGATCAGTAACGTGTTTCACTTCGAGCTTTGAAAAATACTTAGCACCAGTAAACTTAGGGTTCAGCTCCTTCAGGGTCGGGATTTTGTGCAGGCATCTGTTAAGGGCTAAATTCAGTCATCACGGGTCTAAGCAATTCCTGAAATTGCCATCTTTCTTCAGCACACAGGTAATGCAGCTGTACCATTAGAGTGTTGGTGCACTTGGCAGATGACTCTGTTGCACTCCATCTCATCCAGTTGCACTTTAAGATTCTCTTGAATGAGCATGCTGCACTTCCTTTGGCGTATCAGTAGTAGGAACTGCATCCTCCCTAATGTGCAATATGGCATCACCTTGAAATTGCCAATTGCATCAAACCTGTCTGGGTAAAGTAGTTGCAGGTCTCTAACCGACACAATGCACTCTGTGTTGCAATCTTCTGGACCTTTTGGTGCGGTATTGACTTGGCAAATCATAAATCTTGGCAGACTGGAAGTCCTGCAATGTCTGGTCCAGTTGTGTCTACAATGTAGAACATTTGTTGTAGCCATTTGGAGCTCCCATAGCTGCACTGTAAGGTTATCATTCCAATGCACTTGATGGGGGAACCATTGTAGGCCTTTAGCCTATCTGTGGCGGGTTGCACCATGGATTCCCATTTCTTGGAGTACACATCCTTCATTATACGAATGGGCAAAATATTTTCACTTGCTCCAGTGTCGGTTTTTACTGAGCTTGTGCTTGTCACTCTTCTGTGGACGTACAATCCCAATCATGGCAAATGCCTCAGATAGCATAATAGCATTGACATGCTGATCCAAATTGATTACGTGGAATGCTTGCTCGCTGTTCACATGAGTGCATTCTTCATCAGTGTTGTCCTGACAATCTATCTCTCTGCTGATATGATTTACCTGCTTGGGCTACTGTGGTGTGTTGGCATACTTCTTGTTGCGTTTACCATCCCTTATTGCAGACATTGTCTCTGCCTGTGATTGACCACCATTCTTGTGTACAGTATTTGAGCTCGGCTTCTGCACTGCGTTGATCAATGTCCTCGCATGCCACAAGCTTTGCACAGGTCCTGGTACACCGGACACCTGTGAATTGAATGAGTCAGGCCACATTTTCCACTAGGATTAGAAGCCTTGGTAGCCATACTGATTATTGTAGCCAAACCCAATGCTTGTAATTCTTGGTGCCCAGCCACGATGCCTTCAAATTTCCTTCCATCATTGAGAAATGCATCTATGGTGTTCCCTTTCTTCTTTTCTAGCAGGTCTTTTTGAAAGGCCTCTAATGGGGTAGATTACCAACTCTAACTCATTCTGACAATTTGATATCAGCAAAATCACAATATTGAGCTTTCCTCAGCACCTTGCAACAAACTGGTCAATGGACTCATCTTGCCTTTGCCAGTAGCTCATAAGCTCAAGCTTATGTATGCAGAAATTTAGCTGTACCTGAAGTTGCTGCTTCAGGAATGTCCAGATCTTATTAGGATCCTTCAGATCTTCATCTGTCAATACTGAGATATTGAGCCATTTCAAAACTTCACTGCCCAGAGCAGTCTTAATTTTGGTAGCTTGTTTGGTCCAGTGACTTTCAGGTCTAGGAATCACAGTTCCATTTGTTGTTGGAATAGTTTAAATAGAGATGCTATGTCTGACACTTTCCAGTTCATTACTGGATATCTGAAAGCCATTGTCATAATGATCCCTTTTTTAAAAAAAAAATGAATATATGGCTTTTTCCAGGTATTTTGCACATGAACAGTTCTTTTTTTGCCCTCTTAAGAGAAATATGGTACCTGCCCCTTTTTTAAGGGAGATAGCCGATGTTTGAACAGGCAGGTTGTGCTGTTGATACAGCTGTCAATTTTTTAAAACAGATCATTCTTTTTTTCAAACTGCTTTTTTCAAAGGTCTGGGAGCTTGCAGTTACTACCAGCTGCTAGTCTTTCTTACTGTGTTGGACCTCCCAGTGGTGCTGTCTATCTCTTCCCACTCTTGTTGGCTTAGGTCCTGCCCGCAAAGGGGAAAAACCAGGAAAGCTGAAGTAGTAATAGCTACAGCCATAGACCTTAAAACATTTTAACCCACTGCCAGATAGGTGAAAACGCTGATCCTCCTGGCAAATTGCCTGCTGTACTTGCACAGCTCCAACCTCCTGGGTCCTGGATGTGTCCTCGCTCACTGCTGTGTTGTGGGGTCTTTTGCTGGCTACTTTCCGGCTGGGTCTTCTAGCTACTCAAGTAGGCAGCTTGCTGTACCTTGTTCTCTTTTTCAATGTATTCTTCGGGAAAAATGAAAAGTTGCCTTCAGAAAAAAATAGATCCCAACTTGCCAACATGTAATATTACTTGCCCCTTAATGTGCAATCTGTTGCTAAGAGTCACAGGACTACAGGTAATATCCAAAATAAACATGGGGTTTCATTATAACAGATCTGGAACATATATACATGAATAATCACTACAGGAGCACATCCGAACATATCATACTATCTCAGGCTCCACCCACAACTAACTGGTCATGTGTGACTCAACATCACTTCCTGTGATGTAGTCCCACAACAGCACCCATTCTATGAGTCTAGTTAAATTGATCAAATTTATGATTAAAAGTAATTCACAGAAGCAAAGATCATAGGAAACATTTAATCATTCAGTACTTGTATGAGTGAACTGGGAACAGTCTGCAAAGGGTTTCGATCTATACTTTTTGGAATGCTGCTTTCAGCTGTCCTTAGTCTCAGTTTCTTTGGAAGAATCAGTACAGGCTTTCTTTGATCCTTAGTAAACAATATACACTCTCAGGATAAAATTTGTGGAGAATACTTGAGGTGCTAAATGTCCACAGAGTTCAATACATGTAGACCAGGGCTAAAAAAACAGCATACTACACAAACATAGACATCCTTTTAAGACATTGTAGCAGATATTAACTGCCATGTGACTGATTAGCACAGGACATCAGCCAGCCACCTGGCAGTCCCTTACATGGTTTACAGGACCACGATGTTACCTGCCCTCCTGTATGCATGGTGCCCTCCACAAGATTCTAAAAATTCAGTGGCAGGACAGGCGCTCCAATATCAGTGTCCTCTCTCAGGCCAACATCCCCAGTATCAAGACACTGATCATGGCTAGTCAGTTACGTTGGGCGGGCCACACTGTCTGCATGCCTGACACAAGACTCCCAAAACAAACTTCTATTCCAAGCTCTGTCATGACAAGAGGCTACCATGAGGGCATGTCCTTAAAACCTCCCTAAAAAAATGTGACATCTCCACTGATTCGTGGGAATCTCTTGCCCGAGACTGCCCAAAATGGAGAAGAAGCATTCGCGAAGGTGCCAGCCAGTTCGAACAACGTCGACATGCCCCAGCAGCGACCAAGAGCAAACAGCAGAAGCAGTGTTCAGAATTTCGAGCATCCCATTCATTCGCCTCACCAAACACCACCTGCCGCACCTGTGGCAGAGTGTGCGGATCCAGAATTGGACTATTCAGTCACCTAAGGACCCATGACCCTGGAGTGGAAGAAAGCCATCCTCGTTCCCGAGGGACTGCCTAAGAGAAGAAGAGTCCCTTACAGTAGACCTGGATCTTTGTTCTCTAATTTGTATGCAGAAAGCTGCAGACATTGAACAGGCATTCGATTTACTAAAAATGTGACAATTCAGCTGTTAAAGGTTAAAGCTAACCTTTGTGTTATTGATAAGAGGTGTTACTTTGGTTTGGGTTGAAAGCTGTGCCACCAAGAAAAATGGGAAGCAGAGGCAGAAGAAATCAATGCACAACAGTCCAGAGTGCTGTAGGGCACTAGCCAAGACATGAGGTTGGAGAAATTTGAAGATATCCCAATGAAGCACAAATTGACCAGGGACAGCCAGTTTGTACTTTTTTTTGGAATTGATGCAATGATCCTGTAAGTAATGTCTGCCTAATACTGCAAGAACGAAGAAAAGAAACAACCAAAATCCTTCTATAAACTGAAGTCATTTTAATAAATTTGCAAGTATTACTATTCTTGCCTTTTCCCAGATGATATTTTCTTATTTCTTTCTCCGCGGTCACAATGTGCACTTATAATAGTGTCTTCTCAATCCATTTCACCTGTATCCTCCATTATTTGTGCCATTTGTTGGGTCACAGAGAATGACTAATAACTGTTGTTGGAGTATTAAATGGCAGTTTGCAGGATATTTAGACAATCTGGTCAAGTGTCCTTTCCTTTCCCTTCCCTTATCTCATGTTCAGCTAGAGAGGAAAGTTAAGCTTTGAGCACAAACTATTCCATTACCATGCTGAAAGTGAATGCTAAATACTACAAGTATGTGTAGTATTGTAATGTTTTGAAATTGTAATTGCACTGTATACTCCAGAGGCTGCTGTAGAACACACAAGCTAGCAAAGAGAAAGTGAATAAAGAAGAAGCCTTTATGTTAAACAGCTGCTACTGCTATCTCAGTCTTTGCCTCGCATATCCTATCAAACTCGGCTAAACTTCATGCAAGTCCTGAGAGACTTCACAGTATTTGTTGGGCAAGATGATTTATTCCCCCTCTCTAAATTATCTAGTTTGTCTTTTATACAATGGCAAATAAAGTTATTGATCATTGTTAGAAATATTCTCCTTGTGAAGAAAGAGTAATCATACTGAACAAACGGGAGACATTACATATATCGTCCCTTAACTGAATCTATCATAATTCACGATTACAGAGAAGGAATGTTCTGGCTAACTCCAAATAAAAGATTCCATAATGGTTAATGCAGCCAAATATTCAACTAAGTAACAGGTATAAAGCCATTGTCCAGTTCCTTTGAGGTTTGAATATTTACTGCACAAAATTTGTGTTCTGTATTGTTCAGACTACTATCTAAACCCAGCTAGCAATTCCCCAGCGGAAAGTTCAGGTATTGCATATGTTCAATCAACAATTTGACCAATTCTAACGACAGAATTATTATAAATTAGGCTTTCTTTAATATTTACTATAACAAAACTATACCATTAGCTTTGTGAGTCGGTACAGATTTAAAATATGATTGCCTTAGAAGTATTGCATGGATAACTGACTCTGCGGAACCCATGGTATGTGAACCAATTACAATTATTGATGCACGATGTAATCTGCCTAAGGAGTGAAATGGCAACTGGTTTGGACAAACAATCCTAACTGAAATTTAATTGGACCCAATATTGGTTGGAATATTTACTACATAGAAAAGAAACATTTACAAATTTCATGGATGTTGCAGGGGGGGATTGGAAATCATGTTAGAAATGATTGAAGATTTTGAACTTAGATTAAATAACATTGGCACATTATGTGAGGCTCACATTTGAATCACTACAGCACAGTCAGGGGAGACTTTTATTGAAAATGCCAGGGAACTGGTCACCTGGGCTAGAATGCTATCAACTATCAAAATTTTTGCTTGCTGGTTTTACCTGGAAAGGGCACTCTTGTACATTTACATTCTCACAGAAAGGTTGTTGCGACAGTATTTTCCATGTTGTGTTTAACACTAAAGATAAAAAAGAAAATGTTACCAAGTTTAATAGAGTACAAGATTAAAGCTTGCACATGCTGACAATGAGCAATATTTGCATATGAATGAAATATTATGCTCACTCAAGTAGAAAAATACTGCTTCAGGTCATTATTGACAGCACATTTAAACACAACAGACAGCCACTCTATGCATTGGGACATATTGTCCTTGTTCTTCAGGTGACAGTCACTTTTGCCTAAAAGTACAATATCAGATGTCATCAAGAGACTAACACTCAGCTATTCTTTTTCAAAAAGATGCAATTTTCATGGCAGATTCACTTTTAGCACAAGCTCTTCAATACTGCTCAATTTGAATGCTTTAACCGTTTGAGAGCCTGTGAAACAATAGTTAAAACACCCTGTTTTCTCCTCCAGTACCTGAATTTGAAAAGGACTTTGACTAAGTGAAAGTCCTTTCTCTCTAGATATAAAAACAAAATGAACTGAAGAGCTCAAACCAGAAGAAAGCATAAACTGCAAACAATGTTAATACTAAATCAGCATAAAATTGACTCTTACAGATTACATGAATGGGCAATGTGGGAAATTAAATATTCACTCGGGTGGAGAATAGGGCATTCTCTCTGAACTTGGTGTGGTTACATTGTTGGGATAAAATAGAGGAAAAATCCAACTCATGTAGTACTTGATCAAGTTCATCGTGATGCAGGCACAGAAGGAAAAGTTCCCATTGTCCATTGCTGACATCAATCATATTGATAAGCATAAATATTCAGCCAGCCACCCTGCAAATCAACTTAGAAAGAACATTTCAAATGGAAGCTTGTTTTTTTGACAATAATGCACTGGAAAGTTTTTGTTCATGTAAACCTGTAAACTCACCATGTATTCTTATGGATTCATGAGTTTATATTGCTTGTCTGAAGTATGGGCCTTAATTTTGCACTCGGCGGAGAAGCGATAGCACTCATAGCTGGCCTCAAAAAGGCTACGCATAAGGGTCTGGCAATCTCTGTGGCATGGATTTCCCCTTTCCTGACATTAGTTTGAATCTGGCACCAAGTCAAGGAAATCTCCAGGCATCCAGCAACAGCAATGGCATCAAGCAGGGCAAGCATCCAATCAGGTTGAAGTATTCTTAAGACAGCAAACCAGGAAGTAAAATGCACGGCACTGATTATCCTTCTCTTTTAATTTAAAATTGGAAAGAGAGTGAAATAAGTTATTGGGACATCTTCGGATTAATGTAGAAGCTGAAATACCAAACTTAAAATTCACATTTTTAAAATAATTTATCATAATGGAGAAATTTGACATTCAGCAAATATAACATTAATTTTCCAGGGCCACTGGGGCTGTTCAGCAGTAACTATGAACTTAGTAAGTTAAAAACCCAGTTATACCTCATTCAACAAGGTGTGACTTTTTCAAGGATTTTTACAGCGAGACTAATAGCGTAGAAGGGCAAGTTCACGTTAGTTCAGTGATTTTTACTTGATTGCACTCTGGGGGCACTTGAACAGTGCACCCTATGAGGAATCGTAGAATCACTGACAGCAGCTTCTGGATTTCCATATTTAACTGCACGTGTGAGGACTCCAGAGTTGCTGTCAGTTTCAGGGGAAAAGGAACACTGAATGCTGTTACTCCTACCACAAAATCTGGGCCATCTATTGCCAAACTACAATCTGAATTGAACCTCATCTTTAACAGTGGTGCAGTCGACTTTGCTCTATCCTCAAAATCAAGAGTGCAACATATTAAACATATCAATTTTACACCAGCCGAATATGGTTTTGCCAAGTAGAATTATAAATTAATGAGGCAGGTGCAAAATTTGTTAACTTTGAGTCCTCCCCAAGAAGCTAGGGAAGCATGGAGAAAGCCTAAAATATAAATAATATCAGATGCAAGATTATACAGGTATTTTGCTCAATTTATCACTGAGAAGGGAGCCACATTAAACTTGTTTTTCCTTAGTTGATGTAATGGATTAGGTAATCTTGGATAGAGAGAGTTGGACAAGATTTGTTGAATTAATGGAGTTGATGGGCCAAATCAAATCCCATCCATAGGTAACACAAGCGCGGGCTCGGTCTTACCAGCCCCTCGACGCCATGGGTCGCAGCCGGGGTGAGGGGGGGTGGGGAGAGTGCCGGTAAAATTCTGTGGGGAGAGGCCTGCCTCGACCCCCGACACTGAGAAGGGCCCACTGCATATTACCAGTGGCGGGGGGACCTTGGTGCGGCCCCCCCCCCCGCCGCTCAGCAGCGGCACCCCAATTACCATATTCAGAATGGTGCTAAACACTCCTGATTATGCAGCCCGCTGCCTCTTGCTGCACACTTCTGCATTTTACATTGAACGGGCGGCCGTCACGTGCCGTCCCGTTCACAAAAAGAAAAGCTGACAGGTCATTAGAGGCAGAAGTTTTCGCTGCTGAAGGTAAGTTCAGATATTCAGGGGTCTCACTCTGCATACTGGAAGGGAGGAGGGAGGGGGGATTACAGGGATCTCACTCTGCATACTGGAAGGGAGGAAGGGGGGGATATTCAGGGTCTCACTCTGCATACTGGAAGGGAGGGGGGAGATATTCAGGGGTCTGACTCTGCATACTGGAAGGGAAGAGGGAGGGGGGATTACAGGGATCTCACTCTGCATACTGGAAGGGAGGAAGGAGGGGGGATATTCAGGGGTCTCACTCTGCATATTGGAAGGGAGGGGGGAGATATTCAGGGGTCTCACTCTGAATACTGGAAGGAAGGAGGGAGGGGGGATTGCAGGGGTCTGACTCTGCATACTGGAAGGGAGGAAGGAGGGGGGATATTCAGGGATACCACTCTGCAGATATGTAGGGAGCCACTGCAATTCTGCCCTCCATAATGGTTGGCAGCTCTGTGCCATTGATTGCCTCTGTCACCCTGTATGTGGGGAGAGTGCCAGAGATGGTAGGCGTGTGAAGCTTATACATCTGGTAGGCCAATTGATGCAGCTTGTACAATCTTTATGTGGTCATGCAGTACCACTCTTAGTGGGAGCTAAGATGGGCAATGTCATGCTCTGCCACATAGCTGCTGAATGAAAGTACCTGATGTACCACTCAACATTAATCTCTGCCCTGTCAGGAACCTTTGAAGAATTGAAGGAACTGAGTTGAATTGCAATTTGAAGATGGGGATGGGTCACCCTATATTCATTGATGCACTTCTTGAGAGGATTCATATGTGCCACAGGCAAAACCAACAGGCAGTTGCAGCCCACATAGAGGCTCCCGGTCATGAGCAGCAGCACCCAAGGACAGCTCGCCACTACAGATCGCCGCACATCTACAGATCCCACATGACATACCTGCAGATGCCAGAGTGCCAGTGTCAGAGGTGACTGCAGATGTCGTGAGAGGCAGTGACACATCTCTGTGCCCTGCTGAATGATGACCTGCGGACCAGGGGCTTCGGGGGACATCCTATGCCTGTGGCCCTCAAAGTGACAGCGGCTCTCAATTTTTACACCTCTGCATCATTTCGGGGCCCACTGGGGACCTTTGTGGGTCACACAGTCAGCAGTGCACCACTGCATCAGGGAAGTCACCGATGCCCTGTTTTGGAGGGCTGGTGACTATATGCGCTTCACAACGGTCCCTGGGAGGCAGACCCAGAGAGCCACCAGTTTCGGCTCCCTCTCGGGATTCCCACAGGTGCAAGGAGTCATAGATTGTACCAATGCGGCCATCAAGACACCCGCTGGGCGACCAGCTGACTATATAAACCGTAAGGGCTTCCACTCAATGTGTAGCTCGTATGTGATCACCGGAAATGATTCATGCAAATCTGTGCCCGCTTTCCAGGCAGCTGCCATGATGCCTTCAACATGCGCCAGTCCCAGCTGCTGTTGCTGTTCACTGAAATGGCTGAGATGGAGGGGTGGCTTCTTGGAGACAAGGGCTACCCCTTGCATGCATGGCTCCTGACATCAGTGAGACACCCCACCACTGCTGCAGAGGAGAGATACAACCCCTTCCACCATTGAACAGGTGATTGGCATGCTGAAAATGCGACTCCACTGTCTGGATAGATCGGGTGGTGCCCTGCAGTACGAGCCGGAAAGGGTAGCTCGCATCATTGCTGTCTGCTGTGCTCTGCACAACTACACACTCAATAGTGGCGGGGACCTTGCAGGATGAGGAGAGACATGAGCAGGACTCATCCTCGGATGATGAGGATGCTGAGGACTTACAGCAGGAAAGGCACATGGGAGGACAGAGAGCATTCAGACATCACATGCAGGGCAAGCAGCAAGCTAGGGTTGGACGGCAGAACCTCATTGATCAAAGGTTCTTCATGCCATAGGAACCACACTGGGCTCTGCACGCCACACAGCACCCTCGTTCACCTGTTGTGCAGCGGTCCACATCTGCGACATCTTTGCGTCCACCACTACTGGCAGCAGCATACTGAACCATTGTCCATATTACTGCATCTGTGGAGATGCACATGAGTGATACTGGCATGGGAATTATGTTATTCTATACATTGGCAGTTCTGAAAGGCCAATGATGTAATGGTAGGAGCCATGATCGGTACATGCTGGCACACTTCATTCACACAGTAAAAGCAACGCAGATGATTTTGTTTTCAGCCTTTCTACATTGTTCTACCACCCATGCAGACCATTTGTGTCACGATGCTTTTTGGAAATGCTTGCGGATTCTCCTATGTGATGCCACTTCTGCGCTTGCAGCCTGACTGGAGGAAGGCTGCTGATATGATTGCCCTTTGCCTGTGGATGACTTTGGCAGTTGTACCCTGTGCGCACAAGGCCTAGAGGGCCCCGGCTGGCTGGGGGAATGATCGTTCGTCCCCTTCCGGCATGGGACCCTTTGATGCCGAATGGCGCCAAAGCTGTGCACTTCCTCTGCCATCTCCAGCCAGGCTGCCTTATTCAGGTGGGAGGGCCTCTTCTTACCATCGCTGGTGAAAAGGGCCTCCTGCATTGCCCGAACAGCCTGGAGGAGAGCGACCAGGGAGGCTTCAATGAATTGTGGGGCCACCGTTGAGTACCCCTCTGCCATCCTTGGCATTTGGTGTGGTCCTTTAAATGCAAAGGTGACTCCACCGTGCAACTGCTCTAACTTCTGGCTGCAAGGTTTGTCTTGCACATGTCTGAAAACCAGTGCAGAACTAGTGAGGAAATCTGTGCTGTTGTCATGGTTTTTCAACTACTACACATCGACACATGTTCACGAACACTTTGCTTCTGCAGCAGCTGATCATATTTATTGGTGTAATACTTCTAGTTGGCGATGCAGCTAGAATTTGAACATATTATCCTGTGTTTTTCCAAAGATCATTTAATTGCAGTTACATATCTTTTCACATAAGAGTTAGCAGAGAAATGAATACAGATTCCAAATGCATATTAGTCTGCGGCTTTTCACGGTCAGATGATTAGAAGCCCATAGTTTTATTTCTGTTGTGTATTTGCCTTTTATGGTACATTTAAGTCTCACGCCCTGGAATGTGCAAAATTAAGATTATTCACCCAGATGTGGCACACCTATAAGAAGGAATGTAATACTTGAGTGGAAGAGGAGAATTGCAACTTCACAGGACACTGGGCACAGCAGGGTAAGTATGTGGCCGCAAAGCAGAGCAGAAAGTGCTGGGGAAACTCAGCAGGTCAGGCAGCATCTGTGGAGAGAGAAGCAGAGTTAACTTTCAGGTCTGTGAACTTCTGCTTCTCTCTTATTATAGATGCTGCCTGACCTGCTGAATTGCTCAACACTTTCTGCTTTGCTGCCAGATTGACAGCAGCCCCACTCTTCAACAGTGAGGTAAGTATTTCTTTGATAGCTGTCAAGAAGCGCCCCAGCACCTGCTACACAACTGTCAAAAGATTCCTCACTGCACCGGAAGTCCCGCCTCTCCCCACATAATATGGTGGGGGGGGGGGGGGCGGTGGTGAGGGAGGCGCGTTACAGTGATGCTAATGAGCCCCCACATGTAATATTGTGGGGACTCGGCGATGGCCGCTGAATGCGGGCACGCCGCCGAATTCAAAGCGCGCCGCTGCAGAGCGCAACACACAAATAAAATTCAGGCTGCAGTATCCTGCCCAGTCTCAAGGGTGGTGGCGGCCAAGCCAAATTTCAAACTTTCTTTGATCTAAAGTAGTTATTTGACAAAAGTTTTGATGCAAAACTCGTATGCAAAAGTTCCTTAAACTCATCTGCCTGCTTGTTTTAATATAATTTAGAATGAGCAAAAAGCCTCAGAACTCCTGTTTCAACCTGAGGAAAAGCACACCTCTACTTAGATTGAAACAATCATATTGATGTATGTTAGAAAATTATCCAGACTGCATAGTTGTGGGAATTTAAGGCATAGATGGTGTTGAATTCCTTCAGCTGACAGTGGTAAGTCTGGGGAAAACAGTGCATGCAAGCCTAGGCTTTTCAGAGAGGCTTTAACTAATAACGTTAATTAAGGTTCTCAAAGACACCAAAATATTTGTTTCTGGTAAACTTGTTTTTTTTTTTCGAAATAAGTATTTTATTTTTAAATGTTAGTATTATTTTAATACTGTAGCCAACACGATGAGGGAAAAACTGCAATTGAATTCTTATTTTTAATATAAAATGCTGAGCAATTTGATTAATCTTTCTTTTGTGACAGCTATTGCTAACTGCCCATTTTTGAAGTTTTTTTTAACTCTATAATTGATTATTCACTCATTGGACAGTATATATCTGTTCAGTTAAACTGTAATAATTGCAGCCAAGTTGGGTAATGGACAAAAATGATGAATGTACTCTCTGTTCTACTTTTGATATACAAGACCCGATTTTAACTCTGCAAGCGAATGAATTTTGAGTGAGTTAAAATCTCACCCATAGATGCTGAGAGGGGGAGGGGCAGGAGCAAAAGAGTGCAGAAAGAGTATTGCACTTGAGAAACCAGAGGAAGGAAAAAAGGCAAAGAAAATATAATCGATCTTTTTTTAATTGCACTTCCCACTGAACTACTAAGGTTCTTCAACCTTACGTCACTCTTACTCGTTGCTAGTGGGTCAGATCAATATGCATTAGAAAGCAATTAAGTGCTTCTTTCATTTCAGTCCTCTGCAATTAAATTGAGGTTGCTTGAGCACAGCTTCGATGTAACCCCTTAAAAAAAAAGGCACAGGAGGGAGATCATTCACTCAGGACTGGTTTCAAATCCAGCTCCGAGAGGTGAAAGAACTGTATTCAGCCACACTGTCTTTATATGTAGTCACGTATTCTGTCTTTCTGCCACAGAAACTGTTTGCAAATTGTAATTTTTTTATGCAGTGACATAAACGTTAATCAATTAAGTACTATTGTGTAAAAAAAAGGCAATGCAGGTTACTACTGCACATTCTGCCCAAGGTTATTTTTCTTTTAAAAGATAAAATTTGGAGAATGCCCTTTTATTTAAAAAAAGCCCTGGAACAATTACCAGAATACATGGCAACTTGACCTCAATCACCAAACATGGTTTGGAACCATTATTATTTTGTTCTATTTAACATGAAATGTAAATTGCTTCCTCTGTTGCTGTCTGAGCAGCATGGAACATAAATCCCCATAATGTGTGCTTAATGACAGATAATGTAAGCTATTATAGGGGATTTAGATTCCTTCGAGTAGAAAAAGTAAATTATATCACATAGTTAAAATGAAACATCTCTAACCATGGTTAGAATTTGGTTAATGATTTTAGTAGATTCTGATTGAATTGCCATCCAATATCATACCAATGACACGTATCCATTTTATAGTTTGTTAGTTGTGCATGCTGAGTTTAGGAATCTCTGAATGAGAAGCTGTGCACAAGATAGTTCTCCAACAAGGATTCTTGTCTGCAATTTTCTCTTCCTTTTCCTCTCTTCTCAAAAGGTGCCAATTTCTGCTGACCTTCCAGTATATTTCATGTAAGTCAAGACAGTATGTGTTTGGTCTATTCCACCACAGGGGCATCACACACGAACAATTTCCAGATAGATGCGCACGCTATCAGGCATAGGCACTTCATAGTAAAGGGATGTTAGATAATGTGTTCTGACCCAGCTTTGATAGCACAACTCTGTATCAAAAGTCTATGGGTTCAAGCACTTGAGCATATAATTTAAAGATGATACTCCAACATAGTACTGGATATATGGTCTAAATAAATTCAACAGAATGAGTTAAATAAATACAAATTTGAACATGTGTCAGACTTAAGATGCAACATTATGCATCTGGACCACCAGATGGAGCTACAATGTTCATTAGATTAAAGTTTGATTTGTGTACGTGTGATGCAGTGATATGTTTGAGCACAACTTATATAATTGCCTAATATTTTTGTAAACAAATGCAGTGGAGGCAATCCCTTGAAATTATGCTTCCCAAGAAGCAATAAGGTAAATTATGGATTAATAATTTGAATAGTGCATTAATGTAGTAAAACTGTCCCAAGTGGCTTCACAGAAGGATTATCAAAAAATTTGACTGAGCCACTTCGGTGTGGGGTGGGGACAGGGATTAGGAGAGATGACTAAAAGCTTGGTCAAAGAGGTAGTTTTTAAGAAGTCACTTCACTCATGTTCTGCACATATACTTTTAATAAGTTCACTATAAATCTGCTCACCTTAACTCAGTCACATTGTCACACATATATCAATAAATCTTTTCACACTTAATCTTCTACCAAAATGCACATTGTAAGAATTCATAACCAACACAAACTTTGCTCATTACAACTAAGTACTCTGAAGAAAAGCTAGTTTGCCAAAAAAAGAAATCCATGAATCGGGATTTATATAAATTGCAGATAAAAATCATCAGTTGGTAAATTGTTCCACAGACGATTCGATGACTCATTCTGCAATTCGGCATAAACAAAAGCCAGAAAAGCATTGAACAAAAGAGAATACTTCGCTAACTTGCAGTTGTCTCACTGTATACTTCGAATTTGATTATGCTTAGCTCACCAATATGCAACAAGCGATGCATTTTCCACAGTTCAGTACCTGGGAATTCATGTAGGTATTCATAATTTGCCCGTGTACATTCAAATTTTGCCTCTGATTGCTAATTATTCACTTCTACAGATAGATTTTCTGACCCATATAAACCCATGGATTCAGGCAATATAAACAACTTCTTGAAAAAAATATGTGAAGGAGGGGGGAGTCCATTGCCTGTGGGAAATATCCACCAGCAGTGGGGGGCATCAAAGGCGTTCTGTTCAGACACAGAGAGCACAGGTCAAAAGTGAATAATAGAGATTGGTTTTCCTAAAGAAAGCAAAATAGACTCTTCTGTATATTCAGACCTTACCTACACCAAAGGAAATTCTGATAAAACAGTTAAAAAATATTAGACAACCAGCATGCTTTGTCCAGTATGGGAGTATGGTTAGAAATCTAAAGTTTGCACTGCATCCAAACCTTCAAATATATATTCAAGGGATTTTATTGCAGACACCAGCCTTGCAGATGTTGACACATATGCTGTTTACTATCTGCTGCAGAAAATTATGAAGTATTACTCCAAATTCCTAAATACATCTCCGTTTTCCATCACTCCAACATTGGCAGCTGTGCCATCAGCTGGCCTGGGCCCTAAACTTTGACATGCCCTCCCTAAACCACCTCCTTACATCTCTGTCCTCCTTTAAGTAGCTCCTTGAAACCCAGTTCTTTGGCAAGTGTTTAGTCACCTGTGCTAACATTTATGGCAAGTTATCAAACTTTGTCTGATAAACATCCTTATGAAGTGCCTTAGAACATTTTTATTGCATTAAAGCATTATATAAATACAGGTTGTTACAGTATTGTCATCCTTTCTGCAATTGCCATTTTTACCTGGGTAAGCTCCATCCTGGAAGCACTGCATCACTGAAGTTGCCCAATATTGTACTAGTGGCTCTTCCTTGGCACAGTCTACAGAGTGTCAAAGGATATATCATTTTATAGTAATGGGTGGGTTAGAAAACAATTGACCATTTAGAAAGAATTGTTTGTGTAAAGTGCTCAGAAAAACATGTTATATTGTGTTTGATTTTTACTCAGGAAGTTTGAGGCGATAATGACTTTTTATGATCGACACTTAAGGTTCCTAATAATCCAGACTGAATAAGAAATGAACCACCATATTCATTATAGAGTTAAATACCTTTACATATAGCAGTGTTCAAAAGCTGCTGCTAGTTGACCCAACTCAGTCTTGCAGGCTGACATATCTAGTCTGGATCTAACCAGTTGCATAATTCCAACATGCGCAAAGCATTTAGTAGTTTTGAAGCAATGCTTCTTAGTTTTCATAGTCAGACTGATGGAAACAACATTACCATAAATTTGGATACAATTATATATATTGAAAATGCCTTCCTATACCCTTACTGCAGTGTGCCCTTGGTGATAGAATAAAAAAAGGTAGCTAGCAAATAAAGGAAAGCGAGATGAACACATGAGGGAGAAAGGAGTAGAAGGATTTGCTGATGGAGTTGGATGGAAAGGGATGGAAAGAGACTTGTGTCAAGTATAAATGCTGAAATAGAGCATTTGGGTCAAATGGCCTGTTTTTGTATTGTAAAATCTATTTAATTCCAATACTGTTGAATTTCCATACTATGAAACAGCACCAAGTAGAGCCCAGGTGCTGTTCCACAGTGGTGCAGTGGTTAGCACCGCAGCCTCACAGCTCCAGTGACCAAGGTTCAGTTCTGGGTACTGCCTGTGTGGAGTTTGCAAGTTCTCCCTGTGACTGTGTGGGTTTCTGCTAGGTGCTCTGGTTTCCTCCCACAGCCAAAGACTTGCAGGTTAATAGGTAAATTGGCCATTGTAAATTGCCCCTCGTGTCGGTAGGTGGTAGGGAACATGGGAGTAATGTAGGCTTAGTATAAATGGGTGGTTGTTGGTCGGCACAGACTCAGTGGGGCGAAGGGCCTGTTTCAGTGCTGTATCTCTCTATGACAGAAAGAACATCACAAGTCACCTTGATCCAGGGCTAATTTTAAGTAGCATTGATGGAAGCCTAAGAGCTGGTTGCCTGCCAGTCTTTCAGACATAGATGGTGCATGAAGGAGAGACCCAAAAAGTGATGTGGGGTTGGGAGGAGAAATGTTTCAACGAGAGAACAGAACATTACTTGTTGAGTACCTCTCATCCTGGGTTCCTATCAAATTAAGGTCTACCTATAACCAAGTGTATGAAAATCACTAAGACTTTGAAAATCCTTGGGGGACTGATCTCAGCATAAGTGAAAAGATACACCCCCTCCTGACCTCTTCGGCTGACACAAAATTCATGGGGCCAGGAGGAATTCACATATTTTGAATGGTCTACAGCTGTATCTGGGGTATCCTGCTTAACAAAGAGGTTGGAAAGTCTAGCACAGGGTCCTGCACTGGTTTTGGGTTCCCCTGAAGAAAAATTAATTTGCCCCATGGCCTCTGTACAAAGGGTTGGGGTGAGGGGGAGGGCACAGTGGGAGGTTGCCTTGAAATCATCAAAAAAAATAGCAACCTGGTCTGACTCCCCAAATGGGCCTCAACATCCAGCTAGTTGGCTGGTATGCTTGCCCAAACAGGTCTGGAACATGGGAACGCCTATGTTCAGAGTTCTTGCTCTCACAATATCGACCAGGAGACTGTGAAGTGTCCCCATGCAGTAGAGAAATATTGGTCCCCTAAGGAAGACTATAGCAAACCCTTTCTTGCCTAACAAACAATTCAGAATTTAAGGAAATTTGTGCACAAGGTCGTGACCTGGTCTAACTGAGAGCTGGCCTAGCAGCTCTGAAATTATGACAGGAGGCTGTTAAAACAGTTGTCGATTTTAGGTCCCTAAATATTTAAGTTGCCTTATTAATAGTAGGGGTTGCATAAAAAGTAAAAACTGGATTTTTGTTTGTAGCCTTACTTTGGGCATTCTAATGAAACAAGAAAGGAATAGAAAGATATTTATATTACATTTGGCATTTAAAGCTTGGAGACAGCAGTACCTGGATTATAAACAAAATGAAAGTAGGCCTTTACAAATGAGCCAAGTGGTTCATGGTGTTGAAAAAGGGTCAATTTCTGCAGCTGTAGTGCCAATCTCAGGTATATAGATAGGTTGAAAGTTTCCTCTCCCTGATCATTCTTGATGTTTTAGCCACATCACGTTAGATTCAGCAAGTGATGCTTAACTCTAGAGTTTGGAAGAAAGAAATTCCAAGCAATGACGTTCCCTGGGCGAAAGTTCTTTGGAGCGATGGAGTAGTGTGCAAAATGTTACTACTTCTGTAGTATGCTGGACAGATGTTTCAGATTGAAACAGCGTGGTGAAATGAAGTGGCAGCTTTCCTTATGTTCCTGAGATAAGGTCTAATAATCCTGTTTAAAAAAAGAGATGTGACCAGGCTGTCAATGTGCAGAGTGAACTTTAGCAATGAAACAGAACTACTACCAAATTCTTCGGTCTTCATAAAGCAAAAACAGAAAGTGCTGGAAACACTTAGGTCAGACAGCATAATCTAAAGAACACAAGTCAGTTGCCATTTCAAGTATAAACCCTTCCTCAAACACCTCTCATCCTCATGACTTTGGATGAATTTTCTTTGCCCCTTATCGATCCAGTCAAGCAATAATGTTCTTGCACCAGATGAATGCAAGATATAACACTAACAAATAGGGTGGAGCTTTCTTGAGAGTTTCGTCTCTCACATCAAATTTCCAGCTCCTTTACAATCTGTTCACTCCAACTTGGAACAGATGAGAAAGCCAAATGGGTGAACACTGTTTACAATCCTGACTAGCTATTGGATTGTTCATTTAAGGTTACCAAAGAAAGAAGACGTTAGAATAGTCACACAAACAATGAAGAAAGTAGAGATATAAAACCCAACCTCCAAAACTTGCAGTCTCTGTAGTTCTTCATTATTTTGTCTCTACAGAAGAGACACAATAAAACTACTTGACAGGCAGACCTGGAAGTTGAAGCCACAACTAACCAATAAGAGTATACCGTTGTTTATTCTAATAAGCAATCCATCTCAATGAGCTTTAACCAATCTAAATTATCATTTTCAATACTTTAAAGTACTTCAGAGGAGTACTGATATATATATGTAGAAGATATTTGATGTTAACATTCATCTAAATTACTAGCTGACTTACACTGACAAGACTTTGAATACTGAAGAGCTTACAGAAAGAGAGCATAATCCATTTAATAAAAATTGCATTGCATTCAGACATTTTTCGATGACAATGTATTGCTAAGTATTAGCTTAGACTGCCAGCTAGAGGATAAAGCAAAATTGGAATACTATTTAGATTTTCTGAGAAGTGTTATTGGGTGTTTAGAAGATTTCCCTGAGAGAACCTCAACTGTGTTGGCAACAAGCCACCAACCAGTCGAACAATCTGTTCAACATACTCGCCCTTCTTAAATATTCTGCTTAATTTCTGGAAAGAATTTGTAATGTTCAAAGGCTTTTTTTTGTGCAAGCAACTAACTAAAGATGATGGATGAGTTTCACAGTGTTTCTGGCATTGGGGCCATTTAAAGTACAGTTTTGTCCTTATTTTGACCTTTCCTTGAACACATGCAATTTGACTCACATGCCAGACCTCTGAGCAGGTGAGCAGGCTGCAGAGTCCTCTGTTGTTTCTGAGCTCGTGCACTTTTGGTAACTAGAAATATACAAAAATCAGACTGCTAAAGGACTGAACTCTCTAATGAATCTTTAATATGATAAAGTCCTCAACTGGCATGGGCAAAAACATACAAAAGAGATACACAATTGTGAACTGGTTTAAGTACAGGCTGTCATTGACTCCTCAACATTAAACATCAGCTTAAGGCAAGGGTTCATCTGTGGTGCCATCATTTTTAAACACCCCAGTTTATTGGAAATAACTACACCTCACAAAGGTAAAGAAGTAGTTGTCTGCAAGTGTTCATGTTACATAAAGGAAATGGGGTGTGGGAGGATTACCAAAGAACGAACAAGTTAGAACAGTCACACAGCCAGTGCAGAAAGCAAAGATGGAAAATCCAACCTCCACAACTTGCAGTCTTTGTATATTATTTCTTACTTTGGGGGTTGGGGGGTGAGTAGTTCATGGGGATAGACAGTGCAGGGACTGGGGTGGGGGGTGTTGGTGGAAGAGAGTGCTGGGGGTGCGGGGAGAAGAGCACTGGGGGAAAAGGAAGAGAATGTCACAGGAGGCGAGAAAGTAGGGGCTGTGGGGGAATGGGGGTTTTTGAAGTGCGGGGGGGTGGGGGGGGAGAGAAATTGGGGGTGGGGGGAGAAAGTGGGGGTTGCAAGGAGGAGGGGCGAATGTGGGGGGTGAGGAAGTGCAGGTGGTGGGGTGAGGAAGTGTGGGGGGTGGGGGGGGGGGGAAAGTGTGGGTGGTGGGGGGGGGGAGGAAGTGCGGGTGGTGGGGTGGTGGAGGGGGGAGTGCGGGTGGTTGGGGGGGGTGCGGGTGGTTGGGGGGGGGGGTGCGGGTGGTGGGGGGGATGGGGAGTGCGGGTGGTGGGGGGGGGGCGGATGTGCGGGTGGTGGGGGGGGGTGGGGAGTGCGGGTGGTGGGGTTGCGGATGTGCTGGTGGTGTGGGGGGGGGGGGCGGATGTGCGGGTGGTCGGGGGTGGGGAAGTGCGGGTGTTTGGGGGGGCGGAAGCGCGGGTGGTGGCGGGTGAAGGGCGAGGGAAGTGCGGATGGGGGGTGTGGGGGAGTGCGGATGGTGGGGGGGAAGTGGGGGTAGAAACTGGGGGTGGTGTGGGGGGAATGTGGGGGTGCTGGGGAGGGAAGTGGGAGAAAGTGGGGTGGTGGGGGCGGGGGGGGGGTGGTGTGAAGTGTCAGGAGCGGGGAATGCCAGAGTGGGAAAGAGTGCAGGAGGTAGTTGGAGGGGAAGGGAGCGGGTAAGAGGATGGTTCTGTCCTATACAGTGGTAGGTGGGTTAGGTGAAGTGTGCTGTGCCCTATACGGGAGCAATGGTAATATCCCAAGCTTACTTTCAAAACATGTGTTAAAATTTCTTGACTATCATTTGCAAATTCCATTTAACAAAATATAATCCAGGATTATTGCATTTTTCTAAAATATATATTTTTTCTTACCATAAATAACCTCTAGCTCTGCAGAACTCTGGAGGGCCATTTTTGCAAAAATACTGAAACCAGTATTTCAAAGGGTCAAAAGCAAATGTCAGGACATAGATTAAGAGAAAATAGATAGGAGGAGACACTCAGAGAGGTTAAAAGTCAGAGAAAAGATATTTAAGAGAATGTTGGAGAAGTGGAATTTAACAGCTCTAAATGTCGGTTGAAAGGGAGAAGCAAACAATTAAAAGGAAAGTGAAAAAGAAAAGTATAACAAAGGGGGAAGAATTGAGAGATAAATTTAATAAAATCAGTATCAGAGAATAAGAATACCAAATAAGAATAATACAAAAAATTGATGAGACAGGAGCTACAGCACTAAAGAAGACAGACTGATCAGTTTTAAAACTTGGGGGAGGGTCTATTTTTTATTGGCAATTAAAGACATTCCAAAATGTGTAAACAAAAAGGACCAATTAAATGAAATAGTTCTTTGTATCCCAAGACTATGCCACTTTTGATTTGGACTAGAGGGATCTTAATTGAATCAATTTGATTTGGGTCTGTGCTACAGCATTGAGACATGCACATCAATCCTGTCTGCTTGTTGTATCTATACATCATGAGATAATTAAACATGCCCTCACTCCCCAAGCAGTGATTCCAGTCATTAGTTATAGACCAAATAAGACCAGCTGAATTCAAACTGACTGGAACTGGATCAAGGTTCAATGGTGGATGGCAAAATTGGGGTCAATTTAGGTAGGGTGGGGTGAAAGAACATTTGGAAAAACTTCCAATTACATAAGTTAGCAGCGAAGAATAAATCTGAATTTCCAGCTGCTTCTCTTCGTATCGACCTCCAATATCATAGGATACATAAAATCTCAAGTTCCATTTACCACACTACGAATATTCCAAGGTTCTGAATGGCAGACCCTGATAACATTTGTGGAAAGCTATTCTCACAAAAATGCATCATGAATAATAAAGCATTTTGCTGCAGACGGGGACGATTTGCCATTTTTCGAAAATACATATAAAAACTTTGGGCCCATTTTTTTTTTTAAAACAAATGTTTTCCTATGATTCTGCCCAATCCCCACCTCACACTCCTCTTCTTTATATTTACTCATTTCTGGGCTCATAGTTTTATGGGTCCTTGACTTGCTCCTCATGGCTTAGTCTCTCATGCCTACTTGATGTTGATACTGCTCTGGAGAATTGAGCCATGCTGCATGCTGAAGGCAAGAATTCCAAATCCCATTAATCTCAAGATTCTACCCTTTTTGAATTGGAACAGATAATTCAAATATTGTTTATATTGCATAGGATTTTATTGCTGCTATGGGCATTGAATTCCAAGGTTTCATCTACACTTGCCAGGCAAGGGGAGGTGGGTCTGTGTGTGGGGAGTTAAATCCCCTGAACTTGACATCCTGACATCATCCCACTCACTTCCGTGTTTCTGCGGGGCGGGATTGAAGGCGGGCAGAGAACCCCCTTGGATCTGTTGATAAGTTATTACGGTAATTAAAAAGACAATTAAGAATTGCAACAACGTTCATTGCTAGATTTCCCAGCCGGGGAACCTGTTTCTCAACCTGTCAGCAACTCAGGGTCACCGAGGAGGGTGGGGAAAGCTTCTTCAGTGAAACTGACAAGATCCAGCCACGGCCAAAATGAGACTGCTGTTCAAAGCATTTCTTCTCTCGGAAAGTGTGATCACCGTTTGACAGGTGATTGCCAACCTGCATGTCCCTGCTGCCAGCCTTCACCATGGCATGGGCGCAGCTTATACAGCTCTGCCTTGCATATCTGATGAGGGACAAGAGCAGAAGCGACAACACCGTCGACTGCGCCCCTTGCCAAGCTACAACACTGGCATCTACCCTGCAATGTGGAAAATTGCCCAAGTATGTCCCTGTACACAAAAAGCAGGACAAGTCCAACCCGGCCAATTACCGCCCCATCAGCCTACTCTCAATCATCAGTAAAGTGATGGAAGGTGTCATCAACAGTGCCATCAAGCGGCACTTGCTTAGCAATAACCTGCTCAGTGACGCTCAGTTTGGGTTCCGCCAGGGCCACTCACTCCTGACCTCATTACAGCCCTCGTTCAAACATGGACAAAAGAGCTGAACTCAAGAGGTGAGGTGAGAGTGACTGCCCTTGACATCAAGGCAGCATTTGACCGAGTATGGCATCAAGGAGCCCTAGCAAAACTGAGGTCAATGGGAATCGGGGGAAAACCCACCGCTGGCTGGAGTCACACCTAGCTCAAAGGAAGATGGTTGTGGTTGTTGGAGGTCAATCATCTGAGCTCCAGGACATCACTGCAGGAGTGCCTCAGGGTAGTGTCCTAGGCCCAACCATCTTCAGCTGCTTCATCAATGACCTTCCTTCAATCATAAGGTCAGAAGTGGGGATGTTCGCTGATGATTTCACAATGTTCAGCACCATTCGTGACTCCTCAGATACTGAAGCAGTCCGTGTAGAAATGCAGCAAGACCTGGACAATATCCAGGCTTGGGCTGATAAGTGGCAAGTAACATTCGCGCCACACAAGTGCCAGGCAATGACCATCTCCAACAAGAGAGAATCTAACCATCTCCCCTTGACATTCAATGGCATTACCATCGCTGAATCGCCCACTATCAACATCCTAGGGGCTACCACTGACCAGAAACTGAACTGGAGTAGCCATATAAATACCTTGGCTACAAGAGCAGGTCAGAGGCTAGGAATCCTGAGGCGAGTAACTCACTTCCTGACTCCCCAAAGTATGTCCACCATCTACAAGGCACAAGTCAGGAGTGTGATGGAATACTCTCCACTTGCCTGGATGGGTGCAGCTCCAACAACACTCAAGAAGCTCGACACCATCCAGGACAAAGCAGCCCGCTTGATTGGCACCCCATCTACAAACATTCACTCCCTCCACCACCGACAGCAGTGTGTACCATCTACAAGATGCACTGCAGCAATGCACCAGGGCTCCTTAGACAGCGCCTTCCAAACCCGCGACCTCTACCAACTAGAAGGACAAGGGCAGCAAATACATGGGAACACCACCACCTGCAAGTTCCCCTCCAAGTCACACACCATACTGACTTGGAACTATATCGCCGTTCTTTCACTGTCACTGGGTCAAAATTCTGGAACTCCCTTCCTAACAGCACTGTGGGTGTACCTACCCCACATGGACTGCAGCGGTTCAAGAAGGCAGCTCACCACCACCTTCTCAAGGGCAATTAGGGATGGGCAATAAATGCTGGCCTAGCCAGCGACGCCCACATCCCATGAATAAATTTTTAAAAAACATTATCACGGTTGAACTTTTGTATTCTATTTTAGAATTAAGATTATGTGTTACATCTCTTAGTAATCTTTGATATTGTAGTATACTTAGCCACTTAAAGTGTATTGCATGTTCAATTCTTTAATAAATGTATAAAAGTTCATAAATCTTGTCATGTCGCATTCTGTATGCAACTACAAGAACCCCCTCTCTGTGTCTCCTTAAGTGGGGAGATACTTATTGATGAGAGTTTCCCAGACCTTATAATATCTGGGATACTTATAGCTTAGCTATAATTATTTAAAAATAGGCTATCCGAAAGATAGTAATATTCTTTGTTAGTTTTCTTTCTTTGAGGGAAGACTAATTCCGATCTTCAGACCCAAACAAGTGTCTGTAGGAATCTCTCTAGTTTGAACTTAATTAAAGGAGACTCATAGAGATGTACGCTCGATTTGGTTTAGTCCCTAAATGGGGTTAAAGTCATAAATCATTTCAAAACGCCTCCCACTCCACTGCTGCCGACAATGATAAATGGCCATACTGTGGCCTTTGCCTTCAACCTCCACTATGGCGGTCTGGCAGCTGTGGCCATTTTTACTTTTATAAATTTCTTACCTGCAATGACAGATGGTGGCTCGCTGCTGGAGGGCATCCTATTGGCCCTCCAGCATCGGGAGCCCACCCGCCCACTGTCCTTAATTAGACAGCAAGCCTGCCCTCTGGCCATTAATTGGCCAATCCTACAAAAATCATGCTGGGTGACTATTTCTGACATGGTGCAGGGTCAGGACCCACATTTTATCCCGACATCAGGGTCCTGACCCCAAATGGAAAATCCAGCCCCGGTCTCTACTGAGTTAATAGGTCGCAGCAACGGCTGCAAATTACCATGTCTCTGAGATATCCCTGAGCTAAAGAGAGGAAAATCAGCCAAGCTTCTCACTCATGTTGGTGATCCAGTGATCCCTAATAGAAAGTGCAATTGTGAATGAATCTTCATGAGAGGATCAAGAAAGCTCTGATTTCTGTGTTTTTGTGCATTCTGACAAAAGGTTATCAACCTGAAACCTTAACTTTTTTTCTCCCTCCTCAGATGCTGCCAGACGTGCTGAGTATTTCCAGCATATTCTGTTTTAATTACTATGATTTTTGTCATAGTTTATTTCCCCCAGTCTACAGGCTTGCATAAATTAGCATTTCAAATTGAGACTGTTCAAGCACCAAACAAATTAATTTCTGAGCACTGGCCATAGCAGCAACAAAGAGATCATTGAAACTGTGAATGGATCTCATCAGCTTTGTCAATTTAAAGCTGCACCTTTTTTAGGCCAATTTTTAGATCACCTGTCTATCATAAAAATTGTATTTGTTTAATTTATATTACAGGAATCTCCCAAATTATTTCAGCATCATTGGTCTCTACTCCCCTTATCTTTCATATAGTTGCTTACATTTACCATAATGTTTCAGGGACTAACTTCTGCAGAGCACCTGAGATTTGTGAACTGTTGGCTTATGCACGCACAACTGGCTGGAAAATTTGAAGACTGAGTTTCTCTATTATTGGCCCAAGCTGGGGTGGGGTGGGGGGGGACACATTTACTTGAGCTAGATTTGGACCTTGTTCTGTACAGACTGAGGGACTGAGTTTTTTCATCAAGAGAGCAGCTAATACACAAAAGTAATGGGATCCAGTTGCAGTCAGCTGGGTACACCACCTGGCTACTTTTAAAAGTCAAGATTAAAAACTTCCATATCTTTTCAAATAAAAGCTGCTCAAAACTTTATTAACAGCAAAAGTTGAAAATGTAAACATTGTTATGGAATCATTAGAGTAATTGCTTCAAAAACTTTACATAAAGTGTTCAACTATGGTTAGACATTTAGGAATAATCTACGACTCTATTAGCTTTTAAAAATTCACTTGTCTACCAAAGCAGGCAATTAAACACCACAATGAGATTTCAGGGAATGTGGTTTGCCTCAGGCCTTATGCAAATATTACAAACATCCTCTTTTTCAGTATCTAGAGACATGAAGCCCAGAATAAATGGCAATACCAGAACACATAAAAACAGTATCACTGATGGTGACAGGCCTTTGTGCATCGGTAAAACATGGGTGGAGACCAGTTTAAATGCATTTTTAATTCTCAGATGATTTCCTTACAAGACACCATGGCAACAGTGGCTTAGCAACAAAAGAAACTGTCTCATATGTCCAACTGGAAGGCTGTTTCCAGTGGGGTTCCACAGGGCTCAGTACTAGGTCCCTTGTTTTATGTGGTATATATCAATGATTTGGACTTGAATGTAGGGGGTATGATTAAAAAGTTTGCCATGTGGTTCAAAATGAAGAAGAAATCTGTAGACTGCAGGAAGATATCAATGAACTAGTCAGGTCACAGTAGCATATGGAGTTCAATCTGGAGAAGTGTGAGGTAATGAATTTGGGGAAGGCTAACGAGGCAAGGGAATACACAATAAATGGCAGGATACTGAGAAGTGTAAAGGAATAGAGGGACCTTGGAGTGCATGTCCATAGATCCCCAAAGGTGGCTGGACAGGTAAATAAGATGGCCAAGAAGGCATTTGGGAAACTTGCCTTCATTAGCCATGGCATCGAACATAAGAACTGGGAGGTTATGCTGGAACTGTATAAAACACTAGACAGGTCATAGCTGAAGCACTGCATGCAGTTCTAATCACCGCACTATAGGAAAGATGTGATTGCACAAGAGAGGGTACAGAGAAGATTTACGAGGATGTTGCCTGAACTGGAGAATTTTAGTTATGCGGAAAGATTGGATAGGCTAGGGTTGTTTACTTTGAAACAGGGGAACCTAATTGAAGTGTATAAAATTATGAGGGGTCCAGATAGAGTGGATAGAAAGGCCCTATTTCCCCTAGGAGCGAAGACCAAAGTACGGAAAGTCCTCATCAGGGAACTCCTCTTTGCTGACGATGCTGCATTAACACCGCACACTGAAGAGTGTCTGCCGAGACTCATTGACAGGATTGCGGCTGCCTGCAACAAATTTGGCCTAACCATCAGCCTCAGGAAAACGAACATCATGGGACAGGACGTCAGAAATGCTCCATCCATCAATATTGGCGACCACGATCTGGAAGTGGTTCAAGAGTTCACCTACCTAGGCTCAACTATCACCTGTAACCTGTCTCTCGATACAGAAATCAACAAGCACATGGGAAAGGCTTCCACTGCTATGTCCAGACTGGCCAAGAGAGTGTGGGAAAATGGCGCACTGACATGGAACACAAAATTCCGAGTGTATCAAGCCTGTGTCCTCAGTACCTTGCTCTATGGCAGTGAGGCCTTGACAACGTATGTCAGCCAAGCACGACGTCTCAATTCATTCCATCTTCGCTGCCTCCGGAGAATCTTTAGCATCAGGTGGCAGGACCATATCTCCAACACAGAACTCCTCGAGGCGGCCAACATCCCCAGCATATACACTCAACTGAACCAGCGGCATTTGAGATGGCTTGGCCATGTGAGCCGCACGGAAGATGGCAGGATCCCCAAGGACACATTGTACAGCGAGCTCATCACTGGTATCAGATCCACCCGCCGTCCATGTCTCTGCTTTAAAGATGTCTGCAAACGCGACATGAAGCCCTGTGACATTGATCACAAGTCATGGGAGTCAGTTGCCAGTGATCGCCAGAGCTGGCGGGCTGCCATAAAGGCGGAGCTAAAGTGTGGCGAGTCAAAGAGACTTAGCAGTTGGCAGGAAAAAAGACAGACGTGCAAGGGGAGAGCCAACTGTGTAACAGCCCCAACGACCAATTTTATCTGCAGCACCTGTGGGAGAGTCTGTCACTCTAGAATTGGCCTTTATAGCCACTCCAGGCACTGCTTCACAAACCACTGACCACCTCCAGGCGCTTACCCATTGTCTATCGAGACAAGAAAGCCAAAGCAGAAGAAGAAGATTTGCCCTGGTTGAGGGGTCCATAACTAGGGTGCATAGATTTAGGGTAAGAGATAGGAGGTTTCGAGGGTATTCAAGGTAACTGTTTTCACTCAGACGGTAGTGGGGATCTGGAAGGCACTGCTAGAGGCAGAAACCCTCATAATGTTTAAAAGTACTTGCATATGCACCTGAAGTGCTGTAACCTACAAGGCTATGGACCAAAAGCTGGAAAGTGGGATTAGGCTGGATGGCTACTTTTCAGCTGGCACAGATACGATGGGCTGAATGGCCTCCTTCCATCCTGTAAATTTCTATGATTTCTGTGACCCGGTAAACTTTGAACTTTCTCCTAAGTTCAGCCAAGATTTGAATTGTTGGGTCTGTTAGAAGCAGGTACAGTCCCATCTGACCATATTCACAGTTGGTTGTTAAAAGAGTGGGCTGATAATTCTGTAGTATTGAATTATTGAACTGTTCAGCTTTCATAAGATCATAATCATAAGATCATAAGAACTAGGAGCAGGAGTAGGCCGTCCGGCCCCTCGAGCCTGCTCCGCCATTCAATAAGATCATGGCTGATCTTTTCGTGGACTCAGATCCATTTACCCGCGTTCTCACCGTATCTCTTAATTCCTTTATTATTCAAAAAGATATCTACCTTAGCTTTAAAAACGTTTACTGAAGAAGCGTCAACTACTTCACTGGGCAAGGAATTCCATAGATTAACAACCCTCTGGGTGAAGAAGTTCCTTCTTAATTCAGTCCTAAATCTGCTCCCTCTAATCTTGAGGCTATGCCCTGTTGTCCTAGCTTCACCTGCCAGTGGAAACAGACTCTCCACTTGTATCTTATCTATTCCCTTCATGATTTTATATGTTTCTATAAGATCCCCCCTCATTCTTCTGAATTCCAATGAATATAATCCCAATCTACTCAGTCTCTCCTCATAAGCCAACCCCCTCAACTCCGGAATCAACCTAGTGAACCTCCTCTGCACCCTCTCCAGTGCCAGTACATCCTTTCTCAAGTAAGGAGACCAAAACTGCACACAGTACTCCAGGTGCGGCCTCACCAGTACCTTATACAGCTGCAACATAACCTCTCTGCTTTTAAACTCAATCCCTTTAGCAATGAAGGACAAAATTCAATTTGCCTTCCTAATTACTTGCTGTACCTGCAGACCAACCTTCTGCAATTCATGCACAAGGACACCCAGGTCCCTCTGCATAGCAGCATGCTGCAACTTTTTACCATTCAAGTAATAATCCTTTTTACTGTTACTCCTACCGAAATGAATGACTTCACATTTATTAACATTGCATTCCATCTGCCAGTCCTTTGCCCACTCACTCAATGTATCTATGTTCCTCTGCAAAGTTTCACAGTCATCTGCACACTTTGCTCTGCCACTCATCTTAGTGTCATCTGCAAACTTTGACACCCTACAAGTGGTCCCCAACTCCAAATCATCTATATAAATTGTAAATAATTGCGGACCCAACACCGATCCCTGAGGCACACCACTAGTGACTGATTGCCAACCAGAATAGCACTCATTTATCCCCACGCTCTGCTTCCTGTCAGTCAACCAATCCTCTATCCATGCTAATACTTTACCCCTAACGCCATGCATCCTTATTTTATACAGCAGCCTCTTGTGCGGCACCTTGTCGAAGGCTTTTTGGAAATCTAGGTACACCACATCCACTGGGTCCCCATTGTCCACCTTGCTCGTAACGTCATCATAGAATCCCAAAAGATTTGTCAAGCATGACCTGCCCTTCATGAACCCATGCTGCGTCTGCCCAACGGGACAATTTCTATCGAGATGCCCTGCTATTTCTTCCTTGATAATAGACTCAAGCATCTTCCCCACTACAGAGGTTAAGCTAACCGGTCTATAATTCCCCATCCTTTGTCTACCTCCCTTTTTAAACAGTGGCATCACATCTGCTGTTTTCCAATCTGCTGGGACTACCCCAGAGTCCAGCGAATTTTGGAAAATTATCGCCAGTGCACCTGCTATCTCTCCCGCCATTTCTTTTAGCACCCTAGGATGGATTCCATCAGGGCCAGGAGACATCAATCCTTAGCTCCATTAGCTTGCCCAACACTACCTCTTCCGTAATAATGATTGTTTCCAGGTCCTCACCTACGTTCGTCTCTTTCTCAATTACTGGCATGTTATTAATGTCCTCCACTGTGAAGACCGATACAAAATACCTGTTCAATGCCTCGGCCATTTCATCATATCCCATAACTAAATTCCCCTTCTCATCCTCTAAAGGACCAATGTTTACTTTAGCCACTCTTTTTCGTTTTATATATTTATAGAAACTTTTGCTATCTGTCTTTATATTTTGTGCTAGTTTTTTCTCATGTTCTATCTTACTTTTCTTTATAGCCCTTTTTGTGGCTCTCTGTTGACCTTTAAAGTTTTCCCAATCTTCTAGTTTCATGCTGTTTTTGGCTACTTTGTATGCCTTCTCTTTCAATTTGATAGTCTCCCTTATTTCCTTAGACACCCATGGCAGATTACCCCTTTTCTTCTAGCCCTTCCTTTTCACTGGAATATACTTTTGCTGAGCACTTTGAAAAATTGCTTAGAAAGTCCTCCACTGCTCGTCAACTGTCCCACCATAAAATCTTTGTTTCCAGTCTACTCTAGCCAAGTCCTCCCTCATTCTATTGTAGTCCCCCTTGTTCAAGCGCAGGACCCTGGTATTGGATTTTATCTTCACACTCTCCATCTGTATTCTAAATTCAACCATACTGTGATCACTCCTTCCAAGAGGATCCCTAACTATGAGGTCATTAATTATTCCTGTCTCATTACACAGGACTAGATCTAGGATAGCTTGCTCCCTCGTCGGTTCCATTACATACTGTTCAAGAAAATTATCACGGATACACTCAACGAACTCCTCCTCAAGGCTACCCTGACTGAGCTGGTTCAACCAATCTATATGTAGATTAAAATCCCCCATGATAATTGCCATACCATTTTTACAGGCATTAGTTATTTCTTTGTTTATTGCCCGCCCCAATGTGATGTTATTATTTGGTGGCCTATAGACTATGCCTATCAATCACTTTTTCTTTTTAGAGTTTCTAATTTCCACCCAAATGGATTCAACCTCATTCTCCATAGAACCTAGATCATCTCTCAGCACCGCCCTGATGTCGTCCTTGAATATCAGAGCTACACCACCTTCCTTACCTTCCTGTCTGTCCTTCCGAATAGTCTGGTACCCCTGGATATTTAACTCCCAGTCGTGACCAACCTGTAACCATGTCTCCGTAATGGCTACCAAATCATATTCATTCGCTATGATTTGTGCCGTTAACTCATCAACCTTATTACGAATGCTACGAGCATTCAGGTAAAGTACCTTTATGCTAGCTTTCTTACCCTCATGATTTCCAACATCTCTAATAACTCCTGAATTATCCTTCCTTTCTGATTCTTTCATAGTCTGCCTTGAACTTAAACCCTCCTGCACACATGTTAACCTGCTGCTTACCATTTTATTTACCATCATACTCCCTGTCGTTTTCCCTATCCCTTCCCCCCGAGTCACTAGTTTAAAGTCCTAGAGACCACCCTATTTATCCGTTTCGCGAGAACACTGGTTCCAGATCGGTTCAGTGGAGACCGTCCCATCGGTACAGATCCCCCCCCGGTTCCAAAACTGATGCCAATGCCCCATGAAATGGAACCCCTCTTTCCCACACCACTCCCTTAGCCACGTGTTTACTTCCCTAATATTCTTATCCCTAAGCCAATTTGCACGTGGCTTGGGCAGTAATCCGGAGATTATGACCCTCGAGGACCTGTTCCTTCATTTCGTTGCTTTATAATCCCCAAACAAGTCCTCCATCCTAGCCTTGCCTATGTTGTTAGTCCCAACGTGGACCACAACAACTGGATCCTCCCCCTCCCGCTCCAATATCCTTTCAAGCCGGTCAGAGATGTCCTGCACCCCTGGCACCGGGCAGGCAACACACCATGCGGGACTCCCGATCCGGCTTGCAAAGGATACTATCTATCCCCCTAATTATAGAATCCCCTATAACTACCACTTGTCTTTTTGCTCCCCCCTCTTGAATGGCCTTCTGCACCATGGTGCCATGGTCAGTTGGCTCATCCTCCCCGCAGCCCTTTTCCTCATCCACACAGGGAGCAAGTATCTCGTACCTGTTGGATAAGGTCAAAGGCTGAGGCTCCTCCACTCCTGTACTCAGGATCCCCCTACCTGCCTCACTTGCAATCACACCCTGTTGTCCCTGATCACTAACTGAATTTGAATTACTTAATCTACCAGGTGTGACTGCCTCCTGAAACAAAACGTCCAGGTAACTCTCCCCCTCCCGGATGTGCTGCAGTGTTTGAAGCTCAGACTCCAGATCATCAACTCTGAGCCGGAGTTCTTCCAGCAACCAACACTTGCTGCAGATGTGGTCCCTGCCGTTCACAATGGGATCAGCCAGCTCCCACATCATACAGCTACAGCACATCACCTGCCCAACAATCTCCACTTATTTAATTACTTTATTAATTTATATAAATTTATGAGCTAAATACTTTGATACTTCTCTGCTGTGGTCTTTTTCAAATAACCAATTAATAGATAAGTCAAAAAAGTAAAAGAAGAAAGTAAATTTTTACCAATCACACGATACAGAAGAAATAAAATAAAAAGCTTACCTTATCAACACACCAGATGGGTAAATATACCAGGTGATGTGGTTTGCTACTAGACTCAAGATTTCCCAAGTGGTCCATGGTACATCTGGAATTATACAATCTCAGCTAGGGGTCAATAAGGTTCCAGAATTCAACGCAGCATCCCTAGGCTGTGAAACCTGGTAAAGGTCTTTGTTCATGACTCTAATTATTATTCAGCAGTGCATGCTGGAAATGTGTAATGCGGTTGCTGGACGAAGATACAATTGGGTTCATCAATGTTGATCTCAGAATGAAATAAACCACTAACACTAACTGGGTTCATAAATAAAGAATAGCCACTTGCATCATGCAGCTGTAGGCTGCTGGTGTCTGTAGAATTACTTCCTGCAGTCACTCACCACCCTAAGCCCCCAACATATTAAGCTTCAAAATCCTTATCCTCATCTACAAATTTTTCCATGGCTTTGCACTATCCTACTTCTGCAACTTCCTGCAGCTCGCACCTTTCAGTCCTTTGAGTCTGCATTACTGTGTCACTCTCCTCCCTCCACTCCACTCCACAATGGCAGCAGAACCTCAGGCATGTTCTTTGTGTCTTTTTTTTTTAAGAGTAGTTGATTCCAGGTTAGATTGGCCAAAATTTGGATTTTGCATTCTAAACAGTTTTGACCTAATTCAAAGTTGTAATTCCTTTGGCTGCTCATCCCCATTCAGTGGATGTCATTGCGCTGTTTGCTGTACTGATAGAGCTGGGGACACTGAAGGCATTCAACACATCTACTCTGAGATTTGTTTCTTTAAAACTTCAGAAAAAGACTTTGAAAAAAGTAAAATTATTTTATTTCAACAGCACATGCCTTCCATGTGACTGTCGCTTAGAAGCTCAAGAGCAGCAATGCCATGGGAACACCATCACCTCCAAGTTCTCTATGTCATCACTATTCCTTCATCAATGTTGGATCAATGGTGGAATTCCCTACCTAACATCATTGTGACAGCAACATTATCAAAAGGTCTGCAGCAATTCAAGGAGATGGACTATCACCAAATTTTCAGGGTAACTAAGGGTAGGTAATAAATGTAGTCTTGCCAGTTGTGACCACATCGCTAAAACAATTTTTTAAAAGAAATTGTGGCTAATACTTATGTACAACATCAAACAAACTTGACATAACTCCGCGGGGGGAACATTTTACAACTGCAGTGGCAGGAGGACTTGTACTTGCCTGAGAACTCTTAAAGGGTGACTTTGTGATCTAGAGTTCCCAGTGGGAAACCGCTGCCACAGGAAATGTACCTCAGAAAACTGCAGCCACACACTCCATGTCATTCTGCCCAATAAAGCAGGAATGTGCACCTACAATTTGCCATGATGACTCCTTTCTAGCATTACTCCACACTGGAAGTTGCAGATCATTGCTGTAATTTCCAATCATGTTCCTAGCTGGTTGTGGTGAATTTTCCAAATGAACATCTGAAAACCACAGGTGCGTTGACCATGATTTTCTGTTACGTGACAGTGTCTGGTGAGGTACCTTAGCATTGGCACTTAGTATATTTAGGCTCATATCTTACCATTACTCATCCTTTGTGGAATATAACTGAATGGAAAAGAGGAATTGTTACTCTGGGCTTATTTTATTTGAACAGGAGTCTCCTGACTACTTCATAGTGTTACCAGTTTTACATGTCCTTATACTACAACAACAACATTACATAGAGCCTCACCCTTTGGACAGTGTGTTGACTATCTGATTTTCTCACAACATCAAGCAAAAGGCATAATTGTGCAGAGTCCCTCACAGAGAAAAGAGGACTCCAGTTTTCCTAGTATTGATATCATCTATATTGCTAACTTCAAAGCTAACATTCATCTTAGTAATTTCCTAGTTCTTGCTTACTAGCTGACCTTCACTTCTTTTCTTTGAAATCCACTTTGTACAATTCATGCCTACCAGGAGAATATTTTCATATATCACTCTATATCTCGGAGTAATTTTCTTCAGTAAATGACTTACTGATAACAATAAAAATTAGGTGTGATTTATAAAGAAACCATTTTTGGAAGCATTGGTTAATCATATGCATCAACATAATACACTAATAGAACTTTCTGTAAATCTGCAAGCAGCCAGAATGTCCAACGATTTCTGTTAAACCCATCTCTACATAACTCATTGCTCGTCCCTCTGTTCTAAAATACCCTGATTGTATTTGTTCCTTTTTTACTTTCCAAACTAAATTGTTTCCTACTTCTGCTTAACTCCAGCATTTTCCAAAGCTCCTCCAAAAGGTTTATATAGAACTCTTCTTTAACTTTCTCAATTGTGCCAGGATTGCTTTGCTTTCCCCTGAACTTCTTAATCTTCCCACAATGGTCCTGATAATCTCCCATGTGACTTTTCCCTTCCTTCTAATTTTGCTTTACACAATACATTTAACTCCTTTAGCCTTTATTGTCTCTTATTTCACTCTTGGACATTTAAAGTAGCTTTCTTTATTTAATATCTGTGTTCATGGTTACTTATTTCTTTTTTTTTCCTCTTACCTCCTCGCCACTCTTCTACAGGTTCTATTTTTATGCTTTCACAGAAATCACCCTTTAGACAGTTACCTTTGCTGAGTTTGCCAACTGTCTATAAATCCTTGTCTATCCAACACTCTTCTTGTCTCACAAGCAAACATCTTTTGTTTAAAAGAGTCAGGTTAAAAGAAATAGCGGCAGAGTCAGATCAAGCTGGAGAGTGGGACTGACTGCATAGCTCTGTGGAGAGCCGGCATGGACTTGATGGGCCGAATGACCTCCTTCTGTGCTGTAATTGACTCTATGTTGACCTCTGATCTCAGAAGTTCCACCTGCTGCCTCCAGCTAATATTGTTTCAATTGGTGACTGTGGGGCATCAGGCTCTGATAGCTCTGTACCACAATTCTGTGGATCAACGTAAGGATTGATAGCTGCAGGGCCGAACCAGAGGTGTACATTTTTCATTTTCCCTCCCTCACTGAGGGGAAGTGCCTGGCCTCTGCTCAATGGCGGGGTTGAAACTGGGAAACTCACCATTTAGGGATTCATTGGCATCAAGCCAAGTCCTTATGCTCCATGGGATGGTATATTAGAGCTTCAGTGTGTTGCCCCCAAAGATCTTTTTGTCAGACTTGTAAGATACATAAATTAAGCGTTTAAAATATAAAGCATGGGCCTCACACTCTTGTTTATTATCACATGGAAAAGGACCAGCCTCTGTTTCATGTGGTTGCAAACCATAAATTAAAAGGCAGATACACTTTCTCAGGTGCTCTCATCTGTGGTATGAAGTTAAAATGTTATAGGATCTGGAAGGGAGTTCCTGTTTTCATTCCTTTAAGATTTACTACAGACATCTTGGTAATGCTGTGCATATTCAGACCACCCAGAACTAGAAATAAGGCAGCAACTCCCTTGAAATGCGTATTTGAACATACAGTCAACTGCAGCTAAGTGTAGTAGTAAAGAATTCAAATTCTGGTTCCTCTTTCAATTTTTCAATTCTGTACATTACTTTTCATTGGTGTTTTCTCCTCCTCATTAAGTCTTTCCATGGCTAAGTGTTCAGCCAGTGATCTACAACCAGCTCTTCCTATCTGTTATCATTTAGCCCTTAGGGATAGGGCACAACATGGTTAACAGGAGATACCGAAATATCAGCGATAAGCTATTATCCGGTTAATAGGAGTAACTGAAATACCAGAGATAGGGTATAGCACAGGTACAGGAGATATTGAAATTCTAGGGAAAAGTTATAAACCAGGTGCAGGAGATACTGAAATACCAGGAATAGGTAAGAACATAAGAAATAACAGCAGGAGTAGGCTATTCGTCCCTTCAAATATGTTCTGCCATTCAATATGAGCATGGCTGGTCTTCCACATCAACTCCCCTTTCCCACACGATCATCATGTCCCTTAATATCTAAAAATTTATCAATCTCTATCTTGAATATACTCAACAACTGAGCATCCACAGCCGTCTGGTGTAGAGAATTCCAAAGATTCACAACCATTTGAGTGAAGAAATTTCTCCTCATCTCAGTCCTAAATAACGGACTCCTTATTCTGAGTCTGTGACCCCTAGTTTTAGACTCTCCAGCCAGGAGAAATATCCTCCCAGCATCTATCTGATCAAGCTCTTTAAGAATTTTATATATTTCAATGAGATCACCTCTCATTCTTCTAAATGCTAAAGAATATATGCCTGGCTTACTCAATCTCCTATCATAAGACAACCCCCTCATCCCAGGAATCAGTCTAGTGAACCTTGGTTGCACTCCCTCCAAGACAAGTATATACTTCCTCAGGTAAGGAGACCAAAACTGTACACAGTACTCCAGCTATGGTCTCACCAAGACCCTATATAATTGTAGTAAGACTTCTTCACTCGTATAGTCCAGTCCCTTTGTAATAAAGGCTAACATACCATTTACCTTCCTAGTTGCTTGCTGAAACTGCATGTTAACTTTCTATGATTCATGTACAATGACACCAAGGTCCCTCTGAATTCCAACATTTCCCAGTCTCTCAGCATTTAAAAAATATTCTGCTTCTCTATTTTTCCTTCACACATGCCCACACAATGTTCCATCTGCCGTGTTCTTGCTCACTCACTTAATCCGTCTATATCCCTTTGCAGTCTCTTTGCTTCCTCCTCACAGTTTACTTTCCCACTTACCTTAGTATCGTCAGCAAATTTGGTTATATTATACTTGGTCCCTTCAGCTAAGTCATTGATATAGGTTGTATATAGCTGAGGCCCAAGCACTGATCCTTGCTAGTTATCTCGGTAGTTACAGCCTGCCAACTCAAAAATTACATGTTCGTTTCTACTCTGTTTTCTGTGCATTAACCAATCCTCAATCCATGCTAATATATTATGCCCATTCCCATGAGCCCTAATTTTATGCAAAAAGTGTCTTGTGTGGCAACTTATCGAATGCTTTTTGAAAATCCAAATGCACTACATCCACTGGTTCCCATTATCCACCCTACTAGTTACATCCTCAAAAAACTCTAATAGATTTTAACTATGATTTCCGTTTCATAAATCCATGTTGACTGTGCCTAATCATATTATGATTTTTCAAGTGCTCTGTTACCAAGTCCCTAATAATAAATTTTAGCATTTTCTCTGCTACTGATGTCAGGCTTAGTGACCTATAGTCCCCTGTTTTCTCTCTCCCTCCTTTCTTGAATAGCAGTGTTATGTTAACTACCTTCCAATCCAAGGGGACTATTCTAGAATCTAGGAAATCCCGAAAGATCAAAACCAATGCATCCACTATCTGCTGTAGCTGCCTCTTTTAAAAACCTAGGATGCAAGCCATCAAGTCCAGGGGATTTGTCGACTTTAATTCTCATGAATTCCTCCAGTATTTCTTTATTAATAATAATATTCATCAGTTCCTAATTTTCATCAGACTTTTTGTTCACCATTGTTTCTGGAATGTTTTTTGTCTCTTCTACTGTGAGGACAGATACAAAAGTTTGATTTTAACTCTAAGTGGGTGGGTTTTGCTTCTGTTAAAATCTGGCCCAAAGTATATGTTTAATGTCTCTGACATTTCCTTATTCCTCATTATAATTTCTCCAGTCTTTGCCCCTAAGTGATCCACGTTTATTTTCACTAATCTCTTCCTTCTTACATACCTATTACAATCTGTTTTTATCAGTTCAATTTTCCCAGCCCATTGGCGATGGGATAGGAGGCAGGAGGGCTGGCAAAATGGCAGGATAGGCATTGGGAGGGGAGCCCAACATCTTCCCGCTGCCATGCCTCATTGCCAGTTGCAGGAAAGTTGGCGGCTTGGCTGCCTGCCGGGTGACTAATTAAGCACCACTTCCCACCTCCAAGGGGAGATGGTTAGATTGTCTGTTGTTGAAAATGTCTATTGTCTGGTGCGAATTTTACTTGCCACTACCAGCATATTTGTTGCAAATCATGAATTAATTCTTTAACTGTTTGCCATTGTTTATCTACTATTGTATCTTTTAATCTGGTTTCCCAGTCTACCTCGGCCAACTCAGCCCTCATACCTACAAAGTTTGCTTTGTTCAGACTTAAGACACTAGTTTTGGATGTAACTAAATCACCCTCAAACTCAATCTAAAATTCTATCATATTATGATTTCTCTTCCCTGGAGGCTCCTTTACTACAGGGTTATTAATTAACTCTTTCTCGTTGCAAAATAGATGCTGAGAAAATGTTTCCCCTGGCTGGGGAATCTAGAACCTGGGCCATAATCTCAGAATAAAGGGCTGTCCATTTGGGTCTGAGTTGAGGAGAAATTTCTTCACTGAAAAGGTTGTGAATCTTTGAAATTCTCTACCACAAACTGCTGTGGATGCTTAGTTGTTGAGTATATACGAGACAGAGAGATCTTTGGGTACTAAGGGAATTAGGGATATGGGGATATTGTGGGAAGGTGGAGTTGAGATAGAAGATCAGCCATGATCTTATTGAATTGCAGAGCAGGCTCAAACAGTCAAATGGCCTACCCCAGCTGCTATTTCTTGTTTTTTTTTTTAGTTTCGTTTTTAGAGATACAGCACTGAAACAGGCCCTTCGGCCCACCGAGTCTGTGCCGACCATCAACCACCCATTTATACTAATCCTACACTAATCCTTACCACATCCCCACCTGTCCTATATTTCCCTACCACCTACCTATACTAGGGGCAATTTATAATGGCCAATTAGCCTATCAACCTGCAAGTCTTTGGCATGTGGGAGGAAACCGGAGCACCCGGAGGAAACCCACGCAGACACAGGGAGAACTTGCAAACTCCACACAGGCAGTACCCAGAATTGAACCCGGGTCGCTGGAGCTGTGAGGCTGCGGTGCTAACCACTGCGCCACTGTGCCGCCCCATGTGTTCTTACATTCTAATACTGGATCTAAAATAGACAGTTCCCTTGATGGTTCCTTGACATACTGAATTAGAAAACTATCTTCTTCCTTGAACTCATCCTCCACATTATTACTGCAAATTTGGTTTGCCCACTCCCAGAAGAAAATTAAAGTCCCCCGAGATTACCATATGACCCTTCTTACATGTACCTCTAATTTCCTGATTTATACTCTGCCCAACATGACAACTACTGTTCATGGGTCTATAAATTATTATCACCAGTATTTTCAGCCCCTTGTTGTTTCTTAGCTCCACTCAAACTAATTCTGCATCTTTATTTTCCAAGCTAAGATCCTTTCTCTCTTCTACTTTATCCCATCCTTTATTATTAGGGCTACCCCATCCTTTTTCCATTTTAGCTACCTCCTTTAAAAATCAACTATCCTAAAATATTTAGTTCCCAACTTTGTCACTCTGCAACCATATCTCCATAATGGCTATGAGATCAAACCCAATAATTCCTATCTATGCTATTAATTATCTATTTTGTTGCAAATGCTTTGCACATTCAGGAATAGTGCTTTTGCTATAACTTGTCTCTAACCCAGGTCCAGGAGATACTGAAATACCGGGGATAGGGTATAACCCAGGTATAGGAGATATTGAAAAGCCAGGTATATGACATAATCCTTGGAATAGGAGATAATGACGCATCTGGAATAGGGTATCAGCTCAGGGCACAGGAAATGCTGAAATGCCAGGGATGGGAAACAATTCAGGTAACATCAGGGCAGTGAAATATCTAAGATTGTATTAACCAGGTAACAGCCAGGTATTCAACTACGTGGGATAGGTATAATGCAGGGAACAACCAGGTAAAGAAATATCAGAGATAGGGTGTAACCTAGCATACAATCAATGATTGCAACACAATGAATAGAGTATAACTTGGAGCATAGCCAGATATTTAAGTGACAGTGACAGGCATAGCAAAGTACTGAAATATCAGAAACAGTGATACAACCTGATGACAGCTTATGAGTTTTTTCTGAAATAGACATGGCAGCCTGGTGGTTGTGGTATAGGATTAATATTGTAGAGGTTGTCAGTTCAAATTCCATCAAAGCAGGTGGAAAATTGGATTAATTAATGGCAATTTGTAAGCAAGCACCAGATAAAATAACCATGAGAGGTGCTGGATTCTTGTAAAAACCCAACTGGTTAACTAATATTCTTCAGGGAAGTGAATATGCCACCCCTATCCTATGTACCTTGCTATTCCTACTTAGCCTACATGCAACTCTCGTCCCATACAATATGGTTGACTTTTAATGCCCAGGGGCAACCAGAGATCGGCAATAAATGTAGCCTTGCCAGTACTGCCAGCAACCTGAGATTTGTTTAAATGTTAATTTTGTTTTGATGACAGGATGTATTACCCTTTGAGTGTTGCGATCTATTCACCACAATTTTCATCCTATACTAATATTGCTGTGTAGAATTAGCATGATAAAAAGAAAGACTTGCATTTGTATAGCATCTTTCACAATCACCGGATGTCTCAAAGCACTTTACTGCCAATGGAAGTACTTTTTGAAGTGCAGTCTCTCTGTAATGCAGGAAATACAGCAGTCAGTATGCATACAGCAAATTCCCACAAACAGCAATGTGGTAATGACCAGATAATCTGTTTTTGTGATGTTGATTTCGGGATAAATATCTCCCCTGCTCTTCTTTGAAATAGTGCCTTGGAATCCGCCCGAGCAAGCATATGGGGCCTCGGTTTAACATCTCATCCAAAATATGGCACCTCTGACAGTATAACACTCCCTCAGTACTGCACTAGAGCGTCAGCACTGATTTTTTTGTGCTCAAGTCCTGGAGTGGGACTTGAAGCCAGAACCTTATAATGCCAAGGCAAAAATGCTACCAACTGAGCCACAGCTGACTCTGTAAATTATGCTAAAATGTTGATGGAGGAAAGAAAGTAAGAGATACACAATTTCTTAGATTTGCATTGCACTTTGTCTGAATATCTATAAACAATGTGCAGTAAAATGCTCGAAATGCACAGAAGGTCAACATCTGAAAGAGAGAGATAAGTTGATCTTTGGATGGAACCATTTTCAGAATACCTCAGCACCCTAAAATATTCACATTTAGCTATAAACTAGAGACACTGACTTAACAAAACCAACTTTGGAATGGATGAATGATGAATGTGTTCTTAGAATTTGGCAAATACTACCCATTGGCCACAGCAGGGCATTTATTTGCATACAATTTCAAACTCCTTTGATTTCACTTGGAGTGGATTTTAAAATCAAATACTTAATGTTTCCTCTACCATCCAGTCAAAAAATTCAAAATATTTAAATGAGCAGAGATTTCTGAGGATTCACTACAAAAATTACCCAAGCTAATTATGTAAAGCATCTGTACTGTTGGCTTTCAAACTGAACACTTTATGAAGATCAGTGCATTTCGGAAAAAGGCACATTATATTGCTTCCATTGTTGTTTGCATTACATCCCAGGCTTCCACAAAACTTAAAAGCAGAAGTTTGCTGTTTCTTTGACCTGCCTGTATTTGAAGGCCTCTTAGCAGTAACTAAAAGGCTGAAGTATAGAAAAGGGGTTCATATTTAAGTTTTTAAAAAAACTAATGCTAGCTTGAGTAAGGAAAGTAACAAGGTGTATTAAATAGCAAGGAACCCAGCAATCTACTACAAAAACACAAAGACCAGATCTGAAGTGCTATCTGCAGCAAACAATATTCTCCAGCCTCTTTGTTCACACACACTCATTGTGGTGCCATTGAAGATAATGATATCATCCTGGGTTATTCTGCTTCATTTTCCCATGTGTCTCAAAAAGGAATTATTAGTGTTCACCATATTAGTGGGAATATATTGTTCTACTACAATCTCCAAACTCCTCCATTCTTGTTGATTTACAGTATTTATTTATTTAGAGATACAGCACTGAAACAGGCTCTTCAGCCCACCAAGTCTGTGCCGACCATCAACCACCCATTTATACTAATCCTACATTAATCCCATGTTTCTACCACATCCCCACAATTCCCCTACCACCTACCTACACTAGGGGCAATTTATAATGGCCAATTTACCTATCAACCTGCAAGTCTTTGGCTGTGGGAGGAAACCGGAGCACCCGGCGAAAACCCACACGGTCACAGGGAGAACTTGCAAACACCGCACAGGCAGTACCCAGAATCAAACACGGGTCGCTGGAGCTGTGAGGCTGCGGTGCTAACCACTGCGCCACTGTGCCACCCAATATCTGTTTGGCTTTGTGGTAGCTCTTTCATCACTGACTCAGAAGGATGTGGGTTCACCTCCACTCCAAGGCACAGTGGCGCTCACTCCAGTGCAGCAATGAAGGACTGCTGCACGGTCAGAGGTGCTGTCCTTTAAATAAATGTCAAGCTGAGACTTGTCTGCCTGTTCAAGTGGGCATAAATATTCCCATGGAACCAGGTAAATGAAAGCAGAGAGTGTGACCCCGCCCATGTCTTGGTCATCATTCATCCCCTCTAACAACACAAATTAGCTGGTCATTCATCTCATTGGTGTTCATGAGGCACTGCTGTGCATAAATTGGTGGGAAAGTTTATCTACAAAAGATGTTCCATGACTGGAGGTTTCTTCTTTACAAACTCATAGTCTAAAATGCTTTGGGTCAAAAAGCATAAATATGTTCTAATTTGAAAAATCGGTTAGAAAATAGAATAGTGTTAAACTTTTAATTGAGGAAAATCTCTCTCTGTTATGACCAAACAATAAATTTCTGACCCTCATGCAGACACTAATTAATTTAACTTGCGTCCATCTGCCTTCGCTCACTGAATGCATTTTAGTGCTGAAGAGCTGTTGACATTTAAAAAATTGGAAAATGAAGCTTAGAAAATTCCCGAGACATCAGTACGACTGCAGATTATGGAGAAGCAAAAACAAAGAAAGACGAACTCCTTAAAGAGTACTGCTAACATGTTGCAGTTCTGTCTAAAAGACTAATCAAAAAAATAGACAGTGAAGCTTCGTTTCTTATGAATTCCTGGACACTGACAAGTTGATTCTTTCAATATGGGCTTCATCTGGCTAAGAATTGAGCAGGCTCATCAAAACCAGGCAAAATATTTGTTACTGTGAGAGGGGGTTTGAAGTTAACACTTTTAGGATTAGTGTCACTTTAAATTAATGTCTATTATGACTTGCCAGTTAATTTGCCATATGGTTAAGATGCACACTTCTAACTGCTGGGATCTTCAGGGGAAAGATTCAACTGCCAGATGCTCATTTCTTGCCTGATAAATGAACAGCCAGCAGTTGAAAACCGGGTGAAGGGGGCAAAACCCTGGCCATTCCATTAATGCCAAGGTTCACCCAAAACAATTTCCAGGTGGATCTGTAAATAGGCAAGTAGCATGCCTGTCTGAAACAGGCAGGAGGCTTGTTAAATATGCAAATCAGGTGCTCAAACCAGTTGCAAGGCCCTGATTCCAATTTTCAAGTACAAATCAGGCATCATGAGGCCTAACTGACAAGTTTTAAAGAGAGGGCTGGAAGCCAGGAAACTCTTAATTCATTTTTGGCAAAGCCAGTAGAACCAATAGTGCTATTCCTGTCCTTCAAAAAGACTCTGGTGTTTTCCAGCCTGTTTGGGACCCTCCCTGGAATCATCACCACCTCCCACAGCTAAAAGCCCCACTAGTCACTAGGTTCAGCATGGGAGTTGGTCAATTTCCCAGCCTTCTGCAACAGGCAAGCTGTTAATAAGGCCCAGGGTTCAAAATGGCTTGGACCTAATGTGAAGTGGTTGCTCCATCAACAGCGCACCCATTTTGGGTGGAAGTCAATGGTCACCTCTTTCATGTTTAAATCCCACCAGCAGCTGACAACTGGGTATTTTGTGGTGATTTATTTTGTAAGATCTCAGCAACACTGCTGTGAATTCGATCAGAGACATAGCATTCCTCCTGCTGACAGAGTAGCCAGGAGCCACTTACCTAATTGCTCACCACCTCAGCTTCTACAGGTTCAATGGAGACAAGCAGTTGTGACAGGCAGATGAGGAAAGGTAATGGCTAATTCAAAACATATTTTCTGAGTGTTCAGCTTGCGTTTTTGAACAAATTCAACACTAAGTGATTGAAATTCCTCCCATCAATATTTTATCAAAAATGTTGTTGTTTCAAAAGGGATTTCCCATTATGTGTTCATGGCAAATTTCTTTTTGGTAAAATTATTGACAGGAGGAATTTCTCTCTCAAGATGATTTGAAAAGGTGAAACAGATGGAATTTGATCTATCAGTTTCAAAACAGTGCATGTTTAGGAAAATTGTTCTGTATAGAAGTAAATCTCTCACCATGAATCTTTGTTGGTCATTATTTGGATCAAAGAACAATTACCTATAACCCTTGACAGGATCATGATCGAGTTCTGTAATGCATCCTACTAGATCTTGATTAAATCCAGTGTGACTTAAATGATTGTCATTGAACAAAAAGGGGTTGAGATGATGCTAATGTTCACATGTTCTTATAAAATTCTTTAGTTCTCTATTTTATTGAAGGGGGTTAACCCATTTAAAACAAGTGAGTAATAGGGTGTGCAGGTTTATTTTGCTTCCTTTGAAGTAAATGGGTAATGCTTTTATTAAACTAGTAGACAAAGGACTTTTATCCAAGCATGTTAACATGCCTGTTTTCCAGTGCTTTTTACTTGTGTAAAGAAAGCACTTGTACTTAAATTGCACTCTATCACACTCAAAGGAAATCTCAAAGTCCTTCAAATCAATTGAATTACTTTTTTAAAAGTTTGGTTTATTATTTCATGCAGGCAGATACAGCAGCCAGTTGTACTCAGGAAGATCCCACAAACATGATAAATGGCCTCTTTTTGATAGTGATTAGGGTGGAATGTTGACCAAGACAAATTCCTGCACTTCTTCTACTATCATACAAAAGGATCATTTATGTCCACTTTAACAGGTGGGAAGAGACTGGAATTAAGATTTCAGCTGAAGATAGCATCTCTGACAGTCCAGTGTTTCCTCAATACTCGAGTATGAGCCTAGATTATGTGTTCAACTCCGAGACCAGGTGGTGGGGTAAACTGATCAAAGTTACTTTAACTATCACAACAGAGCAGCAATTCAGAGACTGAAGTTGGGTCTTACGTTATAACCAATGTATTCCAGAGCAAAAGCATCTTCTTGATTTCTGTGATTGAGAGACTCCAGTCTCCTGCTGAGCCTGTGACTGGCCACTGGTTCCACTGGTTTTTCTGCTTCAGCCTGTTCCTGGCCAGAAAATCACTAGCCTGTGCTGAGTTTATTCCTCAGCGACCTACAGTCATCTCAAATTGACCACCTGAGGGCGTAGTAGCTGGAGGGTTCAGGGGATGGAGGTAGCAACCTGGAGGTGGGAAGCAGTGACCTGGAGTTGCTCCCTTCGCACACCTGGAGGACAAGATCACACCTATGTTTGTGGTGATCTGGGCCCACTGGTCAGTGCCTCAACATTAACATCAATAACATCAAGAGCTAATGTTTAAAGGAGTAAACCCGACAAAATCTGGAATGGAGTCCCATTAGGCAGTTGGTGTTTCCCTCAAGTTAGCATCTTCCAGAAACCTCTGCAACCAAATAGGCCCCAGACGGAGAGGCTTTCGGCTTTCCTCTGGACACCAGCCTATGGGGTGGTGGTGCAGATGCTAGGCAAGTCTCCTTAAACCATGCCTAGGCTACACAGCAAACAAAGAAAGGTAACCTACGCCTAGAGCAGGGCTTAAACCCGTAATCCTCTGACTTGAAAGCAACAGTACTACCTATTTAGCCAAACTGCAGTCACTATTAAACTAAACTCACCTACAGCACAGCAAGTTTCATTATCATTTTAGAATTGTTCCCACTGAATACATTGTGTTGGTATAAAAGCCCCAAGTTATACACTACTGTGTGCTTAAATGGATTTGTAATGTAAGGCGTTTGTGTACTCTAAGTACTAGTCTCATTGGGACAGTTAGTTCTCTGGTAAGATCAAAAATGTCAAAATTAAGCTTTTAAACTTGGCTTTGTGCCAGACCTTATTTGGATAGCAGCAGGCATAAAGCCTAAGCAGTATTGTACTATCTCTTGGAGTGGTCTTACACCTCTTGTCTAAGTGCGTTTGGGTGACTTTATAGCTAAATTACCCTGCACTGTTTTATGTCAATGCAAAGCTGAAACTACTTTGAAACAGCATAAAATGTTTGGTATAAGTGGCCCATTACTTTGAATGTTCTCGCTGCATTTTTAAATATATAAAACTGAGCAATTTCTCCGGAGAGGTTTTTAAAAAATCTAGATCACTAGATATCTGAAATAACAACAGAAAAATCTACTACAAAACAAAATACTGCAGATGCTGGAAATCTGAAATAAAGAGAGAAAATGCTGGAAATGCTCAGCAGGTCTGGCAGCATCTGTGGAGACAGAAACCATTATCACAATGTTGCAATCACTGAAGAAAACACAGGAAACTCTGATACAAACAGCAGCTGCCTGGTTTTGCTGAATATTTCCGTTTTTATTTCAGAATTCCAACATTCGCTTTTGATCCCATAACTGAAGGTCGGTTTGTTTTGGTGAGAGTCACTAGATCTCTCCGAAATACTTTTGAAAACCTCGCCAATTCTGCTCCTGATAACCTATTGTTCCTTCAAATTGGAAAGAAATAGATTCGATATTGAGATGCAATCATTCCTGAATATCTATTTTGGCACCTATACTAAATATGCTAAATCGAGCCAGTTAAGTTTGCAAACTTTGTTAACATTAGGCTCCAAAGCGTGTCCTCCTCGTATCGCGAATAATGTTCCTTCCTTGGTGCGACCCTCAAACACTATCACCTCACGTCTTATGCCCGTGTATCAACATGCAGCAGACACCCACGCTATTAAACAAAAAGTGTGACAAACGCGCGTGCACGTGACATGCCTATAAATGTCCGACTGGTTTCAGATGAGGAATGAGCCTTGTTCTCAGCACACAACCTACGCCTGTTATAACAGTGCCTTTAACGGTTGAACAACCTGCCCCCTTTAAGGTCATTTTCGGGATGTGCTGGGATATTTTTTAAACTTTTTCAGTGTATCTAACTGAACGCTTAATGATAATAAAACACGTAACTTCTTCCAACTTTTCATTTTTATGAAGTTTAAAAAGTGATCTATCAAAATAGATACTTTTAGCATTCTCTCTACTGGATAATAATGAACCGCTGGTGGGAAGATGGCTTATAGAGAACTTTTGGGTCAGAAAGATTATTAATAAACGAAGATAAACTTACAAATTATGCACTGGTCGAGCCTATACTGAAGAAGCACTAGGTGGCAGCATTGCACATCGAATAATATGGTTCATCAAACAGCGTCACTGGTTGAAAAAAATGTGGCTGATTTTCCATGTTTCCCAACACAATCTCCCAGTAACAGATGTCCTAACAAAGTTGGTTATTTGAAATCAAAGTGAGATGTATTTAACTCACACCTACTGCAAACGTGTAATAACAAAATAAACTGGTATTAATCATCCAAGAATTGAATTTTCCTTCTGTTTTCCAGTTGCATCTTCAAGAAACAGTATTACAATGACGCATACTGTTTGAGAACTGTGTCCTGAAATAATATAAACTAACTTTGTTTACTGTGCTTTCTAACTAGTATATTGATTGCATCACTTGATCTATAAGGAACACGAAATCCGTTCAGTTTACCTTGCATTAATTATAGTCCGACTGTAATATTAGCATTTGTTTTGAGATCCAGGCACAGGCAACAAATAAGAAATAGTTTGGGAAAATGCAGCTGAAATTCGTAAAACGGTTTAACGCGGGTTCAGCAGACTTCGACACGAGTTGTTCTCTTTTATTTCCTCCAATATCTTGAATAAAAAAGCCCCAAAGATCAAATGGGAACAAACACGCAGTGGCCGTAAACATGCCTCTTCCTGACCATATGCAGCAGAAGCAGTCTGTTGGGGAGACTACAGTACATTCATGTAAACTACATATTAAGTTTTATGTGAAATAAAAGGACATGTGGCAATTTGTAGGACCTGTGAGCCCGTATTAAGCGCATCTTAATGTTGTATCGTTTGTACCACCTATTCTCTAAATGTAGGGAACTCTTTTTATATTAGTCACTGAACATTCTTCAGTCTCTTTTTGTTTCAAACAAGTTTATTTTCCTTCACTTGCGCCTAAAGTAAGTTTTTCCTGACCCTCATAAATTAAGACATCTTTGTAAGGAGCAGAATTGATTTTGTTCACGGTTTTATTGCTCCATTTTCGTGATGTATCAGAGAGACTATTAAGTCACTTCGACCAGGAGTCTATTGACACTGGGAGCCGCTCGGTGGTGTCACTCTGCAGGGGTAGATATTATGGAAAGCACCTTTGGCGAGCTGCTAGCCGTGACTCACACACAATCTTTTCTTCTCGACGGTTTCCAGCCTGTCCGGGCGCAATGTGGAAAGGTGTTTCGCAAAAAGGTGGAGACAGAATTGTATTGTTTTTTTTTATGGAGTCCGAAACCATGAGAAAACCGGCAGCACAGGTTAGACTACACCTAGCTCCCTGCAACGAGTTTGTTAGATTGCTGGAGGTGGGTTTGAAGTCGTTTTATACTTTTGCGCAATCCTAATATATCTTGGTTACATTATATTAAAAAGAATACAATTTAAGTTATGTATACCGTTTAAAAGTGGATGATCTACGGATTACAGATGAAATCTTAGATTCTTACAGAACAGCGGGCTGATGAATTGCATCAGTTAAAAAACAATATTCAGTTTAAAGCCCCGAATCACTGTGAAGTTTGAGTTGCATCCAATCATTAAAAAAGATTCTTCACTGGACCCCATCAATGTGGGTTAAGCACAAATGATCAGACGACCTCTCGTAACATTGAAGTATATATTTCCTTTGTAGTCTTTTTTTTTAGAAACATACTAAACATACTGTAAAAAAAATCAAGCAGGGGTTACCCGCGACCCCGCCCCTGTAGGTCGGGTATCACCCTTTTAAGAAATAAAACCAGAGTTATCAAACTGAGAAGCAAAAATAAAATACGAGTCGGAACTTGTTGTGAATTCTGTTTAAATTCTTCAAGCCCCTTAAAATGAATACTTGGAGGGAGCATCTACAAAAAGGCAGACACTTTTAATAGTTGAGGAAGAGTGATAATAGCCTTGGCTCCACAAATATGAGCGTGGGAAGTCTGAAAAACTTGGACTGGCTCTCTCGGCGACATCTCTGGAACCAATAAGCTTCCTGTATCCACCCTTCTGTTCCGTATAATTAGGGGTTTAACCACGCTGGGCTTGTTGGGTTACATCAGTTTGCTTTGAGTCGCAGTTACTGTAAGGATCTCGTCTCCTCGGCGCAGTGATGTGTGCATAGTTTGAGCTTTGTATTTTAAACATTAAATCGTCTTTTTTCTAAAAAAAAAATATTGTTTGGAACAATGAGTGGAACCTATGAGAAAAAGCTGCCCGGTCTTCTTACGGACATTCAGGGCTCTATGGGATGTCACCCCGCGAAAGATTCTCCAACTCTCCCAGAATCTACGGCTACAGATGTTGGTTACTATAACCCACAGTCCTGTCATCCTCAGCACGATTATTATCCGACTTCAGCCTATTCTCAGCCAGTGAACCACTATCCGTACCATCAATTTAATCTGAACAATATTCCAGGGCCTGGCTCTTATTCACAAAAGCCCGACTATGCTTACAATAACTCGTACCGACCGTATGGGCATTACAGCAGGGATCCTCAAATATCAGCGGCTGAGAGAGGTAAGGGCTCATGAAATTCCCTATCGTTGTCTGGAGTCAGAAACAGATTGGAATCTATTCCAGCACTTCGCTAACTGCAAACTAATTGCTGGGTGGTCATATAATGCTGCATTCCCTTACAGAAGAGAGCTTGAAGTATGGAGGAGGTCTGCTGTTGGAATGGCAAGGAATAGTGCAGTGCAAGTGCACTGTAGTCTTTGTATCCGAGCGTTCATACCTGACAGGACGCTTCTTAAAGCCCAGTTGATTAGCTGTTATTTTACTAAACGGTCCCTCTTACGTGATCTGAAATACTGCACAAAGATGCATGTATTAGCACGGCGTGTTTAACTGGAGAGACTGTACACATATATTTTCTGTCTCATTCGAGGTAGTCTGCCGCTGTAAGTATACAACCCAAGCAAGGTGCCACCTAATGCTAAACAACAGGTTGTTTAGCACTTTGTCAAGAGATTGTGCTGTAATTTTTTGAACCACCTGAGGTGACCAAAACGTTCTCGGGTACAGAATACTCCAAGAACCGTTAATAGGCGCGTTTGACAATATCAAACAAGAAATGACACAAAAGCTCATGAGAGCAACGGCTGGAACTGGTGCAAAATCACTTGCACAGTACTCAAGCGAAAACACGAATCCACGCGTTGAAAGTGAAACTCATTTTGTATATTTAATACAGGCTGTTTTTTTAAATATCACTGGACGTGAAAAGTGGAAATTAGCACCAATCCAAAGTATCTGTCGCTAAATAAGTTAAGACATGGTTGCGACTAAGTACAGAGTTTTAAAATTGCGACTTTAAATTGCTTGCCAGTGATACGAAGAACCATTCAAAGCACACACTTGTTATGTGCAGAGGAATAAGGCAGACCAAAAAAATCTGTTTGTAGAGACATTTGAATCCAACGGGGGTTGAGGCCAGAAACTAGGCGGGGGCATTGGGTTCGAGTTAGAGTTAGGACTATAAACTTTTTGCAACTCTTGGTCGGAATAAACTCTCCTTGGTGAGGCTCGTTGTTAACCTGCTGGCTTGTGAGGCATCAGTGCTGCAAACGGGAAAGTTGAGTTTTATTTCCCAGTGATGGATAAGTCTTCCTGCTACTATTCTTAAGGGACAAACGCAGGTGAGAATATTGAAGTGGCCACACCATTCCAAATGGAACACTGTAAAGATTGCCCACAGGTCAGCTTCCTCTCTGAGGCACTGTGCATTTTCAGTGTGCCGGAATGGCTTCCATACTCCTTTAAGGGTTTCACTACCCCCATGAGCACATTACATATGTAAATACATAAAGTCATAAATAAATAAACAAGATTATACTGTGTATGAATGACGCGGAACAAGAAAGCCTGAAAAGGGATAGCACTATTCCAATGAGATAATAAAGCTTTGGTTTTGTATCTTGTAATAATAATTATCAATAATAATAATTAGCAGTTTCCTCCCTCCTTCTCTAATTTGTACCATGAAAGAAAACATTGACTTAACTAGTAAAATTACATAGGCAGCGAGTTTTGAGAGCCATTTCTACTACAGCAGTCGAATGGTCGTGTTGAAGGCTCATGTCCTGTAAGAATTCTGTATTCCACTTGATTTACCTTGCATTCACAACGTGCATTGAAATGCAACGAAGGAGAAATCCTTTGCCTAGCCTGAACTCTTGTTGCGTTTTATGTTGTGAAGTCTCGGCAATTCAGAGTGTCTTGTGTTTAATTTTTTTTTTGGCCTTTTGCTTAAGTTTCAGTGAAAGAGGAACCAGAGCCCGAAGTGAGAATTGTGAACGGGAAACCCAAAAAGATCCGCAAACCAAGAACAATCTACTCGAGCTTCCAGTTAGCCGCTCTGCAGAAACGCTTCCAAAAGGCGCAATATCTGGCATTACCTGAGCGAGCAGAGCTGGCAGCTTCTCTGGGACTTACGCAAACACAGGTACACACATTACTCTGACTGTAGCGGTGCATCCATCGCCTTTGCATTTCGCTCATTGCCCTTGGGCTAAGGCTTGCCCTGGGAGGATGCAATAAGTATCAGTCCTGATTTCAGCTCCACACCCACTTTACTGCTGAGACAGGCCTTCCCTTTTTTTTTCTACACTGGCTCAAACGCAGGTATACCAGCAACCTGGACTATGTTACCCGTGATAATAGGACACTTTAAATGCAAGTTTCTCGCTATACTTGTTTTCCCCAACATTTCTCACAATTTCGCATTACCACACTTGTACTTTCCCATCATTTTCCCTCTCCTGAAAATCCACACTGTAGCTCAAATAGTCACTCATAGAATTGTTTATGCGATTATATATGTTTTACGATAGGCCGATTGACGTCCTCTTGTCTTTAATATACCTCGAGCCTCTAGAAAATAAGAGCTGATGAAATGATGATGATGGGAAGTTGTCACATGTAGGATGCAAGGCAAATTCATGATCAGACATATATAGAACATGATTTTTAACTAATATTGACTAAATAAGTGACAAAGGGATTTAGCAAACATCTGGCATTGTGCCTACCTGCAGGCATATGGAGTTCTCTAGGCAGGAAGTGAAAGGTATCATTGGAACAACGTGAAAATATTTCAACCAAAAATATTTCAAAGGCCTCAGAAGCGTCCTATCCACAAGTTATTTTTCGGTGGGGTAGGGGGAGGCGGCGGTTTGGTGGTGAGCGGGTACTTCCTGATTACACAAGAGTATCGGGGAGTAAAACAACAGGCTCCATCGAGTTTTATTTTGAAGTAGTTTAAAAGATTATAGGGATTAAATGGAAAACACCAGACATTGAACAACAGAAATAGAAGACGTGTCATTTAGTCCCAAACCATAAAGGGACAACAGTAAAATCATTCCTACAAAAGTAGTTGCATTTATATATTTCTGAGGGGTGAATTTGTAATGTTATCTTTTGCTAAGTGTTTACATGTTTTCTCTATCATGTTCTCGATTCTTGACAATGAAGTCTTACCCACCAGTTGTAATTTCTTTCCTGCCTGCTCAGGTGAAAATTTGGTTTCAGAACAGAAGATCCAAGTTTAAGAAGCTATACAAAAACGGAGAGCTCACAATGGAGCACAGTCCCAACAACAGCGACTCGATGGCATGCAATTCACCCCCTTCTCCTGCTGTCTGGGAGAGCCATAGTTCGACTAGGAACCCCCTCCAACATCAAACCCCGCATAACTCCTCTCAGAACTACCTGGAAGACTTCAATCACTGGTACCCACCCCATCCCTCAGGCTCTCACTTATCAGCAACAAACTCACTACACCAACCACCGCCTCAGAGTACTGGAGCAGTCTATTAAAACTTTTATTTTTACTTCAAAACTTTGAAGCTCTTGAACTTTTGCTGTTACCGAAAACGACAACAACAACAATTTTCATCTATATAGCTCCTTTTAACGTGTGTGTGGGGGTGGGGGGGGGGGGGGGGGAGGGGGGATGGGAGGACTCCCAAAACTCTTCATAAAGATGCGTGTGTCAAAAAACATAAATTAATAAATGAATAAAACTCGACACCTACGCTACATGAAGAGCCGGGGTAGAATTGAATTGAAATCATCAGGGAAGCTAGATATCGTCCAACGTTTCTCCCATTCATTTCTGTAGTAACACACCAGTTTTGTACATAATACCGAAAACTGTATATGAGAAACAAAATGAGGGTATTTTGTAACTCTGTCAGTTGTCAGATCTTCACTGCACACTGAACCGTTATAATTTTCCCAATTTCAGTATCAAGCAACCTTCTACGTTCCTTTGCCTATGTTTTGTTATATTATTTAAGTTTTTTGATCTTTTGGAGTGGTTAAATTATTACTGCCTGTATATTATTAGAGAGTAGCGGCCAGTTTGTTTGATGTAGCAGATATAATGTATCCATTGAACTATGTCCAATGCAGTATGATTAAAAAGTACGGTATTCACTGTAAATTAGTAATTCAGTTTGCAATAGACAATATGATGGAGCACAAACTGTCCTGACAGATAGCCGGAACTCTATTTATGATGCTCTGTCAGGGTATCGTTTTCTTTAAAAATGTGTACATAAAATTTTACACACCAATTGTAAAATAATAATTAAGAAAAATCCTTGCGGGTAATTTTTAAGAATATATGTGACACTGGGAGGAATTCCTCAAACACATGAAAATTTCATCGCAACTGTTTGGCTTGTAAAGGACGTCCAAGACACACCAACCTCTGTTGAAACTTATGTTCTGTTTTGTAATGAATCTTTTAAATGCTTCTTTGACGATGTTCTTGAGAATAATGTTAATAAAAAGTCATCATTCCACAGTGTCACGCCCTCTTTATTTAGGAAACAGAAATGATGACTCGAAATTTGTTGACAAGATGGCTTATTCAAGATTAAACTCTGCATGACTTTGAACCCTCATAGTCACACCGTGGCCTTAACACAAAGCTATAAAAAGTCACCATAAAGCAATTAAATATTCATACTTCCACGTGAAATTGCGTTTTAATCGGAGTGACATCTCGACATTTATTCTCCATAATATATATTCTGAAAGTTACAGTTAAACAGGATGGCGGTGACCCAGACTTACACCTGCATATCAGCCTAGCATGAAGAGTTTCTATAGAGTATATACATGATATACATGAGTTAGTTCCCCAAGGCACATTGTGGCCCATTTCCTCAAATGGATTGGGTAAAAATATCGAAATGGAAGGAAATATTAAACACATATTAAAACAAATGAGAACTTCACATAAGGCCAGGGTGTGGATAGTAAATAGTTAAAGGTACGCCCATCTCCTGCTATTAAAGGCAGTTTGGTTTGAGGGCTGCGTGCAAAAGCTCTATAGGCGACAGCCAGGCAGACATTCTGGAGACACTGAGTTGCGTGGAGCAGGATTTTATTAGGCACGACTGCCAGAAAAAAACTGCTCCATCGCCTGGGGTTAATATCGTGCTAGAGCTCACATACCAGCAAGTGCATCAAAGCTGTTGCAATTGCCAGGCTGACTGCAACAGGAGCTTTCTGATTTAACCCTATTCTTACCGACTTCCGAATAAAATGCAGGTCCGCAATCACAATGACACTAGGCGAGGGGAGTGGGAATGGGAGGGGCTGGTGCTTGGAAGTGGGGCTGGGGAGGTAAAGATTTCTAAGTTTGGCTAGTTATTTCCGCCTCTGTTGTGTCTAACGCATCAAACTGGTCTTTAGTGTGAAAATATACTTCAAAATATTTCAGTTTCCTCAGGTAACAACTTAAATCAGGAGATCTAGATAATCCACCTTTTAAGGTGCGTATTCATACCTGTCTTGAGGTCCAAGGGCGGTAAATACATTTTACTCCTGACAATCTCTCAATAATTTTAAAATTTAAGTTTCGGGCTCGCTGAAGAAAGAAAAGCAGAGTACTTATAACGTATAATTGAGACAACGAATATTATTGCTTTCAGTGCCAATACGGTACATATTTTAAAACTTTATAATAGATAATTTGTTTCTTAAACAAGCTTTGAGCATTGCACTTATACAGTCCTATCTGTATATAAACAGATCCGCGCATGCTCCATTTTATTTAATTCCGGATATAGTGCACTGATTTGCACATTTATGTACATAGGTGGACAGTTAGTATTCTCATATTCTCTACGCAATGTGGGTACGGGTGCGGTTTATATTGCAATAAAACAGACAAACGCGCTGTGCCTAACTACAAATCAGAGTGTAAATCCGTACTATTTACGTAGTTATTTTGCTCCACTTGTGTACATAATGGTTCTAGCAATAAACGCTGAGTAACAGGCTCGCCGCATTAGGAAATATCTTAGGTAGTAATTAAAATGACATGATGAAATCCTAAAAGCGGTCTCCTCGATGCAGTTGAAGGGAATGTGTGTCGTGTTGCAAAATATACGCTGTACTGTTAACTCTATTACACGGAGAAACTCAAAAGCCCATGAGAAAAGAGAGTTTGAAATCTTTTAGAATTGCGCTGCCTTGCAGGATGTGTCGAGGTTACTATAGGTAAAATTAATATTGATTTCCCTGTTATTGCGACCATGATGTTTTTAATAATTTTAATAACTGCAGCAATTCCACCAACGCTTAAACAAAATCACTCTGGACAAACTTGGACCACTATTGAGTCATTTCTGTTTCAATCGGTACTGACACTTGCAAAAAAAATCAGGTGGAAAAGGAGAATTTCCGAATACATAATTTAAAAGAATGAAATTATTTCTCCAGACCATATACATGGACGGCGATTGTATAGGATGCGTTAAACATTAATTACAGGCTGCAGTTAAAATGCAATGATCATTTATCAGCCATCAATCTTAAATATGCAGACATATTGGTTGAAAACATTATTAATTATCGCTGATCATGTTACACATGGTTACGATAGCCCAGTAACGACACTGTAGACTTAGTGAAGGGTTATTGTACGTACACCTTTCTCGCATGCACACACATTTTCCAATACGGAGCGCGGAGCATGCATTAGGGCTGTTCTAATAAATGACCATTTTATGTTCGTATCATATGGCGCTACTTCCATTGATAAACAATTCTTGTAAATAGGTAAAGATATAGGTCTGTGTATATGTAATATGCAGAGAGAAGTCCAGCAATAGGTTATGGCTGATTGGTGACACAATATGTGCATATATCATCTCAGGGAGATTGCAATGTTAAGAAATGCTCAATTTAGTGTCGAAAGCATCGCACGCGTCTCAGCAATCTACAAAAATGGCAGGAACTCAGGACATTTCAGTCTGATAATCGTACAACAACCTTTAAGACATGGTCAATGTGGAAAAATACACCATTTTAATGGAGCTTAAACTTGGAGAAATCAGCAGAACAATGGCATCAAATTTCTTCTATTTTAATCACATGTACTTCCTCCGGATTGCAGTTCATGCAAAGTGAACCCAAAGGGACACCATAGGTTGACACTGCGGTCAAGATGTGGAGTGATTTGCATTATTATGCTCACTTACACTTTACTGTAAAAATTATATTTTAGAAAAACAATGCCAGAAAGCAGCAGTTATATCTTGTATACCTAGTAAAATAGGTAGCTTCACCATTGGTTGAATCCAGACAACAAAAAGTTTTAGTTTTGTAAATCCAGCACTATTTCTATAAAGTAATTTCTGTGGATTCTATTAGCATGATTACCAGTTTGTTAAGAACAGGCTTATATCAGAGTCAGCAAAAGCAAAGAACAATGCACCCCTGCTTCGACAATACAAGCACATAAAATTTGTATTTAAAATTCAGCGAAGAGATTATTTTCTATTCTTGGACATCATCCGATTTATCTCTACAGGTGATCCGGTTACAATCTGCTAATTTTTATTAGATATTTTGTGCTGGACTTTGAGATTCTTTTAGGTGAAATTTAGCATTTGAAAGGATGTATAACAAATGAAAAATCTCTAACCTATCATTTATAAAGTGGTTTCCATGAGCAATATATAAGAATCTGTGTCTGCATAAATAGCGAAATATATTCAAATATGTAGAATACGAAAGATGTTGCAAATGCACCGGTTTCAATTACGCACGCAGACCAGTATGTAAATACACAGTGCTATGATTTTGCATAACTGTACATCCTGCTTAATCGTTGCATTTGTTGGAGACCAGTATGTAATGAAAAAGAAAATCGTTTAAAAAATTGATTTTAAAAGAAGTGGAGACCAGCTTTCTGAATCCTGGTATATATTACGTGACACAGGTAGAGGGAGCAGTGAACTGCAATCATCTCAGTAAGGATGGCAAAGATAATGCTGTTTTAAGAAGGACTCTTTGCAATACAAAGACAGCTCGTAAATACTTAGGCTTAAAGCTGTGGTTTAAAAATGGCCCGCCCATTCACAGAAAGAAAGTGAAACTGGTGCGGGGGTGGGGGGGTGGGGGGGGTAGGGGTAATTAGAAATTGGTTAAAGCTCCAGTTTCATTTTTGCAAAGTGTCCATCTCTTCAAATATTACAAATATTGCTCAATGTTTTAGACAACGGTAAGGTTTGTTTTGTACACCCAGAGTTGAAAGGAAATGATCGGTGTATCGAATTTCGGATATCGTGTGTATTTTACATAAGAAATACATGGCACATAATAGCGTTTTGAAATCATTACATAACATCCAGCATGTAACAGCGTCCCTAAAAGCAATCTTTAAGTGTAACCCTTTGCGGACTGAAGGCCATCAATTGCATTCCATTACATTCCGCTGCTTGGGAACTATAAAATAATGATTCATCTCCCTGTAGTTCTGTAGCGTGCTTCAATGAAATAGAAACACTCAGGATCCTGTACATTATGTCAGGATGCTGTGCAGAGGAGCGGGCTGCAGTCTGCGGAGGGTTAAAACGAATCCCTTTCCAACATTCTTGTCAACTGTACATACTGTACCATTCGGGTCGGGAGCTGCAAGGCTGCCATCCCTCTCCCGACGCTGCAATCAAACTTTCGGCGGTTTAAAACCGGAAAAAAAATACTGAAATCCGCCGATGTGGATTGTTATTGTATTCACAGCGTTTCAAAATCCTGATCGTTAGACATCAAAGCGAACAGCAGAAATTCATTTACATTGTAGGAGCCCAGTCTGACCTTAGAACTTTTTTTTACGATTACAATGGAAAGTATTTCAACTATGTCCGTGGAAAGATCCCTCACCTCACCTTAAAGGGCCACTTTCCCAACCTCTCTCCATACACACAGCAGCAGTCAAAGGGAAAAGGGAAAAAAAGCCCAGTCTGATCCCGGCTCCTCACTGTGGACTAGCGGTATCCTTAGATTTACTGGAGAATGTGTCCCAGAGGCTCATAATAATAATAAAAAAATAATCCGAACTGTAATTATATCTGTACGATTTGTATTCATCAAACAGCCCCAAGTTCGTCAAAGAGAAGAGTAAATAATGAATTCAGTTCTCTGGAGTTCCTAAACCTTTCCAGTAATTATGCTGTTTGGAAGACTATACGTAGGCTGTCCAGATTGGACTGCTATTATTATAATCTCAAGCTTTAAAATTACCTATAATTTGCAAAGATGAGCAATTTCTCTATTCAACACATTTTATCCCATCTCTCGATGAGTAAACATGGCCAGTAATAAAGGCTAATTGAGCTGAGAATATAAAGAGGACGCTGATAGCAGAATTAATTCACACTTGGAGCTTTAAGCAGAGCTAGCAGCACCGGCGTTGTTAGCTCCATTTCCTGCACTTTTACTGCATGTATTTCAGGGGAGAGAAAAAAAGGCTGACAAATTGCCATTCTTTGCAGGCTGCAAAATAATTTCTGAGTAAATACCAGCCACAGCAGGTAAGCCATAGCCTTCACTTTATGCTTCTCGTATTCTCTAAAACAGATATTTTCTCCAGTAGAGTTAAGAGATATAATCCACTATATATTCAATGTGTTAATTAATGGAAGGGATGCTCAGCAATATTGCAAAGCAAAATGTTAAGTTTCGGTCTGTGAGACGAATGTGCGTTCTGCTCACCCCTGTGGTTGTATGTGGTATGTTTTTTTGCCTTGAAGGCGTTCTTTTCTTAACGTTTGGCAACCTGATTCGGTCTATTATTAGTCATACATGTTTTCTGTATCGATGGTCAATCCGTTAGGGCGCGCCTGGGATAGTTTGCTGAAAACTACGGGCGGGAATATCGACTAATTGTTCAAATGACATAAATGCGGTGTGCGGGGGTCAATGGAAAAACTAATAAGCTGCCTCGATTACATCAGCCGAGATGCAAATAAAAAAAATGCCATACCCACGTTTGATTTCCTTGTGTGTTCCATTCATCCATTACCCCAAAGGCATACCGAGTGCACAAGCATGATTTGCCCCCTCTTTTATCAGGCAGGTTTGTTGATAGATTATGTGCTGACTATTCTGGTACATGAAAATTGCTTACAGGCCTGACTCTATAAATGTGTAGGCTAAACTGAATTCAACAGGCAGATCACTTGAAAATATATGCTAACGTTTAAGAGGGGGAAGTATAAGATTTAATGTATTTTTAAGACTAAATGTGTCATAATCAACTTAAAGAGTTGGAGGTAATATCAGGAGGTATTTTAAATGAAATAACTAAAGCAGATGCATTTCCACAAGAACGTGTTCGAAACCAGAATGATGATGACCAAGTCATATCTTTCTCTTGGGGGGTCACCTTTTGTATCATAGCCGTCGTTTTAGGTCCAATATTTTTGGTGTCATTTTATCTTTCTGGCATTTAGTAAGGGGAGGGGGGGGGGGGGGGGGATATAATTTTCCCTACAAGGTAGAGAAAGTGAGGAGTTAACAACATTTCAGTGAAATTTTCAGTCGTTTTCTATTCAGTTGTGTACAATAGGTTGCCTATATTTACAAAAACTGCCTATTACTAATCCAGACAATTGTATACTCCGTTTAGTATTACGATAAAGGACGTTACTGTCGCACCATAAAATACCTTTTGTAATGCAGATTTCTCGGTATGCTTTTTACCATTGATCCAAAGCATATTTCTTTTTCTTTTATCAGTGTTTTGCTGATTACAATATACACCTGCAAGTAATTTAGGTAATAACAACTCAAATCTGTGCAGCAAAACTGCAGCCGGTGCATCTGCCTGATTTCGCGTTTTTTCCACTCGGAATTGTTACATATTAAGCAGTGCATTTAGGCGACTGAAAATTGCTGGTAATTATCTTGATGGAAAGCGCTTTATTCAGGGAGCTACAGTCAAAATTGCTCTAATTACAGCCCCTTTCACACAAGCATAAAAAAATCTTAAAATAGCAGAGAAGTGGGCTTTGCACACGGTTTCCAGTGCAGATGTTACGGGGGGAGGCTTGACATGCGAGCTATTATGCATTAAAATCTGTAAACACCACTATCTTGTCTTGTAGACTGACTTTGACAAAAAATTGGGAGAGCTAACCATGGATTTCAATACGTGTTGTAGTTTGTGAGACGTGACAAGTGGAGATCAGAGACACGTGGTAAGTAATGCGTTTCTTAATTGGGAATGTTAGACACAGGTGTATCTGTCAGACCTTTGAACAGGGAATATAGATTTATTTGCTTCCATTTTTTTTTAAGAAAACGTCGACCACATTCTGCCACGCCTAAAGGCTTAAAGGCCGTTAGTCCCTACTGACAATCAGCACATATTATAACTTAATCAATCACCTATGGTACGACGGATGTATCTGTTTACTTGGCGAACCACAGGCTTACTGTAGCACACTCCAGCTATTCATTAATATTCAGTAAAGAAATACATCCGAAAACATGGTAGCATGTGTTTAGAAATAAGTAGGAAAAAAATGTAAACCACCGACCGAACATAAAACGTGTTCTTTGCCATTCGTGAATATTTTACATGGAACACAATTAGCACAGATTTTGGATCGGCCTCCAGTGACGTATTGCAGACAGTAAAAGGCACACAAAATGCTGATTCGATGTACAGTGTTCCAACCATTTTATTATTTTAAGGAAGACGGGGGTTAAAAAAAAGTGGAGAACTAAATAAATTTCATCTAGGTGCACGTGTGAGGGCTGATCAGGATGAATGTGAATGGAAGGCAAGATAAAATATTAATGCCAAAATGCAATTAAATATGCATGTTGGGACATTGAAAATGTGGCACTGATCGTTGGTGATAAAATCGATTGGCCACAGGTAGCATAGGATGATGTACAGCAGCCGGAAGCTTTAACAGACACTACATGCACTGAATATTGCAAAGACAGGTTATTACCTACAATTATTTCTCCTGTGACAAGCATTTTCCTTTCCCCCTCAGTTTCACGTTAGGATCTTATAATAACGTGCCATTTTATGCAAATTGTTACATAGAAAATAAATCTACCCCGACCACTGCGCACCCCCCCCCCCCCACCTCGAAAACGTATCTTTATATTAAAAACAAAAATCTGCCTCAGTATCATGTTAATATCATCAGCTCTTCCATTCCTTAGAGAAACAAGAATCACAAAGTTTGCGATCCGGCCCTTGGTCTAACTAAACTAGCGTTTTCAACATCTCCAAGAAAATCCCAAGTCACATGAAATAAATACATCGGTAAGGCCCTCGGTTACCACACTGGAAACCACAGCTGAATTTTCAAAGTCCAGGGTTTTTTTTTTAATCATAAAGACAAATAACAACATTTCCAGAAATGCACCAGTTCTTAGCAAATTAATATGTGGTCATGCAAAAAAAGTCACGTTTCCTACACTTTTTAACATGACCGCAGACGTTTTATTTTTTTTTAAATCTATTAAGCTTCGTGTCTATCTTTGACCCCAAAGGAAATTTCAGCGAGAAATTATGAAGGGAGGTGAAATGAATGGAATAGTTTGGTCAATTACATGCAAACATCGTGCCTTTCCTTTACACATAATTACAGTTAAATCCACAGTAAGTCGGCATTGCTTTTTTTTAAAAAATGCTAACACACTTCGGTTTCTATTATCCTGAGAAACGAACTATTAAATTGAGTAGCCATGTTTATCCGAATTGGATGGATATAGAATGCTTTGAGCGCGTATCACTGTTTTACTTAGAATAATGAGACATAATACATATGCACTATTTACAACTAATTTAACAATATATACACACACGTATTGTGTTATCGTTCTGTTTTCCAAGAATTTTTTTTGCCTTCATATTGCTTGGATGAGCTAAACATAACCCTTTTATTTCCCTACATAGGCTGTGTTTCAAGTGGGAGCCACGTCCATTTGGTTATTTCACCTTGTACAACACATCACATTCATCACGAATTGTTTTGTGCATTTTTGAGTCTGGAGGGAAGGGATGGGGTGGCAGGGGGCGGTTGGAGAGGGCGATAGTTTTCCTGCAGAAAACGGGTGGGAACGAGCCTGTATAGAGCCTTCTGCCTCTAATTTTAACGCTTGAAAGTCGTGAATAGTAATCACTTGGAGTTGAACATGGCAGACAAGCCTGGATGAAACTACCGCCTTGGGTGATAATACAAATTGCATGCGCTGTTGGAGATTTCAATATAAATGAATATTCTCAATGTCCCACAACTGTCCCCAGAACGGTACTTACAGGACAAACATGGAAGTGCTGGGAAACTGATATCATCTTTAAAGCAGAAAACGCTGGAAATGTACAGTATTTCCTGTAGCATCGGTAAAAATGATTAATATTTGAGGTATTGACTTTTTTAGAAATGCGAGGAATTTCTGATCAAGGACCAATGCCTGGCACGTTGGTCTGTCTTTTTCTCTTTAGACATGCTAGGGAACCCATTGTGTACTTCCAGTCTTCCTGTTCTAGTCCAACTATATACAGCTTGGCGGCTGTACACTGATACAGATTGTTGATTTTTTTTAAAACCCTGAATATTTCAGACAGATATTCTTCAACTAACCAGCTGTTTGCAGCTCTGTCTGACTGAAGTTATATACGGCAAATTACACATTAATGATTCAAACTGGAATTGCGGTAATTAAATAAAAATACACAAAGAAAGCTGATATGGTACTTGCCCAATAAAGGGATTGGGACGGACTATCAATAAACACTTTGAAATACAGCCTATGCATTTTGCCTAACTTGGAAGGATCTGCATCCTGGAGTTAAAAATTTAGTTTAGTTTTGTGAAAACACTAAAATTGAGGCTTAACAGAACAGCTATAAAATCAGTCCTTTTTTTGCAATTCACAACGTAGATTATAGATGCATCAAACTTCTCTAATAGAATTCCAAACATCGTACAAAGCTTGCATTGCGCTCTTTAAAGGAGTTTGACTCTATATACCCATTGTATTTCTAGAACAAACCTGTTTAGATACGACTGAAAGCACAAAGTCACTGTTATCTCTAATCAGTCGTCTTTTCTCGTCCATAAGACTACTTCAAATCATGTGACACTGACTTTAAAAAAAGATAAAAAGTTTGTGGGGTAGATTGTACTCCTGGTCAATCACATCATCTGGGGTCTTGGCATGGTGTCCTGGTGAGGCGGCGGGTACCACGACCCAAAACTGTTAATGTAGCTGTTCGGTGGCATAGTGGAGCCCTTATTTGGCATGGGAACGTCCCAGACTGGGGGGATATTGGGCGAACATGGGGACAAAGCAGCGGAGGTGGGCAGGTGGTCGCCTTCTTGTACGTTGGAGCTGTGTTTCATCAGCTTCTTATACTTGGAACGCTTGTTCTGAAACCAGATTTTCACCTGAAATAAAATAAAAACAAACGCATCACATCTAGTGCACCGTTAAGGTCATCCAGTAACATGGTGTATACGGCTTTGCCGAATGCAAGAGTCCATTTTTAAAAATTGATGATCCATGTGTTTAACATTCACAAGCCAAAACACCCTCATAATGCTGCCCCTTTCCGATTTCAATGTATTTGATTTTTTTGTAAAAGCAAACTGTATTCACATTCATTAATGTTTATGAAGGCCTGACATGTCATATAGAAACGTCTTTAAGCTACTGCAGACCCTTGCCAATAATCTTGTCAAGCCAGTGATGCCTAAACATTCAGGCTGATCTAAAAAGGAGGCCGTGAGTAAATAATTACTGCAATCACATTTAGAAGCTTCCAAAAGAAAATGAGTAGGATGAAACTCTTTGTGTATATAAAGGATTGGGATAATGTCGTTGTAAAACGGTTTCAATATGGATAAGCAAAAAGACACAAGGAGCGGATACATAAGGCCAGGGCGGTTTAAAACGCAAGTTATAAGTGGCGATCAGATGCCACAGTGCAGATTTCTTACAAAATAACTGGGAGTTTGTATAAAGTGGCGCACTCGACAAATCATAGCAGCAAAAAAAAACTATAAATTAATGCAATAAGTCACAATGTTTAGTGGTTTTAATTGAACTATCGACAATAAAACGCGGGAGTCTATAGTTTCACATAGAAACTGTCTATAGATGGCGATTTTTAAATGTTGTTTACTAACTAAAGATAACAAGATTTAGCCTGAAATGGAAGTTACCTTGTTTTAGACAGAGATCAGTGGCATTTTAGGAATTTGGCTAATGGCGATTTAACCTGCAATCAAAACTGAAAACGTTACCCTCCGTCCTTTTTTATAACGAGAAGTGGCTGAATTATTAGACAATACAAGGTGCATTGAGGCATGTTCTAACTCCTTAGGTTTTGTATTTAGATTGTGAAACCCAACGTTAAAATAGATTAGTGCCTATTTAATGTCTTTCCTTGTCCAATACTTCATGCGAGAAGGCAGTGACACAAAGATGCCAACAGACTAATGCAGCACGCAGCGTTGAATCAGCATTACAACCTCAGAAAATGTCAACCAGTATTTGACAGCAGCATGGTTAGAGTTCATTTTATACTGATCTATCGAGCGTGTACCATTGGAGAGGAAACGATTTATTGTTTCTGCAAGGAATCTCCAGCAAACT